>NC_079194.1:226578950-227178950 GCF_029499605.1 Hyla sarda | reverse complement strand
CATTGCGACTGAATCTAGGATTACTCCCAGAAAGGTGAGACACTTAGTTGGACCGACCGTTTTCTTGGGAGACACTGGCACCCCAATATCAGTGAACAGTTTCAGCAATCTGACCAACTGGTCCGGCTCTTCCCTCGGGCGACTGAGCAGAAGAAAGTCATCCAAGTAATGGATGACCTGGCTGCATCCAGAGACATTAACCAGCAGCCAGTGCAATGCCTGGGCCAGTTGGTCAAACAGCCACGGGCTGCTCTTGCATCCGAAAGTCAACTTGGAAGCAAAGTAATATGCCCCTTGCCATTTGAGCCCAAACCATTGCCACTGGTCCCTGTGCAATGGCAGCAACTTGAAGGCGTCAGTGATATCCGCCTTCGCCATCCAAGTCCCTGGGCCGAGCGCCAAGATGACCTGAATAGCCTGGTCTATGGAAGAATAATGCATGCTAAACTCCTCGGATGGAATGAGAGAGTTGATACTGGGAATAAGTGACCCATGAGGAGCCGACAAGTCAAATATCAGTCTCTTTTTCCCATTGAACTTGCCTGTTACCACCCCTACCGGACTGACCCTCCAAGACCTGAATGGAGAAACTAACAAGGGGCCAATCATATAACCTTTCATTAGCTCAGCATTTATTAATTCAGTGACAATCGTTTACGGCAGACAACAGATTGTCGCATTCAAATGTGGCCTGCGGCAGTGTGACCATGCCGGCGTGGAAGCCTCTATCAAAACTATTGATCAACCATTGGACCCAATCTGGGTCCGGGTGATCCGCGAGCAGAGCGGCCAGGACTGGGGTACGTACCCCGCCTAGTCATGCTGGCCCTTTCTGCCTACATGCAGAGCCCGGATGTGCCCTGAAGCAGTAGAAGCAGACGTGTAATAACCTGCAATTGCTGAAGTTGCACGAAGACATGTTATAGTTGTTACAAATTTGTGAGCCTCCGAGGTAGTGTACTGGACGGCCCAACTTATCCACGGAAGGTGCGGACCTGCTGAAACTGTCCGTGGAAGTGGACGGTCTGGTAGTGCCCTGCTCGCCCTGTTGAGCCAGCCCTACACACCACGCCGTAGTATGCGTGATTGATTGACAGGCGGCACATGCGGGGAATTTGAGATTTGCGAAGTGGCTGCAGAACATCTGTGAATCTTCGATGCTCCAGTCTGTGAGGTACCCATCTTGGCTGAAGGCCACCGCTGCCATGGCTGAGAAACTTCTATGATAATCGTAGAAATGGGTACCACCGTATTTGTATGCGTATTCAGTAACCCTCAGCAAATACAGGTTGAGCTCCTCTCTGCGCTCCGGCCTGGCTGAGCATATCACCTCCCTGTATTTGCTGAAGGCAATCACAAACTCATGGATATTTAGCTTCCGTTTCAGCCTGGTGTCCTTACTCTTAAGGACAACAGATAAGTCAGCGCATGCTACCGTTCTAGTGTCCTCAACGTCGAAGGCAGATAGCAACAGGGCCGCCAAATTGATGTCCTTCCCTTCCAGTATGTCTTTTCTCAGGGCCGCTGGGACAAAATGGACTGGTGACACCCTTGGTGGCCCAGAGCGCCTACCTGGGTTGCCTACCGGAACAGGGGCAGACATCTGTGTAGGCGTTGGCGCCTGCAATGCTGCTGGAGCTGGAGGCCCCTGAATGCCCCTTTTCTCCAGAGAATCCAGCCTGCCCAACATGGAAGTCATCATTGCATGCAGTTCAGAGAGGGTGGACTGGCTCGAGGTCCCCTCCTGACTGTCGCCAGCCCCCTGATCCGCCATGAGGAGTTTGTACAACTCTGCTTTTCGGGCGGTTGCTGGAAATATAATTGCTCTCTTGCGCAACTCCTCCATCAATTTGGGGATCGTCCAAGCCCTGTAAGCTGCAGAGGAGGGCGTCCCTCGCACGGAGCTCCTAGCTGGTGTATCAGGGATGGACATCGGGTCCTCTATGTCTGACACGTGAGACATGACCTGTCCGGGCCGTAACGGGTGCCGGGGAAACAAAACGGTAATCGTGAGTCACCAGATATGAGAAACGTGTACCCCCCTTGCTGAGTACTGACTGACCTTACCACCACTGTAACACAACAGTAAGACGTCTGAACGAACAGCAAATCGACTGTAACCCTGCAAACAACCGAATACATACTTAATGTTAGCTTACAGCTGCAGACTGCCCGTGCAATGTGGCCGAACCCAAGAGTGCTGACCGTAGTGCCAGTGCGACCCCAGAGTACCACCTGAATAGTTTGAAACGAGGCCTGACCGTGTGTCTGACCGAGAATGTGTGCATGACGCGTATAGTCATGAATTATTAAACCGTGAACACCTCCTGACTGCGAGTCAAGATTACAGTGTGCACCGTTTCTAACTAACTAGCGATGGCTCTGAAGACGTGTCAGCAACCACCGCAGGCGAGTGGTCACCCTTGAAGAAGAGTCAAGATCGCAGTGACCACTACCCGTGTAAACGAAATGCTCTGTATGCGTGACAGTATCCATGACGCCTTGAACCCTATCTGACATGTCGAGTCAGATATACAGTGATTCAGGGCCTATGTGTAACAGCGGTAGTGCGTAACATTAACTAATGTAACAGGAGTATTAAGCATTTGACTGAAATGACGTGAACTAGCGTCTGCTAGCGAAAGTGATGACCACCGTGAAACGTGAATAAATAACATGAACAACCGCCGTACGGTTGGTACTGACCGTAGCCGAATTTACAATGACCAGGAACGTAACGACCACCTAACTGGATACAGCCCACCTAAACTGCAAGAGAAACTAACAGTGTACTAACCATATGGTTTACGCGCCACCTACCACCTCTGACCCATACATGCTGACCCCCCCTTACCCCCCCCCCCTATGCCTGAAACTACCCCAACCCCACGCTTCTGACCCTGTACCCCGATATGCATGACCACCCCCCCCCCTTAAACCGAAGCCACAGTGATATGGATTATCGTATTATAAATTTTACAAGCTGCCCCTTGTCTGCGACAGTGCATGTGTCAGGAACTGTGGCCTGACACCGGTGCACCATGAGCCAGCCCCTATTACTGCATGGTACCAATACACTCTGTAAGCCTAACATTTCCTCGCACACACACATTTTTTTTTTTTTTTCAGCGCCACCTGCTGGCCATCCGTGGAGCTATACCGTCGGCTCACTGGCATGCTGTGACTCCGCCCGTTCAGAGCCCCGTGTTGCACGTGAGACGCCGGCACAGGGAGACCCACGTGGGTCGCGTCTCCCCGCGCTTGCCATGCCGCCAGCTGCCGCTGGATCCAGAGGCCGTGTACACTGCGGCCAGCCCGGGCATGCGCTGCACCGACGGACCGCCGCCTACATAACACGCTGGGTGCCAGAGCCTGCCCGCCAAACGAGGGGAGCAATAGCAACAGACCAGGGCCCCAGTAAAAGAAACCTGCCGGTCACCCGGCACTTACCTGCACCACCACACACCTGACCCAGCGTACGCAACGAAAGAACCCCCGCAATTTCGCCAACCCAGCATACGCCCAGAGGGAGGGGCCGATGGATGTTAAATAGCCAAAGCCCCTCCCACAAATTCAGCCTGATAGGCTTCCCACTTATGGACATAAGTAGGTATAAGGATATAGGTCATACATATGAACTCCTGCTTGCCCTGTATAGGCCCCATCTATTATGCCATGAAGGAGTAAACATGACCTTTCTGATAATTGTTCTACTTTCTTTTCCCTCTCACTGATAGGAATAGACCATTTACCATTTATATCCAATTGTTTCCATTTGTTTCTTTTTTGTCAATTTTTTGTCCTATGTTTTCTGGATATGTTTTTTGTTTCGTTTGTTTTAGTTTTTTGCATGAGACATGTTTTCCTGTTGCTTTCCTCATTTTTAACCCCTTATTTTTTGCGCCACTAATTCTACTGATGTCAGTAATTTTTCCCACAAGTGTACGGCAAATCGGGAAAAAAATCATTGTGAGACAAAATTGAAAAAAAACACCATTTTGTAACTTTTGGGGGCTTCCGTTTCTACACAGTGCATTATTTTTAAAAATGACACCTTCTCTTTATTCTGTAGGTCCATATGATTATGTAGGTTTGATTTTGTCGTACTTCTTGAAAAAATCATAACTACAATGCAGGAAAATGTATACGTTTAAAATTGTCATCTTCTGACCCCTATAACTTCTTTTTTTTTACGTGTATGGGGCGGTATGAGGGCTCATTTTTTGCGCCATGATCTGAAGTTTTAAGCGGTACCATTTTTGCATAGATAGGATTTAATGATCGCTTTTATTAATTTTTTTCATGATATGAAAAGTGACCAAAAAGAAACTATTTTGGACTTTGGAATTTTTTTGTGCATACGCCATTTACTGTGCGGTTTAATTAATGATATATTTTTATAATTTGGACATTTCTACACACAGCAATACCACATATGTTTATTTTTATTTACACAGTTTTTTTTTCTTAAATGGGAAAAGGGGGGTGATTCAAACTTTTAATGGGGTAGGGGTTAAATGATCTTTATTCACTTTTTTTTCACTTTTTGTTTGCAGTGTTATAGCTCCCATAGGGGGCTATAACACTGCACACACTGATCTTTTAGATTGATCAATGTTTTCTCATAGGAAACCATTGATCAATGATTCTGCCGCTTGATTGCTCATGCCTGGATCTCAGGCACTGAGCAGTCATTCGGCGATCGGACACCAGGAGGCAAGGTAAGGGACCCTTCTGCTGTGTCACAGCTGTTCGGGATGCCGCGATTTTGCCGTGGATATCCCGAACAGCCCCCTGAGCTAACCGGCAATGATTTACTTTCACTTTAGATGCGGCGTTCAAATTTGAACACCGCGTCTAAAGGGTTAATAGCACGCGGCACCAAGATCAGTGCCGCACACTATTAGCCATGGGTCCCGTCCGTTGTTAGAGGCTGGGCCCGACCCGTTATGACGCTATAGAACGGGAGCGGACTCATGAAGTACGTGGGTCCTTAATAATTCATATGATGGCTTATTTTTTGCACCACCAATTCTACTTTGTAATGATGTCAGTAATTTTACCCACAAATCTACTGCAAAACGAAAAAAATAATAATTGTGAGACAAAATTGAAAAAAAATAAAAAACACCATTTTGTAACTTTTGTGGTTAAGCCCCATGCTATTTTCCTGGTATCTCCTGTGCCTCCAAGTGAATGTGTCATCTAGATTACATTTTTCCTAATTATTACAAGATACTGGAACATGTTCTTTTTAAAAAAAATTTTTTTTTTAAATTTATATAGTAACATATGTTAGGGATGTTAGGGGCCCGCTACTTACAGCTGGTCGTGACCTGGCTAGTGGGCTTGCACTTCAGGATCATAAAGTACACTGACCTGTTAGTTTAATAAATGTTGTTGAGAAGCATTAGATGAAGGTGCATGTTGTGGATGTGCGACCAGGTCAGTTTTTTTCTCTAGTTGAATTCATATAGTAACATTGTGCATAAGGTTGAAAAAAGACCAGAATCCATCAAGTTCAACCTATATCCCTAATGAGTCTCTACTGAGTTGATCCAGAGAAAGGCAAAAAAATAACTCATACTAGAGGTAAAAATTCCTTCCTGACTCCAAATATGGCAGTCAGAATAAATCCCTGGATCAATGTTCTGTCCCTATAAATCTACTATACATAACCTGTAATGTTATTACTCTCCAAAAATCCATCCAGACCCCTTTGAACTCTTTTACAGAGTTCCCCATGACCACCTCCTCCGGGAGAGAATTCCACAGTCTCACTGCTCTTTCAGTAAAGAACCCCCATCTGTGGTGGTGTTTCCTCCAAACGTAGAGGATGCCCCCTTGTTATAGATGCAGTCCTGGGTATAAATAGATCATGGGAGAGATATCTGTACTGTCCCCTGATATATTCATACATAGTCATTAGGTTTCCCCTAGGCCTTCTTTTCTTCTAAACTAAATACCCTTAACCCCTTAAGGACTCATGATTTTTAGAAGGTAATGAGGAAAAAATGTAAATGGAAAATGCTAACGCTTTCAATTTTGCACCTAAAAATCCATATGATGGCTTATTTTTTGCGCCACCAATTCTACTTTGCAGTGACATTAGTCATTTTACCGGCTTCCGTTTCTACGTAGTACATTTTTTGGTAAAAATTACACCTTATCTTTATTCTGTAGGTCTATACAATTAAAATGATACCCTACTTATGTAGGTTTGATTTTCTCACACTTCTGAAAAAAATCATAACTACATACAGGAAAATGTATACGTTTAAAATTGTCATCTTCTGACCCCTATAACTTTTTTATTTTTTGGCGTACGTGTTCTGAAGTTTATAGGCGTTCCATTTTTGTGTTGATCAGACTTTTTGCTCGCTTTTTTTTCCCATTTTTTTATGATATAAAAAGTTACCAAAAATACGCTATTTTGGAATTTTCAATTTTTTTGCGCGTACGCCATTGACCATGCAGTTTAATTAATGATATAATTTTATAGTTCAGACATTTACGCACGCGGCAATACCACATATGTTAATTTTTATTTTTATTTACACAGGTTTTTTTTTTATGGGAAAAGGGGGGGGATTCAAACTTTTATTAGGTAAGGGGTTAAATGACCTTTGTTAACTTTTTTTTTCACTTTTTTTTTAGCTTTGCACGGATCAGCGAGATAGGGGCTCGATTGCTTAAGCCTGTAGCTTGGAGCAATCAAACCCCGATCGGACGCCGTGGAGAGAGGTAAGGAGACCTCCGCCTGCGTCCCAGCTGATCGGAACATCACGATTTTATCGCGATGTCACGATCAGCCCGACTGAGCTGCCGTGAAGCATTTACTTTCGTTTTCAGACGCGGCGATCAACTTTGATTGCCGCGTCTGAAGGGTTAACAGCGCGCGGCACAACGATGCCGCACGCTGTTAGCCCAGGGTCCCGGCTATCGTTAGCAGCCGGGACCGACCCGGTGTTATGCGGGGTCACAGCGTGACCCCGTTTTTCACACCGGGACCGGGCTCAGGGCATACAGGTACGCCCTGAGTCCTTAAGAGGTTAATAGCCTAAAGTATATTATTTTAGGGACATCCATTTTGCCTGAGCTGTTTTTAAAGCATTTAGAAATCTGTTTCACAGCGAGCCACATAGGTGTAATAGACTGTACCAATCCCTTTCTTAATTCTTTAGACAGCAATGGTACTGGGACTGGTTATCTGTGGTTAAAGCCCTTGCAAGCTAAGGAACAATGATCTGTGAGTTTGGACATATAAGTTGAAGCACCAACAGTGTTGTACTTGGGTGAAATTGACTGTGCACCACTTGTCAGAATGATTCTTGACACCATTCTCTATAGTCTCTCAACACTATTGCACAAAAAAACGTGTTGGCAGTTTTAATTCCTGCGCTGACTAATCTGGCACCAATGACCAGGCCTTGTTCAGGATCACTCAGTTTTACCATTCTAATGTGTACTCACCCTGAAACTGATCCACAGACTTGCTGGGAACTCCAACCATGCCACAGCAGGTGTCACTAATAAGGTGGCAATAAAGTTTCTATTTCCTGTAACCACCAAGATCGGCGGGCCTCATCTGAGTGAA
Source organism: Hyla sarda (assembly GCF_029499605.1). NCBI lineage: Eukaryota > Metazoa > Chordata > Amphibia > Anura > Hylidae > Hyla > Hyla sarda. Next base: position 227,171,353 of record NC_079194.1, on the reverse strand, counting down.
GTGTTTCAAGTTGTAAGTGAGACTGTATCTGTCAAGTTAATTGTTGCGCCATCGCCACAGCAGACCGATGACCCCCAGGCCCCTTGCAGCTCTACCAATAGCCAGTAAAGGTCATGATCCTTTACCACAAGGCCACTGCTCACATTTGACCCCTTCATACAAACACTAAGAAAAGCTTCCCAAACAAGAATATTAAAAAAAAAAAATCTTTGCAAAATATGGACTCAACATGTGTCTTGTCCACCGTGGGTCAAGTGATCTGCGAATGATGTCTATGAATTTTGATGTGGCTTTCTTGCTGTTACTGTATGCTCAGGCAAACACACATGTAGTAAGGTGAATGGAATGCTTGCTTCCTAGTGTAGACTTTTTGAATACACCCAAAGTAATTTACCTCCTAGGCTGCAGACCAAAGCCCTTTATTCTTCAAGGACTCTTTAAGAAAAAAGAAATTCCCTGCTAGGAAGTGTTGAAGCATGTAATTTAGCATCGCCCAACTTTTTTCTGACTTTAGTGCTTGTGGCCCTTCAGAATCGCAATTGTCTGATATGTTTATGTGTTGAAGAACATTGTGTTAACTGATTAAGCATGAACGAATGAGCAAATTGCAACACTTTAGTATAAGTGGCACTCAAACGGCTCCCGAGAAGTGACCTCAATACAAGTACATGGCGAAAGATGTTCTTTATTTAGCTGGTTCACAAAAAAAAGAAATCCCATTTAAATTATCGCTAAAAACTCCCAATTAAGTTCAATTAAAATGTAGGCCTAACAATGGAAGTTTTACAAGCGTGGTAAAATTACAGACGTTTGTTAATATGTCCACGCCATATTGGAAAGTGATATCTTACTGTAAAGTTAAAATGGCATAATGTCACTTTGTTACAGGCATTTGCTTCAGAGGAGGGAATGTCAGACTGAATATGTATGTAAAGTGTACACTAACTGTAGACTACTTTTATATTTCACTGCTCGTAAGAGCAAATGGTTGTCTAAACATTCACTTGTCAATTGTTAAAGAAAAAAAATGCGTTCGAGTCAGCACTCTCCACAGTGTCCGGAAGCAGAGTAAATCTTCTCAAGAACACGGACATCACTTATAAAAGGTTTATTATATAAATATACAGGGGCAAAGAGTCTTGAAGGTGAATTAACCTTCTTCCTCAGATCAACTCTGGATTCTCTGCACTGTCCTGGCCCTGGGCCATGGTTGATGTTGGCTGCCCCTATACACTTCAGTCAATGGCGATCTATGGTGCTGTGCCCTTAGTATACCACCCTTAGGTGAGCATACTACCTGTCCCTCTCTTGGGTGTGGAATTTCCCTCTCTTAAAGGGGTAGTCTGCCCCTAGACATCTTATTCCCTATCCAAAGGATAGGGGATAAGATGTCTGATCGCTGCCGTCCCGCTGCTGGGGACCCACGGGATCCCTGCTGCGGCACTGCGCTATCATTACAGCGCAGAGCGAGTTCGCTCTGCACGTAATGACGGGCAATACAGGGGCCGGAGCATCGTTACGTCACGGTTCCTCCCCTCGTGACGTCACGGCCCGCCCCTTTCAATACAAGTCTATGGGAGGGGACGTGGCGGTCATCATGCCCCCTGCCATATACTTGCATTAAGGGGACAGGCCGTGATGTCACAAGGGGTGTTCTGTCCCCTGTATCGCCCGTCATTACGCACAGAGAGAACTCTGTGCCGTAATGATAGCGCAGTGCCGCAGCGGGGATCCAGGGGCTCCCCAGCGGGACCGTGGCGATCTGACATCTTATCCCCTATCCTTTGGATAGGGGATAAGATGCTAGGGGCGGAGTACCCCTTTAAGTATTGATAACAGACCTTAGTGCACCCTTTTGTTTCTTTTTTTTTCTTTCTCTACATAAATATTCAAAAAGAGATGACCAGAGAGAGAGAGATGCTCCTCAAAGGAAGAGAAGGTAGTACGATTTGATATATATAAATATATATATACACGCAGGGATCCCCAGACCTATGATGGTCCCGACATACGATCATTTCAACATACGATGGCCTCTTAGAGGCCATTGCATGTTGAAGGCAGCATCAGCATACAATGCTTTTGTATGTCGGGGCCATCGCATAAACGGCTATCCGGCAGCACAGACTGCTTCAGCTGCTGCCATATAGCCGTTTAATGTGCCCCATGTGGTCCGGTGAGTGTCACTCACCTGTCCCCGATGTTCTGGACCATCCTTTTCGTGCTCCGCTGCATGGCCCTCGCTCTCCTTCATTGTCATCACATCGCTGCACACGCCATCCCGTCATCCAATAGGAGCGACGTGCACAGCGACGTGATGACAGAGAACTATGATCGTGGCCAGCGGTGACAGTCCGGAGCGGCGAGGACACCCCGGGGACGTGATGACAGCAACTATCCAGGGCAGCGGTGACAGTCCAGAACGGCGGGGACAAATGAGTATAACTTTCTATATTATTATTGCACGGATCCCTCAACATACGAAGGATTCAAGTAACGATGATTCATTTGGAACGACTTACCATTGTATGTTGAGGGATCACTGTATATATATTGTAACGCAGGAGCGCTCGCAGCGTTACACTCCTGCTTGCAGGGCCCCGGTCAGACTCGCTGACCGGGAGCGCTGCTCTGTGTCTCTCGGTGGGGATGCGATCCCCGAGGTGGGACGTGCCCACTCGCATCACTCACCGGCCCCGTCCTCCTGCTCAGTCCCGGCGCGAGCGGCCCAGCTCTCTAGGGCGCACACGCCGGGTCTCTCAGATTTAAAGGGCCAGTGCACCATTAATTGGTGCCTGGCCCAATTAGTTCCAATTACTCCCTACACTATAAAAACCCACTTCCCCTTCCTGTCCCTGCCTGATCTTGTTGCCTAGTGCCATGAGAAAGCGTTCTGTGTGTTCCCAAGCCTGTGTATCCAGACCCTTGCCGTTGCCCCTGACTACGAACCTTTGCCACCTGCCTTGACCTTTTGCTATGTCAGACCTTGCCTTGTCCTTGTGCACCACGCCTATCTCAGCTGTTAGTGAGGTTGAGTCGCTATCGGGGGATACAACCTGGGAGTTACCGCCGCAGCAAGTCCATCCCACCTTGCGGCGGGCTCTGGTGAAAACCAGTAACTTCTTAGAACCGGTCCCCTGGTACGGCCCACGCCATAGCCTCACTAACACAGAGGATCCACTACCCACTTCCAGTCCGGTTCCTGACATATATTATTCTGAGGTCAAGAAGATCTGGCACTAATAAAGGAACAACCTTTTCTATTTCATATTTTTGGGACGTACAAAAAAATATTTTTAAAGGAGTTATCAAGGATAAGCAAAACACCCTTGTCCTCAGGCCTGTGTTTGGTATTACAACTTTGTTTACAGTTAATGGCTCTGAGCTGTAATACCATATACAATAGAGGACAGCTATGTTTTTTTTTAGTCCTGATAACCCCCTTTAAATACCGAACAGTGTGGATTTAGATCAGAAAAATGAGACAAAATTGCTGAAAAAAATCATATTAACTTTTTCTTTGGATTTAGAACATACTTACTGTGATCTTTTATACTGTAATTTTCCCCAGCTATGCATTTTTTCATTTGATAGCATTGATCAGCTTTTATGTATTGTGTAATTAAAGGCTTCTTTCATGCTGCCATTAAGACGCGGCAGTGTAATGGTCGTCGGGGGATAAAATACTGATTGCGCCGTCTTTTTCTCCTGCTACTCCCGCTACAAAATAACGGTGCCCGAAGGACCCCATTATAGTAAATGGGATCCATCAGGACCTGTTGTGCCCCATCCCAATAACGGCCATTAAAGGCTGGACAAAAAAAAAAACCCAACAGCCGTTTAAGGACTGGGCAACACGACATGATTAGCTGATATAATAGTTTAATGATATTACTTACAGGTGGTTTGCATAAAATCTTGCCCCATAATCAATATTTTATTGTACATATTTTAAGTTATATATAAAAAAAAAAAAAGATTGCCCACAAGTGTATAGGAGGGTGCCACAACTATATACAACACATAACCCAAAGGGTTAATAATACCTTTAAAGCGTACCTGTCATAGTGCAAAAAAAAAAAAGAAAAAAAGTGATGTTACTCAAGACCCAATCCTGATCACGTGCATATAATTTTTATGTGTCTTGGACCTATATATCCAGAGATATAAGCATTTATCTGCTGGTGAGTTACTTTTTCATTGTGCAGGCTGGAGGGGGCGTGTCAGTCTGTCTCCCTCACAGGAACAAGCCTGGGCAGTCAGCCAATCAGTACTCTCTACTCTGTAACCCTTTCCTCTCTGGTTTTATGCTGTGTCATGTGTCAGAGGAAGATGCTTGGAGCTTGCCTGCAGTAATCAGAAGACATTATGGTAAATTCATAACAGGATAAAATTTATAAATATAAGAATAGATCTTTATAAAATTAGTGCAAGGATTTTTTAGATAAAAGTACAGCATTTTTATGAATACATGTTTATTCTGTTTTATCTTCTCCTAGTAAAGATGGATGCTAATCATCATAGCTGTCACTATGTGTGTCATTCATCTTTCACAGACTTCTGAATGTCTGATCAACTTCTTTGTCATTCGGGAGTCCGAAAAAGCTTTGACTATTTCAGCATGCTGGGAGTTGTAGTTTAGTAACAACTGAAGCTGCAATGTTTGTAAATAACTGTGTTAGAGCAGTGGTGCCTCCAGCTGTTGTAAAACTACAGCTCCCAGCATGTCCACACATCCTTTATCTGTAGTTTTGCATACACTCAATAGAAATCTCCTATACTGGATACCGGTATGCTTTACGGCCTGACAGGAACCGGACTGGCAGGAAGTAGCAGTAGCTGGTGGTGGAATCCGCTGTGCCAGAGAGGTGATGACGTGGGCCGTACCAGGGGAACAGAGTCTAAGGGGTTACTGGTTTTCAACAGAGCCCGCCGCAAAGCGGGATGGTCTTGCTGCGGCAGGTAACCCCCAGGTCGTTCTACCCAGTAGCGATTCAACCTCTCTGGCTGCTGAGATAAGGCAAAGTACAAGAGGATCAGGCACAGGCGAAGTCAGACGTAGCAAAGGGGCAGGGCAGGCAGCAACAGTTCACAGGTGGTAGGCAGTAGCAACGGGTTCGGCAACAGGCAGGGCAACACAGGAACAAGGAACACTTTCACTTAGACACAAGGCAAAAAAGATCCGGCAAGAGGCTGTGGGAGGAGATGGTACTTATAGGCAGTGCACAGGTGCAGGCCTAATTAAGTCAAAGCAAAAACCTTTAACCCTAAATAAACCAGTTTGGACCAGGCACCAATCACTGGTGCACTGGCCCTTTAAATTTAAGAGTTCCGGCACACGCGTGCCCTATAGAGCGGGGACGCGCCTGCCGAGACCGCGTGACCAGAGCGCTGCTTGGGGACATACGCTGTGAGCGCACCGAGGCAAGCAGGGTGCCCGGAGCGCTCAGCGTAATTTGGCCAGTATGCTGTAAAATTTAGACTAGTCTGTCTGGCTAAAAGACAGGCTACCCCTAGTGGCGGCTATTTTGAGCTTGAATTTCAGGTGAAAATGTAAAAAATTTTTAACAGGTGTATATTGTGAAACGTCATGTTATGAGTCCTGCAATATATGAAAAGTTTTTAACAATGACAGTGCCTCTTTAACTTCTATATACTTACCACACCATTAGGCAGAGCGTGGACTGCAGACTCATTATGCCAGTGTAAGATCCACTTAAATGTGTCATTGGTTCGAAGAGTAAAATAGGGATACAGTAGTATTGAATATTGGAGCGATTTTGTTTCCCCCAAGGTAGGGACAGAAATCCTGCATTTCGTTTAATATAAAAATACATAGTAGATTGACTTATAAGAAGACTGGCCATATATTACCACCCTGATGCCATTATAAGGGATTGGTTTCAATTTATTTGTATTGGTTACTTTTACTGGCACCATAGTATGTCATATATTTATGGTATGTGTGGTGGCTACGGGAATTGTAAAAGATTAGGGAGACTAGGAAGTTGTGAGCAGGTGGGACCGGGCACTCGTGAGTACAGACTTATCTAGCCTAGCATAAACACTTTTTTAAACACATAAAAATTATTGGACAACCATTTTTATGTTCTTTGAGACACCCCCACAGTTGGAAAGCAGAATGCCACATAAGAAAAAGCCAGCAGCTCCCTGTTCTGTCAATTTAGAGAAGGAAGCCTTGAAACTCAGAAAGTAGAGGAGCTGCAAGGGGGCAGAGAGAGGTGAGTGATGTTTTTTCTATTTTGGGGCTTTACTACTATATGGGGGCTAAAGGGATCCTAACTGCTATATGTTTAGGCTAACTACTAATGAGGGACCTAACTTCTATATTGGAGGCCTAAGTACTATCTTGGGGGCTAACCTTAATCAAATAGAGGCTAACTACTATATGAGGGGCTAACTACTATATAGGTGGACTAACCCCCACCCCAACTACCATACAGAGGCCTAACTACTACATGGGTGGAAGCCCTAACTCCCGAAGATGGCCCTAACAAGAATATGAACGGCACTATATGGCTTAATTACTGTATTAGAGCAGAGTGTTGGGCCTAACAACCATGTAACACAAAGGGCAAAACTACTATATAGGGCACTGTTACTGTGTGGAGCAATACAGATGGAGAGTATGTATAGAGGTAAGGATGGCGCTGGAGGGAGAAGCCTACAATTTTGTTCGGCAGATTCTGCAAAGATGAGTCATGGCCTGGAAAAGTCCTTATGACGGTATGAGCCAGATTAAGGAGAATAGGAAAAGTGAATGCCTCCAATCAGAGAAGAGATCACCTGTGAGTCACTGGATGTAACTCTACTGTAATCACTTGATATGATCCACAGAACCTGCATAGAGCTGAGGTCCCCACTGTATGGTCACTATATGAAGAGTATATTGTTTGGTGTATAGTGTTTTTTTTTTATTTAGTAACAGAATGGTGGTTGTGGTGTGATGATTCTATTTGGTAACAGTATGGTGGTATTATACAGTCACTATGTAAAGGTAAGGATGGGGCAGTATTATGTGTCCCTTGTATATTGAAAATATTGGTCTCAGTATACTAAATTTGACTAGTAATAGTATAATGGTAATATATATATGGTGATAATATTCCTCCTTGTACGCTAGTAATCTTGGTCTCAGTATACAGGATTTGGTCAGTAACAGTATGATGGAATGATGTAAAGTGATAATATTCCTCCTTTATATACTCGTATTATTGGTAATATTGGTATCAGTATACTGGATGTACAGTAACAGTATGAAGGTACTATGTATGCTGATAATATTTACTCCTTGTATAGTGGTAACATTTGGTAACTGCATGTCTATTATTTAGAGTTATATAGTATTAACATACATAGTAATGGTTTTGCATGGTAAATTGCATTTAATATATATATATATGTGTGTGTGTAATGCCCCAAAGGTATTGTATTGCAGTGTCTAAGTATTCCCACGGTTTTCACCCTTAAAGGGGTATTCTGGGCAAAAACATCCTTTCGATAGGGGATAAGATGTCTGATAGCTGCGTCGGAAGTTTCGGAAACCTCCGGGATTCCGAGACGGGGACGTGACGTCACGCCACGCCCCCTCCATTCATGTCTATGGGAGGGGGCGTTGTGGTATAGGGACCGTCCTCGTGGTTGTCGATCCATTTTTTATCGCAGATGGGCAATAGGAAGGGACAACAGTTGTAGGGACAGTTAAAGCTCACTAACTCCCTGCTCCCTGCCCCCTATCAGCTTGGTCAGGAACACAGGATCACAGGAGAACAAATAGAAACCTTTGTTGTTAATGGGGTACACCGGAGGAAATTATTTTTTTTATAAAAACTCGTGCCAGAAAGTTAAACAGATTTGTAAATTAATTCAGGTAGAAGAAACAGACATGGTCGCACATCTACAATCTTGTATAATGATCTAATTGCTTCTCAGCATAATATCAAAATCTAACAGGTTGTTAGTATACATTTTTGATCAAAAAGTACAAGCCCACTCAAGGCCTCAATGCCACTCAAGCCAGTCTATGGGCCGCACTTCCCCCCCCCCCCCCCACAGACACGGCGCCACGGCGGCAACGGACACCGCACAGCACTACGCCAGTGTGAAAAAGGTGTAACAGCACACTTACCATGCTCTCCCAGTCAGACTGGGAGGCCCTTGTGTAGCTAACTACTATTAATATAGGGTTGGGCTGAGGGGGTGAGGAAGAGTGCAGACACATGTTCAAAAAAAAAAAAGGAGGGGATAGAAAACACAATGTGAATTCAGGTAGAAGAAACAGACATGGTCGCACATCTACAATCTTGTATAATGATCTAATTGCTTCTCAGCATAATATCAAAATCTAACAATCTAACTACCTGTTAGTTTTTGATATTATGCTGAGAAGCAATCAAATCATTACACAAGATTGTAGATGTGCGCCATGTCTGTTTTTCTACCCGAATTCACACTGTGATTTCTATCCCCTCTTTTTTTTTTTGTTTGAACATGTGCTGCACTCTTCCCCACCCCCTCAGCCCAACCCTTTATAAGTAGTAGTTAGCTACACATGGGTCATTTCTTTCCTAGCAGCCTCCCAGTCTGACTGGGAGAGCATGGTAAGTGAGCCATTACACCTTGTTCACACTGGTGTGGTGCTGTGTGGTGTCCGTTGCTGCCATGGCTCCGTGTCTGCGGGGGGGTGCGGCCCATAGACTGGTTTGAGTGGCATTGGGGCCGCTCTGCCGGTGGGTCATTCCCCCCCTGTGGGCATTGGTGTCGCGGCGGTGGTGGTCGCCGCCCGGTGCTGGGCCATTTTATGCTAGGGACGTTAGGGACCCACTCTAAATAGGTGGCCTTGACGTGGCGAGTGGGCTTGTACTTTTTGATCAAAAATGTATACTAACAACCTGTTTTTGATATTATGCTGAGAAGCAATCAAATCATTATACAAGATTGTAGATGTGTGCCATGTCTGTTTTTCTACCCGAATTCAGATTTGTAAATTACTTCTATTTAAAAATCTTAATCCTTCCAGTACTTCAAAGCTGCTGTATGCTCCAGAGGAAGTTCTTTTTTTTTTTTTTTTTCTTCTTTTTTGTCTAACCCCAGTGCTCTCTGCTGACACCTCTTAAAAAGAAAATAACTTCCTCTGTAGCATACAGCAGCTGATAAGTACTGGAAGGATTACGTTTTTTTTAATAGACGTAATTTACAAATCTGTTTAACTTTCTGGCACCAGTTGATTTTTTTTTAAAAATTCCACTGGAGTACCCCTTTAAGATACACAAATTTACTCAGGCACCACAAGAAAGGAGGAGTGCTCTTATATAGGGGGTGCCTGGCAGGAATTGCCGGAGGACAGAAATTAGGGATGCACACAGATTATTAAAGTAACAACATGTGCATGCATGCAGCCCCTACAGGATGCACCAGAAAGACAATCACCTGTCACCCCCTGTGACAGTGCAGAAAAGGAAGTCCGGAGCCTTTAGTGAGGAGGGAGAAGATAGATAGATATAGATATATTTTCTTTTTGCATGGGTGCTGATGGGCGAATGGGGGGCCATAGGTAGTTCAAATTTCCAGTCTGATACTGTCTCTGTTGATTCTTATAATGATGGGACTAAGATCCCTTTGGTATTTCTCTTTACTGCAGTGCTACTGCCGACCAACAGAGGACTGAATTGCAGATCTGCTCTATTAGAATGAATTAATTAATCAACACAGAATTTTTAGACCTTAATATGAAATGGTGTTAACAAGTGGACATTACCTTTAACCTTGCACTCTAAGAACCACCTGCATCACATGGGACCCAAGACTTCATAAGAAAAGAGAGCACCCTTCTTTGAAGAAATATCTACTTAAAAAGATGATTCATTATTGCTGTGTATTGCACTTCTGTCCATCATTAGATGCCAACGGGAGATCCCACAGATAAAAGGCTCCGGGTCCAATTTGCCGTCTAAATTTCCACTAGTTAAGGAGCTTAAAATCATCAGTTACACAGCACAAACAAATATGTTTCCATTAAAGGCAATTCAGCGGCGGATTAAGCAAATTTCACATATCCAATTTTGAGAATTGTAATATTTTGCCTTCTTGCCGCTTTGAAAAAATAGTTTAAAATCTAAGGCATAGGATGTCACATGGCACGTACTTAATTGTTGCTATTAGGTCTAATAAGCACGCTTCCCTGCTGTTCGGAGAATGTCTCCGACTTTTGATCCTGACATCTGTATCTTACAATGATTTCACTCCGCTCTGACATTCTTTCTGATGTTGATCCAGGAATTAATGGATTGTAAAAAAGCTGGCAGGATATCATTTAAAAAATAGAATTCTTAGCGCACAAGTGATGAAAAGGTATCAAAAGTCGCATAGGAAGATTCTGATACTAACACTTATATTGTTTTTTTTATGGAGATGGCCTTAAACAAGTAACAAAGTTAAGGAACTTTCTGTCTGTTGTTTGATATGTAGCAGAGACATCTTTGGTCAGAATCTGTTATCTAGGGTGCTGTAGGGCACCCCAGAGAAATAGTATTTTAGGGGCCCACCCTCTATCTTTACTTTACACACATCAGTAAGACCAAAAAGGTTATTTGGGAATCATCCCCAAAATTTAAGACTCTAATGGCAAGTTATTGGCTCCACAGTCCCCTTCAACTGAGGATTTGTTCTACTGTATGTATGGGGCCTATTACTGTGAGAGCCTAGGCTCTCTGGAAGATCCTAATGTACGCTGGTGAGCAGGTTTAACCCTCTCACAGGGTTGTCTCCCAACTTAATGACAGATAGGTCTATCTATGAAGCAGTATCATAGGCATGCCGAATAAGGCTAGGTCTACATAGCTCCGTATTCTCCCTTTATTGTCATATGCTGAATTATTGCGTGGTGTTCCGATACCGTATTTCATACCGTACCTTGTGGTGAGGTCCCCAAAGTCAGAGTCCCTAGGAACAGTGGGGGTCCTCTTCTTTAGTAAACCCGTCATCACCCCTCAGTTAGCTAAAATTCGTTTAAATAAAAGTGTAAATATGTATATTTAGGATGCATACCTTGTTAGTGTCACAGGACCTGCAGGTCATGTGACTTGGTTCACAGAACTCTATGGTTTGCTAAAGGACCTTTGGGGGTTCTAGTCAGGTGATCACCCACAATCCTATGTAACGGTGAGTGACAGCTGACATGGATCAATCTAAAATGGTTCAGCCCCTGCCCATATAAGGGAGCTGCGGCCATTAATCTCTCTCTTTCCTCGTGGGCTGCTGATGAGGTAGGATCTGTGCCGCTGTCATCGGCAACCACTAGGCCATAATCCAAATTGTGAGTTATTACAATTCCCCGAAATCTTCACAAGATCACTGGACCTAAACCAACCCCTAAATCCAGCGGATCTATGCAATACTATTCTCCTACTCCAAAGAGAACTTACCGGTCCTGACCAACTGTCAGTCATTGCCGTGCTGTATATAGACTCTGTTATCTGGACTGTTACCGTTACTGCATGTACAGAAAATCTTCAGTAAAGTTTCTACAAGTTTTTTAGTTCAGCACCGGTTGTGGACAATCCGTTATTCCACACTCACCTATCACTCTTGGGAATGGTGGCGATAGGCCAAGCATTACCTCAGAGTTTTAACCCTCACCCTGGCGTCACGAGTGACAAGGGTTAAATTAAACCCTCATATACTACAGCAACACCCCAACTACCTTACAACCCCCGAGGCGTACCACAAAGCCTTTTTGACGTCTAAAGAACAGGATTCGGGTGTGTGCCTGCTGCTGTTGCCACTAGTGAAATTGTACTCCCCCCAATATAACAGACTTTATTCATGTACTGTGGATTATACTCTGGTGTGCGGGGCTGTGTGCACGGTGCTGTGTGGAGGAAGTGCGCATGTAAAGTAAGCGGGGAGGCAAAGAGTACAGCAAAGTTACAAGTTGCAGTGGAAAGAGTTAAAGCTAGAGCAGGGCCTTCCCGTACGCGTGATCCAGAAACCCCGCCCACCGAAGCCCTCGGTGCCACGGCGGCCATTTTGCCGGAGTCTAGAGCCGGAGACCAAAAAAAGTATATAGTTCAGCGCACGAAAAAGCGCAGAGTGCGACAGTGGGTTGAAAGTTGTAACGAGCCGGAGCAGTACAGGACTCTAAGACACCAGATTGCAAAATTGAGGTCCTGTATAGATTTACTTCAGCTGCTGATCAATGCACTCAAATTTCAGCTCAACGCCCTCAGGTTTCAAGTCACAGCTCTCAAGTTTGAAATCTATGCACTCAAGTTCCAGATTAGAGAACAACTGCGTATCACCTTGGGACCTAGGAATCCAAGATTTATTAAAAGGGCCAGCACACCTAATACAAAGATGTCAGAGCCTGCAGCACCATTTTCACCACCTGAGCAACAGGAGGGTGATGCTCCAGTGACCCCGCCAATAGGGTCTCCACCACGAGTCAGAAGGGTGCTGCCACCCTCACCAACGCTGCCTACCCTACAAAGACGGGGTCTTCCTGTGACTCCAGCAAGGCCTTCGTCACGGGCAGAACAGGATCCATCTAGTCCACCTCCAGCTTCTCCCTACATGCTTGGAGCCCCTGTTGCTGCACCTGTCATCTTGGGGAATCCTGTGCTTCCCACCTACAACGGTGACCCTTTCACATTAAGAGACTTTAAAGAAAAGATCTCTTCGGGTTCTATGCCCTTCCTCCTCATCAGCAGGTACAGTTGCTCCTGGGACAGCTCCAGGGACCTGCCTTAGAGGAGCTCCGCACCTGGCCAGTGACTGACAAAGCCACAGTGGGACAGATCTTCAAGGGACTCTCTCAAGTGTTTGAATCCCATTCCCCCTCTGAGGTACGCCTCAGACTATATGAGCAACGTCAGAAACCAGGTGAAACTCTCAGAGCGTATGCAGTAGCTTTGCAGAATGCATTAGAGGCAGTGCAGAAGCTGGGTGGCATCACGCCCGATCAGGGTAATCGAGTGCTGATGGACCGATTCATAGAGGGGGCACAGAATAAATGGGACAAGGCCCAACATAGGATGTTGGCCATGCAAAATCCCGACATGGCCTTCCCAGCTTTCAAGAGACTAGCGGTTAAAGTGATTGAATCAGGGGCCCCGGCAGAGGAAGCTAGTATCCCCGCCGCAGAATCCCCGGGGACCTCGCCCCAGTCACCTGTTCTTTCTCAGACTGTCCTTGCAACACCTCCCCCTACCCCTTGGACAGCTGATTTACAAGACATTAAGCAGTACATTGAACAGTTAGCCAAGGCTTTCAAAGAAATGGCTGTCCGACCCAATTCCCCTAGGCCTGCAACACTCCCACCTAAGAAACCTGACCCCCGCCCTGCTAATCCACCTGATACCCCACCTGTGAGGCCGCCTGGGAGTCAGAGACCTGTCTGTAGCTACTGCAACAAGAATGGACACTGGAAGAGCCAATGCTGGGCTTTAAACGGGTGTCCCCTGGGGTCGGGGACCGCACCCCAGGAGTAGCTGCTGAAGGTCCAGAGCCACCCGAGCTAAGAAAGGACTGTCCATGTATGTTGCTCCTTGTCCTTATGTACAGGTGATACTTGAGGGGATCCGGTTGCAAGCTTTAATAGAAACTGGGTCTCAGGTGTCCACTATTCCTCAGGGAGTCGTCTATAAGTATTGGGGTCCAGAAAGGTTGTGTGAGCCTAAGGAGGCAGAGTTTAGAGTGATTGCAGGGAACGGGAAACCAGTACCCAGGCATGGCTACTGGGAGCCCACAGTGCAGGTGGGAGAGCATGTTCTAGAAGGGCAGGGTGTAATTGTCACCAGTGTTAGAGATGAAGGGTCAGCTGACTTCATTTTAGGGATGAACATCATGAGGCACTGTTTTGATGACATTGTTAATTCACTGCAGGCATCTCTCCCTCACATGTCACCTCCGGGCCGGCGAGCCGCGCAACACCACCTTAAGATACACCAAGCAGAACAGAAATTTGTGAATCATCAGGGAGAATTCTGCCGAGTTATGATCCAAGACATGCGTGCTGTTACCCTACAGCCCCAGGCAGAGACAGTTGTGTGGTGTCATGCCCGTCCTGGGGAGAAGAATCAGGATTACCAAGCCCTCTTAGAGCCCATCATACTGGAGGACTACCCCTTGGTGTGAGCAGCTAGAAGTCTGGTGACAGTCCGAAACAGGAAAGTTCCGGTGAGACTTATTAACCTCTCTGAAGTGGCCGCACGGCTATCTAAGTATACCCCGGTGGCTACGCTGCACCGTCTGGACGCAAGAGATGTGGTCTCGAAGTCACAAGTTGTCCAATGCGGGATTGATCAGGACCCTGCAGAACCCTGGTGGACCCAACTACAAATAGGGGATGAAGACACCCCCAAGGAACAGGTGGGCGGAGTCATCCAGGTAGCTAAGCAATACCAGGAAGCTTTCAGCAAGTTACCCACCGACTTTGGTAGGACCACGATGATCCAACACCGGATCCTCACCAGAGACAGTCTCCCCATTAGAGAGAGGCATCTCCCAGTGGCTCCAGGGATGTACCAGACCATAAAGAAAATGCTTGTGGAAATGAAGGAAGTTGACGTTATCCAGGAGAGCCAAAGCCCTTGGGCGGCACCTTTGGTCCTTGTCAAGAAGAAGGACGGGACTATCCATTTTTGTGTGGACTACAGAAAACTGAATGGAGTAACCCACAAGGACGCTTACCCTCTTCCCTGTATTGAGGAATCTTTGACTGCTTTGGGGTCCGCCGCCTACTTCTCTACGCTGGACTTGACAAGTGGATACTGGCAAGTACCGATGGCGGAGGATGACAGAGAGAAGACAGCATTTGTGACCCCCATGGGACTCTTTGAGTTCAAGAGTAAGCCCTTTGGACTGTGCAACGCACCTGCTACTTTCCAACGCTTAATGGAGCGATGTTTAGGGCCTCTCAACTTCCAGAGTGTTCTCTTGTATTTAGATGATGTCATTGTCTATTTCCGGACGTATCGGGAACATCTGGACCACTTGAAAGAAGTCTTCCAAGTCCATATTCAACATGGACTCAAGGTTAAACCTCTGTTGAAGCCACGAGTACACTATCTGGGGCATAAAGGTGCCGAAGGTGTACAGCCCGATCCGGATAAAGTGAGTGCTGTGAGGGATTGGCCTACCCCCAGGACGGTGTGAGACGTCCGAAGTTTCTTGGGATTTGCTGGCTACTACCGACGGTTCATCCCATAATTCGCCCAAATTGCTGGGCCCCTGACTGAGCTACTGAGAGGCACTGCCCAGGAGAATTACAATGGGAGGCTACCGATACAGTGGGCCGAAGATCAAGAAAATGCCTTCCGAGCCTTAAAATACCTCCTTACGGAACCCCCTATTCCGGCGTATCCTGACTACAGCCTGCCGTTCCGGATGCTAGCTTCGAAGGTCTGGGAGCAGTCTTATCTCAGGTACAGGATGGCAAGGAGAGAGTAATAGTATATGCCAGCCAACACCTCCGAGGCGCAGAAAGGAATGACGCCAACTACAGTTCATTCAAACTAGAGCTCCTGGCCTTGGTCTGGGCCATCACTGAGAAATTTAAGAACTACCTGGCCGCTACTCCCTTCACGGTCTATACTGATAACAAGCCCTTGGCCCATTTAAACACTGCTAAGTTGGGGGCTCTTAAACAATGCTGGGCCTCCCGGTTGGCCAATTATGATTTCAATATTAAGTACCGCAGCGGAAAGACCAACGTTAATGCGGACGTTCTCTCTCATATGGCCCCAGGCGAGAAACCCCCTGCTGAAGATGTATGGGAAGGTTCGTGAGCCAAAGTGCACTAACTGCCCAGGAGGGTGATGAACCTGGACCTCTCAAAGTTCTGGAAGACTTATCTACCTGGAAGACGCTTCAGGATGAAATCCGGATCATTGGGGATCTCTTGGACTATTGCCTCCAAAAGAAAATACCCACTGGGCTTCACAAGTCACAAGGGGACTTTGAGTTGAAGCGGCTGTGGCGACAGAGGAATCGCCTGTTCCTGCACAAGGGGTTCCGGAGACCGCCTGCACCGGATCTTGGTCCCTCGAAGGGATGCAGCCATGGTCCTGAACGCATACCATGACCAGTCCGGGCATTTCGGGGTCCACAAGACTGAAGCCACGGTCCGAAGAAGGTTTTACTGGATAGGGATGCGGGGAGATATTGAGAATGCTGAATGCTCCGAGTGTAACGTTATCAAGAATCCCCGGAGGGATGCCAGGGCCCCTTTACATTCCATTCGCACAGAGAGGCCTAACCAGATTGTTGCTCTGTATCATGTGAAACTGACCCCCACTCGGTCTGGCTATTGCTACGCCTTGACCATGGTGGACCATTATTCCAAGTGGGTGGTCATGGTCCCCGTCAAGGACCTTACTGCCAAGATGGCTGCCAGCTCTTCTACAGCCACTGGATCCAACCTTTCGGGTGTCCCGAATCGGTCCTCACAGATCGGGAACAGCCTTTGAAGCTCAGTTGTTCCAGGAACTTTGCCAGTTGCACGACTGCAAGAAGCTTCGGACGACAGCCTACCATCCCCAGGGGAACGGGCTCTGCGAGAGGATCAATCAAGTTTTCATCCATATGCTCAGAGCCGCCTCTGTCTCAAAACATGAAGAGTGGCCTCGATTACTGCCTGAGCTCCTGGAAATTTACAACAACACTGTTAATTGTTCTACAGGGTATACGCCCTTTTTCCTGATGATGGGCTGACATGGCCAATTGCTGAAGGATCGGGTCTTTGGGCTGCAAGCCCCTTTCAACAATTCCCCTTAAGTCTCTCAAGGTTGGGTCTCGGAGCATCAAAGGCGAATAGAAGTGGCCAGAGACATTGTTGAGAAGAAAATGGGCGAAGTACACAACCTCCAGCAGAAAGATTATAATTGGCATGCTTCAGATCAGCCCCTACAACTTGGAGATAAAGTGTGGCTCAGGAAATTCCCTAGGACCCATAAATTGGACTCTCTGTGGGAAACGGAACCTTATACTATTACTGCAATACCCTATCCTGAAATGGAAGTGTATGAGGTACAGAAGGAAGGGTTTGAGCCACAAGTGGTCCACAGAAATAGAATAAAAGCGTGCCTCAAACAAGGTTTGCCTGGACCACCTCCTCCTACTCCTCTTCCAGCAAGGCCAGTGAGAGAATTAGTACCTAGAGAAGGGATTCATCCTACCATGGACATTCCTTTGTTCTCCCCTCATCAGCCTTCCATGTATTGTGTTATACCTTGCCCAGCTCCACCCAGCCAGCCTCCACTGGTTGCTCCACCCAGCCAGCTACCAATAGCTGCTCCATCCAGTCAGCCACCATTGGCTGCTACACCCAGCACCAGTCCTGCTCCTGTGGCTACTCCAAGTCCTGCTACACCTTCTCTACCTGACTTCAGAGAATCTCCCAGTCCAACCAAAGATGTTGCTCTTGTGTCCAGCCTTCAAGCTGGTCCCTCGGGGACTGAAGTTTCTGCAGAATCGCTCAGTGAAGAGACTCCTGAATGCTTGGAGGTGGTGTTGCGAAGGTCTCAAAGGACTATTCAGGGTAAACTACCCTTAAGGTATCAAGACTGACTACTAAGCAGTACTTGCACACATAGTACCTCAAATAGCTCACTTAAATGTACTTGTCTGAGTCTTCTTCAATACACAAAGTAAAATAAAAATATGTCTCACACTCAAGAAACACTATAGGAATTGTAGCCCATCAATATTCAATTCCTGCCACTGTTAGCTGCTCTAATCTTTCTTCTCTTTATTACGTGTGTGAGATGCTCTAACTGGCCAGTAGGTGCTCTTGTGAGCTAAAATTAAACACGCATTTCTAAAGGTAACCTGGGTAAAGTTATTCTGTTGTGTTCTAGGGGTAAGTAGCGTGTAGCCGATAGACACTAGCAGCTAAACTTATTGGTAGATAGCCTCAGGCAAGCCAATATAACTTTGGTGACTCATTGTGGCAAAACAAAAGAAAATGTGGTGAGATTTAAAAAATTTTTAGTCAGCTTGAAGTAAAATATATAGAGAGCTGCATAAATGTCTAGTTAGCCTCATAAATGTATAGAGAGAGATATAAAAATGTCTAAGGAGCTAGAAACTAAATGATAGATAGCTTCCTAATGTCTAGATAGCTTCATAATGTCCAGTAAGCTTCAGAATTGTCTAGTGAGCTTCATAATGTCTAGATAGCTTCATGATGTCTAGTAAGCTTCATAATTGTCTAGTCAGAGTGCTAGTCAGAGTAAAAAGAAAAATGTCTAGAACATTTAAAGGTGTCTAATGTTTACTCAGATTTTGTCAGGATGTGTATTTTGGTTAGTAATCCTGTCCTAGTCCTAGTGGACAGGCATCAGGGTCGACTTGTTTTAAGTAAGGGGGTTTATGGTGTCCCGGTACCGTATTTCATACCGTACCTTGTGGTGAGGTCCCCAAAGTCAGAGTCCCTGGGAACAGTGGGGGTCCTCTTCTTTAGTTAACCCCTCGTCACCCCTCAGTTAGCTAAAATTTGTGTAAATAAAAGTGTAAATATGTATATTTAGGATGCCTACTTTGTTATCGTCACAGGACCTGCAGGTCATGTGACTTGGTTCACAGAACTCTATGGTTTGCTAAAGGACCTTTGGTGGTTCTAGTCAGGTGATCACCCACAATCCTATGTAACGGTGAGTGACAGCTGAAATGGACCAATCTAAAACGGTTCAGCCCCTGCCCATATAAGGGAGCTGTGGCCATTAATCTCTCTCTTTCCTCGTGGGCTGATGATGAGGTAGGATCTGTGCCGCTGTCATCGGCAACCACTAGGCCAAAAGCCTTGCGGCCTCGGCCATAATCCAAATTGTGAGTTATTACAATTCCCCGAAATCTTCACAAGATCAATGGACCTAAACCAACCCCTAAATCCAGCGGATCTATGCAATCCAATTCTCCTACTCCAAAGAGAACTTACTGGTCCCGACCAACTGTCAGTCATTGCCGTGCTGTATATAGACTCTGTTATCTGGACTGTTACCGTTACTGCATGTACAGAAAATCTTCAGTAAAGTTTCTACAAGTTTTTCAGTTCAGCACCGGTTGTGGACAATCCGTTATTCTACACTAACCTATCGCTCTTGGGAAGGGTGGCGATAGGCCCAGCATTACCTCAGAGTTTTAACCCATCACCCTGGCATCACGAGTGACAAGGGTTAAATTAACCCCACATATACTACAGCAACACCCCAACTACTCTACACCCCCCGAGGCGTACCACAAATGTCTATAATCACATCCAGTCTGACCTCACTGTCTAATTGTTTCTATCTCACACCTAAACTAGAACTTTATTTTATCAAAATTCAGTCAACAAGCTACATTTTAGGCCTCATGGACAAAGGTGTGTAACTGATTTGTACCTGGAGCCAATATGCTGTGTGGGAGTTTAGCTCAATAGAGATGTGCAAATGGCATAACACCAGTTGGGCACAGTTACAAGGTTCAAATTCAGGGCTTCTTTTGCAGTTTATTGTTCATAAACAAGATACAGTTGTATTCCCATTGGCACAAAACTAAAAAGAAAAACACTTGTCCAGCACTAGCTAAAACACTTTAACTGGCCCTCACTTTACAAGGGGCCCACTACTAGCCACTCAACAAAACAAACTTTTAAGGTGTTACATTACACCACTGGCATTTGTCGTAAAGTCCCCATTTTGAGGCTGCAGCCTTCCAACATACAATTCCTGTCTAAGATTCTTCCCAGTCTCCCTAGCAGACTAACGTTCAGCTAGTTGTAATACCCAGTAACCAGCTAAAGTCATCACCTGTGCTGACCAGGGTCCGTCTGAAAACCTAGCATGGCTAAGGCTGGGTTCACACTACGTTTTCTCCCATACGGGAGCGCATACGGCAGGGGAGAGCTAAAACCTTGCGCTCCCGTATGTCACCGTATGCGCTCCCGTATGTCATTCATTTCAGTGAGCCGGCCGGAGTGAAACGTTCGGTCCGGTCGGCTCATTTTTGCGCCGTATGCGCTTTTACAACCGGACCTAAAACCGTGGTTGACTTCAACCTGACAGCTGCAAGAAATCGATCTAGGATGGATTTCTTGCTCTTGTCGGATTTGGGTCATGGCAGCCAACACGATCCCATTCGTATATGAGCTAAGATGCAGAACAAATCAGGCAGTGCGAAGCAGCGATGTTTGGCTGCACTACATCATGGCCAAAGTCCCCATGTAGCCCTAGCCCAAACGCAGGGATAACACAATCATTGTCCCAGTACCAAACACATAGCCACCCTACTGCCCCATTCAGTTTTATTGTGCTATGAATTAACAAAGATCTTAAAGGGGTTCTCCAGTGCTTACACATGCCTGATCGCGGGAGTCCCGCAGCTATCACGCCCCCTCCCGTAGACTTGCATTGAGGGGCGGAGTGTGACATCACACGCCGCCGGCCCTGCGGTCGCCCATAATCAGACCCGGAGGGAACACGCTCCGGGGACTGATTACAAACGGGGTGCCGCGTGCATGATCACGGGCATCCCCAGCTGCAGGACTCCCGCGATCAGGCATCTTATCCCCTATCCTTTGGATAGGGGATAAGATGTGTAAGCACCGGAGTACCCCTTCAAAGGGGTACACCGCCCCTAGACATCTTATCCCCTATCCAAAGTATAGGGAATAAGATGTCTGATTGTGGGAGTCCAGCCACTGTCACACCCCCTCCCATAGACTTGCATTAAGGGGCACGGCCGTGATGTCACAAGCCTCCGGCGCTACAACCTTTGGATAGGGGATAAGATGTCTAGGGGCGGAGTACCCCTTTAAGGATTTGTGTTGCGTCCCGGGGCAAAAAAAAAGACAAGAAGTCTATGAAAACCTGAACACTTGGCCGAGAAGCACAAAACTAAACAGAAAATAAAAAAGTAACCCAAGAGTTAATCGCAAAAAAAAAAAGGAAAAAAGATTTGCATATTCTTCTACATTCATAAAGAATCGGAAAGCTTCTTTTAATTTTGCAGGTTTTTTTTTTCTAGCAGCTTTGTTCTCATCGGGAAATCAAAGATGCTTGATAGTTTTAATAGGAAGTACACTTGTTATCAAGTTTCTATTAATTAATAACCATCATTCTATGGCCACCTCCATTGTTCTCCACGCAATTTGCAGGAGAGAGAAAAAAATGGAAGCTGTCAAGTTGCTTAAAACAAAAGAATCTCTAAAATGAAATTTTACACATCACAGGATATCGACATGTATTTCACTACTGGTTAATTACTAGATGCCAAAGGAATTTTAACATAGCTCACTCACTGACAGCAAGTGTGTGACAGGTGGCAGACTATGTAACTTCAGTGTATTTTCCGGTGGAGGGACCACTGGCACATTGCATACCATTACGCTGTAGGTGCCTCCAGGACCATAGGAAAATCAAGGTAATTATACATGTCATTTATTCTAATAGAAAATTAATCACATTTCTCAATCCTTTGTGCATTCTCTGCCCATGTACTTTACAGCTATTTTTATACCCAGTCATAATCTTAGTGTTATGCAGAAAACCCGCCCAAAAAGATCATTCTGTCATTAGTCAAAGTAACCATTTGACTGCCAGAAGACTGTGAAGACTGGACCGGCTGAACGCTACAGGAGTAATGCAGTTTCCACATATATATTTTGTAGAAAGGTGAAATATTTTTTTTAAATCACAGAAACTTGTCTTAGCATGCCCTATCCATCAGTAATTTAAGACTATTATAACTGTACAGAGAAGTCATATAAACTTTCAAACTTGTGAATTTGCCAGACAGATATCGTGTGAACAGAGCCGGCTCTGCCTATAGGCAAAATGGGCAGTCGCCTAGAGTGCACTCTTGATGGGGCCGCCGCTCTGCCCGCAGCAGTTAGCAAGCATCTGAATCACTCCAGTAGTTTGGTAATTACATGAAGAGGAGGTTTGTTATAGTGTGTTACCCCAGTAGAAACGTGGGACATGTCAAAGGGCGGAGCCAATGGGCTAGGTCAGGGGGCGGCAAAATAAGCTTTCGCCTAGGGTGGCAAAAATCCTTGGACCAGGCCTGCCTGGGAATGTCTGGCTGGATTTTCTTCTTTTTTTCACAATAGTTTTTATAGAAGTTTTAAGAAATTGGTAACAAGTAAACAATGTAGTCACATATCCATTGTCAATTAAAGGGAAAAGATATATGATGTCACAGATTGGGCAACTGATGTGACTGTAGCCAAACTCTACAAAGATTGGGGTGAGGGGCAAGGAAGAGAGGAGTGACATATGCTTGAGGCAAACAGAAGAGAAAAAAACAGGGCCAACAGGGAAGGAAGGAAAGAAAAGATGAGATGGGAGGGTAAGTGAGGAAAGGGAAGCATAGGCCATTGGGCAGGTCTTGGATAGTAATACCCAATGAGGGGGGTTTGGGAATGAGCGGGAAGGTTGTAGATAGTAACTCTATCAGGACAACAATCCAATGGACTCTATCGTGTTTGTCTATTAGAATAAAGAGGAGTTCCAGGAGAGGTCTTGACCTCCAGAAAAAGCAGGGTATGTCTGTTTAACAGACAATTATATAAAGAAGATAAATCTTTGTGACATTCTTAGTATACCTGCACTTTGTCTATTAAGGAAGGTTTCCCAGTTTTTTTTTATTTGTATATCTTGTCATTATGGAAAATATTAGAGAGTACCGTATTTTTCGCCGTATAAGACGCACTTTTTGTTCCCCAAAACGGTGCATCTTATACGGCGAATATACGTCCGAGGCTGCTGCGGGCGAGAGCGGGAAGTCAGCGGTAAGTACAGAGGCTGCGGTGGTGCGGTACAGCGCTGACTACCCGCTCCCCGCCCGCAGCAGCCTCATGACCGCCGGTGAATTTTTCACCTCACACCGGCTATGTTTATTGCCCTACGCCTGGAACATACAGTTCCGGGTGCCGGGCAGGTGAATTACTAATAACTGTATACTAAAAACCAGGGTGCCCTCATGCCGTTGTGAAACTACAAATCCCAGCATGCCCAGACCGACAAAGGCTGTCCGGGCATGCTGGTAGTTGTAGTTTCACAACAGCGAGGCACCCTGGTTTTTAGTATACATGAATTAGTTTTTACCTGCTCTGGCCGGCCCCTGCCTGCAGCCGCACACAGGAGCCAGCCCGGGCAGATAATCATAGGTTTTCCTATGCCGGACATCCCTGTGTCCCGAAAAATCTTTTCGGGACATAAGGATGTCCGCTGGTCACTTACCATTCCCCGGCCGATGTGCATCCTCCTCCTGTCCTCCTGTGGTCTACCTGTGATCCTCCGCCTCTCTATAGTTGTACGCACAGGACCTCAGTGACGTCCCGTGCGTACAACCATAGAGGCGCAGGAGGACCGGAGGAAGATGCGCGCCGGCCGGGGCCTGGTGAGTGACCGGCGGCGCGTAATCTTCAGTGTTCCGGTCACCGCTCCTCCGGTCCCGGCACCTACTGCTATGGTCCATAGGCCATAGCAGTAGATTGTGACACCGGGCCAGAGGAGCGGTGACCGGAACACTGTGGGGGCAGCACACAGACATACAGCCTCCAGCCGTACACTGTATATGGCTGGAAGCTGTATGTCTGTGGGGGGGAGCTGCCTACCATTGTGGGGGAACTATACTGCCAACTATTGTGGGGGGGAGCTGCCTACCATTGTGGGGGAACTATACTGCCAACTATTGTGGGGGAACTATACTGCCAACCATTGTGGGGGGGGGGAAGCTGCCTACCATTGTGGGGGAACTATACTGACAACTATTGTGGGGGGGGGAGCTGCCTACCATTGTGGGGGAACTATACTGCCAACCATTGTGGGGGGGGGGAAGCTGCCTGCCATTGTGGGGGAACTATACTGCCAACTATTGTGGGGGAACTATACTGCCAACTATTATGGGGGAACTATACTGCCAACCATTGTGGGGGGGGGGGGAGCTGCCTACCATTGTGGGGGAACTATACTGCCAACTATTGTGGGGGAACTATACTGCCAACCATTGTGGGGGGGGGGAGCTGCCTACCATTGTGGGGGAACTATACTGCCAACTATTGTAGGGGAACTATACTGCCAACTATTGTGGGGGAACTATACTGATATAAAATATTTTACTACAGTATTTGGTTCAGAATATTTTCTTTTCTAGATTTTCCTCCTTTAAAATTGGGTGTGTCTTATATGCCGGAGTGTCTTATATGGCGAAAAATACGGTATGTAATAATTCACAAACTCTATCTGAAAAGATGAAGAACTCAACTTTTAATTTTCTTTTTATAAATAAAGCCAAAAATGAGTTAAACACCCAGCACCCCCTGCACTGTAAATGTTTTTTTCATGTCATGGTTGCTATTTAATACACATAACGTAGTGACTGAACTCTGGATGCATCTGCAGTATGTAGAGTGTAGAGAATGATGCTCTGTTAAAACTTATTTTAGAGCACATCTAACATGTGTTGTCATAGAGTGACGTCTTCAAAGGCTATGGGACAATGAAACAAGAAAGAACTTGGGAGTTTTATACCCTCCCTTTAGTGACATCATCACAAACTCCCTTCTGTTGGGGACCAATTAAAGACCAATGACCTTGATTGGTCACCAACAGAAGGAAATGTATGATGATGTCACTTAAAGGAAAACTGTCAGATATTTTCTCCCGCACTATCCACAGTACTGGTGGATAGTGCGGGAGATGCTGATTAAAACGAGCCTTACCTCGCCCGGATCCGCTCGTCTGTTCACCCGCAATTGTGGTTTTATTCTATGTGTATATCTTGCTGTAAGTGGCACGGGCGGGGCTTCTGCACTGACGTCAGCGCCGCTTATGAATATTCATCCCCCCTCCCTCCAGTTAGGAGCGGCGAAGAGAGGGAGAACTGGAGGGATGAATATTCATAAGCGGCGCTGACGTCAGTGCAGAAGCCCCGCCTGTGCCAGTTACAGATATACTCATAGAATAAAACCACAATTGCAAGCGAACGGCCGGGCAGATCCGGGTAAGGTAGGGCTCATTTTAATCAGCGTCTCCAACATTATCCACCAGTACTGTGGACAGTGTGGGAGAAAATATCTGACAGTTTTCCTTTAAGGTAGGTTATAAAATATAAAAACCCCAAGTCAACGTTTTCTCATGTCACTGCCCCATAGCCTCTAAAGATGTCACTCTATGTGACAAAACATGGGGGGGGGGGGGGTTGAAATAAGTTTTAAAACAGCACTGTTCTCTGAACAGTCACAACATTGTATGTGCTAAATAGCAACAGTGACTTTAAAAAAAGCATTTACAGTGCAGGAGGTGCTGAGTTTTTAACCCTTACTTAAACACAAAATGTAAAGTTATGTTTTATTTCTGTTTAATAAGAGGTAAACAGATATTATTATTCTGCCATTGGGAAAAGATTGTTGTATGTAACTATTGTTATATCCTGCTTCTTATTTGGGTCTCCTTTTTTGTCCACCACTTGTACCTAGTAGAGGGGCAACCACAGAGGCAGTTGGGCAAATATCCCCATGGGCAATACCAGCGGGTGTATATTACTCAAAATATTCTTTATTTGCAGAACTATAAAGTGTATATACAAGCATCTGCTATTTGACTATTATGCATCATAGGACTGAGAATCCCTGTAACTATGTGAAGGCACATGAATACTGTGAACTCATATATTACATACAGTGGGGCAAAAAAGTATTTAGTCAGCCACCAGTTGTGCAAGTTCTCCCACTTAAAAAGATGAGAGAGGCCTGTAATGTTCATCATAGGTATACCTCAACTATGAGAGACATAATGAGCAAAAATAATCCATAAAATCACCTTGTCTGATTTTTAAAGAATTTATTTGCAAATTATGGTGGAAAATAAGTATTTGGTCACCTACAAACAAGCAAGATTTCTGGCTCTCACAGACCTGTAACTTCTTCTTTAGGAGTCTCCTCTGTCCCCCACTCGTTACCTGCATTAATGGCACCTGTTTGAACTTGTTAGCAGTATAAAATACACCTGTCCACGACTCAAACAGTCACATTCCAAACTCCACTATGGCCAAGACCAAAGAGCTGTCGAAGGACACTAGAAACAAAAAATTGTAGATCTGCACCAGGCTGGGAAGACTGAATCTGCAACAGGCAAGCAGCTTGGTGAGATGAAATCAACTGTGGGAGCAATTATTAGAAAATGGGAGACATACAAGACCACTGATAATCTCTCTCGATCTGGGGCTCCACGCAAGATCTCATCCGGAGGTGTCAAAATTATCACAAGAACGGTGAGCAAAAATCCCAGAACCACACAGTGGGACCTAGTGAATGACCTGCAGAGAGCTGGGACCAAAGTAACAAAGGCTACCATCAGTAATACACTACGCTGCCAGGGACTCAAATCATGCAGTGCCAGACATGTCCCCCTGCTTAAGCCAGTACGTGTCCGGGCCCATCTGAAGTTTGCTAGAGAGCATTTGGATGATCCAGAAGAGTATTGGGAGAATGTCATATGGTCAGATGAAACCAAAGTAGAACTTTTTAGTAAAAAATCAACTCCTCGTGTTTGGAGGAGAAAGAATGCTTAGTTGCATCCAAAGAACACCATACCTACTGGGAATCATGGGGGTAGAAACATCATGATTTGGGGCTGTTTTTCTGATAAGGGACCAGGACAACTGATCCGTGTAAAGGAAAGAATGAATGAGGCCATGTATCGTGAGATTTTGAGTGAAAACCTCCTTCCATCAGCAAGGGAATTGAAAATGAAACGTGGCTGGGTCCTTCAGCATGGCAATGATGCCAAACACATTGCCTGAACAACGAAGGAGTGGCTTCAAAAGAAGCATTTCAAGGTCCTGGCGTGGACTAGCCAGTCTGCAGATCTCAACCCCATAAAGGAGAATGACTGACAGCATTCTCCTTGAATGCTGTCAGTCATTCTCCTTGACAAAGCCACAAGAGTGGTGAAACATGTTGGGGTGTGACAGTTTATGGTTTTAATCAGCATCTCCATGTAATATCATAATATAGCCTCACTCATAGTGACTCCAGATCTGTTCTGGACCCGCACCCACGGTGCACAGTGGTGTGACGTGGTCTATATATATAAACATTCTGTTGTTGGATTAGTATTAAGGAATATCTATTGGATAAGACCAAACTCCCATGAGAGAGGGTTATACCCTGAGAGAGCTCCAATAGATATTATTTTTAAATGACCGTCATTTCCCTGTTCAGGAGTCATATAGGACGGTCATTTATTATCCATACTCCCATGAGACAGGGTTATACCCTGGGAGGGATTCAGATTAATATCATCACTGAATGATTGTTATAGGCTTATTGGGCATGGTTCATCTCAGATAGACACATATAAACTGTTTCTACAGGTCGGAGTTAAGAAATCACTATATAGTGTATCTGACTAACTTATCACAATTTATTGGATGTACATGGAGTTGTGATTTTAATTGTGTGTCTCACAAGTTTCATTTTTTCATTTTTTTTTCTATAATAAAAGTTAAGTTTTATTCTAGCACATGGAATACCAGGTTTTTGTTAACCCTTTGGGTTAAATTGTTGTTGGGTGCCTTGCTGACTTAGCACAACCAACTGGGTAAGTGCTTCCGATAAAATCGGCTTAGCTATATTACCCTTTTAATGCACTATGGAGCGTTTCTAGTTTTTCTATATATTATCTTTTTAAGTGGGAGAACTTTTGGCACAATTGGTGGCTGACTAAATACCTTTTTGCCCCACTGTATCAGCTTATGGAGGGGTTCACAATGGCATGATCCCCACATTGGACAGATCTGTATATGCATATGAAGTTATCTATTCCACAAAAAAGTAATAATTTATTTATTGCATGTTACTATAACTTAATAAAAAAAATAATTAATAAAATCCCATCTATAATCATACAACCATCAAAATCCCAAAGATTTCATAGCAAATTCCAGTGGCTTAATGCACATCAAAGAACCAGAAGTGGTGGGATGGCTATCATGCAGGATTATGCAGATCTGAGAGGGAGTCACATGGAGACAATTTCCCCCAGGATTGATGAACAAATACAAGTTAACAAGAAGTGACAAGAAACAGATGATGAAGGTCTAATTTAATGTCATTTCCAGTAACAATATACCTTAAACTGGCCTAGGGATATTGCAGGGGTCAGTGGACGGAGCAGGGAGTTTTGTACTACAAAAAATATAAAATGCTACAGACAGATCTGATATTTTATGCAGCACCATGGTACAATACATAAAAATAGAATTAGATTTAGAGTAGAGGTATAGGGAACTGCATTCTAATTGTAAGTCCATTAAACAGAAAGTAATAGTAAAATATAGATAGATAGACATACAGTATACAGTATCTCACATAACCGAGTACACTAGGGGGTGTACTCATTTTCTTCGCTCTTTTGTTTTGTTATATTGTGCACATAATCTATGGGTCGTATTGATATTTTTCCTCAAAAAATGCTTTGGTTGTGATGCTTCATATCAACTTTTTTTCCCTATAGGGAAGAACTGGCTTCTGCCTACATTGATATTTAGGCCACAAAAATTGATCACCTATATTTGATCTCTTGGGGTTCATGTGACCCTCACTGATCATTAAAATGAGCCCAGTTACCATATTAGCTACAGTACATGAAGCCACAAGGAGGGTTTAAATGGATTTGCAGACAACTAAAGGGTGGAGGGGTCCAGAGAAATATCCCTTTAATATTATTTTAGTATAATCAAACATAACTGTTGCACCTTCCAGTATTTGGTCATAAAGTGAACCTGTCATGAGATTTCAAAGGTATAATGTAACTTTAGACTCTGAATCTGTACATGCCTCTCTTTAGTACATTGACCCCTTCAGCACCAAGATCAGAGTTTTAAAAGATATACAAATTAGTCTTGGGAGCCCTTTGGGTGTTCCCCTCAACTGTTCAAGTCCAGCTAAGTTTGGCACCTTCTCTAGTTTGTCACTTCCATCTATGTGCTGGTCACCTCCTCTACCCCTCCTGATTGACATCCACTAGGCTGTACTGTAATCTCTGCTTCTCCACTGTTATCTAGAATCTGAAGGGAACACCAAGTGGGATCCAAAGCCTAATGTGCATACATTGTTAAACTCTGATATAGCTGCGCTGGAGGGGTCATTTACCTAATAAGAGGTATGTTCGGGGCCAAGTAATGCACTTACTTTATACCTTAAAAACCTAATGACAGGCCTGCCTTACGTTGGTCATACAGCTTCAATAACGGTCAGCCAATACCTCTGTGTTCAGAATACTTAAAATACCTGCATGCTTTGTTTGTCCTATTGTGCATGTGTTCGCAATGGGAGATCGGAATAAACGGCTTACAGAAATGTGGCATTGGCTTATCTCCAGTGGGTATGTTGGCCCCTAGACTCAGACTGTCATCTTAACCACACGTGCCATGGTGGTACTTCTGAACCTGAAGATAAATGATTGGCTGAGCTATAGAAATGAACTGTAAGAGCTCCCCATGCTTGGACTACTAGCTGTAACTACACATAGGGACATTTACTCCAACCACTTGTTTAGTTGCCTGGACTGTCTTTACTTGTAGATTTAAATAATACCTTTGATGATTTATATTTACGTGACAATGGCAAATACTGGCTGCCAGATCCTATACAGCAATTGAAAGACTGGGTGTCTGAAGAGTGAAGGACAGCTGTCAGGATCCCCTGGAGGAGGCCATCTGTTGAGTGAGGAGAGTGACAGCTTAAAGTAAGTGATGGATCCCTGACATCTGAGACTATTGATAATTATTTGGTGGTTAATGCAACAATTGTATTCAGCTCAACTATACAAGCCAAGTTAGAGAAACAGTGATTTGATGTCATTTACATGACACTCATAAATATTTAAAGTCGGAATTCACGTGACAAATCTTATCCTATTTGTGGTCATGTAAGAAAAGTGTGCAGATACAGTATGTACAGAATCACACATAAGTGAGTACACCTCTCACATTTTTAAATACCTTATTTAAATTTTTTATTTATTTTCATGTGACAACACATGTGAAATTACCCTCTGCTACAATATAAAGTAGTGAGTGCACAGCCTGTATAACAGTGTTTAGTGTAAAAGAAAATGTACATATAGCAGCAATTTCGTCCCTAATATGAGGGCAGCACAGCAACGACTTATTCAGCCTCCAAGAATCTCTGGGTTCAAAATGAAAGACAACTAAGACCATGTCATGGTCCAACCAAACATAGAGGATATGGAAGGCATATTGCAGCGCCGGAAGAGAAGATGTATTCACTAACACCCAATCAATGCGGGTGCATAACTTATAGGTCGGGGAGTAGTAGGAGTAGAATTGTGCTCATGCCAGGCATCTGCGAGATCAATCTCGCGGAAAGAGTCCTGAAGTAGTCGTTGCTGGACCCCTGACCTCCTAAAGGCCGTGGTATGGGACCTATCAATGATACCGTTAAACACAATATTGAAGTCACCACTCCAAATCACATGGACATAATGCAAAGACTGTAGCTTTTGGCATATAGAAACAAAAAATTGCAAGGGGTCTTCAGTGGGAGCATAGGTATTAACAATACACATAAGAGTATCACGACAAAGGCCCTCCAGGATTAGGTACCGTCCCTCAGGATCCGCTAAGGAGGAAGTAACCAAAAAAGGAAAAGGAGTTATGGAGAAGAGTAACAACACCTCTCGATTTAGAAATAAAGGAGGTCATGAGACCGTAAATTGGGGTGGAGGTAGGCAGGAAAAGAGGATGGGTTAAAATGGGATTCCTGGAGACACAGGACATCAGGGTTATGGGACACATAATCCAGGAAGGCCTTTTTACGCTTAATAGGGGAATTGAAACCCCTAACATTACATTGCAATTATACTCTACACATAACCAAACATAAAGAGAAGATGCCAAAGAAACACTTAATACCCCACACAAAGACATAACAACAAAAGACACCCATACACAGCAACAGAGGCAGAGACCTGTGAGATATAAGTAAGAACAAAAACAAGGCTGTCCAGATAACAAGAAAGACGGAACCAGGGGAAAACAAACAACAAAAATGCAAACCATACAATAAACATAGAATGACAGGACAGGGTCACAACATAGAACCAGACTGTGACCAACGATCCCATGAGTCTAAGACGCAGAGGCAACATGATAGTCAGGGCCGTCAAGGGCCTCATTAAATTTAGGGGGAAGCAGCAGGAGTAGAAGGGACAGTGAAGGGAAAAAGGAAAGAAAAGGAGGAGAGGGGGGGAGAGCAGGGAAGGGGGAAGGAAAGGAAATGGCAGGAGGGCAGGGAAAGTGCAGTCACGGAGTAAGAAATAGTCCACCCTTCCAACATGGGTGGGGATAAGTGGGCATATGACAGTCACGGCTAGATGTGGGGTATACTCACTACATCATGTCGATCGGACTCAGCACGTTTAATCTCAAGGTCCGATACCCGTTGCCCCAATTTACCCACCTGCTTAGTAAAGTCTGCAACCGCTTTGGTGACCTCTTCCTGAAACAGCTTATGAATATGAGCAAATAAAGCTGACGGGTCCATGGGGTGTGCAGCTACTGTAGAGACTAGGCTAACGGCAAGTCGGCTATGTCTTCTTCCTCCACCTCCGGGCTGGCAGCGTGGGCTGGGGCCGACGCCATGTTGGATTACTAGTCCACTCTAAACATCTCTGAAATAGCCTGGGATAACGGCTGAGAATCCCCTCTGAGCTTCTTTTTGTCCTTGCCGGACATGTTAGGAAGACATGGGGAAAAGATCTGCTTCTTTGAAACCAACTAAGGTGCTGAGAGCAGATGGCCGGCATGGAGCTCACATGAAGTGTGTCCTCTTCAGCGAGTCCCCCGCATGCGCCTGTATAGGTGTTTAACCCCTTAAGGACCAACCCAAATAAACCTGTATGCCCCTGAAAGACCTGGCCTGTTTTTTCAACTCGGGGATGTCTGTCTTTATTAGAGAATAACACTGGTAACGTTTTGCCAATCACAATAATTCTGACATTGATTTTTTTGTCACAAGTTGTCCTTCATGTACATAGTAAAAGGAAACCGATATCATTTGTAGTTTTTTTTTTTTTACAATGCAAAAAATCATGAATTTTCGTTTTAATTATGATTTTTTGCTATTTTAATGCTAATAGGTTGCATATATTTATACTTACTGACCAAATAGTTTATGAAATTTATACTTTCAGATGTCTACTTTATTTTGAAAGTATTTTTTTGTTTTTTATTAACACTTTAAATTAATTAGAAGCCTAAATATTTAACTTGAAATTTTGTAAATTTAGAAAATGTGAAAAGTACATCTTTTTTTATGTGCTATGCAAGGTTTGCACAAATTTGAAGGTAGTAGAACATGGGAACACCCCCCCCCCCCAAATGACCCCATTTTAAAAACTAGACCCCTCAAGGTATTCGCTAGGGGGTACAGTGAGTATTTTAACACCATAGTTTTTTGGCAGGAATTATTACAAAGTCAGTATTAAAAATTCGAAATTAGCATTTTTTCACAAATGCATCATTTGTGGGGCATAGTTTTTGTACATCACTGATATTGCAAGAAATGCACCCTATATTTTATTAAGCTGCTCGGCCCGAAATACCCCTGCTTAGGCCATATTTGGCTCCTTGGCCGCGTGGTAGGAAGAGGAGCGCCATTTGGCTTTCAGGGCATCATTTTAGGCCAAATGGATTATAGGCCGCACTTCATGCCTGCAAAAGGGTTTTAGCTGCCAGAACCATACAGAACCCCCACAAGTGACCCCATTTTGGAAACTACACCCCCTAAAGTATCATATAGACCAAAAGTGAGTACTTTGAGTCCTTTTTGTGTGGCTGGAATGGATACAAAGTCAGTGAAAAAATATACATTTTTCATTTTTTTTCACAAATGCATCATTTGTGGGTCATATTTTTTGTACATTGCATCTGAAAAGTAGAAAATGCGCCCCATATTTTATTACGCTGTTCATCCCGTGTTCGGTAATGCCCCCGCTTAGACCATATTTGGTTGCATGGCCACATGGTGGGACCCAAATGGAGAGGAGCCCCCTTTGGCTTTCAGGGCATCATTGTATGAATAGTCCCCATTCATACAGTACAGGTGTCCGTTGTCATGTCAAAAAAGGATGCCAATGTATATTGTAGCAGTCTCATTCAGAAATAAATGGAGCTGCTACAGTATACGTCAGCATCACTCTTTTTGACGTGATGCTGACAGATACCTCTAACACTGCATAAACGCAGTATGAACAGGACGCAGTGTAGGGTCACATAGAGCGCATCTGCAGCTTATTTCACACCACGGATGCCCCCCAGCAGTCACAAGGGCGAGATCACTGCTGTGGCTGGGTAGCTCAGTGTGTCCGCTTAAGACTACCGGCGTGAAATCCTCCGCTATTAGTGGACACACAAAGCTACCCAGCCGCAGCAGTGAGCTCATTATTGTGACTGTTGGCGGGCATCCACAGCATGTAGTATGCTGCAGATATGCACCGTATGTTCCTACACATTATACATTTTTATTTTTTATTATATTTATTTAATAAATGTGTTTTTAGAATGTTTTTACACTTTTTACACTGTATTTTAAAAAAAATGTTATACTTTTTTTTACACTTTTTTTATACTTATTGTTTTTATACACTTTTATTTATTTTATTTGTCACTTTTTTTATGCTTTGGAATACTATAGTTTTACACTGGCAGGCAGCAAATCAGGACTTGCCTCTGGCACGTCCTGACAGGCAATAACCAGGGCAGACCTGGGGGTCCTTGTAAAGACCCCTGGCTGCCCAGGTAACCAGCAGCACCCCACGATCTGTCAAAACTCCTTACAGCTCGAGGTCGCTAACGACCTCGGCTGTAAGGGTTAAACTGCCAGGACCGAAGTTTTCTTAGATCCTGGCAGTGCGGCAGGTCCCCACCCATCGGGGTTTACACACAGCACCCTGCGATCGCGCTGCGGGGTGCTGCAGGGAAGACAGAGGGAGCTCCCTCCCTCTGTCATAACACTTACAGCCCGCGGTCACTTCTGACCGCGGCTGTAAGGGTTAAACTGCCGGGACCGAAGTTTACTTCGGTCTCGGCATTGTGGCAGGGTCCCAGCTGTGTGTTACCCAGTGCACCCATGAGAACCATGGACAAGTATACACGTCATAATGGCGGAACGTGCATCCAGCCTGGACATGTATACACGTCCATGGTCCTTAAGGGGTTAATGTTGTGTCCCCTCAAAATAACTCAACACTGCCATTAATGTCTAAACCTTTGCAACAGAAGTGCGTATAACCCTAAGTGGTAATGTCTAAATTGGGGCCAATTAGACATTTTACCCCCCCCCCAATGTCATGTGACTCATTAGTGTTACAGATCTCAGGTGTGAATGGGGAGCAGGTGTCACAAATTTGGTGTTATCGCTCTCACCCTCTTTAATACTGGTCACTGGACGTTCAACATTGCGCCTTATGGCAAAGAACAATCCGTGGATCTCAAAAAATGTATTTTTGCTCTACATAAATATGTCCTTTTCTATAAGAAGATTGCCCGGAGCATAAAACTGAGCTGCAGTACAGTGGGCAAGACCATACAGTGGATTCACAGGACAGGTTCAACTCAGAACTGGCCTCGCCATTGTCAACCAAAGAAGTTGAGTGCACATGATCAGCGTAATATCCTGAGGTTGTCTTTGGGAAATGGTTCTCAGAGGAAAAAAGTACTGAGTCTTTGGAAAATAGATGTATGAGTGCTGCCAGCATTGCTGCAGAGGATGAAGGGGTGGGGGTCAGCCAGTCAGTGCTCACATCATATTTATATTAAATATTTAAAAACATGTGAGGGGTGGACTAACTTATGTGAGATGTGTACATATGCACCATAAGGTAGAACGTCAGGATTCTTCAGAATAATATTATACAGTTATTTTCTTCTTTTCTATTTATGTCATATTCACATGGAATTTTAATAAATGCCTGATATTTGCCTTTTATACAATCACTAGAGAGGTGATTCCTTGTTCTGCTCTTTCTGTAACACCCAAAAGACTTTAATGGATAGAGCCAAAGGCAATGGTAGCTACCTGTCCATGGAAGTTTAAGAAGAATGCAGCAAATTAGAACGTGTAAACAGGGATCCCTATTCTCCGGATATGTAAGGGTTCCTAAAGTTAGGGCTATACTTATCAGACGTGTATGGTACATTCTTGTAACAGTCAACAAGCCTGTCAATAAAGCTTCACTGAGCTCATAGAGGGCCAGTTAGTTTTCTATATCAGATTACTGTCCAGTTCCTAGATTGAGAACAAATCACTAAGGAAAGTCCTGTGCTGACACTGAACCAGAAAGAACAGAAACAGATGTTGAATGATAAGGCTTAGTTCATAACAGGCAATTCATCTCAATGATATTTGATGGTTATGAAGGCTACACAAGTTCATCCATCCAGAACAATCTCTTTGTGGGTCATGATTTGGGCACTGGGGTATGGCCATGATTACAATAAAAGTGGACTTACAAAAGCTGCTGACAAAAAGTTTGAAAGTACCAAGCTCTAAAAAATGAAAAACAATCCAAGGCCATTATTCCATCTTTTTCCAATTGGTTCTATTCATTCAGTAGAAACCTGTTTTCCTGACAGGTTTTAGACTTCTAAATCAAACTACTGATGAAGCTTAAAGGGGTACTCCGGCACTAAGACATCTTATCCCCTATCCATAGGGGATAAGATGTCTTAGCGCCGGAGTACCCGTTTAAAGGGGTACTCCGCCCCTAGACATCTTATCCTTCGGATAGTGGATAAGATGTCTGATTGCAAGGGTCCCGCCGCTGGGATCAGACATCTTATCTCGGTTGTGGGACCCCAGACATCCGGTGCACGGAGCAAACTTCGCTCTATGCTGGATGACTGATGATGCGGGGTAGAAGCTTGTGATGTCACGGTCATGCCCCGCACGTGATGTCACGACCATAACTCTCAATGCAAGTCTATTGGAGGGGGTGTGATGGCCATCACAACCCCTCCCATAGACTTGCATTGAGGGGGCGTTGCCGTGATGTCACAAGCAGGGCACGGCCGTGACGTCACGAGCCTCCGGCGCTGAACCCGATGCTCTAAACAAATGCCGGGTGCAGCACGGAGATTGCGGGGGTTCCCTGCTTTGGGCGGGGAGAGCTGAGGCTGTATACAGGAGATCGCAGGGTCCCCAGCGGTCGAATCCCCGTGGTCTAAAACTTATCCTGGGGATAGGGAATATGTTTTTCAGTATTTTCTAGGCTGAGACTTCTCTTTTAACACTGTTATTTAGTGTTATACATTGTATTTACCAAGTGTTATTCAGTGTTGTCACATCAAACATAGGGGATACGTTTTTCAGAATTTTCTAAGATAATAGATCGCCTTTAATGTTGTGTCCCCTTAAAATAACTCAACACACAGCCATTTATGTCTAAATCTTTAGTACACCCCTAAGTGGAAACGTTCAAATTGGGCCCACAGTGTGAATATTTTGTGTGGCCACCATTATTTTGAAGCACTGCCATAAGCCTCTTGGGCATGGAATTCACCAAAGCTTCACAGATTGCCACTGGAGTCCTCTTCCTTGATGACATGGCAGAGCTGGTGTTTGATGTTTGAAGATGCTGAATAGGGTTTAGGTCTGGAGACATGCCTGGCCAGTCCATCACCTTTACCCTCACCTTTACTCCATCTAGGGGCGGAGTGCCCCTTTAAGCCTGAGAAAGTCTTACTATTTTGCAAGTTTCCATGGACTCCTGCATCATAGGAGTTTCTTTTATTTTTCAGTGTCTTGTTTCGTTCAGCCTCATGTTAATCCTGTCATGTCCGAGAAGATCTTATATATGATTAATTTTGGCGACAGCCACTCAAACAGAATCTATGACCTGGAATATCTTTGGGCAGAAATTCTGTAGTGTGAACATACCCTTAAAGGATCTGTCTCATCAAAGACAATCTGTTACAGAATGGCTTTCTTTCCAAACTCTTAAAATGGGTTCTAAGTGGGGGGACCCCCTCTTTCATTTCCATGTGCCCAAATAGGCCGAGACTGTAACTGAAGTATAACCGTAGTTTTGCTCAGTAAGGACAATTAAATATTTGTGGTATACAAGATGAAAGAAGATGTGAACTTTGTGCCATTCACTATGTTGCCTAAATAACATTATTTAATTGGAAAGGTTGAAAAATACACAGGTTTATAAAGTTCAACATATAATCCTACAACATTGACTAATACAGAGCTGCCATCATAAATATATATATATATATATATATATATAAATATATATCTTCAGTGCATGTCTATGAAGTCCAAATATTTAGAAGTAAAATCCACAGCACTCATAATGTAACTTTCCATCAACTCTTGCTTCATAGGGGGATAAACACTAGGGATAAAACACATGAAAATGTGATGATCCATAATAATACATAGTGATGGAGCTAAAGCATTGTCTTCACTGTTGTTCTCTACAGTCATTGGGTCAAGCACTCTCCTGCCCAGCACAGTGAATGTACAGCACAGAGGTGGTGATGACTGGCTCAGTAATTCTACCATATAGTGAGCGATTGTACAGTACTGTACCTACAGGATCAGAAAGCCCAACAATAAACCTGAGCCCATACTCCTGTATGAACTTTCTATAGGGCACCAAGTAAAAAGCGTAGTATACACCCAGTACAGTTTTCACAGATTACATTTGTATGTAGATCAGTGCTGTTAGCATGAGAAAGCATTCTCTGAGCACTTGCAAACCAACGTCCTGAGGCATTCTCTCGGTGGACCTCTTTTATGGGTGGGATGACGTGCAGAGCCCTCTTATGCATTCTCAATGAGTACGGAAGCTTTCCATACTGCTTGCCTATATATAATAGGATTTACATGTTTAAATCAAAGTACTGTATAACCTTCTAAAGCAACGTCTATATAAATACTAAAATACAATACACCAATAATACCACCAACAGTGGCCAAGAAGCGGCCCCCATTTATCTATAAATCTAACAGAATAGTCTTGTGACTAACATGGGGCCTATACAGACAAAACCTATCTCTAGGTTATGCCATGGTTACTGGACAGGAATCCCCACTACTATGTTACCAATCAGTAAATGGAAGCAGAATGTTAAGGTCACCACCCACATGCTCTGGACCTTCCTATCCTGGCCATCAGACAATGTGGTTAAAGGGGTATTCCGGGTTTATACATCTTATCCCCTATCTAAAGTTTAGGGGATAAGATGTATGATCACAGGGGTCCCGCCGCTGGGAACCCCCGGGATCTCGGTGCAGCCTTCGGCGTTCTGTGCCGGGCACTGCCCTAGTGGCGTCATGCCACGCCCCCTCCATTCATGTCTATACCGGGGGCTGCACTGAGACCGCGAGGGTCCATAGCAGCGAGACCCCTGTGATCATACATCTTATCCCCTATCCTTTGGATAGGGGATAAAATGTATAAACACAGAATACCCCTATAAATAAAGTAGACCCCAATTTCATTTCTGATATTAACAACATCTCATCTGGTTGTACTCATCAAAATTAAGAACACAGTAAAGCATTAGTCACACAGAGTCCGACACTAGTCACAGCTGAGTTCATGGCTCATTATAACTCATGTTGTGTTATATTATCCATATCTAAAACATGTGTTGGAATAGTTAAGACCAAGCCTGGCAGAGCACATCAGGCATAAGCACTTTTATCAGATCCGCTGCCAGTGACTTGATTTTTATCCTTCTTGACAAGAACGATAAGAATAATGTTTGGTTGTATGGAAGGTCTGTTGTTCAGTGACATTTACAGCTAACTCCAGGAACTAATCAAGACCATGTCATAGATATTAAAGAAATATACATGCATAAGGATAAATAATATATACAATGTAGGACATGTATTTAGGGCCCACTGTGAAACGCTCAACTTTATCAGTACATGGGGTGTATGGGGAAATTATTAATTCATTGTTTAGGAGTTACATGAGATGTGGGGGCTGTTTTAAGCTGTAATACCAAAAATAGCCACTAGAAAAGTGTGGTGTCCCGGTACCGCATCCTATGCGGTCCCTTTATGTGTATGGGTCCCCATAGCCAGAGTCCCTAGGACATAGGGGTCCATGTTGTATAGTCTACCCCTTGTCACCTCTATTTCATCTAGTAAACCAGTAACTTATGCAAGGTTTATGTAAATATAGTTATATAAATGTAAATGAATAGTTAATTACCTGCGCGTAGCGTACCAGGACCTGCGGGTCACATGACTAGGTGAACTCTATGGTATTTCTGCTTGAGGACCTGTGGAGGTCCCTATGACGTATGCAATCCCATCATTCTGTGTACTAGTGAATGACAGGTATTTCGACCAATCAGATTCCCCCTGCCCCTGCCCATAAAAGGGAGCTGCGGCCATTAATCTCTCTCTTGTTCCTGCGCAGCCAAGCAGTAAGCACCTCTCTCTTGTTCCTGGGCTGTCAACCGAGAAGGACCTGCGCAGCTATTCTCACAATGAGTTAGGCCTGAGCCTTGTGGCGACGGCTGATCAATACTAAATCGAGAGTGTATCAATCCCCAGACACTCTGCAG
Organism: Hyla sarda; assembly: GCF_029499605.1. NCBI lineage: Eukaryota > Metazoa > Chordata > Amphibia > Anura > Hylidae > Hyla > Hyla sarda. Next base: position 227,131,729 of record NC_079194.1, on the reverse strand, counting down.
CATCACCGGACCTAATCTAACGCCTAAATCCGGACGGATCTGCAATATCTACCCTAAATTCAGAGACTTTCTAAATACCTCAAGGTCTGCAACAACTGTCAGTCACTGAGCAATATAAGGACTGTTATATTAGACTGGTACTGTGCCTTGGATGTACTGTAAGCACTTAAAGGGGTACTCCGGTGAAAACCTTTTTTCTTTTAAATCAACTGGTGCCAGAAAGTTAAACAGATTTGTAAATTACTTCTATTAAAAAATCTTAATCCTTCCTGTACTTATTAGCTGCTGAATACTACAGAGGAAATTCTTTTCTTTTTGGAATTCTCTCTGATGACATCACGAGCACAGTGCTCTTTGCTGACGTCATTATAATAATGATAATAACAACTCTTTATTTATTGTTGTCATTAGTGGGATTTGAACCCAAGGCCCCAGCACTGCAAGGCAGCAGCGCTAACCACTGAGCCACCATGCTGCCCTTAGCATACATCTGCTATGCACGGTTGCTAAAATGGACAGAGATGTCAGCAGAGAGCACTGTGCTTGTGATGTCATCAGTGTTCCAAAAAGAAAGGAATTTCCTCTGTAGCATTCAGCAGCTAATAAGTACTGGAAGGATTAAGATTTTTTTAATAGAAGTAATTTACAAATATGTTTAACTTTCTGGCACCAGTTGATTTAAAAGAAAAAAGGTTTTCACCGGAGTACCCTTTTAAGTAAAGTTGTTCAAGTTCAAGTTAAATCTCCTTGTGGACCTTCAGTCATTTCATGCACCTATCGTTACTGGGAAGGGCGGCGATAGGCCGGAGAATTACCTCAGCATACTAGCCCTCAGCCTGGCGTCACGAACTATAGGGTTAACATAACCCCTCATATACCGATACAACATCCCCACTACTATACACCCCCCAAGGGCTACCACAAAAGAATAAAAAGTCCAACTTCTGTCTGCCATATTGATTTTAATAAAGCCCAGCCTGATATCCTGATATCTACATGCCCCATATAGACTTCTTCAAAAATCACATGGCGATGGTGTGGCAAGATCAGATCAGAAGCTATGGTTGTATAAACCATTCTTAACTGTGGTAAATATAGATAAAGACAACATAGAGGCTGTGCCCCTTTAAGCATCCTTCATGTCCTTATAGGGAGGGGCATATATGAATATCCGACAAACTTGCCAATTCTGGCAGGACCAGCTTACCGTTTATTGTGTATGAAGGGGCCTTGACTTTTCCCTTATGATAGATGTTGGGGGGAAGAAGAATTGGGCATGTTGCATTTCAGCATCTTATTTCACTCTCACCAATAAGAACATATGCCCACTCAGCTGAGCCAAGCATGTATGGGTATGAGGCGATCGGGTGAAATAGCTGTTGGCCAAGCTCACCTTTAACATCTTTTTAAGGTGTATAGCCATCTTTAAAATATTTTTAAAAAGCAGCTTTGGGGAGATTAAAGGGGTACTCCAGCGCTAATAAGATGCCTGGTCGCGGGGGTCCTGCCGCTGGGGACCCCCGTGATCTTTCACGCAGCACCCCGTTACAATCAGTTCCCGGAGCATGTTCACTCCGGGTCTGATTACTGGCGATCATCGGGCCGGAGCATTGTGACATCATGGCCCCGCCCCGTGTGATGTCACGCTCTGCCCCCTCAATGCAAGCATATGGGAGGGGACGTGACAGCTTTGGATAGGGGATAAGATGTCTTTCCACCGGAGTACCCCTTTAAGGGCTTGTCAGCAATGTGGACATTCCGTCGGTGGAATTCAGCTGTGGAATTAAGTTTGCAGTGCCCTATGCATCCTGTGGAATCTCTGCAGCAGAGTTCTGCCAGAAGAATAGATGTCTGTCCAAAGAATGAACACATTAATTCTCTGGGCAAAATTCAGCAGGGTTGCAGTGTCGAACATCTGTGCAATCCTACTACTATTGACTCCATCGGCGCCTGCTGCAAGGGAACATTGAATGTCTGCAGTGTGGACAAGCCCTAAGTGAAAACTGTAGAATAAACATGGCTAAAAAGATTTGCAGTTGTCACTCAATGCCTTCTTGGATTGTTGCTATGCCAAGGCCAGCTATGGGCACATCTGCCTAATAATATACGACTCCGTAACCCATGCTTGCCAACAGTCTCAATTTTGCCAGCATGATCCCTGGAATAAGGCCTCAAATGGGATGGGATTTATGTAAATCCTATCTAAATGTGTCTGTTTTAGGGTGTTCTGGTGTGTTTCAGGGGCATCAGGTGGTCTTGGGGGCTGAGCTCCAATATCCCAATGTTGGAGGTTCAGCACAAGTTTCTCATACCGTAAAATCTTAATGCCTTATTGAATTGTGCAAACGTATGGGTATAGGATAAAAGTGACGTGTTTCAGGTATTAGAGCACGCCCTTAAGGATACAACAATTGAAGGATATAACCTTTTTTTTTTTATATAGGGATCACATTGTCTTATCAGGGCACCCTTTCGGAGTATACAGAGGAACAAGATAAATAAATTACAGATACTAGAAAATGCATCACAAAAGGCGCAATGTAAGAAACAGGTGAAACACATTTAACTGTTTCATAAATACAGTAAAGGATATAAAACGAATAACTTCATCTGAAATCCTGATTCTTACTTTCAATAGTTTTTTATTAAAGTTTTATCAGAAAGAATATACAAAATATTTAGCGCACAAAGAAAATGGTTAAACAATACCACGTGAAAACATTCTGTATATACTCGAACACAAGTCGAGTTTTTCAGCACGTCTTTTCATGCTAAAAACGCCCCCTCAGCTTATACTCGAGGAAAAAAAAAAATTGTAGTGAAATCAGTTCAGACATACTGGTGGGGGGTGGGCCGGGCCATCCATCTTCACGCTGCGCATTGACGCCGCCCCGTAGCAGACGTCCATACACAGGGACACCCTTGACATCACGGACGTGTCCCTTTCCCGACTGCTAGGGGATGGATGATGACAGGGGGATGGATGTTTTTGGCAGTGGATTGTGGTAATGGCAGGGTGTGAGGTGCACAGCAGATGCTATTACCCTAGGGGCAGCCTTGTGTTCGTGATGACAGGGCGTGGTTTAGCCTAAAACCACCCGAAGGTATACCGTTGGATCCTGGGCTAGGCATGGGGCAATAAACACTCCGACGCCAAGTTACGGACCAACGGTAGCTTTACTGAGGGTAGACAGTCGTTACAGTCTATGCAGTACTGCCAGGGCCAAAGGAGGTGACCAGTGACACAGAGACCTCGCAGGATTTCTGGGACTTGTAGTGGACGGGAGAATTTAGTGCAGGCCACGCTGGATAGACTACAGACTTGACTTGACTGACAGGGCTATGATGTTAGCTTACTGTGCACTTGACTTGTGGCTGCAGGACTTGACTTGAGGCCTACAATGCTCTGGACACACACACACTAAGACGTCTTGACTGAACTGGACCTCAGGAACAAGAGAGTGAGGCTAGCTCCATCCAGGGCTTATATGGGGGAGACTAGCAGGGACCTTTGGGGTCAGTTGGTCACTAGTAACTCCTGGGTAACAATCATATGGTGAATTTATTAAAGGTACATCACACAATATAGTATACAACTCATATACATGGGGGATACAACTGCAGGGGGCCCTTGGGACACTGAGAGACACTGCCTGACAGGGCAGGAGGGTACGGGGAAACACCATCCTGTACTGGGCCACCACAGGATGATGACAGGGAGGGATGGATGATAACGGGGGGGGGGAGGGTGTTTGTGGCAGTGGATGATGATAGGCTTATACTCGAGTCAATAGTACTCGAGTTTTTACCTGGTTTTAGAGGTGAGATTAAGGCCTCGGTTTATATTCGGATTGGCTTATACTCAAGTAATAATGATAAAATCCTAATTCTTGATTTCACCCAAAGTACACTGTGCAGCAGAATAATGCACAAATAGTGAAGCGAACAAAAGTGTATATAGTAACATCAGACATAGAGAATTAAAGGGGTACTCCGCCCCTAGACATCTGATCCCCTATCCAAAGGACAGGGGATAAGATGTCAGATCGCTGGGGTCCCGCTGCTGGGGACCCCCGGGATCTCGGCTGTGGCACCCCGCTATCATTACCGCACAGAGCATGCTCGCTCTGTGCGTAATGACCGGCTATACAGGGGCCGGAGCATCGTGATATCACAGCTCCGCCCCCTCGTGACATCACGGCCCACCCCCTTAATGCAATTCTATGGTAGGGGCGTGATGGCCACATAGACATTGAGGGGGCGGGCCATGATGTCATGAGGGGATGGAGCCATGACAGAACGATGCTCCAGTCCCTGTATTGCCCGTCATTATACACAGACCGAGGTTGATCTGTGCAGTAATGTTAGCGGGGTGCCCCAGCAGCGGGACCCCGGCGATCTGACATCTTATCCCCTATCCTTTGGATGGGGGATAAGATGCTAGGGGCTGAGTACCCCTTTAAGCCAACCTCCTAGAAGCATCCAACCTGTCACAGTTACCACATAATGCCAAGCTTCTGGTAAAGCATAACATACCGATTTATATGGAACTCCAAAGCTATAACAGGTCCTGTAGATCAATGGTCGCCAAACCGTGGCCCTCCAGATGTTGCTAAACTACGACTCCCACCATGCCCGGACAGCCAACAGCTGTCCGGGCATGCTGGGAGTCGTAGTTTTGCAACATCTGCAGGGCCACGGTTTGGGGACTACTGATGTAGACCAACAAGTTATAAATACCGGTAATACTAATATATCCCAAATGCATTGCCGCCACCTACATTGTACATGCGGTATTATTTATTATTATTTCTTATTTACACACACACTGCTATAACACAAGAGTATTTATTTGTGATGCCGCTTTTCGGCGCGGAAGTATTTCGGCACAAATAAATACCCAGTGGATATTGAAAAGAGCGAACAAACGTGTCCCAATTTGGAAGCCGAGGCCCACACAGCAGGTGCTAGAGACCCACTTCCCTGTATTGTCAGAATGCATGTTTTTGACACTTAAGAAAAGCTTGGAATTCAAAGACCACAGCCGTGCATGGTAGTAATCAATCCTAAAAGCAGTCTTTCAGAATCTTACAAATGTGACTTCAATACAGAAGGGTCTTAAAAGGGAGAGGAACAACATTGATATTCCTGTCCATTCACTGACGCCTCTGACTGAGCACCGTGGTGGGAGGAATGGGCTGTATGCGAGGGGCACAGGATGCTGACAGAACAGATAGCGTGTCAGATGGGCACAGAAAGCTGCACTCTTTCTAACCAGCCCATGTCTCTGTGTGAGTGTTTTCTTACAAATAATACCTGTGGGTGTCGGAGTTGTTCAGGAAATGGATTACACATTCTCTGCCTCTTCACATCTGCAACTTGACAAATTTATTCTCATTCCCGAGGAGTCATTAGGCAATAATAACTGTATGTCTCAGAGTAATTTCAAGGATGTGTGTCAAACTCCCTGTTACGTGAATGCATTTAGAGCCGCCGCTGTCGTACCTGACGGCGAGAAAAAAAAAATGACAAAGTTGATTCCTATGCAGAATTATTCTTTTTTTTTTTTCAATATAACAATCATATATGTACGAGGGATGTAAGTAGAGGAAAATTCTATTCAGCTACATGAAGGTTAAAAGGGAATGTGGTATGTGTGTAAATGTGACATAAATAATGAAAAAAAATAAACATATATATATATATATATATATATATAATACACATAAATAATACACACAAAGTTAGCTACTCTTTAGCACTAAACAAGCTGGACAGGATCTGGCCTTTTGTTTATTACAATATGGGGTTTACTTGAGGTTTCATGAATTTTTTGACAGTTAGACATACTGTATCATAAACTTTGAGAAACCCCAATAAAAAGTAATGCCTTTGTTTTAAGAGAGCCTTGCAGAGAAGGATGCTTAATGGGGTTATTCAGGTTTTATTAACTTTTCACCATGGAGCCTGTGATGCCAAATTACGTCTATAATTTCATGGTCCCCCCAGGTTCAGCATTCCTCCACTCTGTGTATGATTGTTGTCTCCAGCCTTTCCCAGAATCCTCGAGACAATAGCTGATCACAGGGAACCTGGCTTCTTCATGCCTTCCATGACAAGCTAGCCCCCTGATGACGCGTGCGTCCAGCTGTATGTGCCACCGTTCCTGTGATCAGCTGTTGTCTCGAGCTGAACAGGATTCTGGAAAAGCTCAGAGACAACAGTCATCCAGACACCGGAGAAATGATGAACTTGGGGGGACCATGAAATCACAACTTTTCACTATCGTGCCTGTGATGCCAAATTATGTCTTAAATGGGTACTCCACTGCTCAAATTGTTCCAAACGCTGGAGCCGGGAGCTCATGACATCATAGCCCCGCCTCATGATGTCATGTCCGGCCCCCTCAATGCAAGTCTCTGGGAGGGAGGGTGACGGCTGTCACGCCCCCTCCCATAGACTTACATTGAGGAGTGGGGAGTGATGTCATGAGGGGGCGGGGCTAAGATGTCACGAGCTCCCGGCGCCGACTTCAGCATTCGGAACAGTTTGTTCCAAACGTTGAGCAGCGGAGTACCCATTTAAGACATAATTTGGCATCACAGGCACGATAGTGAAAAGGTAATAAAACCTGGATAACCCCTTTTAAGCTTTGTAAATGTGTAGTCACTGGTGTTAGAAATAAGGCCCCCTTTACATCACATTCGGGCAGTAGATTTGGGATATACATCTGCATATTAGCAAATTAGTATGTCAGCATGAACCACAGAATAGGTCTATTGAGTTTAGCGCACTGAATGTAGTCTATTCGTGACTAAGTACACTGTTTTTGTGTGTGACCCAAAAGAAGAGCAGGCCACGCTTATGGATCTTGTATGGAAACCTGATGGAGTCTGAAATAAGTAGCACCACAAGGAGAACACACTACCAGCAGATTTGGATAAGATTCTATTGAGTAATGTTCGAAGGACCCACTGAAGACCAAAACCCATTTGGTTAACTGGGAGAAGCCAATTTGATTACATCAAAGGAAGACGCAGGTTTGAGTTTTCAGGGCCTGAATACTCAAGAGGGACAGAAAACACAAGTGAAGCAAAATGTTGGTGAACCAAAAATTAATCAGATCAATATATAAAAGGTCAAGATGTAAATGAGATGTCCAGATTGAACCATAGACTAGACATGGTGTCCAAAATCATCAAAATGTAATTCACTTTGCCATCTGATCTTGGAGACTTAAAAAGTGTCATATTCGGCAGTCTCCCTCTATGCTGTCTGCACTTTAGATATTCTAAGATTAGTTGGTGACTGGTTCACCCAGCTTTATGGTATCTACCCTATTTATAAAATATGGCTGGATCATTGCACCAATAAAGCCCTTTCTGCCTTTTGTCTCAATCCCTGTCTCACAAGCAGGACCCTGTCTTTTGTCTGATACTTCTCTTTATTTGTACCTCCAAAACTGCGGAATCTGTTGGCACTATATCAATATTATTATTGTTATTATATATTGGATAGCATGAACATTATTTTGCAGTATAATCATTATTGGCAATTTGTTTTTCTATTAATATTTTTTTAATGTTTCTATTTTGTCAGAGACATACAAAGTGCCCCTTGCGCCCCTGGCGAGGTGCTGTATCAGTCTCTAATTTGTGATAGTTTTTTTTCCTTTTACATATCCTCTCCTCCTTTCCTGTATTGATTCCTCATATGTATTTAAGTTTTTACCCTATCCCCTTTGTCTCATCTTTCTTCTATACAGTCATATAAGGTAATTTAACCTTTCCAGGTAAGTTTATCCTGCAGTCCATGTAGCTCTTCTCTAAACTCTTTCCAAAGTATCTATATCCTTCTGGAGCTGTGGTCTCCAGTATTGTGCGCAATACTCATTAGTACTTCCCTCTGCTGCTAATACATCTCCCTATACACCCTAGTATTCCGACAGCATTTCCTGCTGCTCTATAACATTGTCTGCCTACATTTGGGTCTTCTGAAATAATGACCCCGAAATCCCTTTCCTCAGATTCTGAGGTTAGAACTGTATCACATAGTCTATATTCTGCCCTTGAGTTTTTATGTCCAAGGTGCATTATCTTTCACTTATCCACATTAAATGTCAGTTGCCAGAGTAGGTATGTAGGTAGCCATGTAGCCCATTAAGTAGGTATACCCCCACAGTAGGCAGGTATTTTCCCCATTAGGTGGGTATGTCCCACAGTAGTTAGTTCCCTTATTAAGTAGTCCTCCCCCCCCCCTCCATAGGCAGTTATGAAATCAGGTAGGTACTCCCCCATAATAGGTGAATATATAGTTAGGTAGGTAGGTCGATCAATCTCCCCGCCTTCCGAATAGGTAAATACATCAGTAGGAAATGAGGTAGGTAGGTAGGTAGCCAAGAAGGTAAGCAGCCTGGTAGCTAAGTAGGTGGGTAGCCAAGTAGCTAAGTAAGTAGGTAAGTAGCTAGATAGGTAGGCAGTTATGTAGATAGGTAGGTAGCCAGCTAGATGGGTAGCTAGGTAAGTAGGTATGTAAGTAAATAAATAAGTATGTAGGTAGCTAGGTAGGTAGCTATGTACACTAAGAGGCAGCATTCAACTTAGAGCAGAGCTCAGCTGCCTGGGAAACAAGGGCAAGTGTCCTGCGTCCTAATTTAGAGACTAAGCATCTGTGCTGGACCACCTTTCTCCCTCAGGCCTTCAGACAGTGCTTGATGTGGAAACTACTGTAGGCAGTTGCGTACCTACCATTTGGTGGTGTCTGCCCCCCACCCCCATGTGTCAGCAAGCTCCATGGTATGTGTACAGGCATCAATGGAGACTATTGGGTCCTGATTTCTCCTCTTCCCTTCCTGTGCCTGCACCTGCTCAGGATGCTGGACCTATAATGACCCCCCCCCCCCCTCCCCATCATTTGACATCTACACATCTACAATTCGGACTCGTTCCATTCTTGGATAGGCCTCTACAGGAAAATATAGTCTCTTTTACCAGTTCACCTATATTCCCACATTGGTGGATTTTTATTTCAGAAATAGCTATGGCTCTCCTATTCACATAACTGGCAGAAATCCAGGTGTATGTTGCAGGGCGCAAACATTCCCTTCAGATGTATGGAACAGAAATTTCTGCAAAAAATTGCATGTAAAAATACCATTATAATACAGATATACCTACATGAAACATAAAACACACCACATGATGCTGGACAAAGTAAAAAAAATGCAACAAGTTTTACCTCCAGGCAAACAGCCTTTAAATCGGTGAAGTAGAAAATATTTTAAAATCAATAAATACGCCTAATATACCACCCAAATAAATATAATGCGAAAGCGATTTTATAGAGAAAGGTATAGAAATGTTATCACTGATCTGTCTACCATTAAACTGAAAAACAATGGATAAAGAGCTAATAAACCCTCAAACAATTGAGCGAAGCTAATAAAACACAGCATGAGACGCTAAAAAATAAAAAAAAACAAATGATATAAACTAAAGCTAAACACACAATAAATAGGCTAGAAAGTAATAAGCAACTCAGCCGCCTGTAGTAAAACGACATTTTCCAGAACAATTACTTGTCCATAGACTCTAGATGGCAATATTGCACTTATTGTAATGGAAGGAGAAGCATCTTGGAGGCTCCTTACATATTCTCTTTTTCAAAATTTTATGTGGCGCAGATCTATAGCCTCTTATTATAAGTGTAATGAAGCAGAAGTTATTGAAGCATTTTATTGATTGCTCAGATCACAAGTTTACTGTCATACTGAATTGGCACCTCACTCTCTAAAGCAAACTGCTGACACCTTTTTAAAAAAGTGACAACTACATCTATTTCATGACCAGAAATCCATTTTCATCTCTATCAAGACAAGAATACAATTTTCACTTCATTTAACTGATGTTAGGCCTGTTCGAGGTATGACATTCAAAACGACACAAGTTTAAGGTTCCTAAAGTACTGTACTTCAGATACGTAGGTGGCTGCTTGTTTGAGGGCAGCGCGTTGCCCATCTGTTAAGAGAGCGTTGCATCTATATTTCGAAAGCCTTCCACTCCACAACACATCCTGTCAAATATCCCGCGGGGTATCACAAACCCATACATGTCTAGAAGATCCCACACGAGGAGCATGGACCTGATCATTAAGGTGGCCCGGTGAGGGATGTATGGACAAATTCCATGGCCGGCTCTAGTCCACCACTAAATTGTTCTGTTTTGTAAAAAAAAAAAAAATGAATTTCAAATTCAGCGCAGCTGGTGCGTAACAATACGGTTTTCTTGCCGAGACATCATCAAGTTTTCGCTTTTCCCAAACATTTCTTTCTTGACATGTAAAAACGCACAGTAAATTGAGTCTTCACACTGAACACAGTTTGTGTTAAAATATTTATGACAGCACAATACTTCCTATGGGTTTTCGGAATGTATTTGGAAACAGGTTATTAAAAAAAATTCCAAAGGAACCATTACTGACAACAAAAATTTGCCCTTATTAACCTGTTTATAAAATTTTGTTAAAGTAAACAGACCAGGAGGATCTGTGGTCTCTTTGTAAAAAATGAGATGTGGGTATAGTAATGTGACCACCCTCGACTCGCAGTTCCAGACATATAGGGCTCGCTAGTCTGCCTGGGCTTCTAAGGCGAGGTTTTCACACAGGTTTTTTCTGTCTTTTTTGGAAAACTGCCACTGCAGTCTTCGAGCCAAAGTCAGAAGTGGATCCAGTAGGAAAGAGTAGAAGTAGAAGTCCTTCCTTTATATTTCCCATTTCGTTTGAATACACCTCTGGCTTTGGCTTAAAGGGGTACTCTGTTGGAAACATCTTACCCCGTATCCCCAGCGGCACTGAATGACAGGGGTGCCGCTACAAAGATCGCGGGGGTCCCCAGCGGAGTTCCCCTTTAAAAATTGCAGTGGCAGATTTCCAAAAATGGCAGAAAAAAAAACCTCTCTTAAATACTCAGATGGGCGTGGATGCCATTATACAGTGTGTAGAGTGTGTGCGCTGTACTCGGATTGAAGTGTGAATACTTAAAGGGGTACTCAACCCCTAGACATGTTTTACCCTTTCCAAAGGATAGGGGATAACATGTCTGATCACTGGGAGTCCTGCCACTGAGACCTAACATGATATGCGAGCCGATGCTGCGGCGTTCATAAACAAATAAAGCCTTTTTGTGACGTTACACCACACTCCCTCTATTCATGTCTATGCCAGGGGGTGTGACGCCTGCCATGCCCCCTCCCATAGACAAGAAAGGAGGGGGCATGGCATCATGTCACGAAGGTGGCATCATGACCACAGCTGCCCAAACCCATTGTTTTATAAATATCTTTCAGAAGCCAGGTTCTGCACAGAGATCAGACATCTTATCCCCTATCCTTTGGATAGGGGATAAGATGTCTAGGGGCCGAGTACCCCTTTAAGTATGCACAACCTCTTCCACTGTCATAAAAAAGAACTCAATACTCAAAACTCAATACTAGTTTGCATTAAAATAATAGTTTATTTTGATAATTTGGACAGTTCCAAATATACCAAATATGTTTTGTTTGTTTGTTTTTTTTTAACATATTTTTATATTGAAAATGGGGGTGATTTAATCTTTTAATATGGAAGGGGTTAATATAGGTATTAGATTTATTTTTACACTTTATTAGATCTATCAGATTTATTTTTACACTTTATTGGGGACTTTTATGAGGAATACAGATCAGTGCAGTTCTATTGAACTTGTCAATAGCCAGCTCCGCATGCCAGCTACTACTGGCCACTCCCAGCCAAATTAACTAAAAATACTTGTTATGGGGTGTATACAGACCCCTTCTATAGATAACTGAGAAGCAATGTGGCTCAGTGGTTAGGATGTTGCCTTGCAGCACTGGAGTCCCAGGTTTTAATCCAACCACCACCGGCATGGAGATTGTAGGCTCCCTTAAATAGTTTAACAGGCCCGTGTGTGTTTGAGAAAGTGAATTTATATTGTAAGACCCACTGGGGTGATGATACGTTCTGTACAGTGCTGCAAGATCTGCTGGGGCTGTGTGGGAAACAATCAATAAGTAAACTGAGAATTTCTTTTAGTGTCTCAGTACATATAACACATTTTACAGTAAATCCGTGCCGTGTTTCCAAACAAAGGAGACAGGCCATCTTTTATTTGCACTTAAAAGGAGTTGTCAACTTATGACAGTGGTCTCCAAACTGCGCCCCTCAAATTTTGCAAAACCACAACTCCCAGCATGCCCGGACAGCCATTGGCATTACCATTTTTTTTAAACTGACTGGTGCCAGAAAGTTAAACAGATTTGTAAATTACTTCTATTTAAAAATCCTAATCCTTCCAGTACCTATCTGCTGCAGTATGTTCCAAAGGAAGTTATTTTCTTTTTGAATTTCTTTTCTGTCTGACCACAGTGCTCTCTGCTGACACCTCTGTCCATGTCAGAAACTGTCCAGAGTAGGAGCAAATCCCCATAGCATACCTCTTCTGCTCTGGACAGTTCCTGACATGAACAGAGTTGTCAGCAGAGAGCACTGTGGTCAGACAGAAAATAAATTCTAAAATAAAAGAACTTCCTCTGTAGCATACAGCAGCTATTAAGCACTGGAAGGATTAAGATTTTTAAATAGAAGTAATTTATAAATCTGTTTAACTCTCTGGCACCAGTTGATTAGAAAAAAAATTATCAGATTATCGGCAATTATAGCCCAAAATCTTGATTATCGGACAATAATATCGGCCAAACCGATAATAGGTCGATCCCTAATTTTACCTGCTGTAACAACACAAGTGTGAGAGTTAATCAATACTTTTTAGACATCAGGCGAATATGAATTCGTAGAAAAGCCTGTTTCTGATATTTGGGCATTGTAAAAGGGCCGGCGATCAGTCAGTGAACAAGAATACATTTGTTTACCAGCAGATCAGGTTTTTATGCAAGTCTAAATATCATAGTTATCAGCCACACATCGGCCTGTAAAAATGGGGGATGTGCAGCCAACAATAATGAAAGTAAAGGACCACATGAACGATTGCTTGCTCAGCCTTAGCCATAATTAAAGGGGTACTCCGGTAGGAAAAAAAAAAATATATATATATATATATATATATATATGTATATATATACATATATATATATATTTTTTTTTTATATCAACTGGCTCCAGAAAGTGAAACAGATTTGTAAATTACTTCTATTAAAAAATCTTAATCCTTACAGTACTTATCAGCTGCTGTATACTACAGCGGAAGTTAAATTATTATTTTCTGTCTGACCACAGTGCTCTCTACTGGCATCTCTGTTTGTGTCAGAAACTGTCCAGAGTAGAAGCAAATCCCCATAGCAAACCTTTCCTGCTCCGGACTGACATGGACAGACGTGTCAGCAGAGAGCACTGTGGTCAGACTGAAAATAACTTCTCAACTTCTTGTGGAGCATACAGCAGCTGATAAGTACTGGAAGTAATTTACAAATCTGTTTTAACTTTCTGGCACCAAGTAATGTAAATGTTTTCCAATTTTAGATGTCTGACATATGTGGATGTCTATTAGATTATGTCTAAAGTCTAGCATAAAAGGGCACTATAGAGCACAATTTATCAAGGATTTTTTGCCACTATTGCCGCAGGAAAAAGTAAAAAAAATATTGGCACTAGCTTATGATAAAAAATGTGCCCCTTAAAAAGTTGGTTGGGCTTATGTGTTTGCAGCTAGGGGTTGGAGCTGCATTCTATCACTTCCTGGAGACTTTAACCTTTTCAAGACGATGGCGTATGCATACGCCCTGCATCCCGAGCCCTTAAGGACGTAGGGCGTATGCATACGCCCGTGGGAATTCCGGTCCCCGCCAATAGCCGGTTGGGGACCGGACCGGGATGCCTGCTGAAATCATTCAGCAGGCATCCAGGCACATCACCGACTGGAGTCCGGCGATCGCAGAAAATTGCATGTCAGTTCAGAAAATAGGGATGATGGGAGCTGTCAGTGACAACCCCGATCATCCTGAGGGATAGGAGCGAGATTACAGTGCTGCAATCTCCACCTATCCCCTGATATTAGTCAGAAATTAATTCTGACTAATGGCAGCGCACGACAGGGGGTTGCCATGGAACCCCCCCCCACTCTACCCACCCCTGGATGTCGGGCAGAATGGGGGGAGAAGATGGTGGCGATGGGAGGAAGGGGGCAGTAAAGCGATCTTTACTGCTGCCCTTCTAGTGGTTGCCAAATTGCAACTCCCAGCATGCCATTGGCTGTCTGGGCATGCCAGGAGTTGTAGTTTTGCAACATCTGGAGGGTTGCAGTTTGGAGATCACTATTACAGTGGTGCCCAAACGGTGACCCTCCAGATGTTGCCAAATTACAACTCTCAGCATGCCTAGACTGCCCAGGCATGCTGGGAGTAGTAGTTCTGTAACATCTGTCCCTTCAGATTTTGCAATTTTCATGAAAATTTAGAAAATTGCTGCTATATTTTGAAGCCCTCTAATTTTTTCAAAAAGTTTAAATATGTCCATTTTATGATGCCAACATAAAGTAGACATATTGTATTTGTGAATCAATATAACATTTATTTGGAATATCCATTTTCCTTACAAGCAGAGAGCTTCAAATTTAGGGTAAATTCCCACATGGCGTATTTGCTGCGTATTTGCTGCTGCGTATTTTATTTTCTCTGTTGAAGTCAATGGGTAGGAAAATACGCAGCACCAAATACGCAGCAAATACGCAGCAAAATACGCCGTGTGGGAACGTACCCTTAGAAAAATGCAAAATTTTCATGAAATTTTGGGATTTGTCACCAAGAAAGGATGCAAGTATCAACGAAAATTTACCACCAAAATAAAGTAGAATATGTCACGAAAAAACAATCTCAGAATCGGAATAATCGGTAAAAGCATCTTAGAGTTTTTAATGCTTAAAGTGACGGTGGTCAGAATTGCGAAAAAGGGCTGCGTCCTTAAAGGGGTAGTCCAGTGGTGAAAAACTTATCCCCTATCCTAAGGATAGGGGATAAGTTTGAGATCGCGGGGGGTCCGACCGCTGGGGCCCCCTGCGATCTCTCTGTACGGGGCCCCGGCTCTCCGCCGAGATAGCGGGTGTCGACCCCCGCACGAGGCGGCGGCCGACACGCCCCCTCAATACATCTCTATGGCAGAGCCGGAGATTGCCGAAGGCAGCGCTTCGGCTCTGCCATAGAGTTGTATTGAGGGGGCGTGTCGGCCGCCGCCTCGTGCGGAGGTCGACACGCCCCCTTCCAGCGGGCTGTCGGGGCTCCGTACAGGAGATCGCAGGGGGCCCCAGTGGTCGGACCCCCCGCGATCTGCAACTTATCCCCTATCCTTATGATAGGGGATAAGTTGCTCACCACTGAATCACCACTGGACTACTCCTTTAAGGTGAAAATGAGCTGCGTCCTTAAGGGGTTAAAAATCGATAAGATTTTAATTGACTTCTATTCAATTTACCTGCCATAGAGAGCACACATCCTGCTACACCATAAATAAAGGTAGTACAAATAGGAAAATCCAACATGATCGACACCAGAAAAGAGTCAAGATAAAGGCTAAATGCATTATTTATCATCTATATAATTATATTTAGAACAAGCAATGAGAAGTTTGCACACAGCTTGTTCTCTCCTAGCTCTGTGTCAGGTGATGGAGACACTGGCAATGTAAGTCTATGGAGCGTGTCTCAATCACCTGACACAGAGCAGGTAGATGAGCAGACTTCTCCCAACTTCAGCGAAGGTCTGAACACTTAGGGGGACATTTATCAAAGCATTTAGTAGGGGTTTTTTTTGCTTAAAATTGTCGCAAAAAAGTCGCACATGCGACTATGCTCTTTTTTCTGCGACTTTTTGCATGTTCAGTGTCCTAAGCAAAAAAAATAAAAATCTTGCTTACCAAAGCAAAAAGTGATTTTTGACTTGCAGTGGTCAGAGGTTTATCAAGTGCGAAAGTCGCAAAAAAGTCGCATCGCATGAAAAAACCTACTAAATTTACTCCAGCTCAGACATGGAGCAGAAAAAGCCACTACCAAAGCAAAAAAAGAAAAATTGCTTAAGTGAAAGAAATTTATCAACAGGCTGAAAGCAGTTGATTAATAAGTCGCACATAAGCAAAAAAAATAGTAAGAAAAAAATAACAAAAAAAAGGAATACATAAGCAAACATTGATAAATGTCCTCCACAGACCCCCCCCACCAATCAAAGCTTTTGACATGTCAGAAGTTTTTTAAATGACAGGTACACTTTAAGCATTTTTATCTTTTGTATAAAATTTTGCCTACCTGTACTGAAGGGCTCTGAGTCTATTCTGGGCTTGATCACCAAATGGTCAGTCTATGCCTGGTTATTGCCTTTACTGAGGGGCATAGAAGCCGATACAATTGATGTATCCCACATGTGTAGCATTTTATGTGGCAAAAAAAATGTTAGAATGTATTAGAAATGAATAAAAAAAAAAACTATTTGTGGTTTGAATGTTTTTGTCATAATTCAATGAAATGCATAAATGAGGTGAGTGCAACCACTGTTCACAATTCCTTTTGTCACAACATATACTTTGCATATGCTTGGGGGCTGATTGGGCTGTTAATTGTTTGGCACGTCAAAACAGGACATTTTTTTTTTCCAATTGCTTTAAATGCGACTATTATGAATAATAAAAAGTACTGTATTTTAGTCTACACTGCTTTGGCCTCCACTTGCTTGTATTAGGCCAGTGAATGACAGCCTCCCTGCTTGAAACACACTGAAACTGCAGCCTTCCTTATTCACTGACATGATGAGAGCCCTTTCACACGTTCCCCCCATAGCACTGTTTGTCCCCAAACACTAGAACCGAGCACAATGACATTCCAGATTCAACACCCCCACCAACAGCACAACTACATAACAAGAATGCTAATCAGAGGGAGCCCTCCCTATCGCTCAATGTGTTAAATGCATTTACACTGCCTCTTGTTACATTTTTTTTTTTTTTTTACTGCCACTATTGTACTAAAAATATTACATCCACTCCATTGAGACAATCAAACTTTTTACTTCAATCACCATGGAAAAGTAGAGTCTTAGCATAAAAATTGTACAAATCAGCATAAATATGACTTTTGGATTTCATGATATCTAAAGTTATCTCTGGTTTTGTAGTGGATTGTCGGTAAATCTACCGGGTTCTCCCAATAAACAGTGATGATAGCATAAAGAGTTAAAGGGGTTTTGTTTCTGGTCCGATCATTTATGACTGTAGATCGTGAGGGAAAAACTCATCAAAGGGAATCATGCTGCTAGGACCAATGCCATGAGTTGTAATGAACATAGTGACAGAGTTTTAGTTAGGCTTCCCTTCACTTAAGACAAAGATTCAGTTCACTGTCTTCGTCCTATACCTAAATAACCTAGAAAGTTTTGGTGGTCTTAATGCACCCCCTTTGGTGCTCAACATCTAGGACATCAATAGATTTTTCCAGTGTCCAACAGTCAAGAGGATGGAGTTTTATAGAAGGCCCAATCGTGGGACTTTCATTTACTTGGTCTGACAAACATGTTCTAAGATGATACAATAAAGGGGTTATCTATTTTAGACAACTCCTGGTACTGTGCCATTTTAAGGCATATACTTGTAATAGAGTGGAGTCCCCATTTGGGGCTACCTTCTGTTGGCCATAGTGGGAACTACCAAGTCTTTGTCTAAAGAATCATTGATTTAAAAAAAAAGTATGAGAGTAAAGTATGAGATATAATAAGTAGAGATGAGCGAATTTTTAAAATTCAATTCAGCCAATTCGCCGAATTTTTTAAAAACATTAGTTTAGAATTTATTCGCAGTGAATCACTATTAAAAATGGCTATTTCTGGCCTACTGAGAGCCTCAATAGGGGTGTTGAACACTTTGCATTGTCCTAACACGCATAGGGAGTGTGCTGTATAAGTGAAATAATACTGTTACTCAGTATGACATGCAGATTACAGGCATCGCTATTAAAATCACTGCTGCAGAGCATCTGGATGTGGCAACAGGGAGACCATATGGCGTAAAAATGTAAAAGAATAAATAGATTTTTATGTAATTTTTATTTTATTTAATTTGAATTTATTTTCATTTTTTGAGTACCCATTCTGGTGAGCATTGAGTTTGCGGTCCTCCGCGAGGCGAGCTACCACCTGTTCCAGTCCATGCCTCTCAGCGCCCCAGCCCCCCCCCTCCCCCCCAACCAAACACACACTGTCTTACTCTTTGTGGAACTGCAAATGTTTCATTTAATCAGTTATGGTTCGTTGTTCTTGCTCCAAGCTGGTTCATTGGATTTTTGTGGTAATTTCACAGCTAATATATGATGTCGACAACCATAGGGCCTCAGTCTTGAAAAGATTTAATAGATTTTTTGAAATTTAAGATTTTGAAATTTATATTTAATATTACACTCCCAAGTTTAATGTCCCGGGCCTCGGCGTGTACTTTGAATAAATCGTGTGGTTACAAAAGACCAAATCTAACAAGGAGTCACATGTCACATGGCAGCCCAATGACAGAGCCTGAAGGTGGCATCAGTATGAGGAGACCATATAGTGGCTAAATGACACAGCCTGGAGCTGGTGGCAGCATGAGGAGAACATATAGTGGCTGAATGACACAGCCTGGAGTTTGCAGCAGCATGAGGAGAACTTATAGTGGCTGAAGTACACAGCCTGGAGTTGGCAGTAGCATAAGGAGAACATATAGTGGCTGAATGACACAGCGTGGAGGTGGCACCAGCATGAGGAGAACATATAGTTGCTGAATGACACAGCCTGGAGTTGGCAGCAGCATGAGGAGATCACATAGTGGCTGAATGACACAGCCTGGAGTTTGCGGCAGCATGAGGAAAACATGTAGTGGCTGAATGATACAGCCTGGAGTAGGTAGCAGCATGAGGAGAACATATAGTGGCTGAATGACACAGCATGGAGGTGGCGGCAGCATCAGGAGATCACATAGTGGCTGAATGATACAGCCTGGAGTTTGCGGCAGCATGAGGAAAACATATAGTGGCTGAATGACACAGCCTGGAGTAGGTGGCAGCATGAGGAGAACATATAGTGGCGGAATGACACAGCATGGAGGTGGTGGCAGCAGGAGGAGACCATATAGTGGCTGAACGACACAGCATGGAGGTGGCGGCAGCAGGAGGAGAACATATAGTGGCTGAATGACACAGCCTGGAGTTGGCGGCAGCATGAACAGACAACATAGTGGCTGAATGACACAGCCTGGAGTTTGCGGCAGCATGAGGAGAACATATAGTGGCTGAATAACACAGCCTGGAGTTGGTGGCAGCATGAGGAGACCATAAAGTGGCTGAATGACAAAGCGTGGAGGTGGCGGCAGCATGAAGAGAACATAAAGTGGCTGAATGATACAGCGTGGAGGTGGTGGCAGCATGAGGAGAACATATGGTGCTGAATGACACAGCCTGGAGGTGGCGGCCGCATCAGGAGTACTGAAAGTGACCATACCAGTGGCAATACCATTACCCGGCTACGAAAGTGGGTGAAAAAAGAGAACTTGGCATCAAATGCCAAAGGAAGGTAGGAAGAAGAAAGCGGAAAACCAAACTTTTAATAATATGCTTAGGATAAAATATATGGCCCCAAATTATTTTTTTTAAATAAAACCAAAGGAAAGGTGTGCAAAAAACACCATGTGCCACCTACACCACCAAGTATTGATGTGATGCAAAGACCTCTAAAAGGTGGAAGGGAACAACGTATGGTCCATTGCATCCGGTGGGGGTAAACACTTCCCCAGAAAGGCCCTACTCTTGCATTATTAATTCCTTTCTTGGCAAGTGTTACTCGCCCTAAAAGGGGTGGCCCCACAAAGGAACCTCTCCCTATTTCCACCTACAAACACTGCCATTTCCCAGGGTTTTTAGGTGGAAAAAAGGATTGGTTCCTGTGTGGGGCCTCCCTTTTTAAAACAAACACTTTCCTTGAAAAGGTGGAAGGGAACAACATGTTGTCCATTGTAACCGGTGGGGGTAAAAACTTCCCCTGTAAGGCCCTACCTTCTATATTAATTCCCTTCTTGGCAAGTGTTACTCACCCTAAAAAGGGTGGCCCCACACATGAAACTCTTTCTATTTCCACCTAAAAACCCTGGCAGTGTTTGTAGGGGGGAAATATGGAGAGTTTCCTCTGTGGGGCTGCCATTTTTAGGGCGAGGAACACTAGCAAAGAAGGGAATTAATAATGCGAGAGTAGGGCCTTACAGGGCAAGTTTTTACCCCCACCGGCTACAATGGACCATACGTTGTTCCCTTCCACCTTTCCACCTTTTATAGGACTTTTCAACACATCAATACTTGGTAGTGTCGGTGGCACATGGTGTTTATTGCACACCTTTTCTTTTGTTTGATTAAAAAAAATGGAGTACATATATTTTATCCTAAGAAAAGTTACATTTTAGCTAATACACATCCTCAATACTTACTTGTGGTCTGATGGCGGGGAATGTCTGTAACTGGGGAGCAGCACTTTAAACATGTTTTGCAATATCCACATTAGAGAAGTGTTGGTGTGGCACCATGGTCAATCTACTCTAATGCATCAGGCATTGGTGGGTGGAAATCCTGGCTGATCCATGCCTGATTCATCTTCACAAAGGTCAGTCTCTCTACATTTTTTGGTGACAGAGGAGTTCTCCTTGGGGTTACTATGGCCCCCGCCGCACTAAACACCCGCTCTGATGGCACACTATGGCCGGGCAGGACAGCTTTTCCAGGGCAAACTCTGCTAGTTGCGGCCAAATCTAGTTTGGCAGCCCAGAAGTCCAGCGGATCTTCAAATTGTGTTGGCATGGTCATGTCAAGGTATGCCACCATCTGCTGGTTCAGGTCTTGTTCCAGGTCTACCTGCTGCTGATGAGTTGCTTCACTATGCGGGTGAAGAAATCTACTCATCAGGACTGTAGACTCAGGCTGCTGCTGATGTAGCTGGTACTGCTCCTGCCACCCCACCTCTCCCCAGCAGCCATGGTAGTGCAAGGTGAGCGCAGAGGGACCCCCGATTCAGACCTGTGAGAGGATGGACGATGGCGTAGATAGGCATCGGCCAACTGACTATGTAGGAAGTCTCTGTAGTAAGTCAGTTTGTCCTCACTCTCAGTGGATGTGAAAAAGGCCCCCCTTTTGTGCTGGTAGTGAGGGTCCAATAAGGTGGAGAGTCAGAAGTCATCCCGCTGCCGAATGGTGACAATTCGGCGGTCGCTACACAAGCAAGTGAGCATGCATCATGACATTTGTGCAAGTGACTCGGAGGGGCTCCCTGCCTCCATCTCCACTGCATACTGCCATGGTGTGTCTGGGTCCTCTGTATAGCCTTCCTCATAACCCTCTAGCTCCTCTGGCTGCTCCTGCTCCTCCTCTCCTGTCAGATGACTAGAAAAACCACCCATTTCGCAAAACCTAAACTGTGCTCCACTGTGCCCCTCCTCCTCCTCCAGTTCAACTCCCACAGGGCTCATGTGGCCGTGAGACATCTCCAGAGCCCTGAGCGCCCGATGCTCTTCTGTTACATCACGCAGGACCCGCCCAGTGATCCCGTCTCTGTAGATTTACGTTGTGAGTTCTCTTCACATTCTCTTACGTTTATTACCACTGTACACCTAATATGCACTTGTAGTTCACTACTGCCTGATATACAATGATTATGATGTAATATAATATATATTGATTGTTTGTTTTGATATGCTAATGATGTGATGTAATTGTGACGTCATGTCCTTCCACCATATATATACCGCACCATGTGCACTATGTAACTGCTTGACAAAGGCTGCCTGCGTGCAGCTGAAACGTTGCCTTGATGTTTGAATTGGAATAAAGCCACATTCACTTTTCATCTTATTGGAGTGCTACAGTCTTATCCTTTCTACATTGTGAAGTGTCTCCCGTGACCTGGGATTCCGACCGTGTGCACCCATCTTCGACCTATAATTTACAGAGTGCTGCTCCTTATCCTTTGTTTTGCTACTGGTCATCAGAGCTTGCACCTACAGTTGGATTTCAACACCTTCAATATGGATGCATCTTCCATCTCCTTACCAACAGGTACTGTGGCACCAACTACAACATCTACATACTCAGATGGGGACATTGACAGACTTCTGTCCTGTGTTGATGGGGACGCTACTTTCCTTCATACCCCTTCTGTTAACGATATTCAACGTCTATATGAAATGGAATCTCGCAAAATGTTGTCTTTAACCTTACATCTTACCACCTTGGGCGAATATTTTAAAACCCAAAGGATTCCCCGTGGCCTTAGGGTACAACCACAGGACAATGCATATACAAGTGACCCAGAATACCGGACCAAATATGAATCTATTGCTAATCGATTCTCTCTTGAACTTATTTTGCTTAATATCGACTTTCTCCAGAGAGACATTGTTACTACACGCACTAAAATGACTTCACTGGAGGATACTTTAAAATCATCCTCCTCCTCCACTGAGGTTGATACCTTTATGCAAAAACAAATTGGCTCCCTCCAAAAATCGAGGAGCGAGCAAGAGAACTTTAAACGCCATAAATGGCACAGGGACAGCCTTGACTATGAGAATGCCCGTGTGTACACATGGAATGATGTCACCAACAAACGTTCCAAGCGGATTAGAGACTTTAAGAATCAGGACATTCGGACTGCACAAACCTCTTCTTCAACGGACACTACCACCGGCCCACATGGACTTAAACATAATAGCCAGTCTTTTTTAGGACCTCGTCCACCTTTAAGCGACCCACCAGACGGGGAGGAAGCAAACAATGGAGGCGTAGGAAGAACAAGGGGACGTCCCCCCAAAGCCCAACCAGTGAAAGTGACCACGAAACGTCAAAACAAAACGTGGTAAATATTTCTTCAACTAATTTGTCTCATGATCAACTTGATGTTTTGAGTAAAGGTTTAAATTTTTGCCCCGCTAACAGAGTAGATTGGTTTTCTCTTGAAATTGATTTACAACAGTTTTTTCGTAAACTGAAACTGCGGCTCTGGTTCTCTGACCCCAACCATGCTCTTGTGGGGCCTGGAACCACACCCGCAGAATCAGCTAAGATTTCCTTTAAATTTGATGATTTTGCTTTACCCAAGAAAAGTAAATTTACTCCTACTGTTAACAACAGTATACTTGATACTTTCTGTACTTTTGTTAACCAAGATGTTGCTACACTAAGATCTAGTCCGGGTCAACTTAAGCATCCTAACCTTACTTCCCAGCAAATCTTAGCCTTACAATCCTTTATGCAGGACCATAATTTGATTTTAAAACCTGCCGACAAAGGAGGCGCAATAGTTGTCCTCGACCGCAGCAAATACATTTGCGAGGCCTTACGCCAGCTTAATGACCACAGTACATATAAACAACTGTCCAGAGACCCTATCAATGATATTGAACGTAAATTAGCAGCTATACTTACTCCCGCTCTCGACCAACAATTGATTGACGATAACCTTTGTTCTTTTCTGATGGTTTCGCACCCGGTGACACCAATTCTCTACCTATTACCCAAAATTCATAAGTCCTTGGTGGACCCTCCCGGACGACCAATTGTCTCCGGGAGGGACTCCATCACTAGTCATGCCTCCATTTTTCTTGACCAGCTTCTACGCCCATATGCCACTCGTGCTAAATCATTCCTTAGAGACACCTCTGATTTTCTATTAAAACTTGAATCAGTACCATTACCGAGGGATGTCACACTAGCATCCCTCGATATAGTGTCCCTGTACACCTCAATCCCCCATGCGGAAGGCATCGCAGCAGTCACTCACGCTATCACTCCTGATTTCTCTTTACCTGAAACTCAGTTTATTATCTCTCTTCTCGATTTTGTTCTCTCTAACAACTATTTTTTGTTCAATGACACATTTTATGCACAAATCGCCGGAACCGCCATGGGGACCAATGTGGCCCCAACGTACGCCAACATCTTAGTTGCGTCGCTGGAAGAGTCACACGTCTATGTATCCCACCACTTCAGCCAAGTGCTGGGGTGGTGGCGATACATCGACGATGTGTTCCTCATTTGGTGCGGTTCCGACGAGTCTCTGCTTTCTTTTCAGTCTTTCCTTAACTCTATCTGTCCACACATTCAGTTTACTCTCAATTTCTCTCACTCTTCTATTCAGTTTCTAGACACCTTGGTCTCTGTTAGCGAAGGCACACTAACCACCAGTCTCTTTACCAAACCCACTGATTGTAACTCGATTCTCCACTTTTCTAGTCATCATCCACGCCCCATGATTAAGTCTCTTCCCCGCAGCCAGATGGTTAGGGCCCGTAGGATCGTCAGTGACCAACATCTGATCTCTGACACACTGGATAAGATGGCCTCCAATTTCTCTAAACGGGGTTACCCCAAAAAACTTACTGCACAATGCAAACAGGAAGTCCTAGCGATGGACCGTCAGTCCCTGATTCATCAACCAAAAACTAAGTCCCCCTCTAACCGCATTGCATTTGTCACACAGTTTTGCGACAAATCCAGTCAAATTTCATCCATTATCCGACAACACTGGCCCCTACTCAAACAGGCTTTCCCACATATTCAAGAGTTCCAAGTACCACCTCTCATGTCATATAGAAGACCACCCAACTTACGTGACAGGCTTGTTAAGGCAGATGTGGCAGATAAATCCCGCACAGGACAACGCTACCTGACAGTGAGAAGCAGAGGCAGCTATCCATGCTGTCACTGCATCAACTGTCCCAAAATGATAAAAGGTCCCACTTTTCTACACCCCAACTCCGGTAAAATTTATACGTTGAGACATTACCTCACATGTACCTCCAGTTTTGTCATTTACGCTTTACTCTGTCCCTGCAATCTTTTGTATGTGGGGGAAACAACCGGTGAGTTCCGTACCAGATTCAATCAACACCGGTACACAATCCGCAAGGGGAGATTGGATCTCCCAGTCCCGAAACACTTTATTGAGTCCGGCCATTCTGAACGTGATTTACGTTTTGTACTTCTCGACCATATTCCTCCTCTCAAAAGAGGTGGTAACCGAATGGCCTTACTACATAAACGAGAACTATGGTGGATCTTTGAATTAAAATGTCTTAAACCTAACGGCCTGAATATTGATTTTCCTATTTCTAACCTCTAAGTTACCCCAGACACTCTGTTGTCTTGTAGATTGCCCCCCCGAGTATGTATGTTTACATATTGCCATTCGAGATGATTTATCTCCTCCTTTTATTTCCTTCTTACAGAGACGGCGGAACGGATCCTGCGTGACCTATATTCACCTGCTCCTCTCACCTTGAACAGCAACCGGAAAAACTTCATCAGTTCTATTTTATTTCATTTTTTGCCTTCATTATTCTTTTTTATGCATTATTTTTATTTACTTTTTATTCTCCTATATTTTTCCTATACTTATATGGCCTGCTTTTCATGTCTGTCGTTTTCCCCTGTTGCAATTTCTTAACCGCAGTGGTGGAGCATATTTTCTATATTCTAATTGGTGCACCCCTTACTTACCTTCATTATAGGTGGGCCAGCGACGTGTGCGAGTACTTGATGGACACTTCTGGCGTGGGCATCAAATAAAGGCCACCCTCAGTGACTGGGGTTTGGTGGGCAGGACTCCCCTATCTATATAGAGGTAGTCCCTTCCCTCCATCTGTATGTTGGGGATCCTTTCGGCAGGTCTCCCAACTCCCTAGAGAGGGTCCAGAGTGCAGTGTCCAGTATGCATGGTTCTGCTTGTGTGGCCCCATTTATCCATTGCTGTCTGTGCTAGGCGAGAGATATATATAAGACTTTTCGCCCTTACACAGTACAACAACTATTTTTAGGTGCACCCCTATTCATACTCCTGCTGCTCCGCCACTTCTTTATTACCTTCTTTATTATTTTCTCTTATTTTATTTTTGCCCTTTCAGCTGCCTTCAACAATAATGGCCAGACATGCTTCCTTGCTCTCTCTGCGCATGCGCATGTGATACCCACTCACTGCGCGTGCGCGACATCCCCCCATGCCCGAACTGCAGTCTCCTCTGCTCTTTTCCACCCATGCGATTGGGTGCGATCGCACCATTTCCGGTTGCGTTCCAACCCCACCTTCCGGTTGCGGTCCAAGCATTTCTCTGCTGCATTGAACATCGCGCGCCACTCCGCCATAGGACGGAGCGCCCGATGCTCTTCTGTTACATCACGCAGGACCCGCCCAGTGATCCCGTCTCTGTAGATTTACGTTGTGAGTTCTCTTCACATTCTCTTACGTTTATTACCACTGTACACCTAATATGCACTTGTAGTTCACTACTGCCTGATATACAATGATTATGATGTAATATAATATATATTGATTGTTTGTTTTGATATGCTAATGATGTGATGTAATTGTGACGTCATGTCCTTCCACCATATATATACCGCACCATGTGCACTATGTAACTGCTTGACAAAGGCTGCCTGCGTGCAGCTGAAACGTTGCCTTGATGTTTGAATTGGAATAAAGCCACATTCACTTTTCATCTTATTGGAGTGCTACAGTCTTATCCTTTCTACATTGTGAAGTGTCTCCCGTGACCTGGGATTCCGACCGTGTGCACCCATCTTCGACCTATAATTTACAGAGTGCTGCTCCTTATCCTTTGCAGAGCCCTGACCAGCTATTGTTTCCAACACTTGTTGTGGTAGATGAAGTAGTGGAATTACGTTATTCATCCCATAATCCTGGCGACTGACCAATAATGTGGCTTCCTCAAAGGGCCTGAGCAAATGGCAGGTGTTACGTATGAGCTGCCACTGGTTGACATTGAAGTTACACAGGGGAGTGCCCCTGTCCGTGCCGTGGAGGCTGAGGACACGGTGGAGGATGAGGAGGCGGAGTCGCACACTGTCACAGGACCAATGGCCTGAGAGCGTGGAGGCAGAAGCGGCGTGACCTGTCCAAGTTGCTGTTGTTTTGGCTGTGCAGAAACCACATTTACCCAGTGGACTGTAAAGGAACTGCTTGGCACACTACACCTCGGCTCAGCACAAGCTATCAGTTCTCTGAAAGGTGTAGGGTCCACCACTTGAAAAGGGAGGGACTGTAGCACCAGCAACTTGGACAGCAGCACAATCAGCTTTTGTGCCATTGGATGAGTGGGTACATACTGTTGTCTCTTGGACATGGCTTTGCCGATGGATTTCTGGCGGAATGACTGACTCGAAGTAGGAGGAGCAGAAGCATCTGGAGCGAAAGAAGATGGGAATGACATACAGCTCCCTTCGGCTGATGTGGTGGACCCTTGGCTGGCTGAAACAGGGAGCGTTGTGCCACTGGGTGATGCAGAAGGCTGGACCACCACATTAGAGCCATGGTTCTCCCAGGCCGCTTTATGGTGACGGTGCATATGTTGATGCAGGGCCGTGGTGCCAACATTGGGACCCTGGCCACGCTTCACCTTCTGCCGACACATCCCCCGGATGCTTAATGAAAAACTGCCACACCGCCAAGTAGCTGATTTTCCAACCAACAGTCCGCACTGATTGACTTCTACTGCCGCCGACTCCAGAAACCCCTGTTTCACGGGAAGGTAGGCTGCCATCATCATCATCGAGTTATTTCTGCACGTCACTGATGTCCTCCTCAGGTTCCTCAACAGTGTCTGCTTCAGCAGCCTGAATGCTCGCAACACCACCTCCCATGCCCCTCTCCTCCTCACTACCTGCTCACCTAGCGGAGGAAGAGGCGGATGTCTCCTCCAATTCTTGGATGGGCAGTAGCTGCTGACTGTCTTCTAGATCGTCCTCACTGAATAGTGGAGCTGAACCCACAGCATAACATACTTCTGTGGGGGAGGGAACAGGATGGGACAGAGGCAATGGGAGGACAGGGACTGCTCGCAGGCCATGTCAACTGAGGGTTGTGTCTGAGAAACCCCCTGACTGTTGACTTGGGGTGTCAGATGTAACTTGTGATGAAGTGGATGACCGAATTAACCAATTGAGGACGGCAGATGGGTTGCTGGTCGAGACATGTTTGCTAGCTGATACCGGGAGCTCAGGCCTTTCTCTGCGACTCCTGCTGCCACTCGCCCCTAGTCTGCTGCGACCTATGCCTGATGAATTTAGGCCTCTGCCACTCCTCTGTGCATGTCCTGGCACTTCTCTGCCTGACATACTTAGTGCATGTATAAGGGGAGTACAGTACTCTCCACTACGCTTCCTCCCTCTCCCCACCCCCCTATTTCCTATCCTACGACAGCATACCAGAGAGCGCCCCGTCTTTTTTCTCTTCTGTTTTGCAGGAGGTTAGCAGAGAAAAAACGACTGCTTGCAGTATTTCTTTACTTAAGTCCCATAGTTTGAACGGACTCAGCCAGCAGAGCTCTTCTGAATAGAGCTTAAGGGGGGTACTCCAGTGGAAAACATTTTTTTTTTAATCAACTGGTGCCAGAAAGTTAAACAGATGTGTATATGACTTCTATTAAAAAATCTTTACCCTTCCAGTACTTTATAGCAGCTGTATGCTACAGAAGAAATTCTTTTCTTTTTGAATTTCTTTTCCACAGTGCTCTCTGCTGACACCTGATACCTGTATCAGGAACTGTCCAGAGCAGGAGAAAATCCCCATTACAAACCTTTGCTGCTCTGGACAGTTCCTGACACGGACAGAGGTGTCAGCAGAAAGCACTGTGGACAAGACAAAAAAGAAATTCAAAAATAAAAGAATTTCTTCTGTAGCATACAGCTTCTAAAAAGTACTGGAAGGGTAAAGATTTTGTAATAGAAGTCATTTACACATCTGTTTAACTTTCTGGCACCAGTTGATTTAAAAAAAAAAATTCACCAGAGTACCCCTTTAACGCTGGTGTAATCTAGGCCTTAATTTTTTTCCCCATTCCAGTCCACAAGGAACCCCAGCAGGGTCCAAATACCCTTGCAAGAGTGAACAGTATTCAGCAACAATTTTTAGATAACGTAATAACAGGGTTATCCTTAGAGGGGTATTCCAGGCAAAACCTTTTATATATAAAATATATCAACTGGCTCCGGAAAGTTAAACAGATTTGTAAATTACTTCTATTAAAAAATCTTAATCCTTCCAATAGTTATTAGCTTCTGAAGTTTTCTGTCTAACTGCTCAATGATGATGTCACGTCCCGGGAACTGTGCATGATGGGAGATTATCCCCATAGGAACTGCACAGCTCCTGGGACGTGAGTCATCAGAGAGCAGTTAGACAGAAAACAACAACTCAACTTCAGAAGCTAATAACTAGAGATGAGCGAACTTACAGTAAATTCGATTCGTCACGAACTTCTCGGCTCAGCAGTTGATGACTTATCCTGCATAAATTAGTTCAGCTTTCAGGTGTTCCGGTGAGCTGGAAAAGGTGGATACAGTCCTAGGAAAGAGCCTCCTAGGACTGTATCCACCTTTTCCAGCCCACGGGAGCACCTGAAAGCCGAACTAATTTATGCAGGATAAGACATCAACTGCCGAGTCGAGAAGTTCGTGACGCCTTGAATTTACTGTAAGTTCGCTCATCTCTACTAATAACTATTGGAAGGATTAAGATTTTTTAATAGAAGTAATTTACAAATCTGTTTAACTTTCCGTAGCCAGTTGATATATATAAAAAAAGTTTTGGCCTGGAATACTCCTTTTAAGATCAAAATTTATCCCTAATCTACAGGGTAGGGAATATCTAGATGATCACTGGTGATCCCAAAAGAAGAGGTCAAATGCCCCCCAAATAAATTGAGGAACAGGGCACATCAGCCGTCCATATACATGTGCACAGATCATGGAATAACCCCTTTAACATAGTCTACATCATTAAAGACTTTATATCAGAACAATGCTAGCTTTTCTGGATAATTCCCACACTGGTTAATTTAGATTGTGAGCTCAGGTGGAGACGGATGTGAGTGATGACAATCTCTGAACAGTGCTGCAGAATATACTAGTGCTATACACATAACATAGCAATAAGACAGCATTCATGGCCTAGCAATAGAATACGCTATCAATGTGGTCATTGCATTACTTGCAAAGTGGCTCATCCGTACATATATATATATATATATATATATATATGGGCTCTTTGCAGCCCAACCAATTAACCTGACCAGACAGGGATGAGATACTGTGCCACAATATACATAAAAGGGGCTGTGATGAGCTCTAGGGTCCTTACTGCCAATGAATGGGGTCCCTGGGTTGGATCGTCAACTGATCACATATTGATGGCTTATTCTGAAGACGGGCCATCAATGTAAATATCCTTAAATGGTATCTTGCTCACTCAGTGTTGGTGCTTTTGGAAGCATCACCTGAATTAATCGCTCTTACATTTTACTGGTCTCAATTTAAACTAGGCCCAAACAAGTCAGCAGGGTTTTCTTATCTCTGCCTTTGAAGTAGCAATTGTTAATGTGTTCATTAAGAGTTACAACCGATCAACGATTGTAAGGTCACATGACAGACCAGTCAGCTGTCAACATTAAGAAGAACTTGCCAAATGATTCACTTGTCTAAGAGGCTGGGCTCATGAATATTCATAAGGTATTGAATTTTTTATTTTGTTCGGCCTATACAGTAATGATGAATATGTTGGCGCTATATACAGGATAGCAACAATAATTATGTTCATTATTATTGTTGGTCATAAGCCAATGTTAGGCCATATGTGCATCCTATTAGGCAGCTGGCTGATACTGTGGCCAACTTTGTTGGCCTTTGCTTATTGACACAAAAATATTGCAAGTCCCGACCCTATTAACACATTAAGGACCATGGATGTGTAGATACGTCAAGGCCGGATGCACGTTCCCGCACCAGGACGAGTATACACGTCCATGGTTCTCATGGGTGCTGCCCAATGCACCCACAAGTAGTGTTGAGCGGCATAGGCCATATTGGAATTCGTGAATATTCGCGAATATATGGACGAACATTCGTCATATATTCGCTAAATTTGCATATTCGTAATATTCTCGTTTTATTATCGCATATGCGAAAGTTCGCGTATGCGAAAATTAACATATACGAAAATTAGCATATGAAAAAATTAGCATAAGCGAAAATTCGCATATGTGAAAATTAGCATATGCTAGTTTTCGTAAATTTGAAAATTCGCACGCCAGTCTCACACAGTGGTATTAGAGCCTTCTTTACACCACACAAGCTGGAAGCAGAGAGAGATGATCACTGTGATGTGTACTGTGAAAAAAAAACCAAAACGAATATTCGTCATTACGAATATATAGTGCTATATTCGCGAATATTCGTGAATTTGCGAATATGCGATATTCGCGAATAAAATTTGCATTGCGAATATTCGCGAGCAACACTACCCATGAGATCTCGGTAGGGACTCGGCTGTAACACACAGACGGGACCCTGCCGCATTGCCAGGACCGAAGTAAACTTCGGTTCCGGCAGTTTAACCCTTACAGCCACGGTCGGAAGTGACCGTTGGCTGTAAGTGTTTTGACAGAGAGAGCTCCCTCTGTCTTCCCTGTAGCACCCCGCAGCGCGATCTTGGGATGCTGTGTGTGATCCCCGGCTGGCGGGACCCTGCCACACTGCCAGGACCAAAGTAAATTTTGGGTCCCGGCAGTTTAACCCTTACAGCCGTGGTTGGAAGCGACCGCGAGCTGTAAGGAGTTTTGAAAGAGGGAGGGGGCTCCCTCTGTTTCTCTCCTGTAGCACCCTGCAATGATCGCAGGGTGACATGACAACGGACACCTATACTGCAGAAATGTAGTATGAATGGGGACTATAACCCAACCCCTCCCCCGCCCTTCCTCCAACAAAATAAACCAGCTTTTTATTTTTTTTTTACGCCCAGTGATGGATATATTGTCCATGAGAGGGCGCTTATTCCCACAACATGACGGATACATCAGGAACTTTAACTGTCACAAACAGCCGCACTTCACTGCTAGCTGACCAAGGACCGACCCTGGTCCAGCCAATACACTTGTAGGGGTGCGGTATTGTTCTGACAGCTCTGATCCTTTGCAGGCATGGGGTGGGGTCTATAATTCAAATAATGATGCCCTGAAATCCAAAGGGGCCCCTCTCCTTCTTGGTCCCACCAGGCGGTCAGGCAACCAGATATGGCCTAAGTAGGGGTACTGCCCAGCTGGGACAAACAGCATGATAAAATATGGGGCACATTTCCTCCATTTCAAAAGCAACTGACCAAAATGATGTCCCACACATAAAGAATTTGTGAGGAAAACAAAGCTAATTGCTATTTTTTTCCACTGACTTTGAAATAATTCTAGCCACACAATAAGGGCTCAACATACTCACATATGCCCTAGGTGAATACTATAGGGGTGTAGTTTCGAAAATGGGGTCACTTCTGGGAGTGCGGTATTGTTCTGACAGCTGGAATGCTTTGCAAGATGAAGTGCAGCCTATAATTTGTATAACGATATCCTGAAAGCCAAATGGTGCTCCTCTCCTTTTGGGTCCCACCATGTGGCCATGCGACCAAATATGGCCTAAGCGGGGGTATTACCGAAAAAGGGACAAACAGCGTAATAAAATATGGGGTGCATTTTCTACTTTTCAGATGCAATGTACAAAATAAATGACCCAAAAATGATGCACTTGTGGGGGGGGAAGAAAATTTAAATTTTTCCACTGATTTTGTAACCATTCCAGCCACACAAAAAGGATTCAAAGTACTCACTTTTGGTCTAGGTGAATACTTTAGGGGGTGTAGTTTCCAAAATGGGGTCACTTGTGGGGTTCTGTATGGGTCTGACAGCTAAAACTCTTTGCAAGCATGAAGTGCGGCCTTTAATCCATTCGGCCTAAAATGAAGCCCTGAAAGCCAAATGGCGCTCCTCTACTTCTGGGTCTTACCACGCAGCCAAGGAACCAGATATGGCCTAAGTGGAAGTATTTCCAAACATGGGCCGAGCAGCTCAATAAAATATAGGGTGCCTTTCTTTCAATATCAAAAGCGATGTACAAAAAAAATATGTCCCACAAATGATGCATTTGTGAAAAAAAAAGCTAATTTTAACACTGACTTTGTAATAATTCCTGCCAAAAAACTATGGTGTTAAAATACTCACTGTACCCCCTAGCAAATACCTTGAGGGGTCTAGTTTTTAAAATGGGGTCATTTTTTTTTTTGGGGGGGGGGGGGGGTATGTTCTATCACCTTCATACTCTACAAACCTTGCATAGCACATCAAAAAAAAAATTCTACATTTCAAGTTAAATTGTTAGGCTTCTGATTCATTTAAAATGTTAATTAAAAACTAAAGAAATGCTTTCAAAATAAAGTAGACATCTGAAAATTTAAGTTTCATAAACTATTTGGTCAGAAAGTATAAATATATGCAACCTTTTAGTGTTAAAATAGCAGAAAATCTTTGTTTGTTTTTTAATTTCATAATTTTTTGCATCGGCTTACTTTTACTATGTACATGAAGGACAACTTGTGACAAAAAAACAATGTCAGAATTATCGTGATTTGCAAAACGTTACCAGAGTTATTCTCTAATAAAGACAGACATCCCCAATTTGAAAAAACAGGCCTGGTCTTTCAGGGGCGTACAGGTTTACTTGTATTGGTCCTTAAAAGGTTACTCCGGTGGAAAACTTTTTATTTTCTTAATCAACTTGTGCCCGAAAGTTAAACAGATTTGTAAATTACTTCTATTATTAAATCTTAATCCTTCCAGTACTTCTTAGCTGCTGAATACTACAGAGAAATTATTTTCTTTTTGAAACACAGTGCTCTCTGCTGACATCATGAGTGTTTTCTATGGGGATTATCAGATGTTGCCGAACTACAACTCCCAGCATGCCCTTCAGCTGTCTGGGCATGCTGGGAGTTGTAGTTTTGCAACAACTGGAGACACACTGGTTGGAAAACATTGTTTCTAACTCAGTGTTTCCTAATCTGTGTGCCTCCAGCTGTTGCAAAACTATAACTCCCAGCATGCACTAACAGACCATGCATACTGGGAGTTGTAGTTTTGCAACATCTGGAGGGCCCCAGTTTGGAGATCATTGTATAATGGTCTCCAATCTGTGCTCTTCCAGCTGTTGCAAAACTACAACTCCCAGTATGCACTGACTGTCCAGGCATGCTGGGAGTTTTAGTTCAGCAACATCTGGCCCTTCAGATGTTGCCGAACTACAACTCCCAGCATGCCCTTCAGCTGTCTGGGCATGCTGGGAGTTGTAGTTTTGCAACAACTGGAGACACACTGGTTGGGAAACATTGTCTGTTTCTAACTCAGTGTTTCCTAACCTGTGTGCCTCCAGCTGTTGCAAAACTATAACTCCCAGCATGCACTAACAGACCATGCATGCTGGGAGTTGTGGTTTTGCAACAGCTGGTGCACCCCCCCCCCCCCCCCTGTGAATGTACAGGGTACATTCACATGGGCGAGGCTTTTACAGTGGGTTTCTCGCATCTTGAGATGCAGCAAATTTTGCGCCGGGAAACTCGCTGTAATCCCCCGCCCATGTGACTGTACCCTAAAAACACTACACTACACTAACACAAAATAAAATAAAGAGTTAAAAACACTACATATACACATACCCCTACACAGCCCCCCTCCCCAAATAAGAACGTCCGGTACGCCACTGTTTCCAAAGCAGAGCCTCCAGCTGTTGAAAAACAACAACTCCCAGTATTGCCGGACAGCCGTTGACTGTCCACGCATGCTGGGAGTTTTGCAACAGCTGGAGGCACCCTGTTTGGGAATCACTGGCGTAGAATACCCCTATGTCCACCCCTATGCAAATCCCTAATTTAGGCCTCAAATGCGCACGGCGCTCTCACTTTGGAGCCCTGTCGTATTTCAAGGCAACAGTTTAGGGCGACATATGGGGTATCGCCGTACTCGGGAGAAATTGCGTTACAAGGTTTGGGGGGCTTTTTCTTCTTTAACCCTTCATGAAAAGGAAATGTTGGGGTCTACACCAGAATGTTAGTGTAAACATTTTTTATTTTTTACACTAACATGCTGATGTTGCCCTATAATTTACATTTTCACAAGAGGTAAAAGGGAAAAAAGTCCCCCAAAATTTGTAACGCAATTTCTCCCGACTACAGAGATACCCCATATGTGAGCGCAAAGTGCTCTGGGGGCGCACAACAAGGCCCAGAAGGGAGAGTGCACCATGTACATTTGAGGTGATTTGCACAGGGGTGGCTGATTGTTACAGCGGTTTTGACAAACGCAAAAAAAAAAAAAAACCACATGTGACCCCATTTCGGAAACGACACCTCTCACGGAATGTAATGAGGGGTGCAGTGAGAATTTACCCCCCACAGGTGTCTGACGGATCTTTGGAACAGTGGTCCGTGAAAATGAAAACTTGTACAGCCCACTGTTCCAAAGATCTGTCAGACACCAGTGGGGGGCAAATGCTCACTGTACCCCTTGTTACGTTCCTCAAGGGGTCTCGTTTCCAAAATGGTATGCCATGTGTTTTTTTTTTTTGCTGTTCTGGCACCAGAGGGGCTTCCTAAATGCGATATGCCCCCCGAGCATATGACTCCTTCTCTTCTGAGCATTGTAGTTCGCCCATAGTGCACTTCAGGTCAACTTATGGGATACCTCCATACTCAGAAGAGAAGGGGTTACAAATATTGGAGGGTATTTCCTGCTATTAACCCTTGGAAAAATTTGAAATTTGGGGGGAAACACACATTTTAGTGAAAAAAAATAAAAAGTCGTGAAACACCTGTGGGGTATTAAGGCTCACTTTATTCCTTGTTATGTTCCTCAAGGGGTCTAGTTTCCAAAATGGTATGCCATGTGAGGGTTTTTTTGCTGTTCTGGCACCATAGGGGCTTCCTAAATTCAACATGCCCCCCAAAAACCATTTCAGAAAAACGTACTCTCCAAAATTCCCTTATCGCTCTTTCCCTTCTGAGCCCTCTACTGCGCCCGCCGAACACTTTACATAGACATATGAGGTATGTCCTTACTCGAGAGAAATCGGGCTACAAATATAAATATACATTTTCTCCTTTTACCCCTTGTAAAAATTCAAAAATTGGGTCTACAAGAACATGCGAGTGTAAAAAATGAAGATTGTGAATTTTCTCCTTCACTTTGCATCTATTCCTGTGAAACACCTAAAGGGTTAAAATGATGACTGAATGTCATTTTGAATACTTTGGGGGGTGCAGTTTTTATAATGGGGTCTTTTGTGGGGTATTTCTAATATGAAGACCCTTCAAATCCACTTCAAACCTGAACTGGTCCCTGAAAAATAGTGAGTTTGAAAATTTTGTGAAAAATTGGAAAATTGCTGCTGAACTTTGAAGCCCTCTGGTGTCTTCCAAAAGTAAAAACTCGTCACTTTTATGATGCAGACATAAAGTAGACATATTGTATATGTGAATAAAAAATTTTTTTATTTGTAATATACATTTTCCTTACAAGCAGAGAGCTTCAAAGTTATAAAAAGGCAAAATTTTCAAATTTTTCATCAAATTTTAGGATTTTTCACAAGGAAAGGATGCAAGTTACCACAAAAATTTACCACCATGTTAAAGTAGAATATGTCACGAAAAAACAATCTCGGAATCAGAATGATAACTAAAAGCATTCCAGAGTTATTAATGTTTAAAGTGACAGTGGTCAGATGTGCAAAAAACGCTCTGGTCCTTAAGGCCAAAATGGGCTTGGTCCTGAAGGGGTTAAAATCACTCAATTGCCTGCCTCTACATGTTTCGCCATCTCCACGGCATTTTCTCCAGTCCAAATGTGTTCAATGGTTTTCTGCTGCTCAGTGCATACTGTGGAATCGCCACAGTGGAATTCCCCCAGTAGAATGGACGTAAACCCCAAGAACAAACGTTTGTTCTTTGGGTGGACATCCATTCTGCTGGTGGAATTCCACCGGACTGCATTGTCATCTAAAGAGATGGCGCACATCTGCACAGTCCTACTGCCAATGGCTTCAGCGGTCCCTGCAGCAAGCAGAAGTTCCGCTGACTAAATGTCCACAGTGTGAAGAGGCCCTTAGGGGTTTGCAGGAGGAGGGGAAAATGGGTCTGGGGGAGTACAGAGTTGGGATTCTGACAAACAGAGGAAACCATGTCTGGCAGTATTTTTTTAGGGGTCATGATGTCTGGCAGAATTATAATGATTATTGTTGTTATACAGAGGATGAGGATCTGCTAACAAAGTAACCAATGATGTGTAGGCATCAGACTCTGCAGAGGAGATGGAGCTGAAAGAAGACAAAGACCATTCTTTGCCAGCTGTGGAGCAGATGGAAGACCTGGTAACGGAATGAAGTGAGCCATCTTGGAGAATGGATCAACCACCACCCAGAAGACCGTATTATTATGGGAAGGTGGGAGATCGGTGATGAAGTCCATAGCAATATGAGATCTGGGAGTCTTCAGAAAGAGGCCCACAGGTCCCTGCCGAGAGGTCTTGTCACGGGCACAGGTAACACAGGAACGGACAAAATCGGTGACATCGCGTTAAAGGTGTGGCCACCAGTAATGCTGGGAGATAAGCTGAGTAGTTTTCCGTACTCCAGAGTGACCAGCCAACAAAGAAGAATGTCCCTAATTTCAGACTTTACGTCTCAATTTTGCTGGCACAAAAGATTTCCCTGGGGGAATTTGCTGAAAATCAGTAGGAGCTGCAGAAATTAAACACTCCGGAGGGATAATTTGCCTTGGCATTGAATCCAATCCTATGACACCGGAGGACCTAGAAAGAGCATCGGCTTTGACGTTCTTGTTAGCGGGGCGGAAATGAATGAAAAAATTTAATCTGGAAAAGAAAAGAGACCATCTTGCCTGACAGGGATTCAAACGCTGAGCAGACTGGAGGTATAAGAGATTCTTATAGTCTGAGTAGATGCTAACCGGATGAGGAGACCCTTCTTCCACCATTGTCACCATTCTTCCAAGGCAAGCTTAATAGCAAGTAGTTCACGATCTCCAATGGAGTAATTCCTCTCAGCTGGCGAGAAAGTCTTGGAAAAGAAAACACAGGTTACGGTCTTGCCCTTGGAGTTTTTCTGAGTTAGAATGGCTCTGGCTCCTACAGAAGAAGCATCTACTTCCAAAGTAAAGGGTTTATCCGGATCAGGTCTAGTAAGCACAGGAGGAGAGGCAAACGCTGTCTTTAAGCGAGAGAAGGCCACTTCTGCCTCCGGAGGCAATGACTTAGGGTTAGAGCTCTTTTTAGTAAGAGCCACAATCGGAGCGACCAAGGAGGAGAAATGTGGGATGAACTGACAATAATAATTGGCGAATCCCAAGAAACGTTGAATAGTCCGAAGTCCAGTAGGACGAGGCCAATCTAATACTGCAGTCATTTTATCAGGATCCATCTGAAGGCCTTGATGAGAAACAATGTAACCGAGAAATGGAAGACTAGACTTCTCAAACAGGCATTTCTCCGGTTTGGCGTGAAGATGATTCTTCCGGAGGTGCTGAAGGATCAGACGGGCATGAGATCGATGTCCTTTAAGTTGGATGAGAAGATCAAGATGTCATCAAGATATACAAGTACACAAGTGTAAAGAAGATATCGGAAGATATTGTTGACAAATTCTTGAAAGATGGCTGGAGCAATGCAGAGGCCGAAAGGCATCACGAGATACTGAAAGTGTCCATCTCGGGTATTGAAGGCCGTTTTCCATTCATCTCCCTTGTGGATACGAATCAGATTATAAGCTCCACGCAAATCCAATTTGGAGAAGATCTTAGCACCCCATAGACAATCAAAAAGTTCAGAGATCAGAGGTAGGGGATAGCGATTTTTAATTGTAATCTTGTTAAGACCCTCATAGTTAATACATGGACAGAGAGAACCATCCTTCTTCCCGACAAAGAAGAAACCGGCTCAGGCCGGGGAGGCAGATTTTCGGATGAATCCCTTTTGGAGGTTCTCCTGGATGTATTTAGCCATAGCTTGAGTCTCTGGAACAGAGGAGGCGTGGTCCCAGGCTGTAAATCAATCATCAATCGTACAGACAATGTGGTGGTAAGTTATCGGCCTGCTTCTCGCAGAATACATCTGAATAATCTTGATATGGAAGAGGCATACCTGGCATAGGAGGACGAGAAGAGATTACTTTTGACTGGACTGGTACAAGACAGTGATCATGACAAAAGTATCCCCAGAGTGTGATTTCACCCAAATTCCAGTCAAGTTGCAGAGAATGCCGTTGGAACCAAGGTAGTCCAAGAAGAAGCTCCGAAGTACAATATATAAGCACATAGAAGTCAATTTTCTCCTTATGCAAGACGCCCACTGGCATGACGAGAAACTCTGTGCAGAATAGCACCTTACAGTCCAGATTTTGTCCATTAACAGAAGAAATGAGCAAGGGCTTTGGAAGCCGAGTCACAGGAAGATGGTAATTGTGGACCAAGGAGGCATCAATGAAGTTGCCAGTGGAACGAGAGTCCAAAAATGCAGAAGCGATGAAAGTAGATTTGAACAGAAATGGTCAAATGAGGAGAGGTAGTATTCACATCTAGCGACACGTGTCCCACGTGTCCTAGGTGCGAGCATTTCCCAGACGCTGTGGACGTATAGAACAGTCTTTGAGAAAGTGCTTCGGACTGGCACAATATAGGCACAAATTCTCATTGCGTCGTCGGGATCTTTCCAGCTGCGTTAAGCGAAAACGGTCCACTTGCATAGCCTCTTCGGCATGAGGCAAAGAAGATTGTAGAGGTGGACGTTGGAACACGGGAGCCAAGCAAGGAAGTTGCCGTGTTTGGGCATGTTCTCTTTTCATACGAAGTTCCTCCTGCCTCTCGGCAAAACGCACATCAATGAGTGAGGCTAAATGGATTAATTCACACAAGGTAGACGGAGGATCTCGAGAGCATCCTTAATTTTGCTGGATAGTCCTTTTTTAACCCCTTAAGGACCAAGCCCATTTTCACCTTAAAGGAGTACTCTGAAGCAAACTTATCTTATCCCATTGTAAAGCCAGCAATAAGTTATATAACAACCTCAATTACCTCAGTTGTCTTACTTCCACGCATCCCCGACTTTTCCGAAATCCGGAAGTACAGGCTGTCTGTCACAATTATGAATTTCGTTTCGTTCCCACCATTTGCATATTCATACAATCTTCGTTTGCACAGCCGTCATTCGCTGGGCTGTACAAACACCTCACAATGCCCCTAGCCTATCAGTGCGAGCCGGACGTGCCTGCGCACTAATCCTTTCCCGGGACCGGACATGTGATCTCTTTAGGCCAATGATATCCCTGATAGTTACGCTGTTGTAACTACCAGGGATATTCTCAAAAATACTTAGTTAGTTTTACATAGTGGGCAAGCTCCTGTGCCAGACGCGCCTGCGCACTGTGCATCCCGGGATCGGTCATCTGTAGTCCAATGATATCCCTGATAGTTACGCTGGTGTAACTACCAGGGATATTCTAGTAGCAAGTTAGTTATCTTCATATTGTAGCCAGGGAATGGAGGGGGAGGGAGACACAGATGATTGGGGTGGGGTTAGGGGCATGGGCGGCGTTACTATTGACATTATTAGGTAGGGGAGAGCAGGAGGGAGGAGAGGGGTTGGGGAGAAGGGAGGCACGGAGGGACAGGAACTTGCAGCAAAGCAGCATGGGGGATGACGATTTTTACGTCATCCTCCACACCACCATAACCAGGAAGTGCCATGAAATACCGAGCACCACACCGGGAGAAAGGCTTGACCGATTGGAGTAAAAAGTACATGGCCAGACAGGTACAGCCATGGGGGACATTTGGGGGGTATACATTTTTAAATCAGAGTACTCCTTTAAGGACCAGGCCAATTTTATTTTTGCATTTTAGTTTTTTCCTCCTCGCCTTCTAAAATCCATAACTCCTTTATATTTCCATCTACAGACCCATATAAGGGCTTGTTTTTTGCGTGACCAATTGTACTCTGTAATGAAACCTCTCATTTTACCATAAAATGTACAGCGAACCGCAAAAAAAAATTTAGGGAGGAAATTTAAATGAAAATCACAATTTTGCGCATTTTGGAGGGTTTTGTTTTCACACTATACACTTTACGGTAAAAATGAAATGTGTTCTTTATTCTGTGGGTCAATACGATTAAAATGATATCCATGGCCAGATACTTTTATATTTTTGTACCGCTTAAAAAAAATCTAAAACTTTTTGTACAAAATCAGTAATCAGTAAATCTAAAATTGCCCTATTTTGACCACCTATAAGTTTTTCATTTTTCCATATATAGGGCGGTATGAGGGCTTATTTTTTACGCCGTCATCTGTACTTTTTATCGATACCACATTTGCATATATAAAACTTTTAGATCATTTTTTATAAATTTTTTTTAAAATAAAATGTGACAAAAAAGCAGCATTTTTGGACTTTTTAAAATTTTTTACGATTACGCCATTCACCGTACGGGATAATTAACATTATATTTTGATAGTATGGACATTTACGCACGTGGCAATACCAAATATGTTTATTTAAAAAATTACACTTTTTGGGGGGTAAAATGGGAAAAACTGACAATTTTCATTTTTATTGGGGGAGGATTTTTCACTTTTTTTTACTTTTTATTTTTACATTTTTCAACTTATATTTTACACTTTTTATGTTCCCATAGGGGACTATCTATAGCAATCATTTGATTGCTAATACTGTTCAGTGCTATGTATAGGACACAGCACTGATCAGTATTATCGGTCATCCCCCGGGAGACGGCCGGAGCAAGGTGAGGGGACCTCCGGCCGCCATGCTGGATGATCGGATCGCCGCGGCAGCGCTGCGGCCGATCCAATCATCCATTCAAGGTACCGCACTGCCACAGATGCCGTGATCTGTATTGATCACGGCATCTGAGGGGTTAATGGTTGACATCGCACGATCACGGATGTCGGCCATTACGGGCGGGTCCCCGGCTGCTACTAGCAGCCGGAACCTACCGTGTATGATGCGAGCACCGTTCCGATGCTCGCGGTCATACACAGGATGTAAATGTACGTCCTGGTGCGGGTAGTGGCTGACAATTGACTCAGTTGTTGCGCCTGACTGGCTAACTGCTGCAACTGATGAACCACGAAGGAGGGGAGATCCGAAACTTCAGGCAGAGGTACCTCAGCAGGATCCATGGCCGGATCTTACTGTAAAGACTCACGGCAATTGGCAGGACACTCACAGAGGAAGTGGATCTGCTGGACCTGTGTGGCAGATCGAGCGGGCCGTGCCAGGGAGCGGAGTCTAAGGTGCCGCTGGTTTTCACCAGAGCACGCTGCAAAGTGGGATGATCTTGCTGCGGCAGGCGGCACCTAGGTCGCTACCCCTGGCACAACTCAACCACACAGGCGGCTGAGGAGATGCGAGGCACAGG
This sequence comes from Hyla sarda, assembly GCF_029499605.1. Taxonomy (NCBI): domain Eukaryota; kingdom Metazoa; phylum Chordata; class Amphibia; order Anura; family Hylidae; genus Hyla; species Hyla sarda. The sequence goes on along the minus strand of NC_079194.1, from coordinate 227,089,351 downwards.
AGGGATACAGCAACTCGTGGTCGGGATAGCAGTAGGTCAGGGTAGGCAGCACAGGAGCGTAATCTAGAACATAGCAGGAGGTCAATAGGCAGGTGGCAGCGGAGCACGAACAGGTCACAGAGCAAAGGGTCAAGAACACGGATAAGCAGAAGTGAAGGAATGGACAACAGAAAGTACGGATAAGGGCAGCAAAGATCCAGCAGGGAGTGAAGGGAGGTGCAGAAACTTATAAGTGAGGTGGGGGCCCTAGGAGGCGGGGGCACGTGTGCCGACGCTGAGAGAGAGGAGAAGGCAGCATGGAGAGCGGAGGTAAGTGACGGGCTGAGATTCGCATGCGGATGCGTCCCACAATGCGAATCCCAGCCCTGCCGGCAGAGGAGGAGAGGGAAGGTGGAGAGTGACAATAGTCTTGCCTATAGTGAACCATGGTTCACTTGCCTTCAGTGAACCATGGTGGTGGGAGTGTCATGGTCTTTGGCTGCAGGAGTGCTTCTGGTACTGGGGAGCTACAGTTCATTGAGAGAACCATGAATGCCAACATGTACTGTGGCATACTGAGGAAGATCATATGAAGACTGGGCGTATAAGATGTCCCCCAATTTTTACAGTTAAAATATAGAGTTTGGGATATACTCGCCGTATAAGACTACCCCTCTATAAGCATGGAGTTCTCCCCCAGAATAGAAATTTTGGGGGATAACACAACGTTGAAAGGGAGTACAAAAATTAAAAGTAGATGTTTGAGAATGCTTTTTCATGCCCATTTGCTGATTGTTAGAGAAACTGGCTAGGTGCCCTAGTCGGAGAGTGGAGGAATACATTGGAAGGGGAGTTTGGGAGGGAGAGAGAGAAGTTTAATTTAATTTTTTTAAATTGTTGTAGGGGGTAGGGAATTAGGGGGCCGGAATTATTATTATTTTTTTTGTATAATTATGAAGGAGTACTGGGTTTAATAATTAGCTGATTAAATAAACCTAACTTTGGTGGGAAACAGTTAAATTAATGATAGAATGAATATGATTTCGGCCTCCTGGCACTCTACCCCCTATGTTGACTAATGATTGTAGGAATGGGAGGGGGGGGGTAAGGATGTATTTTTTGTACTGTTGGTAATGGATATCTCTTTTTTGGATCCTTGTAATTTTGTGATAAAAATGTTAATAAAATAAAAAAAGTAAAAAAAAAGACTACCCCTCTACCGCAATGTACGGTACCTTACTATTGTTCCCCCACACTAGGTAGGCCGCATAGCTCCCTCACACTAGGTAGGCAGCATAGTTCTCCCTACATTAGGTTGTTAGCATAGTTCCCCCCACATTAGGTTGTCAGCATAGTTCCCCCTACATTAGGTTGTCAGTATAGTTCCCCCCACATTAGGTTGTCAGTATAGTTCCCCCACATTAGGTTGTCAGCATAGTTCCCCCACATTAGGTTGGCAGTATAGTTCCCCCCACATTAGGTTGTCAGCATAGTTCCCCTTACATTAGGTTGTCAGCATAGTTCCCCCACATTAGGTTGGCAGCATAATTCCCCCACATTAAGTTGGCAGTATAGTTCCCCAACATTAGGTTGTAGTTCCCCCACATTAGGTTGGCAGTATAGTTCCCCCACATTAAGTTGGCAGTATAGTTCCCACACATTAGGTTGGCAGTATAGTTCACCCACAGTAGGTTGGCAGTATAGTTCCCCCACATAAGGGTGGCAGTGTGGTTCCCCCCACATTAGTTTGTAGTTCCCCCACATTAGGTAGGCAGTGGCCCCCCACAGACACAGGAATGGGAGGGGGGGGGTAAGGATGTATTTTTTGTACTGTTGGTAATGGATATCTCTTTTTTGGATTCTTGTAATTTTGTGATAAAAATGTTAATAAAATAAAAAAAGTAAAAAAAAAGACTACCCCTCTACCGCAATGTACGGTACCTTACTATTGTTCCCCCACACTAGGTAGGCCGCATAGCTCCCTCACACTAGGTAGGCAGCATAGTTCTCCCTACATTAGGTTGTTAGCATAGTTCCCCCCACATTAGGTTGTCAGCATAGTTCCCCCTACATTAGGTTGTCAGTATAGTTCCCCCCACATTAGGTTGTCAGTATAGTTCCCCCACATTAGGTTGTCAGCATAGTTCCCCCACATTAGGTTGGCAGTATAGTTCCCCCCACATTAGGTTGTCAGCATAGTTCCCCTTACATTAGGTTGTCAGCATAGTTCCCCCTACATTAGGTTGTCAGCATAGTTCCCCCACATTAGGTTGGCAGCATAATTCCCCCACATTAAGTTGGCAGTATAGTTCCCCAACATTAGGTTGTAGTTCCCCCACATTAGGTTGGCAGTATAGTTCCCCCACATTAAGTTGGCAGTATAGTTCCCACACATTAGGTTGGCAGTATAGTTCACCCACAGTAGGTTGGCAGTATAGTTCCCCCACATAAGGGTGGCAGTGTGGTTCCCCCCACATTAGTTTGTAGTTCCCCCACATTAGGTAGGCAGTGGCCCCCCACAGACATACAGCCTCCAGCCATACACAGTGTATGGCTGGAGGCTGTATGCCTGTGTACTGCCTCACCTCAGTGCTCCAACCACCGCTCCTCCAGTCCGGGGTCAGGATCTACTGCTATGACCTATGGGCCATTGCAGTAGGTCCCAGGACCGGAGGAGTGATGGTCAGAGCACCGAAGATGACATGCTGGAAACATACCATACCCGCGCGTCCTCGTTGCTCCGCTCCTCTCTGCGGTTTCTATGGGCGCACGCACGGGACGTCAGTGACAACCCTGCGTGCGCTACCTCCCGGCAGCCCCTGCATTTCTAAAGTTAACACAGGGCCGCAGAAAGGTAACCGGGACATCCTTGTGTCCCGAAAAGATATTTTGGAAAACAGGGATATCCCCAATGTGACGGGGGAAATTAATCTCAGCCGGGACACCCAGCGTATGGATAATCCATACCCCGGGCATCCTGGACGATAATCGTATAAGATGACCCCCGACTTTTGAGAACATTTTACCGGGTTAAAAAGTCGTCTTATTCGCCAGAAAATATGGTACATAACCACAATCTGGAGACAAATTTGGATCAATTTTATTAACCCATTTTGGCCTTGAAGACACAGACAATTTTTATTTTTGCCTTTTAATTTTTTTCCTTAAAGGAGGCATAACTCATATCTTTCCATCTACTGGCCCATATGAGGGCTTGTTTTTTTGTGCGACTAATTTTTGTGCAACCTTTCATTTTACCATAAAAAGTATAGTGAAACAAAAAAAATATTATTTGTAGGGAAAATTTTAGAGAAAACTGCAATATTGTGACAATGTTTTATTTTTATTATTTTACACTTACACTTTAAGGTTGGTTTGACAACTTCAATCCTTAGTAAACCCATTTTGGCTATCACTTATAATATTATTACCCCCTATGTATTCCTGTATCTGGTCGCTAATTTTTCCACAATGAACGTTAAGCTTACCGATCTATAATTCCCTGGGAAGACCGAAAGCCCTGTTTGAAGACTGATACTACTCAAATCAAGGTGTAAAAACATCTCAAAGATGATCAAGAGAAATGGGAGGCCCCAGGAGATAAATTTCAAAGGAATTGATAGGAATAGGAATTGACAGAAGCACTGATATGGAAGGGAGTAAGACTGAGAGAGAAAGTGCAATTTTGGGTGTAGTACACAGCGACTATGTGCTGCAGCACTGGTGTGTACAACAACTGAAAAGCTAATAGTAGCCAGCAAGTTAGGGTGAGCAGAGCACTAAAAGCATATTGTCCTCTATTAAGTGTTACCTGTGCGTACATCTAAGTGGTTTTACCATTTTGTTCCTCTTAAAGTCTTAAGGGCCTAGATACTGTTGTAGAATGGACAAGCAAAAGTACACACCTGCTGGTGTTGTAGACAAATACTGTTTAGTGAGTCCCGACATGGAGCGTTGGGTCCTGTTCAGATAATGCAGCATATAGAGATGTTCCGAGATTCTTGTTTTGAGTTTACGGGAAGTGCATCTTATATATTGTAAATTACAGAGTAGATGACATGTTAAGTATGGCAGTTGTATGTTGTGTTATTGGTTTTCATTTTGAAGTTGGAAGAGATATTCATATATTTACAAATATTGCAACGAGTGTGGTTATATGGATAATTTCCCTTACAATCCAACCAGTTTTTTGTGTTCTTATTATTTGAAGAGGAAAAGTCACTTGGACATAGTTGATTATATAAAGATTTCCCTTTCCGTGGGACAATTCTGACTCGTATTGCAGATGCTACAGGACACTACCACTTATCGTCCAGTGACAATAGAACCAACAAATACTGTCAAATAAAAACTGGATAAACTGTTGGAAGATGGGGGTTAGTCTATACATTATTACACCAAAACAGAAAGAATACTTGCTTCCAGCAAAACCCACATGTCCGGTATTTCACGCATTTCCCAAAACCTATAAAAATGTATTTCCTCCCCCACTCAGACCAAAAGTGTCCCGAATTGATTCTTTACAGGAACGAGTAGATGCATGGCTTGACCACTTTATTCAGCCCCTTACTACCCATAACTCAGGATTTATACAGGATACGAAAACTCTACTTCATGCTGTACAGACCATGGATTGGCCGACTAATGCCACATGGCTATCTTGCGATGTGGTCGCTCTCTATACACTTGTATCCCCACAGTAAAGCTTTGAATGTAATTTCATACCATCTGGATAAGTACAGCAATCACAATCTTGATTTGAAACAATACATCCTGGATGTTTTAAATTTTCTTATTGCTCATAACTTCTTTCCGTTCAATAAACAATATTTTTTCCAAACAACGGGTTGCCCGATGGGGGCAAAATTTTCCCCATCAATGGCAAACCTTTACATGGCACACTGGGAGGAGGTCGTCCTCCTCTCCGATGCAAGCCCATTTTCCCATCATGTGGGCTGGTATGGGAGATAGTTGGACAACCTTCTCCTGGTGTGGTTGGGTACCACTCAAGAGGCGGAAGACTTTGGCCGTTACATAAACACAAACAACTACAATTTAAAATTCACCATTAATAAGGAAAATTAAGTCATTAACTTTTTGGACATAACCCTCATAGGCGATTCCACTTCAAACAAAATCCATACTAAACTCTATCACAAAGAATGTGCAGGCAATAGTTTATTTTCATGCCGACAGTTGCCATCCCCGTCACGTAATTAAGAACCTCCCTATAGGAGAATTTGTAAGAGCCAAGAGGGCTTTGTCCACACAACAGAATTATACTTCCATATGTGAAGACATCACACAGCGCCTCATAAATAGAGGCTACAAATAACGTGACAATAATAGAGAAAAAAATATTACATACACAAAACTGAAGGTTATTATCTGGAAAATAGTAAAACTAAACAAGATTTACCTACCTTCAGTATTCCTTACAGCATACATTTCAATGAAATAAGAGAAATCATACTCCATCATTTACCTATATTACACCATGAATAAAAACTTATAAATATAATAAAAGATGGCATCAGAATTGTCCCACGGAAAGGGAAATCTTTATATAATCAACTATCTCCTAGTGAATTTTCCTCTTCAAATAATAAGAAAACAAAACACTGGTTGGATTGTAAGGGAAATTATCCATATAACCACACTCGTTGCAATATTTGTAAATATATGAATACCTCTTCCAACTTCAAATCCATATCCAATAACACAACATACAAGATGAAATCATTCATAAACTGCCATTCTTCACATGTCATCTACTCTGCTGTCTGCCGCATCTGCAATTTACAATATATAAGATGCACTTCCCGTAAACTCAAAACAAGAATCTCGGAACATCTCCATATGCTGCATGATCTGAACAGGACCTGATGCTCCATGTAGCGACTCACTACATGGGGGCGATTTGTCCAGCTTAAGTATACAAGGAATAGAGAGGGTTAAACCTCCTAACAGAGGTGGTGACTGGGGGAAGATGGTGTTCAGACGGGAGGTGTTTTGGATCCTCCGTCTGGATACCAGATTTCCCCGAGGACTCATTTACAAAAATAACCTTATGTAAATTTTCTAAATGCAAATTATACTATTGATACTCGTGTGATTTATACATATATTTTTCTGAATACTTTCTTTACTCCGTTCCTCCCTCCTTACCAGATTTATTACACAGGTGTGAATTTCCAAAACTAGCTGATTAAGGCCTGCCCCCACCCTCCAGAAGGGAGGACCTTGTACCTCTCTAACCACACTCACTACAGGTATAAAGAGAGGAACAGGTTCCCACGAATGAACATCGCTATGATTAAGGTTTACTAATAAACCGAAACTCGTCAGCGTTTCATTTGGATTTTATGGGGTCACCTTTATATTTTTTGCACATTTTTAAATGATTGAAATAAAATTACTCTTTTTACATGGATGCTGGAAACTTACTTTTTGCTTCTATATGCTCAACTGGGACCCAGCTCAACAATCAACCGTGCTTCCACTGAACTCTGTCCTGTATCTACATCTACTATTGGAAGGAATACCTTGACATGGCCATGCCAACACACCTTGAGGATCCGCTGGACTTCTGGCCAGCCAAATTTGATTTGTGGCCGCAACTAGCAGTGTTTGCCCTGGAAAAGCTGTCCTGCCCGGCCAGTAGTGTGCCATCAGAGTGGGTGTTCAATCAGAGTTTGTATGGTTTTTGGGAGATCTTCCAGACCCAGAAGTAATAGAAGTAATTCATCTTTAGGTTGTGAGCAATGAGGGATCAATTTCAAAATCATACTTTTTACTTCTGAAACAAAGGTAAGTATGGCCGGGCAAGTGAGGAAGATATGTTTGTCATATAAAATGTTACTAGCCTCCAAATGGAAATCAAAAGAGATTCCACACATTAACGAATTAATAAATACACTGCTATCTCATTATAACTATGAGCTAATACTTTTTGGTCAAAGGGGAAAAAGAGATGAGTGAACAGCCTCATGGGAATCCTGGATTAAGCTTTAAAAACCCCCATAGACGCTTACTATCTAAACTAAGTAATGATACAATTTAGCTTACTACACACAAAAGAGCGGTTCTTCTAGTGTATAAGACGGCTGACCCTTTGAGACCTTGATTCTGAATTCTACCAAATACCAGACAACTGCCTGATGCAGCCATTTTGATTGATTTTGTAGAAGTTATGGAGACTCACTATTTTATTGTTTTATTGTTTTCCTTCCTATTGTTATTATCTTGCTCTCAAATTTCAATTAAGGTTGCTTTGGACCTTATAGATCCTTGTGAATACACGTAACACTGTTTGGATGAATGATTATGCTCTATAATTATGCATGTTCATATGTAAACTCTGACACATCTGATGTCATAATATGTTATATGTTACATTTCTTATGTTTATAAAATTCAATAAAAACATTGTGAAACATCAGAGTGGGTGTTTAGTGCGGCGGGGGCCATAGTAACCCAAAGGAGAACTCGTCTGTCCCTGAAAAATGGGAAGAGACCAACCTTTGTGAAGATGAATCAGGCATGGATCAGCCAGGATTTCCGCCCACCAATGCCTGATGCATCAGAGTAGGTTGACCATGGTGCCACACCAACACTTCACAAATATGGATAGTGCTAAACATAAGTGCTGCTCCCTAGTTACAGACATTCCTCCGCATCAGACCACAAGTAAGTATTGAGGATAGGAATTACATAACACTTAACTATTAATAATATTTTTAGGATAAAAGATATGTACCCCAATTTTTTTTTTAAATCAAACAAAAGGAAAGGTGTGCAAAAACACCATGTGCTACCTACACCACCAAGTATTGATGTGATACAAAGACCTCTAAAAGGTGGAAAGGAACAACGTATGGTCCATTGTAACCGGAGGGGGTAAAAACTTCCCCTGTAAGGCCCTACTCTCGTATTAGTAATTCCCTTCTTGGAAAGTGGTACTCGCCCTAAAAAGGGCGTCCCCACACAGGAACCTCTCCCGATTTCCCCCTGCAAACACTGCCATTTCCCAGGGTTTTTAGGTGGAAATATAGAGAGTTTTCTGTGTGGGGCCGCCCTTTTTAGGGTGAGTAATACTTGCCAAGGAGGGAACTAACATGGTGTATTTTGCACACCTTTTCTTTTGTTTGATTTAAAAAAAAAATTGGGTCCATATATTATATCCTAAGCATATTATTAAAAGTTAAGTTTTATGTAATGCATATCCTCAATACTTACTTGGGCACACTAACACTTTTACAAAAGAAACCATTTTCTTCTGTCTACCTGCCTCAGCTAATATTCTGATCCGGTCGTCACCGGGTACTGGTATTGCCACTCCCCGCACCACTCTTTCACAGGGTCACTTTAAGGACTCCTGATGCTGCTGCTGCCACCTCCAGGCTGTGTCCTTCTGCCACCATATGTTCTCCTCATGCTGATGCCACCTCCAGGCTGTGTCATTCAGCCACTATATGGTTTCCTCATGCTTCCGCCACCATCAGGCTGTGTTATTCAGCCACTATATGTTCTCCTTATGCTTCTGCCAACTCCAGGCTGAGTCATTAAGCCACTATATGGTCTCCTCATGCTTCCACCACCTCCAGGCTGTGTCATTCAGCCACTATATGTTCTCCTCATGCTGCCGCCAACTCCAGACTGTGTCATTCAGCCACTATTTGCTGCTGCCAACTCCAGGCTGTGTCATTCAGCCACTATATTGTCTCCTCATGCTTCCTCCACCTCCAAGCTGTGTCATTCAGCCACTATATGTTCTCCTCATGCTGCCGCCACCTCCATGCTGTTTAATTCAGCCACTATATGGTCTCCTCATACTGATGCCACCTCCAGGCTCTGTCTGTGCCGCTCTGCGACAGTGATTCTAATAGTGGCGCCTCTGATCTGCATGTCATACTGAATAACAGTATTATTTCACTAACCCAGCACACACCCTATGCGTGTTGCAGCAAGGCAACGTGTTCTAAACCCCTATTGAGGCTCTCTGTAGGCCAGAAATGTCACGATGCCGGCTGGCAGGAGGTGGATCCTCTGTGCCAGAGAGGGATTGGCGTGGACCGTGCTAGTGGACCGGTTCTAAGTCACTACTGGTTTTCACCAGAGCCCGCCGCAAAGCGGGATGGTCTTGCTGCGGCGGTAGTGACCAGGTCGTATCCACTAGCAACGGCTCAACCTCTCTGACTGCTGAAGATAGGCGCGGAACAAGGGAGTAGACAGAAGCAAGGTCGGACGTAGCAGAAGGTCGGGGCAGGCAGCAAGGATCGTAGTCAGGGGCAACGGCAGGAGGTCTGGAACACAGGCTAGGAACACACAAGGAAACGCTTTCACTGGCACAATGGCAACAAGATCCGGCGAGGGAGTGCAGGGGAAGAGAGGTATACATAAGGAGTGCACAGGTGAACACACTAATTAGAACCACTTGCGCCAATCAGCGGCGCAGTGGCCCTTTAAATCGCAGAGACCCGGCGCGCGCGCGCCCTAGGGAGCGGGGCCGCGCGCGCCGGGACAGGACCGACGGAGAGCGAGTCAGGTACGGGAGCCGGGGTGCGCATCGCGAGTGGGCGCCACCCGCATCGCGAATCGCATCCCGGCTGGAGGCGGTATCGCAGCGCACCGGGTAAGTGGATCTGACCGGAGCGCTGCAGTAGCGAGAGTGTAGCGAGCGCTCCGGGGAGGAGCGGGGACCCGGAGCGCTCGGCGTAACAGTACCCCCCCCTTGGGTCTCCCCCTCTTCTTAGAGCCTGAGAACCTGAGGAGCAGACTTTTGTCTAGGATATTGTCCTCAGGTTCCCGGGATCTCTCTTCAGGACCACAACCCTCCCAATCGACCAAAAAAAAAGTTTTCCCTCTGACCTTCTTGGAGGCCAGTATCTCCTTTACGGAGAAGATGTCCGAGGAGCCGGAAACAGGAGTGGGAGAAACAAGTTTGGGAGAGAAACGGTTGATGATGAGTGGTTTAAGAAGAGAAACGTGAAAGGCATTAGGAATACGAAGAGAAGGAGGAAGAAGAAGTTTGTAAGAGACAGGATTAATCTGGCACAAAATTTTGAAAGGACCAAGATAGCGTGGTCCCAATTTGTAGCTAGGGACACGGAAGCGGACATATTTAGCGGAGAGCCATACCTTGTCTCCAGGAGAAAAAATGGGGGGAGCTCTTCTTTTCTTATCAGCAAACTTCTTCATGCGTGATGAAGCCTGTAAGAGGGAATTTTGGGTCTCTTTCCATATGGTGGAAAGATCACGAGATATTTCATCCACAGCGGGCAAACCAGAGGGCAAGGGAGTAGGGAGGGGGGGAAGAGGGTGACGGCCGTACACCACGAAAAATGGGGATTTGGAGGAAGATTCAGAGACTCTGAAGTTATACGAGAATTCGGCCCATGGTAGAAGATCTGCCCAGTCATCCTGGCGGGAGGAAACAAAATGCCGTAAATAATCACCCAGGACCTGGTTAATTCTTTCTACTTGCCCATTGGATTGAGGATGATAGGCAGAAGAAAAGTTTAATTTAATCTTGAGTTGTTTACAGAGAGCCCTCCAGAATTTTGACACGAATTGGACGCCTCTGTCCGAGACGATCTGCGTGGGCAACCCGTGAAGACGAAAAATGTGTACAAAAAATTGTTTTGCCAACTGAGGCGCTGAAGGGAGACCAGGAAGAGGGATGAAATGTGCCATCTTGGAGAATCGATCAACGACCACCCAAACAACAGTGTTGCCACGGGATGGGGGTAAGTCTGTAATAAAGTCCATACCAATCAGAGACCAAGGCTGTTCGGGGACAGGCAGAGGATGAAGAAGACCAGCGGGCTTCTGGCGAGGAGTCTTATCCCGGGCACAGACAGTGCAGGCTCGCACAAAATCCACAACATCCGTCTCCAGAGTCGGCCACCAATAGAAACGAGAGATGAGTTGCACGGATTTCTTGATGCCCGCATGACCTGCGAGATGGGAGGAGTGACCCCATTTGAGGATTCCGAAGCGTTGGCGTGGAGAGACGAAGGTCTTCCCTGGAGGAGTTTGCCTGATGGAGGCTGGAGAAGTGGAGATCAGGCAGTCAGGAGGAATGATGTGTTGCGGAGAGAGCTCTACTTCCGAGGCATCCGAGGAACGAGAGAGAGCATCGGCCCTAATGTTCTTATCGGCAGGCCGAAAGTGAATTTCAAAATTAAATCGGGCAAAGAACAGAGACCACCTGGCCTGGCGAGGATTCAGCCGTTGGGCAGACTGGAGATAGGAGAGGTTCTTGTGATCGGTGTAAATAATAACTGGAAATCTTGATCCCTCCAGCAGATGCCTCCATTCCTCAAGTGCTAATTTAATGGCTAGTAGCTCTCGATCCCCGATGGAGTAGTTCCTCTCCGCCGGAGAGAAGGTCCTAGAAAAAAAACCACAAGTAACAGCATGCCCGGAAGAATTTTTTTGTAGAAGAACCGCTCCAGCTCCTACTGAGGAGGCATCAACCTCCAATAGGAAGGGTTTAGATGGGTCAGGTCTGGAGAGCACGGGAGCCGAAGAAAAGGCAGACTTGAGCTGTTTAAAGGCGTCTTCCGCTTGAGGAGGCCATGACTTAGGATTGGCATTCTTTTTGGTTAAAGCCACGATAGGAGCCACAATGGTAGAAAAATGTGGAATAAATTGTCTGTAATAATTGGCGAACCCCAAAAAACGTTGGATAGCACGGAGTCCGGAGGGGCGTGGCCAATCTAAGACGGCAGAGAGTTTGTCTGGATCCATTTGTAGTCCCTGGCCAGAGACCAAATATCCTAGGAAAGGAAGAGATTGACATTCAAACAGACATTTCTCCATTTTGGCATAAAGTTGATTGTCACGAAGTCTCTGAAGAACCATGCGGACATGCTGGCGGTGTTCTTCTAGGATGGCAGAAAAAATCAGGATATCGTCCAGATACACAACAACACAGGAATATAAGAGATCACGAAAAATTTCATTAACAAAGTCTTGGAAGACGGCAGGGGCGTTGCACAGGCCAAAGGGCATGACCAGATACTCAAAGTGTCCATCTCTAGTGTTAAATGCCGTTTTCCATTCATCCCCCTCTCTGATGCGGATGAGATTATAAGCACCTCTTAAGTCCAGTTTGGTAAAGATGTGGGCACCTTGGAGGCGATCAAAGAGTTCAGAGATGAGAGGTAGGGGGTAGCGGTTCTTTACCGTGATTTTATTAAGACCGCGGTAGTCAATGCAAGGACGTAGGGAGACATCTTTTTTGGACACAAAGAAAAATCCGGCTCCGGCAGGAGAGGAGGATTTGCGGATAAAGCCCTTTTTTAAATTTTCCTGGATGTACTCAGACATAGCAAGAGTCTCTGGGGCAGAGAGAGGATAAATTCTGCCCCGGGGTGGAGTAGTGCCCGGGAGGAGGTCAATAGGACAGTCATAAGGCCTGTGAGGAGGTAGAGTCTCAGCTTGTTTTTTGCAAAAAACATCCGCAAAGTCCATATAGGCCTTAGGGAGACCGGTTACAGGGGGAACCACAGGGTCACGGCAAGGAGAACTGGGAACCGGTTTAAGGCAGTCCTTGAAACAAGAGGAACCCCAACTCTTGATCTCCCAATCCAGGGTTGGGGAATGGTGTTGAAGCCAGGGTAGTCCGAGGAGAATTTCGGAAGTGCAATTGGGAAGGACCAAAAACTCAATTTTCTCGTGATGAGGTCCGATGCACATTAGGAGGGGCTCCGTGCGGAAACGTATGGTACAGTCCAATCTTTCATTGTTAACACAATTGATGTAGAGGGGTCTGGCAAGACTGGTCACCGGGATGTTGAACCTGTTGATGAGAGAGGCCAAAATAAAATTTCCTGCAGATCCGGAATCCAAGAAGGCCATAGTAGAGAAGGAGAAGGTAGAGGCAGATATCCGCACAGGCACAGTAAGACGTGGAGAAGCAGAGTTGACATCAAGGACTGTCTCACCTTTGTGCGGAGTCAGCGTACGTCTTCCCAGGCGGGGAGGACGGATAGGACAATCCTTCAGGAAGTGTTCGGTACCGGCACAGTACAGGCAGAGATTCTCCATGCGGCGTTGTGTCCTCTCTTGAGGTGTCAGGCGAGACCGGTCGACCTGCATAGCCTCCACGGCGGGAGGCACAGGAACGGATTGCAGGGGACCAGAGGAGAGAGGAGCCGGGGAGAAAAAACGCCTCGTGCGAACAAAGTCCATATCCTGGCGGAGCTCCTGACGCCTTTCGGAAAAACGCATGTCAATGCGAGTGGCTAGATGAATGAGTTCATGTAGGTTAGCAGGGATTTCTCGTGCGGCCAGAACATCTTTAATGTTGCTGGATAGGCCTTTTTTAAAGGTCGCGCAGAGGGCCTCATTATTCCAGGATAGTTCAGAAGCAAGAGTACGGAATTGTACGGCGTACTCGCCAACGGAAGAATTACCCTGGACCAGGTTCAACAGGGCAGTCTCAGCAGAAGAGGCTCGGGCAGGTTCCTCAAAGACACTTCGAATTTCCGAGAAGAAGGAGTGTACAGAGGCAGTGACGGGGTCATTGCGGTCCCAGAGCGGTGTGGCCCATGACAGAGCTTTTCCAGACAGAAGGCTGACTACGAAAGCCACCTTAGACCTTTCAGTAGAAAACTGGTCCGACATCATCTCCAAGTGCAGGGAACATTGAGAAAGAAAGCCACGGCAAAATTTAGAGTCCCCATCAAATTTATCCGGCAAGGATAGTCGTAGGCCTGAAGCGGCCACTCGCTGCGGAGGAGGTGCAGGAGCTGGCGGAGGAGATGATTGCTGAAGCTGTGGTAGTAGCTGCTGTAGCATCACGGTCAGTTGAGACAGCTGGTGGCCTTGTTGCGCTATCTGTTGTGACTGCTGGGCGACCACCGTGGTGAGGTCGGCGACAACTGGCAGAGGGACTTCAGCGGGATCCATGGCCGGATCTACTGTCACGATGCCGGCTGGCAGGAGGTGGATCCTCTGTGCCAGAGAGGGATTGGAGTGGACCGTGCTAGTGGACCGGTTCTAAGTCACTACTGGTTTTCACCAGAGCCCGCCGCAAAGCGGGATGGTCTTGCTGCGGCGGTAGTGACCAGGTCGTATCCACTAGCAACGGCTCAACCTCTCTGACTGCTGAAGATAGGCGCGGAACAAGGGAGTAGACAGAAGCAAGGTCGGACGTAGCAGAAGGTCGGGGCAGGCAGCAAGGATCGTAGTCAGGGGCAACGGCAGGAGGTCTGGAACACAGGCTAGGAACACACAAGGAAACGCTTTCACTGGCACAATGGCAACAAGATCCGGCGAGGGAGTGCAGGGGAAGTGAGGTATACATAAGGAGTGCACAGGTGAACACACTAATTAGAACCACTTGCGCCAATCAGCGGCGCAGTGGCCCTTTAAATCGCAGAGACCCGGCGCGTGCGCGCCCTAGGGAGCGGGGCCGCGCGCGCCGGGACAGGACCGACGGAGAGCGAGTCAGGTACGGGAGCCGGGGTGCGCATCGCGAATCGCATCCCGGCTGGAGGCGGTATCGCAGCGCACCGGGTCAGTGGATCTGACCGGAGCGCTGCAGTAGCGAGAGTGTAGCGAGCGCTCCGGGGAGGAGCGGGGACCCGGAGCGCTCGGCGTAACAAGAAATATGTTTTTTTAATAGCGATTTACCATAAATAAATTTGGTCCGAAACAAATTTTGGGGGGAAAATTCGGTGAATCGGCAAAATCGAATTTTTCAGATATTCGCCCATCTCTATTCACGACTCATTTGCAAAATGTTCAATTTGTATAGAGAAAAAAAACCTCATAGTACTAGTTGTTGTGTCTGTCAGTACAAAGGCCATCACACACTTGGTCAAACTTGCCATTTATCAATTATTACTGACTGGCAGCTATTGGCTACGGCATGTCTGAAAATTCTTCTTTTTGCCAGCAAAGAAATTAAAGATTTACATTATTAAAAGTCAAGACTATTTGCAAGATAGGTATTGTTAAACGGGCATTAAATCACGCATCCAGATGGAATAATGTGCTTTCAAGAAGTGACACTAATGCAGTGGTGCATATAGAAAAGACAGACAAAAATGGTAATCTGAAAAAATTAAGTTGCCGATATAGAGTTACTCTGTGAAACGGACAGAAAAGTCAGGGGTAGACTGAACAGTCCTCCGAGCTCTGCTGGTATGTAAACATTCTGGACTTAAAAAATGTTTTAGATATGCAACTTATTCATTAAATGTCTCATGGCTCATAATAAATGTCTCTAAGGCCCCATTCACATGGCAGAATTTTCAAGCAGAATCCAGTGGAAAATTCTTCTCGGAAATTCTGCTGCAGAAACCTTCCATTGTTTTCTAATTCCGGGCATGAACATGTTAATTCTTTGTGCGGAATCTTCTCAGAAATGTATAGCCGTCTATGGAGACAGCGCATTTCTGTGCAGAGCTGGCGCATTTTGCCCACGAAAATTCCCGTGTAAAACAACAGGATCCATATTACTGAACTTTGCTGCAAATTTTTCTCCAAATCCACAGCAAAATCTGCAAGTGTGTGTTTAAAGGGGTACTCCGCCCCTAGACATCTTAACCCCTATCCAAAGGAAAGGGGATAAGATGGCTGATCGTGGGGGTTCCACCACTTGGACCCCCCGCGATCTCTGCTGCAGCACCCCTTTTCATCCAGTGCATGGAGCGAATGTCGCTCTGTGCTGGATGACTAGCGATGTGGTGCCGGAGTCTTGTGACGTCACGCCCTCCCTCTCAATGCACATCTGTGAGAGGGTGCATGACGGCCGCAATGTCCCCTGCCATAGATTTGCTATGAGGGCCGTGGCGTGACGGCACGAGGGGGTGTGGCCGTGATATCACAAGCCTACGGCGTTCTAAATGAATGCCAGGTGTTGCAGGGAGATTGCAGGGGTCCCAGTGGCGGCACACAAGCTTTCAGACTTTCCTTTTACCATAAAATGTACAGTGCAACCCAAAAATATTTTTTATAGGTGAAAAGTAAATTTAGCTAATTTTGGAGGGGTTTGTCTTTACACAGTGCACTTAACGATAAAAAACAACATGTTATCTTTATTTTGTGGGTCAATGTGTTTAAAATAATGCCAATGTTTACCTGCTTCTCTATTACTGTACTGCTTTAAAAAAAAGTCATACTTTTTAACCTCTTAAGGAATAAGGGCATCCAGGTACGCCCTTGAGCCCTGGTGCTTAAGGACCAAGGTCGGACTTGTACGTCTTGGTCCCATTACCGGGATTTTAAGGGTGCTCATGAGCTAAGTATGCTTCATGCCTGGTGGGTCCCAGTTGCTATCAGCAGCCAGAAGCCACGGGTAATGCCAGGCATCGTTGATCTGGCCAATGCCCATCATTAACCCTTTAACCATCATGATGAAAGTTGATCAGCGGAGCTGATCGTATCATCCGCTGCAAAATGGTGGTTCCCAATCAGCTGAGTGGATGGTGGGAGGGCCCTTACCTGCCTCTTCGTTGTTCAATCAGTGGTCTGAAGCTCTGGCCAGGCTCTGCAGGCTAGAGCAGAAGAGCACTTGATCAATGCTGAGCCACAGCATTGAAGATTGCATGTTATAGCCCCCTATGGTGACTAAAAAAAAGTAAAAAGTGTTAAAAAAAAATAACTTAATTAAGGTGAAGTAACCCCTTGCTTACTAAAAGTTTGAATCAACCCCTTTTTTTTATTTTTAAGGGTATTTATTTAGTTTTGCATTTTAATTAACAAACAGTACCAACAAGGTAAACAGCCTCCATATGTCCCAGAGACTGACTCCACCATAATGACAGGGAGCAATACATATAAAAACATCCATGAGCAGTAAGGAAGGGTACATCTGAGACCCAACTGGAGAAAGCCCAGCACAATCAGCACAAACACACACTCACACATGCACACTTCCCAGTTACCCCAAAATCACCCCCCACCCCGTCCCAGTCCCCTCCCTGAAAGAACAGTAGTACACTGTAGGAGACCTACTGGGACAATATAGCTGGGGGGTCAGGCAACACATCTAGGAGAAGCCAGGGGATCCACATCATGTCAAGTTTCTTGAGGCACTTGCGACTCACATACAATGTCTGGTACAACGGGACATATTGGTTTACCAGATTCAGCCATCTAGACAGAGGTGGTGGAGAGGTATCCTTCCAGGACATCACTACCACCTTACGGGCACAGAATAGAAGAAAGTGAATCAGCAGGCGTCTATGTAATCTAGAGACAACTTCATTGATAACACCCAACAGGCACACCGCAGGTGTGAGTAGAAAAGGGAAGTCCAGATTATCCGCCAGGAACCCATCACCTCCCTTCAAAAGGAGGCGATGACAGGACACTTTCAAACAGTATGCAAAAAGGTACCAACCTCTGAAGAACAACGAAAATACAGATCAGACTGGGAAATACCTATACACTTCAGTTTAGCAGGGGTATAATACAACCTCAAGACATATCTAGATTGGATCAACATATATCTACTTAGAACTACAGTGGAGTAGGAACCTTCAACCTCCTTCCATTGGCATTCTGACAAATCCAGGACATCAGCAACCCATTTATGAAAGGCTTGTGAGAAAGGGCTAGGCCTCAGTGACTGGAGGAGTGCATAAGACTGAGTAAGGGGTTTACATGATGCCCAGGAGAAGCTCCACTTCAGAAAATGCAGGAGTAAACGTCAGGGAGCCAAACTGCGCCTGAACCGCATGCCTAAGCTTAAAATACCTATAAAAGGCATTTCCAGGGATGCTATAACGTTCCTTCATGTCTGAAAAGGATAAGAAAACCTGATCCTCTGCAAACAAGTGGATCACAAATTTGACTCCATGAGAACCCCAAAAGCCGGCCTCCTTTAACCCATGCAGGTGAGAAAAATGTACATTCCCCCACAAGGGTGCTCCAGGAGATACCATAGGCTGTGGAAATTTGCTCGACAGTACGGACCACACTTTAGCTATAGTTTGCAGGGGAAGAAAAAAGAGGAGTGAGAGTGATACCTCTCTAGTGAGTTAGTGAGAGCTTCATATGAACCCATAAGCGCTCCAGCCAGGGCTGTTGCCAAGTTCGACAGATCCAGGTCGATCCACCACGCTGCATAGACCAGTTGGGAGGCTAGAAAATAGTTATATACATCATGGGCGGCTAAGCCACCATGTCGTTTGGCAGCCTGTAGAAGAGCCCAACAGAGTCTGGGAGGCTTTCCCTGCCAATGGAAGGATCCCAGAGCACCACCTAAAACACTAAAATATTTCTTAGGGGGAATCAGAGGGGCTAAATGAAAAAGGAATTTACAGGAATTTATTAAGGTAAATAATTTTGAAGATCTTGATCCTGCCAGCTAGGGCCAGAGGGAGCAAGGACCAGGCAGTTAATCACTCCACAGTGGAGCATAAGAGCGGATCCAAATTCAAGGAGCAATAGTCTGTCAGGGATGCAGTAACCTCCACCCCCAGGTAACTAAAACGGGAAACCAGTTGCACCCCGGACGGAAGAGAGGAAGGGAGAAGAACCCCAGGTGAAAGCACCATTAAAGAGGATTTAGCCCAGTTTACCTGTAAGCCCGAAATTGAACCAAACTGGTCCAGTAGGTCAATTAATGACAGGAGAGAACCTGCCACATCCGCCAAGTACACTAACATGTCATCCGCGTAAAGGGAAACCTTCTCTACAATCCCTAGGGATGCCACAGATAGTAGGGTCTTTACGGATGGCCGCTGCCAAAGGCTCCACCGCAAGCGCAAAAATAAATGGAGATAGCGGGCACCCCTGCCTCGTCCCACGACCTAGGAGGAAGGGAGCAGAAAAATCCAAGTTAGTGCGAATACGGGCCTAGAGGCTATCGTATAACAACCGAAACCCAAGCACAGAATCGAGGACCAAACCCAAATGCACCCAGGAACTCCCATAAAAAGGTCCACCCCACCAAGTCAAAGGCCTTATAAACATCAAGACTAACTACCTCTTCAGTAGGAAAGCCCTCCCCCACCACTGCTATATTAAGTTGTAGGCACTTCACATTCACATCAGTAGCTCTACCTGGCATAAACCCTGTAGGGTCAGGATGAATTATGGAGGAGATGAGACCATGTAGGCGAGTAGCCAGGACTCTAGCCATGACCTTAAAGGGGTACTCCGCCCCTGGCATCTTATCCCCTATCCAAAGGATAGGGGATAAGATGTTAAATCGCCGAGGTCCCGCTGCTGGGGACCCTGGGGATCGCCGCTGCGGCACCCCGCCATCATTACTGCACAGAGCAAATTCGCTCTGTGCGTAATGACGGGCGATACAGGGGCCGTAGCAGCGTGATGTCATGGCTCCGCCCCTCATGACATCACGGCCCATCCCCTTAATGCAAGTCTATGGCAGGGGGCGTGATGTCCTCCACGCCCCCTCCCATAGACTTGTATTGACGGGGGCGGACCGTGATTTCACGAGGGGCGGAGCCGTAACGATGCTCCGGCCCCTGTATTGCCCATCATTACGTGCAGAGCGATCTCGCTCTGCGCAGTAATGATAGCGGGGTGCTGCAGCAGCGATCCCCGGGGTCCCCAGCAGCGGGACCCCGGCGATCTGACATCTTATCCCCTATCCTTTGGATAGGGGATAAGATGTCTAGGGGCAGAGTACCCCTTTAATATAAACATTTAAAAGGGAGACAAGTTTATAAGAATCAGGCAGCAACAGGTCCTTTCCAGGCTTGGGAAGCACTACAATTAACACCTCCCTCATAGAATCTGGAAGAGAATCCTCAACAGCCATCGAATGCAATAGTTTAAGAAGTATAGGGGCCAAGCGCTCCTCAGTCATCCTATACCAATCGCCAATCATTCCATCCAGACCCGGGGTTTTCCCATGGGGAAGATCACAAATATCCTGCTCTACCTCCACAACTCCAAAGGGGGCATCCAGTGCCTCTGCCTGAGCGCAACTAAGCTTGGGAAGGGATAGCTCCTGTGAGAAACACACAATTTCCCCCTGATAGGGCCTAGGAGGGGCAGAATACATGGAAGAGTAAAAGTCCCTGAAGACAGAGTTAATAAACTGGGGGTCAGACACCACAGAACCATCCCCACCCCAAATACAAGGGAGAGAGTCACGCAGCTTCAATTGGACTTCAATTTTTTTCAAATCAACTGGTGCCAGAAAGTTAAAACAGATTTGTAAATTAACAAATAAAATTTATAGCCCCGACGCAATGATGGTATATAAACAGCTATGATACAACTGAGTGGGTCCCTGACTTGCCGCTCCAAAGTTAAAAGCTAATAGTAATTATGAAAATTGTGTATCAGCGGTATTATGGGTAAGTATTTTAAATAAAACTTACTTGATTATTGTAGAACAATTCATATGCGGCACGCTCTAAGCGGCGTTCACTAAAAGAAAAACATATGCCGTGATTGATCTTTATGCTGATGAGTTACTCCTGAGCAACAACCATCCAAGTAAACATCACACAAGTACAAGTTATGCGTACAATATACACAACAGTTTTATCCAATGTACGTTATGCTATATGATCAATTTTTCTCCATCCACATATTTCTCATAGTCATATGTCCGTCCTGAGTTCAGTACGGCTGTTGTTGTTATGATAGTCCAAACGAGTGACTGCACGTTGCCACCCCGTATCTCCACAACAATAGCGGCGCAGCAAACAGACGCTTCGGCTTTAGTACCTTTAGTTGTTGCTGTGTTGTACTCCGTTCTTCCCTCATCCCTCCGGGGGTAGGTTTGTAGTCCAGTGGTTGGTAAGATCCTAGATAGTGACCAGGAGCTGAACGCCAGGAGAGCTACTCCAGCCGGAAGTGTCTCACTGGCTGGCTACCGTGGTCTGACGATTCTGAGCCGAGGCCCGTGGTTTGCTTAGTGACGTCACTTACTACAAAGGCCTAGGGCCAAAAAGGTGTCTGGGATCTGACGTGTTTCGTAAAGTCCGCTTTCTTTTCTCAAAGATCACTGTTACCATGGGCTCAGGGCTATTTAAGGGCTGTCATCATCTATATAGGATACCAATTGTTATGTGTAATATCCAGAATATTCTTTATTAGTTAAAAATAAGATTTAGGTCAAATAAGATTTAGGTAAATTACTTTAAAAATCTTAATCCTTAGTACTTATCAGCTGCTGTATGCTCCACAGGAAATGGTATACTTCTTATCAGGCTGACCACACTACTCTCTGCTGACACCTCTGTTCGTGTCAAGAACTGTCCCGAGCAGGAGAGGTTTGCTATGGGGATTTGCCCTGAGGTGTCAGTAGAGAGCACTGTGGTCAGACCAAAAAGAACTACACAACTTACCGTGGAGCATACAGCAGCTGATAAGTACTGGAAGGATAAATATTTTAAAATAGAAGTAATTTTCTAATCTGTATAACTTTCTGACACCAGTTGATTTAAAAAAAATTGTTTACCTCCGGAGTACCCCTTTTAAGGGACTAAAAGTCTCAGCAGCTTTAAAAAAAAAATGTCTCCTATAACCGAGTTAAGTCTACAGAAAGTTCTGAAGCTTTCTTTCTCTGGGGGTTTGCCTATATTCTGGAATTATATTTTTTTTTTCTTGTGTATTTTAGTGTTTATTTATTGACTAGCTGAGTACTCGGCATTGGCCGGTTTTTCCTTCCTCATCCTTGTTGGGGAGGGAAATCAACAAAGGAGGAAGCTTTTGACTTCATATCCCATCCCCTTATATTGTTGTCATATCCCAACCCCATATCCCGTCCTCATACCCCGACCTCCTATCCCATCCTCCTAACCTGTCCTCCTATCCCCTCCTCCTATCTCGGCCTCCTATCCCTTCCTCCTATCCCGTCCTCCTATCCGTCCTCCTATCCCGTCTTCCTATCCCGTCCTCCTATCCCGTCCTCCTATCCCGTCCTCCTATCCCGACCTCCTATCCTGACCTCCTATCTCGTCCTCCCATCCCGACCTCCTATCAAGTCCTCCTATCCCGACCTCCTATCCCGTCCTCCAATCCCGACCTCATATCCCGACCTCCTATCCCAACCTCCTATCTCCACCTCCTATCCCGTCCTCATATCCCGACCTCCAAACTCGACCTTCTATCTCCACCTCCTATCTCAACCTTCTATCCCGACCTCCTATCCGGACCTCCTATCCCAACCATCCCGTCCTCCTATCTTGACCTCCTATCTCGACCTCCTATCTCGACCTCCCATCCCGTCCTCATATCCCGACCTGTAATGTGTACCAGCTATTGAAATATCTCCAGCCGTACAGAAGTTATGTGAGAACATACATTTCCCATTGATTTGCATGGGACTTTAAACAAAGAACCCGACCCTCACAAATGGGGTAGTTAAGGGTTAAATTAACTATCCTATATTTTAAGTGGACATATAAGTAACATGTGACCAAGTATTATGGACATATCTCCAGCCGTTTGGAAGTTATACAGTATCATACATTTCCCATAGACTTGTATGGGACTTTAAACAAAAACCCCGACCCTGGCAAATGGGGGGGAGTAAGGGTTAAATCACCTATCCTATGTTTGTTGTTGACATATACGTAACATGTGTGCCAAGTTTCATGTTAATATCTTTAGCCGTTTGGACGTTTTTGTGGAACATACATACACACACACACACATTGGCCCTTATTTACTAAGAGTGTTGTGTAGGTTTCTTTGTGGGTTTTAATTCCCTACAATTTATTTTCCACGGTATTTACTAAGGTTTCCCTACATTTTCCACTTTCCCTACACTTTGCTTTTTTTAGACTTGCTCTGATCTGTAGGGTTTTCCTCAGCTCAAATCCACCACATTTTATGTGGAAACATTAGTAAATATGTTGTTTTTTTATGAAAATGTCAGGAACACGCCCCTTTTCGGCAGCCACGCCCCCTTTTCAGTTTTCTTAGCAAAATGGAGAGTTAGTCGGGTTTTTTTTTCAATTCTGGCGCAAATTCTTGCGCAGACAGAATTTCTGGCGCAATGCAGCAGAATCTGGCGCACAACCCAACAAAACATGTCGGGTTTGCAATAGTAAATGAGGGACATTGAGTTTTATATATATAGATTGTATGAAAACAGGTTTCTAAAATGCCAACAATAACCAAGTTATTGATTTACATAGGAATAACATCATTTATATGGTGTGTTTTTCAACATGAAAAAAAAAAAAGAAACATGTCCACTTTGGCATGTATAACACATCTAAAGCTTCCAGGCACACTGAAAACACTAATACATATGAAAGGCACATAGAAATAATGCATACAAAAGAGTGTTGTAAATACACAAAAAAAAATAAGCTTCATAAAATGTTTGGAAATATATGCGTAATTTATTGCTTTATTTTATGCTGCCTGAATCTAGACATAGGCTGGCATCACACACAGCAGTTTTTTTTTTTTTTTTTTTTTTTTTTTTTTTTTAACCGTTTCCTTCCTTTATATTGAATCCACTTTAAATGTTGTCTCAAAAACTGCAGTGGAAGTACCCCCACCCCCCCAACTAAAATCCTTCCTCATTCTTGCCCTTAAACCAAGAGGTAACCACAGAGTCAATTTTGCTTTTCACCCAACTCTACATATCATGATGGCTGGTGATCTCTCTTCGGTTCTACATAAGACTCCAGCTAAATCTACTGCACCGCTTTTACAGTGTAGTAACAATGCAAACAAATAACTTCACAAACTTAACTTTAAGTCTATGGCATACTTTTTATTTGTATTTAACTGGTGAATTGCCTACAAAAGGTAGCTGCACCATCTGTCTGCTGTACCAGTGAGCCATTACCTGTAATTGCAAGTGATAGTTTTCCCAATTTGTTACCCTACTATATTAACCATAAAATTATTTTTTTTAACATTTATTCTAAAATTTCCTTACATTCCCTTTTTAATAAAGTGTGATAAGCACAGTGATAATAACAATAACAATAATAATAATAATATTGCGCAACAATGAAGCAGTGGGTAAAATTTTATTTAAATTTTTTCTCCTAAATTGCCTAAATTTCAGGTCTTGTTAAACGACATAAGATGCATTGGCCAGCAATAAAGCAATATATCCAAGGCACAGTATGTAGCAGGAGACATGCCATCCCACACGAGACAGATATAATTAGCATTAACACTACAGCGTTGCCTTTGTTTTTCCAGGGGAAGGCATCGGTGCTTCCTAATGGGCAGCCGAGCACCGCGTGCAGATGTCAGTCCTCTTCCTGACATGGTGCCATTCATTTACTTTGATACAAGAAATAAGAATAAGATTCTAATCCCTCACCTCTTTGCAGCAATTCCTTGAAGGTTTCAACCACAGCCTCGGGCCGATAACGCTCCTCAGACGTAAGCCTTAACTCCTGTTGGGTTAAGCCTTAGAGAGCCATACAGGTCCTTGTGAGGATGTGAAGGAGTTCTGTAAGCGCTTGCCAAGAGCAGGAACTGTACACAAAAGAAAAATACAATCAATATGAAATAAAATGTATTTTTTTTCAAGGTTCAAATCTGTACCTTAGCATGCATAGAGGAGTAATCTGTCATATCAATAACAGATGACCTGTGTAACGTCTCGGGGGAAACCAGAGAGCTCCGGTAATTGTGACCGACATTGAATGAGGCATTTATATTGAGATACCCCCTATGTCAGGCTCTTGAGCTGTGTGAACACACCTGAGTAGTTCAGAAGTGTCTCTAACTAAGTGAACACAGTGTCATGTTGTGCACTGATTGCCTTATCTTCTCATTTATCACAGATGAGTTGGAACAAACCCCGCTGAAATTTGCCTGCATTGTCCTGAAAAGACTGTACCACGTACCTTTCCTGCTCCCTTACCAAAAAATATGAACCTGCAGGCAGAAATTGGAGGGGACAGGAAGATAGGCATTTCGGTATAGCCCAGATCCACCCGTCAAATAGTCTGATAAAATTATCAACGTACAAGCAAAAGTGTAGACAGACAGTTTTTTGTTTTCATGTTTTTTTGAAAATTATTTGTTACCTTACATGTCCTACAACAAAATTGGTTAAAATTTTGAAAACAGGCAGATCTGTCACAAATGCTGGGCTATTAAAGGGGTACTCCGGCCCTGAGACATTTTATCCCCTATCCAAAGGATAGGGGATAAGATGTCTCACCGCAGGGGTCCCGCCACTGGGAACCCCCACAATCTTGTGTTCGCCACCCACCTGTTTGAGCTGCATGCCGCAGTGCCAGCTCACAAACAGCCGGGTGGCGACCATGGGGCTGGAGTATTGTGACGTCATGACTCCGCCCCCGTGTGACGTCACCCCCTGCCCCCGCTATGCAAGAATATCTATTCTCTCCTCATAAAATTAATAATTTCAATTAAATATCCCGACTGGTCAGATTAAAGCTATTATTTTAAGAGATATAATTCTCTAGATCTGCACTACTAGTTCTGATTAATAAATCAGGCAGTGAAGTGGCCTATGCGTTGTGCTTCTAAAATTTTAGATACAATTTACGCTACCTCTATAGGGTACATTGTGATAAATCTAGGGTGGCAGGAAATCATGCCTCCTTTGATGCCCTTTCTCTACCAAATGGCTGGAGCTTGGCATAAAGTAAATAAAAAATACACACTTTTTGCTCTAAACAGAGGCTTGCACAAAAGTTTTGCAACTTTTCACAGTCTTTGCCTAGTGCAGACAATGATAAATTCCCCAGAGACTTTATGCAAAAGAAATGACTTTATCCCAGGAATGTGTGTTTCTAAACATGAGACAAGGCATTGGCACACTGTAGCAGGGCTATGTATAATAGGTACTGCTGTCACTTTCTCAGCTTTCTAGAATGTTCTGGAGACTATATATAGTCAAAGACCAGACAGCCCTTCAATTTACCTTAAGAAAATGTCATGGTATAATTTTGGATTACAAGAATGACCGTTGTAATATAGATAATTTGATCTCCAGGGAGAACGTAAAAAATGCATTACTTGGGTAGTAACCACTGGTAGCTGTTAGAATAACTACGACGGCTACTACAGTGACAGATGATTGGACTGTCTATACTGTACACGTGATCTTTCCTACTGTGTAAAAGCAACCATAACCAGGAAGGACCTGTGTGGTGTTTCCAGAATGCAACTATTAGTACCTTCCAAATCCAAGGAAGGACAACTAGTGAATTAGCAACAGGGTCATGGTGAGTGGGGAGTAAAGGTTAGCCTGTCTTTTCCATTCCCACAGACGATCTACTGTAGCACAAATTGCTGAAAAAGTTACTGGCTATGATAGAAAGGTGTAAGAACACAGGGCATCACAGCTTACTTTGTATGGGGTTGTAGACTAATGAGACCGCCCATCAGAAGTTAGACCATGGAGCAATGGAAGAAGGTGGCCTGGTATGGCGACTCCTGGTTTCATTATGTGGATGGACAGGTGTGGGTATACTGTTTACTTAGGGAAGAGATGACACCAAGAGGTACAATGGGAAGAAGACAAGCCCGAGGAGGCAGTGTGATGCTCTAGGCAATGTTCTGCTAAAATACCTGGAGTCCTGGTATTTATTTTCCATCCTCGAGTTTACTTAGGATAAAGTTAGACACACTGAGAGAGCAATGAGTTGGTTATCGGGGATTTATATTTGAACAAAAGTAAAAAATAAGTGTTCATCTGGCATTAACAAAACAGATTGCAAACCGGCAATGTTTATTTAAACAGGACCTGTGGTCACACTGAATAAAATGGGTTGTAGTTACCAGAAGATAGCTTATGGGGACTGAACACATATCTGCTTACAGCATGATGGTCGGCCCCCCTGTTGCTTAGTAATAGGGCTTTGTAGTCCCTTCCGACTGATTCAGTGAATCCATCAGATGGGCAGGACTATTTTCATATGGGTTGTGTTTGGGGTTCTGTGTGATGAGCATACAGGGCGTGTATATTTAATAAAGAGGGCGTGACCTCATGCAAACAGCGGGATCTCTTGGGTAGGAGGCCATGCTCCCTTAATTAAATATACATGCTCCCATAAGTCACTGCACGGAACTCACAACACACCCCATATAAAATAAAGTTCTGGCCACCTGATGGATTTATTGAGGGGACTACAAAGCCCTATAACTAATAATATGGTACAGGTATATGATCATTCCCCCCCTCTTGAATGAGACTGACTGTCAAAATTATATTTTTCTCTATTTTTTTCCAACCATAAAGAAACTTCTACTATTTAGTAAACAGAGCTTCTAATCTGTGTACAATGATCTATTTTACGAGTTAATAACCCACCATCTGTCTTTGTGCTTTTTGTCTTGCATGTTTTGTATACTGATCGCCGAGCAGGCAGTAACTTAAAAAAAACTCAAAACCTTTTCCGGAGGGTACATATGGGGCAGAGCACGGAGCGCCATACAAAAAGTTAGATGACCATACATGATGTACAGCTGATTCAAAAGATAAAACCTAACATTGTACTGTGTTTTTTTGTATTTCACAGTAATCCAACATCTGCTGTGTATTTTTGTTTACATTCTGCTTGTCAAACCACATTGTCCCTTAGGTGCTTACGACAGGAGCTTTAGCAGTCATTTTCTCAAATACTGATGCCTATCTAAATTTGGATTTTCCACCATTGAGCAGAATGACAAGTAGACGATCGCTGTATTTAAAGCAATCTTTCACAGCTGTTTTTCTTCTCCGACGACTCCATTAAATTGACGCCGTACGCCTGTGGGGTTTTGCTGCGTTACGAGGCATCTGAACAAAAGGTTGACTCACACAGCCCCTTGCAATCAAACATTCAACCATTTTATTGGAGGAATTATTTACTACAACTATTGTAAATACTTCAGTTTAGAAACAAAAAATATTTGAAATTGAAATTTCCCAAAAATTTATATTATTTTTCTTTAATTTTTGGTTAATTTGTCAGAAGCCCCCAGAAGACGTTGAATCACAATCCTGTAGAAAATAAGGAACATTCAGTCCCAGGTCTCCTAAATCCAGCGTGAGTCATGCCTCCCTTTAAACTGTGCATTAAATATGCTAGACGTCTTATGCTTGAGCAAGTGGACCAAAATGGTGTGAAGTGTTAATGCTGTGCTGCTTTGCTTCGCGGCTGGTGATTGTTCATTTGTAACTATATCTACGCCTTGTTCCATGAAATCAAGTTTGCCATAATGGGTTCATCAGATTTTTGGGTTAAATTGAGAGTGAAGAGGTACTGTGTAAAGAAATAAGAGTTGCCATGTTCGGGGTTGGCCTTGAAACAGCATGGAATCTAAAGGCGATATTCAAAACCACTTCACTCATCACACGCTTACTGATTCTGAATGGGGTGCAGTTGCAGGGGATATTTGGGAGTTTTCCAATACACTTTAACTCTGTTGCGCTCCCACCAATGAGGCCATCTCTTTGGAGTTAACAGGCGAGCATAACAGGTCAATGTATAGGACTATGTTAATTAAATATCTCAGCGCATGAAATGACATCCTTGAAAAGAGCTCTTTTTTTCCAGGCTAGGGAGAGAATTGTAGCCATAGAAAATCCGGCATTCATCACAAAACTCATACCCAGAACCATATATTTTCCCCCAGATTACAAATCCAATATTTTTGTTTAATGCCTAACCCTTTGATAATGTGAAATAGCAGCTGCAATTTAGTGACCCTCATATTTTTTGTCCGGCGTTGTGTGCAGCATTTTAAGGTCTCCTTCTCCGCAGTTCGGGCTCTTCGCAGACAAAGGACGGGGGACGTTTTGCTTGCATTGTAATGTTAAGTACCTAAAATACTTTTTTGAAGGAATCACCCCGAGCAGAGGAATTGCAATGTAATTCTGGGTAATGTGGTGTAAATGAACACACAGGAACTTTTTTTTTGTTATTGTGCTGAGTAAATGGAGAAGGGGAGAAAGTGCGGCCACACTTACAGCTGTCTCGATTCACTACACATCATTGTCATCTTCTAATGAGTGAGCATGCTACTCTCTCATAGACAGCCTGAGCGAATGGGAAGGGTTCACTTAGTAAACGGGAACAGCAATGAAACTGTTGTTTCAATGGCAATAAAATATCCATCAATTTGATAGTATATATATATATATATATATATATATATATATATATATAAAATAAAATAGCGGAAGAGCAGCACAACCAAAGCAAAAAGGTCTTTGCGGCAATCACTGGGTGCAAGCAGCTAGTTGGTCTCGGTCACGAACCCAAAATACAGGATAAAGTAGATAGTCGCAGCACTCCAAAAATTTGAAAAAATCAGGTGCCTTTTATTCCATACAAAACAAGAGCAACATTTCGGCTGCCTGTGCAGCCTTTTTCAAACATGTGAAGTGACCACAATGAGGAGTTTAAATACACAATCCAAATTGAACAATCAAGTGTACAATAAAATTCAATAAACACAATATTTCTTAAAAACATATAATAAAGTGCAAGTGCAATAAAGTGTATTAATATAAGGGACGGCTGTGTTCGTCCAGATACTTGTGTATAGGTGTTACAGTGCAAGTGTATAAACCGCATGAAAACAGATACACAGGCCAGTTAATTGTTAAGTTATACATAATTCATAAATAAAAAGGGGGCAGTGGCTATGGTAGAACACTCACCGGATAGATCATCTATAATGGAGACTGAACGCCACAGTGGCGTGTGCGTGTTTCAGGAAGTGAAAAGACTGTAACCAATAGGACTCCGAGGTAGCCGATCACTTGATGAGCAGCGTCGCAGAGTATGCGGCGCATGCCCACCACCGTGCCGGACACCTGCGGAAGCCATATCGGTAATGGGCAATTGAAAAGGATGAGGCCAATCGGCCACCAGGTCAGTCGGTCACATGACGCGCAGCACCGCAAGTACGTGGCGCACGCGCATCACTGACCAGACGCACCATAGGAGCCATATCAGCAGAGGGCAGGGAATCACTATTGGTGTAAGGTATCAAAACAAAAGAAATGAATAAAGGTAGAGTGCATGAAGAACTCTACCTTTATTTGTTTCTTTTGTTTTATCGGCACCGATAGTCAGGGGGACAGAACGGGCAGCGGCGCCGATAGCCAGGGGGAGAGAAGGGCCGGCAGCAGGGCTCTAGACCCCAGGAAAGGCAGGGGGAGAGAAGCGGACAGCGACGGCCTCTCTCCCCCTGCCTTTCCTGGGGGTGTATCGGCGTATAACACGCACATAGACTTTAGGCTAAAAATTTTAGCCTAAAAAGTGCGTGTTATACGCCGATAAATACGGTGTATATATATTAAAATTAATGCAAATTAAAATTTTTGTAGTTTTCCAGGGGTCATAATAACATAATTTGTTTTCAATGAGTTTTAATATTACATTTTTGTATATGTATCCTTAAAATCTATGGCGTCCAATATATATGTATTTAGCAGTTTAACCCCTTAAGGACTCAGCATTTTTCCATTTTTGCATTTCAATTTTTTCCTCATCACCTTCTAAAAATCATAACGCTTTCAATTTTGCACATGAAATTCCATATTATGGCTTCTTTTTTGCGCCACCAATTCTACTTTGCAGTGACATTAGTCATTTTACCAAAAAATTCACGGCCAAATGGAAAAAAAAATCATTGTCCGACAAAATTGAAGAAAAAATTGGGGGCTTCCGTTTCTACGCAGTGCATTTTTCGGTAAAAATTACAACTTATCTTTATTCTGTAGGTCCATACGGTTAAAATGATATCCAACTTATATAGGTTTGATTTTGTATTACATCAAAAAAAAAATCATAACTACATGCAGGAAAATTTAAACGTTAAAAATTCTCATCTTCTGACTCCTATAACTTTTTTATTTTTCCACGTATGGGCCAGTATTTTCTGAAGTTTCTATCGGTACCATTTTTGTGTTGATCGGACTTTTTGATCGCTTTTTATTCATTTTTTCATGATATAAAAAGTGACAAGAATACACTATTTTGGACATTGGAATTTTTTTGCACGTACGCCATTGATCGGGTGGTTTCGGACATTTACGCACGCGGCGATACCACATATGTTTATTTTTCTTTACATAGTTTTTTTTATGGGAAAAGGGGGGTGATTCAAACTTTTATTATGGAAGGGGTTAAATGACCTTTATTAACTTTTTTTTTTCCACTTTTTTTTTTGAAGTGTTATAGCTCCCATAGGGGGCTATAACACTGCACACACTGATCTTTTACCCTGATCCCTGAATATCCATAGCTTTGCATGGATCAGCGTTCTAGGGGCTCATGTAGCTCAGGCTTGGAGCAATAAAACGCCGATCGGACGCGACTGAGCAAGGTAAGGGGGCCTCCGCTCGCGTCCTAGCTGATCGGGACATCGCAATTTTATCGCGATAGTCCCGATCAGCCCGACTGAGCTGCCAGGAAGCTTTTACTTTCATTTTGGAAGCGGCGATCAAAGTTCGGGCTGAAGGGTTAATAGCACGCGGCACAAGGATCTGTGCCGCACGCTATTAGCCCATGGTCCCGGCTATCATTAGCAGCCGGGACCGACCCGGTATGATGCAGGATCACGGCATCACCACGTTTTAAAGACCGGGACCGGGCACAGGGCGTACAGGTACGCCCTGCGTCCTTAAGAAGTTAAGTATCATATTCATTTCATAGATGCTGGGAGTTGTAGTTTTGCAACAGCTGGTGGCACACTTGTTGGGAAACACTGGCATGGGTAAAAAAAATAAACAATGTTGGCTGTTTACATGCTGTTAATGAGGCTGGTATATCCAAACGACAAATGTATGCTGGCTGGGGTCTATCCACCAAATAGATAAAATGTAAAGATCCAAGGCGGTGTTCTATCATCCAAGTGCAAATGTGTTCACACAAAAAAGTGCACAAGGATGCAGTCTATTGCAAGCCCTTTTTCTATAGGAGAGGGGGCCCCACAAATGTTCCCTTCGCCATAAGGCACCTTCAAGGGTCCAGCATCAATTATCCCCTCCTTTGCCGAAGCTCAGAGAGTGCCAGCATAGAAACATTGAATTTGTCGGCAGATAAGAACCATTTGTCCCATTTAGTCTGCCCAATATTCTAAATACTATGAATAGTTCCTGGCCCTATCTTATGTGAAGGATAGCC
Organism: Hyla sarda; assembly: GCF_029499605.1. Classification (NCBI taxonomy): domain Eukaryota; kingdom Metazoa; phylum Chordata; class Amphibia; order Anura; family Hylidae; genus Hyla; species Hyla sarda. The sequence continues at coordinate 227,057,342 of NC_079194.1, read as the reverse complement.
TTAGGCTAAGTTTCTACTACACCAAGAAAAACGCCAATTCTGCTGCATGGCGTTTTTTCAGCCAAAAAACGCTGTGGTCAGATGTTAGCTGTAAATCAATGAGAAATCGGTAAATTATTTTTCCACTTGGCGTTTTTCAGTTTGGCGTTTTTTTTATCCCTTTGGCATTTTTTCACTCTTTTTTGGCATTTTTCAGCTCCTTGGTGGTTTTGCAAAATCGCAGCATGTTGAGCCACTGGCATTTTTTCCCTGAAATCGTGGCATTTTGCTCCCGTATAAGTCTATGGGAGTAAAAAAACACAAAGAAAAACGCCATGTGGGTTTTAACTTTGGCGCTTTTTCAGGCGGTTTTTATTCTCTTTTGGACTTTAGCGATCCAAAAAAGTGATGGAGATACCTTTTTTAATAAAATGTCATAGGGTACCATTAAAAAATATATAATAAAAAAAAGATAAAAAGATACAGTAGTGATGGAAAAAGTGTTTTAACTAAATTTTTCTTTTTTCTGTTGCGATTTCCCTCTGAGAGCTGTGATTGGCTGCAACCATCCGGCCAATCCCCACTCTGGGCGGAAAATATGAATGAGTGATGTTCTATTCACATCACTGGCCGGAGTATAGTGCAGAGATGCAAGCGCTGTATAGAGCAGCTCCACATCTCTGCTATATTATGGATGATCGCATCGGGCGACATGTCTATTAGTACAGACACTACTACTCCCATCATGGACAGTGTGTTCCATGCTGGGAGTAGTAGTACTACCTAAAAAATGTCAAAAAAGAGAGAAAAAAGTGAAACACACACACTTTAAAAATTTAGTTATAAGAAATATACATTTCCTTAAATACATTTTTTTTCCATCACTACTGTATCCTTTTTTTTTGGTACCCAACAAATTTTGGGTATCAAAAAAACGCCAAAGGGGCCAAAAATGCAATTTTCTCCCAAATGAAAAAACGCCAGAAAAAACGCCAGACGCAGGAAATTGCACTGGGGTTTTTTCAGGTGTTTTTTCTTGCTATTTTTTCAAAACAAAAACCACAGGACAAATAAACAAGTAGAAACTTAGCCTTATGCCTGTCCCATGCATGCTTAAACTCTTTCACTGTATTTGCAGCGACCACTTCTGCAGGAAGGCTATTCCATGCATCCACTACTCTCTCAGTAAAGTAATACTTCCTGATATTACTGCATAAACCAACATTGCTCCCGTCATCCACCTGGGAAGCAAACAAAGTATCAGCCAAGGAGCACAACAACTGGTTGGCATCCCTTAAGAAAGGGACCTCAGGTTGCAGGGAGATGAGGGCCACACACACACTCCGTAGAACTCAAGGAGGGACATCTCAAAAGGGCACAACACCAAAAAGTCCTTGTGACACATACACATGTAAAAGTGGACATAGGGACTAGGGATGAGCAAATCAAATCTGACGAATCTGAATTTGCTACAAATTTCAGGAAAATTCACTTTGCAACGAATCCAAATATTGCCGCGATTCGATTGCACGAATCGATTCAGTAAACTCCATTTAGTGCGGTCCAGGCTCAGGGGCATCTAAAATGGTGGATCCACATGTAGGGACATGGGGCAAGGAACTCTGGGAAGAGGGGAAGGCTGGTAGGCGGGATGATCCTGAATTACATGCAGCATGCAGCCTTTCAGCAACCAGCCACCCCTGTGATGTTACAGCCCTATATAATCGGCAACCATCTTGCGGACAGCCATTCCAGTGTTTTATCTCAGAGAGAGTGTTTCATTGCCGGGAGAGATAGAGCAGAGTGTGTGTTGCACAGAAAAACAGCTTGACAGCAGCACAAGCCAAAATTACTGCAGACAAGCACTGACAGGGAAGGGAGAGAGACTCTACTGCTGCAGGGATGTACAGCAACTCTAAAGCTTATAGGGGCCAGTTAGGCAGAGCAATAAAAGCCATTGTCATCTGCTATTAGTGCATAATAATACTGTACTGGGCTCTATAACACAGCAATTCTGTACTGCTGCAGTGGTGTACTGCTACTCTAAAGCTTATAGGGGCCAGTTAGGCTGAGCACTAAAAGCCATTGTCACCTGCTGTTAGTGCTTAATAATACGATACTGGGCTCTACTACACAGCAATTTTGTACTGCTGCAGTGGGGTGTACAGCAACTCTAAGGCTTATAGAAGCCAGTTAGGCTGAGCACTAAAAGCCATTGTCACCTTCTATTAGTGCTTAATAATACTGTACTGGGCTCTACTACACAGCGATTCTGTACTGCTGCAATTGGGTGTACCACAACTCTAAAGCTAACAGAGGCCAGTTAGGGTGAGTACGAAAAGCCATAGTCACCTGATTACAGTGCCTAATACAGGTTGCGTAGTGGAGCTTTTTGTCCTCTCATAAGTATAACCTGTGCGTACATAGATGGTGTACAGTTTTTTTTCCTGTAAAACTAATTTGGGCCTAGTTACTGTGAAAGGCCAGCCAAAGCTACACACTTGTTTCTGTAGCCTAATACAGTTTTATGCAGAGCGTATTGTCCACCTCTCATAAGTGTAAACTGTATGTTGTTACGTTATGCACTCCAGCCGCACACACTGGCCATGAGCACATGGTCCTGTTACTTGCTGATGCCGGCGGGGCTAGGATATGCATCGCGGGACGTGACCACATGCGAATCCCAGCCCGTCACTCACCTGGTTCTTCTCCTGCCCCTGCCTCTGCCTCTCTGCTCCGCACCGGAGCTTTAAGATTTAAGGGGCCAGTGCGCCCAATAGTGAAGTAACACCAGTGGCTCATTGATAAATTCCTCCACCTCCCACACTTCCCTTCCGGACCTTTGTTGCCCTAGAGCCTTAGAGAAAGCATTCCTGTGTATTGCCTTGCCGTGTATCATACCCTTGCTCCGTGACCTGACCTTGCTCCTTTGCCGCCTGCCTACTGACCATTTGCTACATTCCTGACTAAGCTACGGTGCCACCTGCACTGACCTCCTGCTATTTAGACCTCAAGTTGCATTATCCTACCTGTGCCTCGAATCTCCTCAGCCGCCTGTGTAGTTGAGCCATGCCAGGGATAGCGACCTGGGTGCCACCTGCCGCAGCAAGTCCATCCCGATTTGCGACGGGCTCTGGTGCAAACCAGCGGCACCTTAGACTCTGCTCCCTGGTACAGTCCGAGACATCTACCACACACATCCAGCGGAGTCACTATCATCAGTGTTCCAGTCTACTGAAACGTGAGTGTTACCTACGTGGTGTACGATTATTTTCCTGAAAAACTAATTTGGGCCTGGTTACTGTGAAAGGTCAACCAAAGCTACACGCTTGTTTTCGTAGCCTTATACAGTTTGCAGGGAAGTGCATAGTCCTCCTCTCATAAGTTTAAACTGTATGTACACCTACGTGGTGTCCTTTATATTATTTCCTGTTAAACTAATTTGGGCCTAGATACTGTGAAAGGTCAGCCAAAGCTACAAACATGTTTCTGTAGCCTTATACAGTTTTAAGCAGAGTGTTTTGTCCACCTCTCAAAAGTGTAAACCTTTACGTACACCTACGTGGTGTACGTTATTCTTTCCTGAAACACTAATTTGAGCCTAGTTACTGTGAAAGGCCAGACAAAGCTACACACTTGTTTCTGTAGTCTAATACAGTTTTAAGCGTAGGGGAGCGCATTCTCTTCCTCTCATAAGTGCAATATATACGCACTCAGCTGGTATTTAAGTATGTCAGGCAGAGAAGTGCTAGGACGTGCACAGAGGAGTGGCAGAGGCCTAAATTCATCAGGCGCAGGCAGAGGTCGCAGCAAAGTAGGGGCATGTGGCAGTAGGAGTCGTAGCGAGAGGTCTGAGCTCCCGTTGTCAGCTTGCAATCGTGCCTCGACATGCAACCCAGCAGCCGTGATTGATTGGTTCACTTGGTCATCCATTTCATCCCAAGTGACATCCGAAACCCCAGTCAACAGTCGTGGGTTCCTCAGACTCAACACTCAGTTGGCATGGCCCTCATGCTGCTGCCACCTCCAGGCTCTGTCATTGTGCCCTTATATGGTCTCCTCAAGCTGATGCTGCCACCTCCAGGCTCTGTCATTGTGCCGCCATATGGTCTCCTTTATGCTGATGCTACCACCTCCAGGCTCTCTCATTGTGCTGCCATATGGTCTCCTCATGTTGATGCTGCCACCTCCAGGCTCTGTCATTGTGCCGCCATATGGTCTCCTCATGCTGATGCTGCCACCTCCAGGCTCTGTTATTATGCCGTCATATGGTCTCCTCATACTGATGCTGCCACTTCCAGGCTCTCTCATTGTGCTGCCATTTGGTCTACTCATGCTGATGCTGCCACCTCCAGGCTCTGTCATTGTGCCACCATATGATCTCCTCATGCTAATGATGCCACCTCCAGGCTCTCTCATTGTGCTGCTATATGGTCTCCTCATGCTGATTCTGTCACCTCCAGGCTCGGTCATTGTGGCGCCATATGGCCTCCTCATCCTGATGCTGCCATCTCCAGGCTGTTACGCCGAGCGCTCCGGGTTCCCGCTCCTCCCCGGAGCGCTCGCTACACTCTCGCTCCCGCAGCGCCCCGGTCAGATCCACTGACCGGGTGCGCTGCGATACCGCCTCCAGCCGGGATGCGATTCGCGATGCGGGTGGCGCCCGCTCGCGATGCGCACCCCGGCTCCCGTACCTGACTCGCTCTCCCTCGGTCCTGTCCCGGCGCGCGCGGCCCCGCTCCCTAGGGCGCGCGCGCGCCGGGTCTCTGCGATTTAAAGGGCCACTGCGCCGCTGATTGGCGCAGTGGTTCTAATCAGTGTGTTCTCCTGTGCACTCCCTATGTATACCTCACTTCCCCTGCACTCCCTCGCCGGATCTTGTTGCCATTGTGCCAGTGAAAGCGTTCCCTTGTTTGTTCCTAGCCTGTGTTCCAGACCTCCTGCCGTTGCCCCTGACTACGATCCTTGCTGCCTGCCCCGACCTTCTGCTACGTCCGACCTTGCTTCTGTCTACTCCCTTGTACCGCGCCTATCTTCAGCAGTCAGAGAGGTTGAGCCGTTGCTAGTGGATACGACCTGGTCACTACCGCCGCAGCAAGACCATCCCGCTTTGCGGCGGGCTCTGGTGAATACCAGTAGTGACTTAGAACCGGTCCACTAGCACGGTCCACGCCAATCCCTCTCTGGCACAGAGGATCCACCTCCTGCCAGCCGGCATCGTGACAGTAGATCCGGCCATGGATCCCGCTGAAGTTCCTCTGCCAGTTGTCGCCGACCTCACCACGGTGGTTGCCCAGCAGTCACAACAGCGCAACAAGGCCACCAGCTGTCTCAACTGACCGTGATGCTACAGCAGCTACTACCACAGCTTCAGCAATCATCTCCTCCGCCAGCTCCTGCACCTCCTCCGCAGCGAGTGGCCGCCTCAGGCCTACGACTATCCTTGCCGGATAAATTTGATGGGGACTCTAAGTTTTGCCGTGGCTTTCTTTCACAATGTTCCCTGCACTTGGAGATGATGTCGGACCAGTTTCCTACTGAAAGGTCTAAGGTGGCTTTCGTAGTCAGCCTTCTGTCTGGAAAAGCTCTGTCATGGGCCACACCGCTCTGGGACCGCAATGACCCCGTCACTGCCTCTGTACACTCCTTCTTCTCGGAAATTCGAAGTGTCTTTGAGGAACCTGCCCGAGCCTCTTCTGCTGAGACTGCCCTGCTGAACCTGGTCCAGGGTAATTCTTCCGTTGGCGAGTACGCCGTGCAATTCCGTACTCTTGCTTCAGAACTTTCCTGGAATAATGAGGCCCTCTGCGCGACCTTTAAAAAAGGCCTATCCAGCAACATTAAAGATGTTCTGGCCGCACGAGAAATTCCTGCTAACCTACATGAACTCATTCATCTAGCCACTCGCATTGACATGCGTTTTTCCGAAAGGCGTCAGGAGCTCCGCCAGGATATGGACTTTGTTCGCACGAGGCGTTTTTTCTCCCCGGCTCCTCTCTCCTCTGGTCCTTTGCAATCCGTTCCTGTGCCTTCCGCCGTGGAGGCTATGCAAGTTGACCGGTCTCGCCTGACACCTCAAGAGAGGACACGACGCCGCATGGAGAATCTCTGCCTGTACTGTGCCGGTACCGAACACTTCCTGAAGGATTGTCCTATCCGTCCTCCCCGCCTGGAAAGACGTACGCTGACTCCGCACAAAGGTGAAACAGTTCTTGATGTCAACTCTGCTTCTCCACGTCTTACTGTGCCTGTGCGGATATCTGCCTCTACCTTCTCCTTCTCCACTAAGGCCTTCTTGGACTCCGGATCTGCAGGAAACTTTATTTTGGCCTCTCTCATCAACAGGTTCAACATCCCAGTGACCAGTCTCGCCAGACCTCTCTACATCAATTGCGTTAACAATGAAAGATTGGACTGTGCCGTGCGTTACCGCACGGAACCCCTCCTAATGTGCATCGGACCTCACCACGAAAAAATTGAGTTTTTGGTCCTCTCCAATTGCACTTCCGAAATTCTCCTTGGACTACCCTGGCTTCAACACCATTCCCCAACCCTGGATTGGTCCACAGGGGAGATCAAGAGTTGGGGTCCCTCTTGTTTCAAGGACTGCCTTAAACCGGTTACCAGTACTCCTTGCCGTGACCCTGTGGTTCCCCCTGTAACCGGTCTCCCTAAGGCCTATATGGACTTTGCGGATGTTTTTTGCAAAAAACAAGCTGAGACTCTACCTCCTCACAGGCCTTATGACTGTCCTATTGACCTCCTCCCGGGCACTACTCCACCCCGGGGCAGAATTTATCCTCTCTCTGCCCCAGAGACTCTTGCTATGTCTGAGTACATCCAGGAAAATTAAAAAAAGGGCTTTATCCGCAAATCCTCCTCTCCTGCCGGAGCCGGATTTTTCTTTGTGTCCAAAAAAGATGGCTCCCTACGTCCTTGCATTGACTACCGCGGTCTTAATAAAATCACGGTAAAGAACCGCTACCCTCTACCTCTCATCTCTGAACTCTTTGATAGCCTCCATCAGGCAAACTCCTCCAGGGAAGACCTTCATCTCCCCACGCCAACGCCTCGGAATCCTCAAATGGGGTCACTCCTCCCATCTCGCAGGTCATGCGGGCATCAAGAAATCCGTGCAACTCATCTCTCGTTTCTATTGGTGGCCGACTCTGGAGACGGATGTTGTGGATTTTGTGCGAGCCTGCACTGTCTGTGCCCGGGATAAGACTCCTCGCCAGAAGCCCGCTGGTCTTCTTCATCCTCTGCCTGTTCCCGAACAGCCTTGGTCTCTGATTGGTATGGACTTTATTACAGACTTACCCTCTTCCCGTGGCAACACTGTTGTTTGGGTGGTCGTTGATCGATTCTCCAAGATGGCACATTTCATCCCTCTTCCTGGTCTTCCTTCTGCGCCTCAGTTGGCAAAACAATTTTTTGTACACATTTTTCGTCTTCACGGGTTGCCCACGCAGATCATCTCGGATAGAGGCGTCCAATTCGTGTCTAAATTCTGGAGGGCTCTCTGTAAACAACTCAAGATTAAATTAAACTTTTCTTCTGCTTATCATCCTCAATCCAATGGGCAAGTAGAAAGAATTAACCAGGTCCTGGGTGATTATTTACGGCATTTTGTTTCCTCCCGCCAGGATGACTGGGCAGATCTTCTACCATGGGCCGAATTCTCGTATAACTTCAGAGTTTCTGAATCTTCTTCCAAATCCCCATTTTTCGTGGTGTACGGCCGTCACCCTCTTCCCCCCCTCCCTACTCCCTTGCCCTCTGGTGTACCCGCTGTGGATGAAATATCTCGTGATCTTTCCACCATATGGAAAGAGACCCAAAATTCTCTCTTACAGGCTTCATCACGCATGAAGAAGTTTGCTGATAAGAAAAGAAGAGCTCCCCCCATTTTTTCTCCCGGAGACAAGGTATGGCTCTCCGCTAAATATGTCCGCTTCCGTGTTCCCAGCTACAAATTGGGACCACGCTATCTTGGTCCTTTCAAAATTTTGTGCCAGATTAATCCTGTCTCTTATAAACTTCTTCTCCCTCCTTCTCTTCGTATTCCTAATGCCTTTCACGTTTCTCTTCTTAAACCACTCATCATCAACCGTTTCTCTCCTAAACTTATCTCTCCCACTCCTGTCTCCGGTTCTTCAGACATCTTTCCCGTAAAGGAGATACTGGCCTCCAAAAAGGTCAGAGGTAAAACCTTCTTTTTGGTTGACTGGGAGGGCTGTGGTCCTGAAGAGAGATCCTGGGAACCTGAGGACAATATCCTAGATAAAAATCTGGTCCTCAGGTTCTCAGGCTCCAAGAAGAGGGGGAGACCCAAGGGGGGGGGTACTGTTACGCCGAGCGCTCCGGGTTCCCGCTCCTCCCCGGAGCGCTCGCTACACTCTCGCTCCCGCAGCGCCCCGGTCAGATCCACTGACCGGGTGCGCTGCGATACTGCCTCCAGCCGGGATGCGATTCGCGATGCGGGTGGCGCCCGCTCGCGATGCGCACCCCGGCTCCCGTACCTGACTCGCTCTCCCTCGGTCCTGTCCCGGCGCGCGCGGCCCCGCTCCCTAGGGCGCGCGCGCGCCGGGTCTCTGCGATTTAAAGGGCCACTGCGCCGCTGATTGGCGCAGTGGTTCTAATCAGTGTGTTCACCTGTGCACTCCCTATGTATACCTCACTTCCCCTGCACTCCCTCGCCGGATCTTGTTGCCATTGTGCCAGTGAAAGCGTTCCCTTGTTTGTTCCTAGCCTGTGTTCCAGACCTCCTGCCGTTGCCCCTGACTACAATCCTTGCTGCCTGCCCCGACCTTCTGCTACGTCCGACCTTGCTTCTGTCTACTCCCTTGTACCGCGCCTATCTTCAGCAGTCAGAGAGGTTGAGCCGTTGCTAGTGGATACGACCTGGTCACTACCGCCGCAGCAAGACCATCCCGCTTTGCGGCGGGCTCTGGTGAATACCAGTAGTGACTTAGAACCGGTCCACTAGCACGGTCCACGCCAATCCCTCTCTGGCACAGAGGATCCACCTCCTGCCAGCCGGCATCGTGACACAGGCTCTCTCATTGTGCTGCCATATGGTCTCCTTATGCTGATGCTGCCACCTCCAGGCTCTGTCATTGTGTCGCCATATGGTCTCCTCATGCTGATGCTACCACCTCCAGGCTCTCTCATTGTGCTGTCATGGATACTGCAAAACATAATTAAGGTGCTTGTCCCAAGTTACAGAAATTCCTCCACATTAGACCACAAGCAAGTATTGAGGATAGCATTAGCTAAAACTTGACTTTTCTTAGGATAAAATATATGGACCCAAAAATGTTTTGAAATCTAACAAAAGGAAAGATGTGCAAAAAAACATCATGTGCCACCTACACCACCAAGTATTGATGCGATGCAAAGACCTCTAAAAGGTGGAAGGGAACAACGTATGGTCCATTGTAACAGGTGGGGGTAAAAACTTCCCCTGTAAGGCCCTACTCTTGCACTATTAATTCCCTTCTTGGCATGTGTTACTAGCCCTAAAAGGGTGGCCCCACAGAGGAACCTCTCCCTATTTCCAACTAAAAACACTGCCATTTCCCAGGGTTTTTAGGTGGAAATAGGGAGAGGTTACTGTGTGGGGCCGCCCTTTTTAGGGTGAGTAAGACTTGCCAAAAAGGGAATTAATAGGGCGAGAGTAGGGCCTTACAGGGGAAGTTTTTACCCCACCTGCTACAATGGACAATACATTGCTCCCTTCCACCTTTTGAAGGCAAGTGTTACTTGTCCTAAAAAGGGCTTCCCCACACAGGAACCAATCCCTATTTCCAACTAAAAACTCTGGGAAATGGCGGTGTTTGTAGGTTGAAATAGGGAGAGGTTCGCGTGTGGGGCCAAGCTTTTTAGGGCGAGTAACACTTGCCAATAAGGGAATTAATAATGCGAAAGTAGGGCCTTACAGGGCAAGGTTTTACTCCCACCTGTTACAATGGACCATACGTTCCCTTCTCCTTTTAGAGGTCTTTGCATCACATCAATACTTGGTGGTGTAGGTGGCACATGGTGTTTCTTGCACACCTTTCCTTTTGTTAGATTTCAAAAAAAATTTGGGTCCATATATTTTATCCTAAGAATAATATTAAAAGTTAAGTTTTACGTAATGCATATCCTCAATACCTACTTGTGCACACTAACACTTTGACAAAAGAGACCGTTTTCTTCTGCCTACTAGTGTTGAGCGGCATAGGCCATATTCGAATTCGCGAATATATGGACGAATATTCGTCATATATTCGCGAATATTTGCATATTTGTAACTCTCGTTTTATTTTCGCATATGCGAAAATTCGCGTATACGAAAATAACATATGCGAAAATTAGCATATACAAAATTAACATAAGCACAAATTCGCATATGCGAAAATTAGCATATGCTAAATTTCGCATATGCGAAAATTCGCACACCAGTCTCACACAGTAGTATTAGAGCCTTCTTTACACCACACAAGCTGGAAGCAGAGAGGGATGATCACTGTGATGTGTACTGGAAAAAAAAAAAAAAGCGAATATTCGTAATTACGAATATATAGCGCTATATTCGCGAATATTCGCGAATTCGCGAATATGCGATATTCGCGAATAAAATTCGTATTGCGAATATTCGCGAGCAACACTACTGCCTACCTGCCTCAGCTACTTTTCTAATCCTGCCACCTGCCTGATGCCACACATCTGATGACATGTTTTCTTTCTTTTACCCACCTTTATCACCAGGTACTGGTATTAACACCCACGACCCCACTCTACCAAAGTGTACCAAAGTGCACGGCAGCGCTGACGATGCATGTCCTTTACGGCCCACTGGGTGAATGTAGTTCCTGTACAGCCACAACAGCAACTTGGACAGGTCACACCACTTTCGCCTCCATAAACTCAGGCCGTTGGTCCTGCGACAGTGTGCGACTCCGCCTCCTCATCCTCCAATGTGTGCTCAGCCTCCACTGCACGGACAAGTCTCAGTGCCCCTCCAGCATACCATGTGTGCAGGGCATGGCGGAGTCACGCCACATGGTTTGCCTTGACGAACGGAGTCACACATGGGAGGAACTGCTAAAAGTGATTAATCAAGAAATGGAATCATGGCTTACCCAATGAAAACTGGAAATGGAAACCATGGTGACTGACAACGGGAAGAACATCTTGTTTGTGCTGCATCAAGAAAGCCTAAGCCATGCACCCTGCATTGCACACGTGTTCAATCTGGTTGTCAAGCGGTTCCTGAAGGGGGCATGGCCTGCATGGGGAGCTGAGCAGACGTGTGTCCGCCGAGCTCCCACTTCCCAGTCTTCATTTACCGTGAAAACTAACCCTGACCTGCGGTGATCCTTACCTGCGGGGGTGCTCTGTGCTCCGGAAGGTCTCCTAAAGCGGTGGCAGCAGTCCCGGCTGTTTCTTTCAGCTGCTGACGGTAGTACAGGGTTCACTGGTGGGACCTGTACAGGTGGTGGCGGCGCTTGCTGGAATCCCACACTGGTCCCTGGTTGCTGTAGCTGGAGGCCTTGCCATTGCTGGGCGGAGCTTGATCCTGTACTGGGTCTCCATTGTAACTCCCGCTCTGCCTGCGCTCCTGAGCTAGCCGGGTTGAGACGCTGAAGTACAGCTTTCTACAGGAGAGCACTGGAGTACGGCTGCACCTTACCCTGAGGATTAGTGGGGCTCTGTGGGGGTATTATACCCCTTGGATAGCCTCTGGACTCCTGCATTAATCTGCCTGGGCTGCCAGGCACTGCTGCATCTGTGAGTACCCCCCCCCCCCCTTGCCATCTTTACCTGCCTCCCATTACTATAACAGTACAGTGACCCCTCGACTTACGATGGCCCCGACATACGATAATTTCAACATGCGATGGCCTCTACGATGCTTTTTTATGTCGGGGCCATCGCATAAACGGCTATCCGGCAGCGCTGACTGCTTCAGCTGCCGCCGGATAGCCGTTTACGGTGCCCCGTGAGCTCCGGTGATGTCTCTTACCTGTCCTCGAGGCTCAGGCGCGTCCTCTTCGGGATCCCCTCCATCGCCGACTCTATCCGTCGACGTCATCACGTTGCTGCGCACGGCGTCCCGTCATCCAATAGGAGCGGCGTGCATAGCGACGTGATGGCGGTGACGGAGTGTGCGGATGCCGGGGAAGCAGAGGCAGTGCTGGAGCGTCGGGGACACCTCGGGGACGCGGCGACAGCGATGGGCGGCGACATCCTGGGCAGCGGTGACGAGCGGTGATGGTCCGGAGCGACGGGGACAGGTGAGTACAACTTCCTCTAACAGTGGTCTTGTACCTGCGGACATCCAGATGTTGCAAAACTACAACACCCAGCATGCCTGGACAGCCAACGGCTGTCCGGGCATGCTGGGTGTTGTAGTTTTGCAACATCTGGAGGTCCGCAGGTTGTAGACCACTGTCCTATACTTTACATTGCATGGATCCCTCAACATGAGATGGTTTCAACAAACGATGGTCCGTTTGGAACGGATTACCATCGTATATTAAGGGGCCACTGTATATGCCTACACCTAGGCTTGCTGGGACTTATAGTTAAAGGAGTGCTGGCTCTGTGCTGGGAGTATCCCCTCCTGAAGCAACTTTAGAACCCTGTGCTGGACTGTGTTACCCTTCTACACTACTGAGCTTGCTGAGACTTGCAGTGGCTGGAGTATTTGTGGAATCTACTGGCTTACTTGTCTAGGGAGAGCAGTCCATACCGTGTATCCGTACTCAAGATGGGACAATTAGCTCTGACCCGACGGTTATCAATGTGATATTCCACTCCTTTTATAGTTCCCTATACTCCTCCTCCTCTAGGGTGGCCCCTGAGACTATACTGTCCTTTCTGAGAGAGTTGCCCCTTTCTCCCTTGACCTCACTTCAGTCTTCGGCTATGGAAGCCCCTTTGACAGCTGAGAAGGTGTCAAGGGTTATGAAAGATTTACCCTCTGGGAAGACTCCTGGGTTAGTGGGGGACTGGTACAGGGTGAATGAGGAGAAATTGATTCCTATCCTGCTTAACCTCTATACAGCGGCCATAGAGTCTAGGGCCTTGCCTAGAGGCCCTTATTGTAGTACTTCTCAAGCCTGGAAAAGATCTGACTTTGGCAGACTCTTATAGCCCCATCTCCCTTCTTAATGTTGATATTAAAATTCTGGCAAAGGTACTGGCGAACAGGCTTAGGGGGATCATTTCTTCAGTGGTTCACCCTGACCAGACTGGTTTTATGCCGGGGAGGGCTACTGATATCAATGTCAAGAGGTTGCAGCTTAACATCTCCACAGCGGTGCCCATTATCCCCCTGCCTTGTGCCCCTGTTCACCTTGGCTGTGGAGCCTCTGGCGGTGGCAGTTCGTGCCTCTTACTCTATTAAGGGTATCCCTAGAGGGTCCCTGACCGAAAAGATATCCATGTATGCCGATGACACCCTGGTGTATTTAGCAGATGTGGAGGGCTCCCTATGCGCTCTGTTTGATATTCTACATAGGTTTGGGGAGATCTTGGGCCTTAAAGGAGTACTCCGGCACGCACTTTTTTCCTTTTATCCCGTCTGGGCTGCAAAATAAAAGAAAACACACTTTCTCTTACCTGCCAACGAGCCCCCGGAGCTCCGGTACACTCCGGTACAGGTGTTCGGTCCCCGGGCTGTATTCTTCTTACTTCCTGTTAGCCCGGCACGTCACACGGAGCTTCAGCCTATCACCGGCCGGGACATCGCTGCGGCCGGTGATAGGCTGAAGCTCCGTGTGACGTGCCGGGCCATCACCGGCCGCAGCGATGTCCCGGCCGGTGATAGGCTGAAGCTCCGTGTGATGTGCCGGGCTAACAGGAAGTAAGAAGAATACAGCCCGGGGACCGAACACCTGTACCGGAGCTCCGGGGGCTCGTTGGCAGGTAAGAGAAAGTGTGTTTTCTTTTATTTTGCAGCCCGGACGGGATAAAAGGAAAAAAGTGCACGCTGGAGTACTCCTTTAACCCCTTAAGGACGCAGCCCTTTTTCACCTTAAGGACTGAGCCCTTTTTCGCAATTCTGACCACCGTCACTTTACGCATTAATATCTCTAAAACGCTTTTACCGACTATTCTGATTCTGAGATTGCTTTTCCGTGACATATTCTACTTTATTTTGGTGGCAAATTTTCACGGTTACTTACATCTTTTTTTGGTGAAAAATCCCCAAATATCATGAAAATTTTGAAAATTTTGCATTTTTCTAACTTTGAAGCTCTCTACTTGTAAGGAAAATGGATATTCCAAATAAATGTTTTTTTTCTTCACAAATACGATATGTCCACTTTATGGTGGCATCATAAAATGGACATATTTTTACTTTTTGAAAAAAATTTGAGGGCTCCAAAGTAGAGCAGCAATTTTCAAAAATTTCATGAAAATTGCAAAATCTGAAGGGATAGATGTTACATAACTACAACTCCCAGCATGCCTGGGCAGTCTAGGCATGCTGAGAGTTGTAGTTTGGCAACATCTGGAGGGCTACCGTTTGGGCACCACTGTAACAGTGGTCTCCAAACTGTGACCCTCCAGATGTTGCAAAACTACAACTGCCAGCATGCCCAGACAGCCTTTGGCTGTCTGGGCATGCTGGGAGTTGCAGTTTGGCGTTCCTAGTGGTTGCCACAGTAAAGATCGCTTTACTTTCACTTTCATTTTTTTGCGTGACCAATTGTACTTTGTAATGAAACCTCTCATTTTACCATAAAATGTACGACAAACCCCCCCAAAAAAATTTTTAGGGAGGAAATTTAAATGAAAACCTAAATTTTGCAAATTTTGGAGGGTTTTGTTTTCACACTATACACTTTACGGTAAAAATGACATGTGTTCTTTATTCTGTGGGTCAATATGATTAAAATGATACCCATGGCTAGATACTTTTATATTTTTGCACCGCTTAAAAAAAAATCTAAAACGTTTTGTACAAAATCAGTAATCTAAAATCGCCCTATTTTGACTACCTATAACTTTTTCATCTTTCCGTACATAGGGCGGTATGAGGGCTCATTTTTTGCGCTGTCATCTGTAATTTTTTTAGATAGCACATTTGCGTATATTAAACTTTTAGATAATTTTTTATAAAAAACATTTTTAATAAAATGTGACAAAAAAGCAGCATTCTTGGACTTTTTAAATTTTTTACGTTTACGTCATTCACCGTACAAGATCATTGACATTATATTTTGATAGTTCGGACATTTACGCACGCAGCAATACCAAACATGTTTATTTAAAAAAAAATTACGCTTTTTGGGGGTAAAATGGGAAAAACATGGTTGTGGTGTAACTCTGTTTGGTTTGGGGGGGGGGGAAGAGGAGGGAGGGTATCTTCTTGGGGTTGTTTGACTTCTAATAAAAATATATAAAAAAATAAAACTGAAGTGTTCCCCCCCATCTGCAAGACATCCTAACAATGGGAAGGAAACTTTGCATGCACTTCAGACACTCGTACGCCGCAAAGCACACCCTTCTTGAGCTGCAGGGTCAGAACGGCATCCCCCAACATAGTCTGATTGTCGACGTTTCCACCTGTTGGAATTCCACCCTCCATATGTTGGACTTACTATATGAACAGCGAAAAGCTATCACCGATTTCTTGATGATCCAAGCGGATAGGGGTACTCCCCTGAGTAACGACAATGTGAACCAGTGGCAGCTCATACGTGACACCTGCCGTTTGCTCAGGCCCTTTGAGGAAGCTACATTATTAGTCAGTCGCCAGGATTACAGGATGAACAACGTCCTTCCACTTCTTCATTTCCTACAACACGTGTTGGAAATGATGGCTGGTCAGGGCACTGGAGATATGGCGCCTACATCTCACGGCCACATGAGCCCTGTGGGGGCTGAACTGGAGGAGGAGGGGGAGGGGGACAGTGGAGCCCAGGCAATGTTTTGTGAAATGGTAGTTTTTATAGTCATTTGACAGGAAAGGAGGAGCAGGAGCAGGCAGTGGAGCTACAGGGTGATTGGGAAGAGGAGACAGAGGACCTAGACACACCATGGCCATATACTCTTCTCATGCTGCTGGCACATTAAATGAAACTTTTTATCTTAATCTATTTTAAATCTTAAATTTGAATAAAATAAAACATCTTTAATCTTTTCAATTGTGAGGCCCTATGTTCTCGTCAGGCTGTTCTCACCTCCAGGCTAGGTCATTCTGCCACTATATGGTCTCCTCTTGCTGCTGCAACCTCCAGGCTGTGTCATTGTGCCGCCATGTGGTCTCCTCATGCTTCTGGCACATTAAATTAAACTTTTTAGGTTCATCTATTTGAAATCTTCCATTTAAATAAAAAAAAATATCTTTAAATCTTTTCAATTGTGAGGCCCTATGGTCTCATTGGGGCTGTTGCCACTTCCAGGCTGGGTCATTCTGCCACTATATTGCCTTCTCTTGCTGCTGACAATTCCAGGCTGTGTCATTCTGCCACATTATGGTCTCATCATGCTGCTGCCACCTCCAGGCTGTGTTATTATGCCACCATATGGTCTCCTCATGCTGTTGGCACATTAAATTAAACTTAAACATTTTTAATCTATATAAAATCGTCAATCAAGATTTTACAAAATATCTTTAATATTTTCAATTTTGAGGCCTTATGGTCTCGTTGGGCTCCTGCCACCTCTAGGCTCTGTCATTGTGCCACCACATGACTCCTTGTTATATTGGGTTTTGTGGTCAAACAGTATCAGTTCAAAGTAAAGGCTTGAGGCACCAGGGACATTAAACTTGTGAATCTAATCAAAATCTTCAATTTAAATTTTAAAAAATCTCTTCAATCTTTTCAATTGTGAGGCCCTATGGTTGTCATCATATATTACCTGTGGAATTACCACAGGAATCCAATTAAACAGGTTGGAGCGATAACAATGAACCATAACTGATTAAATGAAACATACGGACTTTCACATTCGGGGGCTGAGAGGCAGGGGCTGGAACAGGTGGTAGCTTGCCTCGCGGAGGACCGCCAGCTCAATTTTAAGATACAAGTACGAGCTTTTTCACTGCAGCCACTTCTAGCTTTATGCACCCACTTATCCAACGGCACAGAAGCTGAATATGCTCCTGATTTTAAGATAAAACTAGGAGCTTTGCCATAGATTACACTGCATCAATTATACACTATTGGAGCTGGAATTACGGCGGCTGCTGGCACCAGACTTGCCTTCCAATGGGTCCTCAAAAAAGGATTTAAAGTTTGCTCACTCCTGTTACCAGGCTGTCATTGTGCCGCCATGTGATCTCCTCATGCTGCTGGCACATTAAACTTATGAATCTATTCAAAATCCTTTATTTACATTGAAAAAAATCTATGTAATCTTTTCAAGACTGAGGCCCCATGGTCGTTGTCATATATTACCTCTGGAATTACCACAAGAATCCAATGAAACAGGTTGGATCAATAACAATTAACCATAACTGAAATATCCGCAGATCCACACAGAGTAAGACAGACAGGGGGGGGGGCTGAGAGGCAGGGTCTGGAACAGGTGGTAGCTAGCCTTGCGGCCGACTGCCAGCTCGATGCTCACCAGAAGGATTTTAAACAAATTAAAATAAATTCAAATTAAATTAAATAAAAATTACATTAATAAATCTCCTTAATCTCTTCAATTGTGATGCCATTTGGTCTCCGGACCCTGTCTGTAATCTGAATGTTATACTAAATAACAGTATTATTTCACTAAAGCTGGGTTCACATCACGTTTTTGCCATACTGTTTTCAATCTGTTTTTCTAAAGAAAACCATATGGCAAAAAAACAGATGGAATAGTATGGGAAAAAGTAAACCATATGCATTTTTAAACTGTATACTGTTTTTAAAAGTGCATAAAGTTCCATCCGTTTTTATTAAAAAAAAACATCCGTTTTTGATAATTTTGTCCATTTTTAATGGGAGGGGTGTTGGGTGGGGACTTTAGGATGCAAATGCGCATGTGCAAAGTAAAAACCGTGTACGGTTTCCTGTATGGAACTGTATACATGTGCGTTTCCCATTGACGTCCATGTTAAAAAAACTTATGCGGTTGCAGTACGGTTTTTAACCCCTTAAGGACGCAGGGTTTTTCAGTTTTTGCACTTGTTTTTTCCTCCTTACGTTTTAAAAATCAGAACCCTTTCAATTTCCCCCCTAAAAATCCATATTATGGCTTATTTTTTGTGTCACCAATTCTAATTTGCAGTGACATTAGTCATTTTACCCAAACTTTCACGGCAAAACGGGGAAAAAAATCATTGTGCGACAAAATCAAAGAAGAAACGCCCTTTTGTAACTTTTGGGGGCTTCCGTTTCTACGCAGTGCAAATTTCTGTAAAAATGACACCTTATAATTATTCTGTAGGTCCATATGGTTAAAATGATACCCTACTTATATAGGTTGGATATTGTCGTACTTCGGAAAAAAAATCATAACTACATGCAGGAAAATTTATATGTTTAAAAATGTCCTCTTTTGACCCCTATAACTTTTTTATTTTTCCACGTACAGGGCGGTATGAGGACTCATTTTTTGCGTCGTGATTGGAAGTTTTTATCAGTATCATTTTTGTTTTGATCAGACTTTTTGATCACTTTGTATTCATTTTTTAATGGTATAAAAAGTGACCAAAAATACGCTGTTTTGGACTTTGGAATTTTTTACGTGTACGCTATTGACCGTGTGGTTTAATTAGCAATATATTTTTATAGTTCGGACATTTACGCACGCGGCGATACCACATATGTTTATTTTTATTTACACTGTTTAATTTTTTTAATGGGAAAAGGGGGGTGATTCAAACTTTTATAAGGGAAGGGGTTAAATGACCTTTATTAACACTTTTTTTTGAACTTTTTTTTGAACCCATAGGGACCTATAACACTGCACACACTGATCTCTCATGCTGATCACTGGCATGTATTAATACGCCTGTGATCAGTGTTATCGGCGCTTGACTGCTCCTGCCTGGATCTCAGGCACGGAGCAGTCATTCATCGATCGGACACCGAGGAGGCAGGTAAGGGCCCTCCCGGTGTCCTGTAAGCTGTTCGGGATGCCGCGATTTTACCGCGGCAGTCCCGAACAGCCAGACTGAGCCGGGTTACTTTCACTTTCATTTCAGATGCGGCGGTCAGCTTTGATCGCCGCCTCTGAAGGGTTAATACAGGGCATCGTCGCGATCCGTGATGTCCTGTATTAGCCACGGGTCCCGGCCGTTGATAGCCGCCAGGACCGACCCAATATGACGCGGGGACACTGCGTGACCCCGCAGCATATCGCGGGAGCCGGCGGAGGACGTACATATACGTCCTTCGTCGTTAAGGGGTTAAACTGGAGACAAAAACATGGTCAACCACGGTTTTGACTCCGGTTTAAAAACTGTACTGAACTGTACAGTTCCATACGGAAAACCGTATACGGTTTTTACTTTGCACATGCGCATTTGCATCCTAAAGTCCCCACCCAACACCCCTCCCATTGAAAATGGACAAAATTATCAAAAACTCATTTATTTTTTTTTTTTATAAAAACGGACGGAACTGCATGCACTTTTAAAAACAGTATACAGCTTAAAAACGCATATGGTTTACTTTTTCCCATACTGTTCCATCCGTTTTTTTTGCCATACGGTTTTCTTTAGAAAAACGGATTGAAAACAGTATGGCAAAAACGTGATGTGAAACCAGCCACAGCACACTCCCTATGCGTGTTATGGCAAGGCAAAGTGTTCTACACCCTTATTGAGGCTCTCTGTAGCCCAGAAATTTTTTATATTTTTAATAGCAATTCACCGCAAATAAACTCAGATCCAACGGTATTTTTTTTTTCTTATTCCGCGAATGGGATACTAATATTTCAATAAACATCTGGGATATAAAGAGCTTTGACTCCTGATTTAATATGTAAAAAAATATATTATTATTTTTATTATAGGGTTGTCCAGGATTTTTCCTTTGCCCAGTCTAATAAAGGGCACGGAGAGACACAACACGCTTAGTGTTTAGGTTGCCAAGGTTATTGTCAGGTGCCTGACGAAGAGGCCTGTGAGCGGGGAAACGCCTTGCATACTGGTCCATTAAAGTTTTCCTTCCCACTTTCACCTGGTTTGACCCATTCAGTGCCTGTCACCCGCCTACCTCCATTGCAGCTGTTTTTACCTGGTATTTGTCTGCCTGAGCAGGAGGGCTGCAGAAGGATCCTATTGTTTCCACACTCTTTTCCATTGTTGGGTATGGTGTGCACAACCAATGGGGGTAGCCCCAAACCACTTCCTAGCGATTCTCTCTTGTGTCAGATTATATTACACTATGGTGTACTCCTTCCCTTTGTTTTGAGTTTTTGTGTTCATAAGATATACAAAGGTTTTTCTCATAGATTAATATGTACAATTGAATGCTTCTAGAGTATTTTCCTCTAGAATATCTCCTTAAAGGGATATTACCATCTCCATACAATAGTAGATGACATTGCCCCCCACATTGTCCCCAGATTAAAAGGAATGCACTTCGGTGCAAGGCCAAAGCATTTCTGAACCTGGATAAAGCACTGGCTGTGAATGTGCAGTGAGTTTTGTTCATTCCCAGCAGTTGGACTCCTAGCAATTGACTTGTCATCCCTATACTATATATAAGGAATAACAATCAGAGGTGGATCCAATGATATGGTGCCATACAGCGGCATCATATGATAATGTGTCAGGCAGATATATCAAAACTGTCTTAATTGACCATAGTGACCAATCACAGCTCAGCTTTAATTTCTCAAATTGTTCTGGTAAAACGAAAATTGAGCTGTGAATGGATGCTGTGAATTTTTGTTGCTAACAGTTTTGATATATCTATATAACGCCCCCTAGCATAGATATGAGTGGAGGGGGCATGGAATGGATAGGGGATAAGATGTCTAGCAGAAGAGTATGCCTTTAGGGCACATTCGCACTTGGCATATATGCAGAGTATTTCACGCTGTGCAAAATCTGCTGCAGCAGCGGGAAATATGCTGCGTATCCCTCGCTCACCACACACACAAGGCTTTCCGGAGGCAGCCCTATGTGTGCAGTGAGTTTTGGAGGTGGAGCCGCGCGTCACAGTCACACTGGCACATGGCGCCACCGCCAAAACTCACTGCACACATAGGGCTGCCGCCGGAAAGCCTTGTGAGTGTGGTGAGCGAGGGATACGCGGCATATTTCCAGCTGCTGCTGCAGATTGTACGCAGCATAAAATATGCTGCGTATATGCCAAGTGGGAATGCGTCCTTAAAGGAGTAATCCACTGTAAAACATTATTTTCTAAATCAACTGGTGCCAGAAAGTTAATCAGATTTGTAAATGACTTCCATTTATAAATCTTAATCCTTCCAGTACTTATCAGCTGTTATATACTCTACAGGAAGTTCTTTTCTTTTAGAATTTCCTTTCTGTCTGACCACAGTGCTCTCTGCTGACACTTCTGTCCATTTTAGGAACTGTCCAGAGTAGAAGCAAATCCCTATAGCAAACCTCTCCTGCTATGGACAGCTCCTGATATGGACAGAGGTGGTCCGACAGAAAGGAAATTCAAAAAGAAAAAGAACTTCCTGTGGATCATACAGCAGATGACAAGTACTGGAAGGATTAAGATTTTTTAATAGAAGTTATTTACAAATATACTTAACTTTCTGGCACCAGTTGATTTTTAAAAAATGGTTTCCGGTGAAGTACCCCTTTAAACATAATCACTGTTAAAGGTTTCTGCATTTTTAGGGCCTGATATCAGCTCTTGTCTCATGGTTACTCCTGAATCCCATAATAAAACCAGAAGGTTGTAGCGAATAGAAAATTCCTCTCAGCAGATGCAGCTTTGTGTTAGAGCAACAGACAAAGGCTATACCCCTTATACTTAACATGCTACGGCATTTGTTAATGCTGGGTATCGGTGTGATCGCTGAGGCCCACTATTAATTGTGGGTCCCGCTGCCAAGTACCAGGCATTCAGGGCATACAGTTACATCCTGTGTCCTCTAGGGGTTAATAAATCTGCAGGGTTTCGACATTCTTCGAATATGGAATGTGTGACCCTAACACTGGATTCAGACACTGTAGATAGTCTAGAAATATCTGCAATTGTTCCCTCTGAATGGTGCTTGCAGAAATCCATGTGATTCCTGCCAAAATCACCGCATTCCAATGAATGGACAAGATTTTCAGTCAAAGAAAATTCGGCATCAAATTTGCCTTGTTTGACTACATCTTTAGGGGCAGCAGGCACTTCACACCTTTGATCTCAATAATTTCCCTAGTTCTCCATGAATGGGCAGAGTTAATAGTGAGCTGAAGAAATGGCCGCCTGATGGGTCCATTTTAAATCTCATCTATATTGATCGAAAAAATGTTTTGCTGCAAACAAGTTTATTGACTTGAACATCTCAGTAAAAGCAGATTCAGGATAATTAGCTTGTTGCAATTACAACTGTGGAACAAACATATTCATTATACAATAATCAAATGCATTATCTGCTCAGCCGATGAACCGGAGGAAATTCTGTAGCTCTGGGTCACAAACATCAAATGTAGTTCACAGCCAATGTTTTAAAACTGTTCTGCAAGCCTGTCACTATAATGTAGATGTACATAATACCTATAAAGCATGGATAATTAAACCAGATAAATGTTACCTAACTAGATGAATTATCTTCTACAACTTTATCGGTACATTTCAAGACTGCAAAGTCTTTCAGGCCATTATGTATCATAACGGAAAGTCGTCAAATCACAACATTTCTACCTAAAAAAAAAGTTAGATTGCAGAAAACATTTCACTTCCAGCCATCACAATTATTGACGCTTTAATTTGCGCTTTCAGTTCTGTTCTATTTTAATATAAATGTGCATAGAATATGAACATACAGTACTGCACACTTAATAAGTACCCTTGTACCCGTGTGCCCTTGCACTTTATACAATAACTTTGAACCGTGTGGGATTCGTATTTTCAGGGTCAAAGTACAGACTAAGAATACTCTCACTATTTTATTCTGTAAACTAATATAAAATAAGTCTGAGCATTCAAATGGTGTCACATGAATGAATGGTGCCACCAATATGCTGGAACTCAGTATACTCATATACTTTTCGGTAAATGTGAAAAAATAACTGTGCCTTATATGAGTGAGCAAACTCTACTAAGTGAGCGAGAGACAGCCAGATAGGTCCTTATGGCAACTAAGGCTACTTAGTAGAGGTCATACCTTACCAAAAGGGATGGTCCATACTATTTATTTATTATTTGGCACATTGGGAAAATAGTCGAAAAAAGCAGGTAATCCAGCTGTGCATAAAAATGATACGATTATTTTCAGTTTTTTGCTAAATAGGAGTGGCTTAAAGGAAGAAGAGCATAGTTTTGCCCTAAGGGTGTGTGGTCTCCTCCTATTGCTAAATTTAAATGGGTAGTCCAGTGGTGAAAAACTTATCCCCGATCCTAAGGATAGGGGATAAGTTTGAGATCGTGGGGGGTCTGACCGCTGGGGCCCCCTGCGATCTCTCTGTACGGGGCCCCGGCTCTCGGCCCAGATAGCGGGTGTCGACCCCCGCACGAAGCGGCGGCCGACACGCCCCCTCAATACATCACTATGGCAGAGCCGGAGATTGCCGAAGGCAGCGCTTCGGCTCTGCCATAGAGTTGTATTGAGGGGGCGTGTTGGCCGCCGCCTCGTGCGGAGGTCGACACGCCCTTTTCCCGAGGGCTGTCGGGGCTCCGTACTGGAGATCACAGGGGGCCCCAGCGGTCGGACCCCCCGCGATCTGCAACTTATCCCCTATCCTTAGGATAGGGGATAAGTTGCTCACCCCTGAGTCACCACTGGACTACTCCTTTAAGAAAGTTTACAGTGCAGTTGAAATCTCTGCCATCTCTGAGGGATATGCAGCTTTCCAACCGTACCCCTGTCTCTACCCATTTTGAGTATTCACCCTAGGCAACAGCCCACAACTGGTTGGTGAACTAGGGACTGGCGGGCGGTTGGGAAGAAAAGTCAACTAGCCAGTTTAGAGCCAAATAGATTTGTCAGTAACAGAATCAAAACCGTAGATAATCACCAGAGCCAAGGTCAGAGCCAAGAGGTAATGTCAGGGACAAAGTAAGAAACAGTACCAGAGCCAGAGTAAGAACCAGGAGGTAAAATCAAGGACAGAATCAGTACGAATAGCAGAATCCCAGGGAAATGAGCCAGGGGGCAGAACACAGAAGCAGATACAAACAGAATAAAGATGTGTGAAGAACAGAAGTTTAAAGGGGTACTCTGCCTAAAAACATCTTATCCCCTATCTAAAGGATAGGGGATAGGATGTCTGGTCACTTGGATCCCACCACTGGGTACCCCCGCGATCTCTGGCGTGGCACCCCAGTCATCCATGCACAGAGCGAAATTTGCACCGGATGACTGGCGGCTGCAGCCACCACGCCCCCTTCATTCATGTCTATGGGTAAAGACATGATGGCTACTTACTAGCCATCATGCCCCCTCCCATAGACGTGAATGTGGGGGCCCCCAGCGGCGGGACCCCTGAGATCAGACATCTTATCCCCTATCCCTTGTATAGGGAATAAGATGTTTTAGGTGGAGTAGCCCTTTAAATCTGGTACTGTCAGACAGAGTGGGACACCAGGCCAATCAGGTTTGTAAACGGGACCCTGCACTACCTAAGAGGTAAAGACTAGGATTGCAAATGCAACTCTTTTCTGATTTGACACTTAACTAATGTACAGGGTGGGCCATTTATATGGATACACCTTTATAAAATGGGAATGGTTGGTGATATCAACTTCCTGTTTGTGGCACATTAGTATATGTGAGGGGGGAAACTTTTCAAGATGGGTGGTGACCATGGCGGCCATTTTGAAGTTGGACATTTTGAATCCAACTTTGTTTTTTCAATAGGAAGAGGGTCACGTGACACATCAAACTTATTGGGAATTTCACAAGAAAAACAATGATGTACATGGTTTTAACGTACCTTTATTCTTTCATGAGTTATTTACAAGTTTCTGACCACTTATAAAATGTGTTCAATGTGCTGCCCATTGTGTTGGATTGTCAATGCAACCCTCTTCTCCCACTCTTCACACACTGATAGCAACACCACAGGCAGGAGAAATGCTATCACAGGCTTCCAGTATCCATAGTTTCAGGTGCTGCAGAATGGGCAAAACAAAAATTGGAACAGGACCCTCAGTTTACACAGAAGGTTTTGTTCGGTGATGAGGCAAACTTTTATGTGAGTGGTGAAGTTAACAAACAAAACCACCGCTATTGGTCTGACACTAACCCGCATTGGATAGATCCCTCCAAGCACAAAAATTGATGGTATGGTGTGGTATATGGGGTACAAAGATAGCGGGGCCATTCTTCATCAATGGAAACCTAAAGGCCGCTGGATATGCGAAATTGCTACATGATAATGTGTTTCCCTCTTTATGCACTGAAACTGGCAAGTTCCCTGAGTTTTTCCAGCAAGATGGTGCACCACCACATTATGGGTGTCAGGTCCGAGCAATAATAATAATAAAGTTACGTTAAAACCAAGCACATCATTGTTTTTCTTGTGAAATTCCCAATAAGTTGGATGTGTCACATGACCCTCTTTCTATTGAAAAAACAAAAGTTGGATTCATGGTCACCACCCATCTTGAAAAGTTTCCCCCCTCACATATACTAATGTGCCACAAACAGGAATATCACTGACCATTCCCTTTTTATTAAGGTGTATCCATATAAATGGCCCACCCTGTATATTCTATGGACCTGATTGCCTTCAGTGGACATCATAACAGAATGACATCGCTCCCTCCCTCCACATTTGGTGGTTTGCACTTTCCCCATACCTAGTGACATGATAACACAGAGGAATCAGGAGTCGGCATGCTTTTTCCCCTGCATTGCCCTTTCATGTCCAGTACCCTCACTTACTGTCTACTTTTTAAGGTCCATACCCTCAGACTATTCCTCTTATTCCTGCCTCCTCTTTCCTCCTTCTCTTTTTAGCCCATTATTAATAATTAAAAAAAATTTAAAAAAATTAAAACTCCTTACCCACTCTGTCCTGCAACTGACCAGTCTCTAGTCTGATCTACTCTTCTCTACATTTGTGAAACATTTAGTCTACTCTTACTTAATCTCTTTGCTAAATATTTGCTAAAACGTTACCAAATAATACTGCTATACGATAATCACTACCATTAATACCAAATAATAAGTGACTTGTATCACTATACTAATACTGATTAAAAACCATACAGTGACCACTAAGCATTAGATACCATCTCTACAAGGGCTCTGCTGACTATTTAAATGATTACAGTGCAGTTACATCCAGTGACCCACAGGGGGCGTCTTCTTATAGTCAACCACAGGTGACATCTTCTCTGATTGAAATTGTTCATTTTTTATTTTCTTCTTTATCCTGTCAGGGCAATTATAATGGCTTCTCCCGGCCACAACTCATCTTTGCAGAATCTGACAGACAAAAATGTTAGGCTCCTTGCTCCCGCACCCTGCTCAAATTCCCCATCTGTATTGTCCCACGCAGTAATAGTGAACACTTGATAGCAGTTAGACCCCCTCTGTACCCCCACAAGGTAGTCAGGCCCCACACTAAACCACTAAACAATGGTTGGGCCTTCACATAGTAGATAGGCCACCTATATAGTAGATATCACCCATATAGTAGATAAGCTGCCCATATAGTAGTAATTCCCCCCTTAATGTAGTAGTTAGACAGCTGACTGGCATTTGTTCCGGGTGTCATTCAGCCTGGCAAACCCCGTAATACATTATTCATCAGACCCGAAACCTTTCATTCACCCCTATACACACCCACGCTCCTTGTACCCTAATGCATGTCATATGCAGATAGTGGCTGGGTGACTGGTTCAAAAATGTTGGCTGGTTCATCGTAGAAAACAAGCACCTTTTTACCTACTGTGTCACCCGCCCAGTATATCATCATATAAGATCCTGAGAGCAAGGTTCTCATTCCTCTGGTGTGAATTAAAGGTGTATTCCGTGAAAAAAACATTTTTTTTTTCACAT
This sequence comes from Hyla sarda, assembly GCF_029499605.1. NCBI lineage: Eukaryota > Metazoa > Chordata > Amphibia > Anura > Hylidae > Hyla > Hyla sarda. The sequence goes on along the minus strand of NC_079194.1, from coordinate 227,030,267 downwards.
CATCTGGCTCCAGAAAGTTAAAGAGATTTGTAAATTACTTCTATAAAAAAATCTTAATCCTACCAGTACTCATCCACTGCTGAAGTTGAGTTGTTCTTTTCTGTCTGAAAACAGTGCTCTCTGCTGACACCTCTGTCTGTCTCAGGAACTGTCCAGAGCAAGAGAGGTTTGCTATGGGGATTTGCTGCTACTCTGGATAAGTCCCTGAGACAGACAGACGTGTCAGCAGAGAGCACTGTTGTCAGACAGAAAAGTACAACTCAACTTCAGCAGCTCATAAGTACTGGTAGTATTAATATTTTTTAATAGAAGTAATTTAGAAAATCTGTTTAACTTTCTGGTGCCAGTTGATATGGTAAAAAATTTTTTTTTTTCATAAAATACCCCTTTAATGTATGTTACTCTGTAATGTTTGATATGATATTTTCTAATGAAGTAGTAGTAATAACAGCAGTACTAAAGTAACCTGTGTGTGGTCAAAGATGTTGGCATTAAAGATCATGGCTGCTTAACCTAACCAACAAAAAACTCCTTTGGCTGAAAGTTATCTCTCCCAATACTCCCATACACATGCAGGTTTCACTTGGCCAAGCATTTTGAATGGAGTGAGTGTGTTCAGGGGCGGACTGACCGGCCGATCCGATCAGATGTCGTCAAAGGGCCCAGCCGGGTTAAGGACCCGCCGCTACTAAGGATCCGGGACACTTGTCCAAGATCCCCAGCAGACAGCGCTGCCTTCTCCTGTATGTGGGATACACGCACATACAGGAGAAGGCGTCCCTCTGTCTGCAGTTTACAAAGAGGAGACGTGACCCCCGCCCCCACACAGCACGCAGTGCAGGCACCGATGACATCACTCATCAGCGCCTGTACTGTGGAGGGGAGAAGACGCGGGCCCCTGCTGCTGAGGAGATCGCTGCATGGGACATCAGGTGAGCATAATTTATTTTAATTTCTTAACTCTGCCCATACCTATGTGGAAGATGGGGGGGACATAACTCTGCCTATACCTATGAGGAAGAGGGGGGTGTAACTCTGCCTATACCTATGGGGAAAGGGGGAGATGAGGGGAGCGGTAACTCTGCCTATACCTATGGGGAAGGGGGGCATAACTCTGCCTATACCTATGGGAAAAGGGGGAGAGGAGGGGAGTGGTAACTCTGCTTATACCTATGGGGAAGAGGGGGGGCGTAACTCTGCCTATACCTATCGGGAAGAGGGGGGGTAACTCTGCATATACCTATGGGGAAGAGGGTGGGTGGGTAACTCTGCCTATACCTATGGGGAAGGGGGGTAACTCTGCTTCTATACTTATGGGGAAAGGGGGAGGGGAGGGAGGGTAACTCTGCCTATACCTATGGGGAAAGGGGGAGGGGGGTAACTCTGCCTATACCTATGGGGAAGGGGGGTAACTACATATACCTATGGGGAAAGGGGGTGGTAACTCTGCCTATTCCTTAGGGGAAAAGGGGGGTAACTCTGCCTACACCTATGGGGAAGAGAGGGGGGTAACTCTGCCTATACCAATGGGGAAGAGGGGGAGGTGTAACTCTACCTATACCTATGGGGAATGGGGGAGGGGTAACTCTGCCTATACCTATGGGGAAAGGGGGGGGTAACTCTGCTTATACCTTTGGGGAATGGGGGGGTAACTCTGCCTATACCTATGGGGAAGAGGGGGGGGTACCTCTGCCTATACCTATGGGGCAGAGGGGGGGATAACTCTGCCTATACCTATGGGGAGGGGGGGCAACTCTGCCTATACTTATGGGGAAAGGGGGAGGGGGGTAACTGCCTATACCTATGGGGAAATGGGGGGTAACTCTGCCTATACCTATGGGGAAAGGGGGAGGGGTAATTCTGCCTATACCTATGAGGAAGGGGGGGGTAACTGCCTATACCTATGGGAAAAGGGGGTAACTCCGCCTATAATTTAGTGGAAAAGAGGGGGGTTTAACTCTGCCTATACCTATGGGGAAGAGGGGGAGTAACTCTGCCTATACCTATGGGGAAGGGGGGGGGGCAACTCTGCCTATACCTATGGGGAAGAGGGGGGGACACCCTGTCTATACCTATGGGGAAGAGGGGGGTAACTCTTCCTATACCAATGGGGAAGAGGGGGGTGGGTAACTCTGCCTATACCTGTGGGGAAGGGGGGGTGGTTAACTCTTCCTATACTTAGGGGGAAAGGGGGGTAACTCTGCCTATACCTATGGGTAAATGGGGGGTAACTCTGCCTATATCTATGGGGAAAAGGGGGTAACTCCACCTATACCTTAGGGGAAAAGGGGGGGGGTAACTCTACCTAAACATATGGGGAAGGGAGAGGGGGGGGGGAAATCTGCCTATACCTATGGGGAAGAGGCGGGGCATAACTCTGCCTATACCAATGGGGAAGAGGGGAGGGGTAACTCTACTTATACCTATGGGGAACAGGGGGGTAACTCTGCCTATACCTATGGGGAAAGGGGGGGGTAACTCTGCCTATACCTATGGGAAATGGGGGGGTTAACTCTGCCTATACCTATGGGGAAAGGGGGGGGGCTCTGCTGCCTATACCTAAGGAGAAAGGGGGTTAACTCTGTTCCTATACCTATTCGGTAGGGGGGGTTAACTCTGCTGCTTTATACCTATGGGGAAGGGGGGTTAAGTCTGCTGTCTATACCTATGGGGAAGGATGGGGGAGAACTCTGCTGCCTATACCTTTGGGGAAGGGGGGTTTACTCTGCTGCCTATACCTACAGGGAAGGAGAGGGGTTAACTCTGCTGTCTATACCTACAGGGAAAGGGGAGGTTAAGTCTGGGGGAGATAAAGGGGTACTCCCGTGGAAAACTTTTTTTTTTTTTAAATCAACTGGTGCCAGAAAGTTAAACAGATTTGTAAATTACTTCTATAAAAAAAATCCTCCCAGTACTTTTTAGGGGCTATATACCACAGAGGAAATGCTTATCTTTTTAGATTTCTCTGATGTCATGACAGTGCTCTCTGCTGACCTTAAAATGGACAGCAGAGGTCAGCAGAGAGCACTGTGGTCATGACATCAGAGAAATCTAAAAAGATAAGCATTTCCTCTGCAGTATATCTATCTACCTACCTACATACCCAGCTACATAACTATGTACATACCTGGCCTTTATACATGGCTACCTAACTACCTAGCTAGCCCTCTACCTACCTGGCTTGTCACCTACCTACATATCTGGCTTCCTGATCTACCTAATAAGTTACCTATTTACCAGGCTAACTACCTGCCATTTTACTGTGCAGGACACCAAGGAGGGCATAAATACAGACTGGGGGCCTATAGATGGAAAGATGGTGTAGAGGAGGGGAGGGCACTGGAAAAATGAAGAGTCTGACATGTTTGTCCTGCAGATGTTAAGAGATCCACATGGCGGTCTTATCCGGACGGAGACGAAAAGGAAAGAGGACACCGCTGATCAGAAAAGACATACCGTATTTATCGGGGTATACCCCGCACCGTCCTATAACACGCACCCTCATTTTACCAAGGATATTTGGGTAAAAAAAAGTTTTTTACCCAAATATCCTTGGTAAAATGAGGGTGCGTGTGTGTGCATGTGTATACCCCGATACACTGTTTCTGACCCCACAGAAACCCCCAGGAAAGGCCGGGGGAGAAAGGCCGTCGCTGCCCGCTTCTCTCCCCCTGCCTTTCCTGGGGTCTAGAGCCTTGCTGCCGCTGCTTCTCTTCCTCTGGCTTTCGGCGCTGCTGCCCCTTCTCTCCCCCTGGCTATCGGTGCCACTGCCCCTTCTCTCCCCCTGGCTATCGGTGCAATGGGGCAGCGGCGCTGATAGCCAGGCGGAGAGAAGGGGCAGCGGCACCCATTGCCGGCGCCGCTGCCCCATTGCCTCCCCCATCCCCGGTTGTATAATTACCTGTTGCCGGGGTCGGGTCCACGCTGCTTCTGGCCTCCGGTGTGGCGTCCCCTGCATCGTTGCTATGCGCTGCACGGCGCGGCGCAATGACGAGTGACGTCACTCGTCATTGCGTCTCGCAGTGCATAGCAACAACGCAGGGGACCCCACACCGGAGGCCAGAAGCAGCGCAGACCCGACCCCGACAACAGGTAATTATACAACCGGGGATGGGGGAGGCAACGGGGCCCCATTGCCGGCGCCGCTTCTCTCACCGATAGCCAGGGGGAGAGAAGGGGCAACGGCGCTGATAGCCAGGGGGAGAGAAGCGGCGGCAGCAGGGCTCTAGGCCCCAGGACAGACAGGGGCAGAGAAGCCGGCAGTGATGGCAGGTCTCTGCACCTGCAAAAGCCGCTGCAGTTCATTGATTTAAAGCGCCCGCTTTAAATCATTGAACTGTGGCGGCTTATCGGCGTATAACACACACATAGACTTGGTTAAAATTTTAGCCTAAAAAATGCGTGTTATACACCGATAAATACGGTAATTGTGAGTCCAAAAAATGTAACAGTAATCACTTATATGGTATACACATCCTGTGTACAGCTGTTATCTACCGCCATAGGGTCCTGTATATAATCACTTATATTGTATACAGATCCTTTATAGTATACTGGTCTGTATATAGTGGTTTTGTTCAGCACAGTATGGCGGTATTATCCAGTTATTGTGTGGTGGTATATATATTTACTCCTTATATACCAGTATTATTGGTCATGGAAATTTACCTACATTAAAGTGTTTCTTACATATATAAATTTTAGTTATTGTGTGTGGGATTTGGGTGGAATAGGGGAGTGGCAGAAGATTGACGAGTTGCAGAGCCTAGCAAGGGCGGTTGCCTTTTTTTGGTCCAGGGGCCCCGAGCGTTGTCAGTCCGCCCCTGAGTGTGTTTTTATGAAAGGGGAAGAAGCCACTACCAACACCCTTGATCCTTCTCTCCTCTGACATCTAATATTTTGGAGTGTTGGGAATCTACCATACACAGTACAGAAGGTTTTTTGTTTTTGTTTTTTACCGTGCACATTTGATGCCACTAAAATCTGCATGTTCGGCTGAGACCTAATATGAGTGACCAGCATAAATTCTGATTACTTGGTAGGCAATATATAATCAAATTCTTAATAACTCAATGAGATCCTTTATACCTTTAGCCACATTATATCCCCGTTTTGTATAGAGCAGTAATGGAGCTCCCATTCGTGTGGATAAGCCCTCTACTATACCCCTATATGCCTTATATGTTTAAACAGGCACTGTCACATATCAACACTTTTGTGACAGAGCACCTTAAAATAGTATTATTTGTAATATGTATATTATTTTAATAAATACTTACCTTGAATCTTCGGCCACCAGGGGTCCTCGTTTCTTCTGAATGCTGTCCTGTCCTGCTCGCACGACGGTCTGTGTCTCAGCAATACGGCCTTCTGAGGCACAGAGCTAGAGGTGCAGACGGGACATGCAGGGCAAGCAGTGCTCTCTGTCATGCTCCAGGCTATCATTAACTGCAGGAAGAAAATATTGTCAAAAACCTATTAACACTACTCAGACACGATCTACATATAGTAAGACAGGACTTGGGGGCCTTGTTTTTGTTTTTTTAATTGTGGACAACTACTTTTGGTTGGTTACTGTCCTTGCTGGGACCACCATTGATCATTGATCTGTGGAGAAACGTGTTAGCAAGTGCTCCTTTGCCCTGCGGCACCATGAAATAAAGCATTACATGGTACCCACTGATATCAGTAGACTGTACGTTTAAGGCACAGGCATATCAGGTCCTTCAGAGAGCCCCTGTATTGATGGGAGCAGCACTCCCTCCATCCTTTAGGGCAGTCATTGACATACTGCTCGGTATACAATCTTAAAGCATACCTATCATATCACAGAAAAAATATTAAAAGTTATATGTTCCTCAGTACCTTATTCTCATCATGTACATATAACTTTTATGTGTCTAGCTTCTGTATTTCTTTTAAAATCAGCTTACATCAGATCACACTGAATTTCCATCTTCTCACAGGCAGGGGGCGTGTCCCTCTCCTGCCCTCACTGTACATGACTAAACTTCCTCCCTCACTGTGTGTCACTGAGCTGTCAGCCAATCACTGCACTCTGCTCTGTAACCTTTTCCTCTCTGGTTTTATGCTGCACATGTTACACAGAGAGGAAGAAGGATTACCGGAGTTTGCCTGCTGTTCTCCTTATACACTATGTAGCAGAGCCCTGCGCGGGACTGGTTTTTCAATCCTGCTCCAGCCCGCTCCCGATGATTTTCTGTCCAATTCCGTCCGCTAACATAGGAATGTACAGACACTAGGGTGCAATGCTCTGCACATACTCCCCATGTATAACAGTGTATGTAGTACACACACTGCTATACATGGTGGGGTATGTGCAGAGCATTACACTCTAGTGTATGTACAGATATGAATAGCAGTGACTGTGCAGACTCAGAGGCCCTGTGTCACTGACCGATGCAATGCTCTGCACATACCCCAACCTGTATAGGAATGTACACTAAACACACTGCTATACACATGGTGGGTATGTGCAGACTGCAGAGCATTGCACCCTAGGGTCTGTAGGGTGCAATGCTCTGCAGTGCACTTCCCCTATGTGAATAGCAGTGCAGACAGATGCCCTGGCTAGGAGGATCACCGATGGATGCAGTCACTTACATACCTAGCCGGGGCCGCAGCACAGCGCACTGTGTGTGAATTGTGCGTAACATTGGTGGTGGCTCTGACCTACCAGGCCGGCAGGAGAAGATGGAGTACAGAGTAAACAATCCTCCAGGGCAGGCTGAGCGCGCCACAAAATGGCGGTGCAGTGGCAGCAGACAGGGCTGGGAGGAGTTGGACTTATATTGAGGCTGCCATGGTAATCTCATTACTACTGGGGTGACACACTGTAACAAACCTCCTCCCCATGTAATCTCCTTACTACTGGGGTGACACACTGTAACAAACCTCTTCCCCATGTAATCTCATTACTACTAGGGTGACACACTTTAACAAACCTCCTCCCCATGTAATCTCATTACTAATGGGGTGACACATTTTAACAAACCTCCTCTTCTTGTAATCTCTCATTACTACTGGGGTGACACACTGTAACAAACCTTCTCCTCATGTAATCTCATTACTAATGGGGTGACACACTGTAACAAACCTCCTCCTCATGTAATCTCCTTACTAATGAGGTGACACACTTTAACAAACCTCCTCCCCATGTAATCTCATTACTAATGGGGTGACACATTTTAACAAACCTCCTCCTCTTGTAATCTCTCATTACTACTCGGGTGACACACTGTAACAAACCTTCTCCTCATGTAATCTCATTACTAATGGGGTGAAACACGGTAACAAACCTCCTCCTCATGTAATCTCCTTACTAATGAGATGACACACTGTAACAAACCTCCTCCTCATGTAATCTCCTTACTAATGAGGTGACACACTGTAACAAACCTCCTCCTTATATAATCTTCTTACTAATTGGGTGACACACTGTAACAAACCTCCTCCTCATGTAATCTCCTTACTAATGGGATGACACACTTTAACAAACCTCCTCCTCATGTAATCTTCTTACTAATGAGGTGACACAATGTAACAAACCTCCTCCTCATGTAATCTTCTTACTAAGTGGGTGACACACTGTAACAAACCTCCTCCTCATGTAATCTCCTTACTAATGGGGTGATAAACTGATAACACACAGTAACACCCCCTTCCTCATGCCATCTGCTTACTACTGGGCTGGCACACTGTAACAAACCTCCTCCTCATGACATCTTTTTTTTACTACTGAGGTGCACATTGTAACAAACGCCCTCCCCTTGCCATCTCCTTACTACTGGGCTGGCACACTGTAACTAACCCCCTCCCCATCTCCTTACTACTGGTGTACATGTTGCTGTATAAGGTAGAACATGCTGTCACACTCGCCCCCTCTTTTCCTCTATGCTATAGACGGAGGAGCTGGGGAGGTGTGAGGGGGTGTAGCCTCATCTCAGCCAATCACAGCAGCTCACTCACTGCCCGCTCTCCTCTGCTCTCTGTGTTGGAAATCTTCACACACGGAGCGCACACAGGCTTGTAAAGCCGTAGAGCGTAGATAAGTGGTCCCGTGCTATTGAAGCAATGTTGGGTAGGTTTGTATGGGGCAGAGCTCATGTCCATCTGAAATACCGTGATATGATTTTGCCAGAGGGCAAGCTGGTTGGGATCTACCCGATTTCAAACCATACTTCTTGGCACTTAAACTTCATAACTTTAAATTAGGCAATAAAAAAGAAGAACATAGGTCAATGCTTTGTTGAGATAAGTGGCCAATGTTGCATAATATAAATTATAGGTATTTTTCCTTTATTAAAGAATCATAAGTCACTCTGGACTTTTTTTTTTCTTTTTTAAGGATTTTCAGAAGTGGAACCAGTAGCTTCCCACTAAGCGTGACATAAGCTGTACCAGGCTGTCTGCGCTGATAGCCTGCATAAATCATCGTTTCTGAAGGGAACAGATGTTCAGGGTATGAAACAGTAATACAACAATTTAGTCATAATTAAAATTCACCTTACCATACCTTTATCAGTGATCATAGAATCATTCGGCTTCTCGTCAACACACAGGGAAAAAAAACATGTCAATGTCTAGTGAAAAGATAACCTTTCTTTTACACAGATTTTAACAACATTTCTCCTGCCGGGTTTAATGCTTCTCCTTCACTTCTACCTGACAGCTGATTAGTTAGTGGGTGGTATAAAGGGTGCAAAAATAAGTAAAATGACAAGATGTTGGGATTCAATCTTTCATTGACGATAAGTACAGTGAGAGTTAATTAGAAGTAAACAATGCATGCTTGAATTACCTGGGTATTAAAGCAGGGCATCGAGTCGAATCTATTATTCAGTTGAATCTCAAGCCATTGATAACTAAGATAAATAAACAGATAAATGTATGGGTGAACCTCCCTCTTTCGTTGGCCGAGAAAATTGCCTTAGTGAAAATGATAATACTCCCCCAACTGCTACATGTGATGACTGCTTCACCGGTATGGATCGTAGATAAGTGGTTCGGTGCTATTGAAGCAATGTTGGGCAGGTTTGTATGGGGCAGAGCTCGTGTCCATCTGAAATATCGTGATATGATTTTGCCAGTGGACAAGCTGGTTGGGGTCTACCCGATTTCAAAACATACTTCTTGGCATTTAAACTTCAGAACTTTAAATTAGGTAATAATAATTATTTTTTGAGGAATCATTGGGCACCTCAGGTGGGGAGTTGTAAAAATATTTTGGAATGAGTGGAAGCTGTTCTACCGGTTCAGGAGAAGTTGATGAATAGCTCAATAGTTAAAATGTTCCATAAACTTTGGAATTAATTAAAAATAGGTGCAATATTTGTGGGAGTACTTGTTTTACTAGGTTATGGGACAACTTAAATTTAGAGCACTTTTTAAGCAGCACAGGTAAAGATTTTTGGCTTAAGCACAGTGTAGAATATGTGCATCAAGTGGTTGAGAATGACAAATTGAAATCCTTTGAGGCAATGTGTAGGGACTTCGGTATATTAGAGAAACACAAATTTTGGTACATTCAACTCTCACAAGTGGCGTTATACACACAAAGGGGAATTTTTTTTTTAGATATATTATTATTTAGATATATTATTATAATATATTATATATATTTAAATATATTGTTAATTAAACTGCACAGTCAATGGCGTACACGCGAAAAAAATCCAAAGTCCAAAGTAGCGTATTTTTGGTCACCTTGAATAAAAACTTCAGATCACGGCGCAAAAAATGAGCCCTCATACCGGACCATACGCGGAAAAATAAAAAAGTTATAGGGGTCAGAAAATGACAATTTATTAAATTTCCTGCATGTAATTATGATTTTTTTTTCTAGACGTGAGGCAAAATCAAACCTATATAAGTAGGATATCATTTTAATCATATGGACCTACAGAATAATGATAAGGTGTCATTTTTACCGAAAAATGCACTGCGTAGAAACGGAAGCCCCCAAAAGTTACAAAATTGAATTTTTTCTTCAATTTTGTCACATAATGAATTTTATTTCGATTTCGCCATAGATTTTTTGGTAAAATGACTAATGTCATTGAAAAGTTTAATTGGTGGCACAAAAAATAAGCCATAATATGGAATTTTAGGTGCAAAATTGAAAGGGTAATGATTTTTAAAATGTAAGGAGGAAAAAATTAAATTGCATAATCGAAAAAATCCTGTGTCCTTAAGGGGTTAAACATACTTGGCTCCACTGGGAGTAATAAGCCAGGTGTCAAATGGTATTTAATAGGGATTACATTTTTTTTCCTCCCATTGGGCAAGAGGGTGGGTGGGACATGGGAATAATTGTAATAATTGTTTGTTTGTATTGAAAGCTTTTGTAATGTAATTTATTTACTTAATAAGCAAATTATAAAAAAAAAAAAAATTCATCTGATTACAGCGAGTTTCCCGCTGCGAGTTTGAGCTGCCGCGCAAAATTTGCTGCATCGCAAACTTGCAGCCTGATACTCACTGTAAGCCCCTGCCCATGTGAATGTACCCTGTACATTAACAGGGGAGGGGGGACCTCCAGCTGTTGCAAAACTACAACTCCCAGCATGCACAGTCTATCAGTGCATGCTGGTAGTTATAGTTTTGCAACAGCTGGAGGCACACAGGTTGGGAAACACTGAGTTAGGAAACAGACAATGTTTCCCAACCAGAGTGCCTCCAGTTGTTGCAAAACCACTACTCCCAAACATTCTCAGGCATGCTGGAAGTAGTAGTTCGGCAACATCTTTAGAACTGGATGTTGCTGAACTACAACTCCCAGCATGCTTGGAGTTGTAGTTTGCAACATCTGGAGGACTACAGTTTGCAGACCACTAACACAGTGGTCCCCAATCTGTGCCCTTCCAGATGTTGCAAAACTACAACTCCCAGTATGCCAAAACTGTCCAGGCATGCTGGGAGTTGTAGTTCTGCCACATCTGAAGGGCCAGATGTTACAGAACTACAACTCCCAGCATGCCTGGACAGTAAGGGCATGCTGAGGATGTGTAGTTTTGCAACATCTGGAAGGGCACAGTGGTCCCAAAACTGCGGATCTCCAGATGTTGCAAAACTGCAACTCCCAGCATGCCCAGATGCCAAGGGCTGTCTGGGCATGCTGGGAGTTGTAGTATACAGGGTCCCAATACAGCAATGAATGTCGCTTTACGGCGACGTCCATTGCTGTAAAGGGCCCGACCACGGCTGAAGATCCACTCACCTGTCACCGCCGCCGCCGCCGTCTTCATCGCCGGGATCCGGGTCTTCAGGGACGAGGTAAGTACCGGGGCCGGTCCCCAGCACTCCCCCGTCCCCCGCCGCGTCCTTCGGTCTTCCTCCCATCCTCTCCGGACTTCCAGGGGTCGGGCAGGGCGGGAGGAAGTAACCGCCCCCCCCCCCCCCCCCCCTGCGATTGGTCGGTTAACTAACCGACGGATCGCACGGTATAGGAGGAGGTGGCCGGCTTGCCACCTCGCTCCTATACTTCAGCATGGTCCTGGCTGTCTGTGACAGTCGGGATCATGCACAATTACCGGGCGGTCGGGTCCCAGAGACCCGATCAGCCCGGTATCGCCGCAGATCGCAAGGGCGATTTCCCTTGCGATTTGCGGCGATCGTCGACATGGGGGGCCTACATGGCCCCCCTCTGCGTTTGCCCTGGATGCCTGCTGAAGGATTTCAGCAGGGATCCGCTTCCGATCTCCGCCGGGTGAGCGGCGGAGACCAGGAAAAGACCATGACGTATGCATACGTCATGGGTCCTTAATACCCAGGGTGTGATGACGTATGCATACTGGGTTAAACTGTACCTCTGACTGATGTTTTCTTCTATTTGCCCGTATCTACCGAGCTAAACCCCCACACTGTCTACAATATCTATCTATCTGTCTATCTATTTACCTACCTATCTATCTATCTATCGTTTTGAATCTTCTGTTTATTCATCCTGTAATTTAACAGTGAGCATGCAGCATGGGCTTATCTGTCAAGATCTAATCTATGTGGATAAAATATTATTTTGTCTGTACTTTACTGTTGTTTCTTAGTGTTAGTTAAATTAGTATATATTTGGGGAAAGCTGCATTTTAATGGCTTCTAAATTCCTTTCATATGTGGAGGTTATGGACTGAAGTGAGAGAAGGTTCAGCCAAAAACATTATTATCAGTGTTAGTGCTTACACTGTACATAAAACAAAAAACCTGTCTGCATTTTCATTTAAGCTCTTATATCAACCTGCAGTTGTGCTGATGGCAATAAAAGCTAATGTCATGTTGCATTATGTCACCTGTCAGCGTTACAATCGCTGCAGTGTTTGGTAAATACATTGTGCCCTGGTCACATTCCTACACGGAGTTACTCCTTTATGCGTTAAGTATGCAAGCTTTGTGTTTTTACTTGTTCCTGGGTGTCATCACGGAGGGCCCCGGGCCCTGCGACTATCTTTAACTAATTACGACAGTTGCTGTCATTAAAATTTATAATCAATAATATTATCCTGACACCCTATATAAGGTACAGTATGTCTCATCCTTCAATTTTATTAAAATTACCCACACCCTGTCTGGGTGTCAATCAAATCGCTGTCACCCCTTGTTGAACCTTGTTGTGAACCGTTTGAGAAAATAAGGAAGGACATATGTCTGAGGTTTAGGCTCAGAACAGCTTTAGGTCGAAGAAATATTATTCTAAACTCATTGAATTATGAAACATATTGACACAACAGACAATTAATGAGCGTTCATGGGAATTTTCTGCACAAGGAAAATGACTTTAGGTAAGTTCCAGTCTGTCAACAGATCATTACCTTTTTACTTAGCGTTGGCTCCAAATGAGAATTGAAGAAGTCAAGACATGTTGGATCACAAGTATTTATCTATCCAAAGTCAACAAAACATGTGTTATAGAGATTATGAAAATTAGAGAATATTAACTCAAGATGCTGGCCTGCTGGTCTTCAATGGCATCCAAGAAACCAATGAAGGAAAGGTATAGAAGGGTGCAGTCAGGTTCTCTTGCCCCGAGTTGGTTTGGAAAGTTTGATGGCCCCTCCTATTCCAGGATTCTTTTTTATTTGACTATGTTACGGGGGCTGCAAAGTCAGTGTAGTTCATCATATAGTGTCTGTACCTGTGTTTGATGGCCGGTCTTGCAATTATTATGTGATCTTTGCCCCGATGTTCAATTTTAGCAGCATACAAAATGAGTGTTGTCTCAGCTTTTCCCAGGATACAGTGTGGCCCGAGACATTACTTCACTAGTCAGGTGTTGAAAAGGAGCCTCTCTGCTTCAATGGGTGGAGCATCCGCTGGGTGGTAGGGATATCATTCTCTACAGGGCTGCAGGAAATTGTAGTTTCAAGCACAGTACAGCAAGCAAGGGTGCTCATGCTGCAATGGGTGAGGTGGCTGATGTGAGAGAGGGAGAAAACACACTCACATTTACAAACAAGGGATTCTGGGACTAGTTTGTGAAGTGTTCGGGACATTTTCAAGAAAAAAATTGTTTCTAGAGCCATGAAACATGCCAGAGTTATTAAAGGGGTTTTCCAGAAGCTGTACCCAGTTTATAAGATAATGTGAGAAGTACAAACTCACACAGTCCCTCACCTTCTTTTGTAAACAGTATTTTTCTTTGCTAAATGTACTGTATGTATATGCATAAATATTTCACTTTACATATCCTACAAGTTTAAACTACATCTGTCACCTCTGCATAGAGATACAGACACCAACATTAGGGCATAAGGGGTGAAGCAGACTCTACCTTTGTTAACTTTGACCGCAGCTTGTAAACTTAGAGTGCAGCTGTTTGGTAATTCCATCTAACAATTGGAGAGGCCGACCTGAGTCGCAGCGGTATGTCTCCTCCCTTCCCTGAGCCACTCCTAGCCTGGAGCCCTGTACATCAATGTTCCTAAAGGGATACGCCAAATGGATTAAGGTAAACTAAAATATGGTCAGAACTCTGGAAACTGACTCTAAATGTGAATAAGTGCAAGATAATGCACCTTAGGCGTAAAGACCCGAGAGCCGAATATAGAATAATGGATACAGTGCTAACCTTAGTAGGTTAGCAAAGGTTGCTTATGGCCCACAAAGTAGAAAGGGTTAAGCAATATTCCTAGAAGCAAATAACTGTATGATCCCTGGAACATGGAAGATTTGTATGCTCATTGGCCGGCATTTATCATTTTTGGTGTAAGTGAAGGATTTTTCTACACCTTTTTTTGTGTTTGCTGGTAATGTGTAGGCGAACCAAATTTATTAAATGGTCACAAAGCATTTGATACATTTTGTGCAGGTCACATTTTCTGAAATTTCACTCTTCACATACACCAAAAAGCTAAGCTAAGTTTGGGCTGGTGTAGTTTTAGAGACTTTTCAGTGGCTTTGCGCCTTTTCACAAAAAAGGCGCAGTTGATAAAAACCCTTCTATATCATGTGTATTGCCAAAATCAGTGGATTGCAACTCAAAATCAGCAGAAATGTATAAACCAAAAGGCGCAAATAAAACTTGCGCCTTTTTTGTGCCTTTTGTAGACACAAAAAACAGTCTAAAGACAATGATAAATGTCGGCCATTAAGTTTCTTTTATAGATCAGTGAGAAAAACCTCTCTATGGCTCTTTATGACACTGGAGATATACAGTAGTACATTATGTGCATGTCAGTCTGTGGGGACTGTAGTATATATACAATACAGACAGCTTTTTTATCTATATTTGTCGCAGGAAAAGTCACAGGCTGGTCCCATGGGACTTTTCCTTCAACATTTCATTTAGACTGTTTAATTTTTCTGACTATGAAGTGATCTGTGCAGTGGTCACTAATTTATCATGTGCGACTTTTTTGCGAAAAGTCGCATGGACCAGATTTAGAAAGAAATCACAGGACATTTCAACCCTGCCCTATATCACTCCATGTGACAATTGTATTAAGGTCCGTGAGACTTTTAATACAATTGTCGCATGGCCTGCCACTGCTCTGCAACATTTAACCAGAGCAGTTTAAAAGTCTGTCCGTCAATCGATAAATTTGGTGCACGGCCGCCACTTTCCCCGCAACTTTTTTAAAATCTAAATTGAACTAAAAGCAATTTCAGTGTTGATAAATGCCCCTCTTTATCTCTCCCTAGTTGTTAAAGGGGTACTCCGGTGAAAACCTTTTTTCTTTCAAATCAACTGGTGGCAGAAAGTTAAACATATTTGTAAATGACTTCTATTAAAAAATCTTAATCCTTCCTGTACTTATTAGCTGCTGAATACTACAGAGGAAATTCTTTTCTTTTTGGAATGCTCTCTGATGACATCACGAGCACAGTTCTCTCTGCTGACATTATTATAATAATAATAAAAACACTTTATTTATTGTTGTCCTTAGTGGGATTTGAACCCAAGTCCCCAGCACTGCAAGGCAGCAGTGCTAACCACTGAGCCACCATGCTGACCTTAGCATACATCTGCTATGCATGGTTGCTAAAATCAACAGAGATGTCAGCAGAGAGCACTGTGCTCGGGATGTCATCAGTGTTCCAAAAAGAAAGGAATTTCCTCTGTAGCCTTCAGCAGCTAATAAGTACTGGAAGGATTAAGATTTTTTAATGGAAGTAATTTACAAATATGTTTAACTTTCTGCCACCAGTTGATTTAAAAGAAAAAAGGTTTTCACTGGAGTACCCCTTTAAGGAGTTACATACAAAACAATAGCCTCAAGCAGTTATATACTGTATAAGGTAATTATTGCCTTGGGAAAATGGCAATAAATGAAATGGTTTTAACCAGGCAAAAGAAATCAAATGTTTTTCTCATTTCCATAGTTGTCGGTGAGCTGATGTACACAACACCAGTCATTACTAACAAGGGATACAACTTTTTCCTTTGCAGTTTCCCCCCTGTTAAATTATTCCGGTGTCATGGATCTAATAACATATATAAGATAATTAGCTGCAAGCAATCTCCAAACAATAAATGTGATGAAAACACTGACAAGTGATAAAACAACAACTTATGTGACAACTCAACTTGGCAAATTGCGACCATCCTGCGTTCTGCTCTGTACCAAAGCTGGACGAGAACGTAACGAAAGATGACATCTCCCTCACATGCGTATCACTGAAGCATAGACCATGACAATGTGTAAAATACATTTTTTCTGAAAATTAAATGTCTGCGCAAATATTTATATGTATTAAGAGTTATTGAATTATGTGTGAGGTAGCTTTAATTCAGTTTTGGAACATACAGAAGTAGTATTGTCCCATGTGGGTACTATTTGACATATAGGAATGCTTTACTGATTTGACCATCATTTCAATTGAAGTTCAATTCAAGTGAAACTGAATGTAAAGCATTAAAGGGATTAAAAAAAAATTAGCTTTTACTTTCCCAGAAACAGCACCACTCTTCCTGTTAGGCAGTGTGTGGTATTGCAGCTCAGCTTACACAATACTAGACACAGTTTTGATTCAATTTCAACCCCTTAAGAACACAGCCAATTTTCAATTGTGCTTTTTTGTTTTTTTCCTCCTCACCTTCTTATAGTCATAACTTATTTTTCCGATTACAGAGCACTAAAAGGGCTTTTTTTTGCAGGACCAATTGTACTTTGTAATGATAATTTAATTACAGAAAATTTTACCATAATATATACTATAAAACCGAGAAAAAAATATCTGTGGGATGACGAAAAAAAAGTCACATCCAGGGCAAAAAGGAGTGCAGACTGAAGCGTGCCCAAGCCCCCTGTCCCTACCTACTTGGACGATCTGCCCTAAACAGACACCCCCAACTGGGTGAAGGTCCTTACACTGCACTATGTGCAGGGGTGTAAGAGTAGTAAGAAGTGTCAGACAATCCAGGTCAGCGACAAACAGGCAACAAGGTACAAAATTATAAGTCCAGAATAAGCAAATATTCTCCATGTATCTCTATGGCGTACATGGAGGGGGCGTGCCAGCCGCCGTGTCATGCGGGGACGGAACGCCCCCTTTCTAGTATACTGCTGCGGCCCCGTCCAGGAGATCCCGGGATGGCCCAGTGCTCGGACCCCCGCAATCTATAACTTATCCCCTATCCTTCGGATAGGGGATGTTATATTGCACTGCAGATCTCCATTAATAATACATGCTTAATAGTAATGACTGTACAATATAACTGTATGCCTTGGAACTGTTTTTTAAAGTAGAAATGTAGAAGAGGTGAACTGTCAGAAGGTTCATAGCTGTCTACTTCTTGTCTACTGCTAAGGTCATAATTTAGATGTACAAAATACATAGTAAAATGTAGAGCACATGAATTGCCTGGTCACAAGTGTCTTCACATCGTGCTGGAGAGCCTACAAATTCCTAGTCTTTGATTGCTTTGTTGACGCTGGCATCTTTCTAAAAACTGAGAGAACCAGCCCAGAGCTGGCAGAGAGATTGGCAGGGGCTGCTATTGTAGCTGTGTCACAAACAGTTGGCACAAAAACCTTATGTGTTTTGGGTGGAGATTTTCACTGGGCAAGACCCCAACAGTCTGAAGTTAAATAAAGGGATTAAATCCAGGTGGATGTCATGTAAGGATTGGATTATATTATTTGTCTTTGAAGGCATCCTGCTAAATATTAAAACATATTGGACATTAAGCATCTAGCGAATACCGAAAATTCCCATTGACAAATGACTCTCAGTACTACTCACCAAACTGGTGATCATGGTCATAAGCAGGCGCTCCAACAAGCACCTAGCATAAAGATGCCAAAGTAATGATAGCATATAGGTAACGTCACAATCTTACCACTATTTTCTAGAACACAGTAAACATAGCTTAATGTTACTGCTATTTGTCTAACTGCACAATCATAATGCAAATCATGAGAAATGTGCGCTATCCAATGCCATATGAATACTGCCTAAGAGCGACTATACTGTACTTGATCAAATGTAAAATTGAGGACAATGTTCAAACCAACTTGTAAAGATCTACCATGCCATAGTAACAATTTAGGGTAGGAGAAGAATTCGTAGAAACAGGAATTTTGGCGCTGATCAAGGCAAGAAATCGCAGAGGTGAAATTATCCAGCTAGGAGTTTATTAACAACAATGCAACACTTTTCAGTGCGCGTGCACAGCTTCACCAAGCCCTTAATGCCTGATGAAGCTGCGGATGCACAGCAAAACACATTGCATTGTTGTTAATAAACTCCTAGCTGGATAATTTTACCTCTGCGATTCCTTGCCTTAATCAGCGCCGAAATTCCTGTTTCTACGAAGTCTTCTCCTACCCTATTACTCCACATTCCAGGAAGGCTGCAGACGGGCACGCAAATACATACCTACGATTACCATTGTTGTGTATGTTGGTACACAACTTCTATCGGTAACAGTGATTTACCCTCCCCTCCCAGGAATCCTTGTTGCAAGTAATACTCCACAAGGAGCCCCTTTCTCTTTCTCTTTTCATAGTAACAATTTGGATAGTTCTATAAATGTACTGTAACGTTTGCAATGGTCTCTTCTAGGTACTCCACATAGCTTGGATTTTAGACTGCGAACCAGTTAGAACAGTGGCCGAGCTCTTTACAGTGTTGGGGAATATGTAGGAGCTTTATAGATAAAACAAAAATAGAGTACCAAATTCCTGCATAGCTATAGAATTAAAGGGGTTATCCACTCTAAGGTGAATTTAGTACGTATCTGCCAAACAGTAATGGACGTGCTTAGGAAGGATCTGTGATTGTCTTGGGGCTAAATGGCTATGTTGTGAGATTACCATAACACTGTGGCTATTTTTTTGTGAACTGGCTATTTCCTGTTGGAGTCCCTTAATTCCTTGTTTGTAAGTGTGAGGTCACTTTTCTACCTCCCACACATCAGCCACCCCACCCATTGAAACACAAATGAGTTGCATTCCATGCAATAGATCAGTGTTTTCTATCCAAGGTGCCTCCAGCTGTTGCAAAAATACAATTAGTAGCAGGATGCTCTCTTTCCCACCCAGTGGTCACTTCACCCATTGAAGCAAAGACAGTCTCGGGTCGCACTGCAACCAGGTAAAATCTGAGATGACACTCATTTTGTATGCTGTTAAAAATCACAATTTGGGGCAAAAATCACAGAAGATTTGAGAGACCCCCCCATCAACCACAGATACAGACACTTTATTATGAACTACACTAAATTTACAACCCCTGTAGCATAATCAAATAAAAAAAATCCCAGAATATCCCTTTAAAGCATACCCACATTTTACGGTAACCTTTTAATATATGCAGTAATGTGTGTGCACATGTGGAGTAGCACTATTTCTTGTATTATATTTGGTACTTTCACCATTTCTCCCTCTGCAGTCTCCATCTCTAATTTTAATTTGTCTCTGAGCTTTTGGGTGTAGTCTATCTGCCTTAGAGTGCCAAGCTAGGGGGGAAGGTGCAGAAAAACCCAAATCTTAGCCCCATCTTGGCTGACCTGCGCTGCTGACCTCCTTAGAGTGCTCGCGAACCCAGCGCCCTGATTCCCACAGCGCCATCTTGCTTCATTAGGTGAGCTCATACCACGTGTTCCAGGATTGCACAGGCTGCTGCACACTTGTTACGCCGAGCGCTCCGGGTCCCCGCTCCTCCCCGGAGCGCTCGCTACACTCCTCTCACTGCAGCGCTCCGGTCGGTTCCACGGACCCGGGGCACTGCGATACCGCCTCTGGCCGGGATGCGATTCGCGATGCGGGTAGCGCCCGCTCGCGATGCGCACCCCGGCTCCCGTACCTGACTCGCTCTCCGTCAGTTCTGTCCCGGCGCGCGCGGCCCCGCTCCCTAGGGCGCGCGCGCGCCGGGTCTTTGCGATTTAAAGGGCCACTGCGCCGCTGATTGGCGCAGTGGTTCCAATTAGTGTTTACACCTGTGCACTTCCCTATATCACCTCACTTCCCCTTCACTCCCTCGCCGGATCTTGTTGCCTTAGTGCCAGTGAAAGCGTTTCCTTGTGTGTTCCTAGCCTGTGTTCCAGACCTCCTGCCGTTGCCCCTGACTACGATCCTTGCTGCCTGCCCCGACCTTCTGCTACGTCCGACCTTGCTTCTGTCTACTCCCTTGTACCGCGCCTATCTTCAGCAGCCAGAGAGGTTGAGCCGTTGCTAGGGGATACGACCTGGTCACTACCGCCGCAGCAAGACCATCCCGCTTTGCGGCGGGCTCTGGTGAAAACCAGTAGTGACTTAGAACCGATCCTCTAGCACGGTCCACGCCAATCCCTCTCTGGCACAGAGGATCCACTACCTGCCAGCCGGCATCGTGACAGTAGATCCGGCCATGGATCCCGCTGAAGTTCCTCTGCCAGTTGTCGCTGACCTCACCACGGTGGTCGCCCAGCAGTCACAACAGATTGCGCAACAAGGCCAACAGCTGTCTCAACTGACTGTTATGCTACAACAGTTACTACCACAGCTCCAGCAACCATCTCCTCCGCCAGCTCCTGTACCTCCTCCGCAGCAAGTGGCCGCTTCTGGACTACGACTATCCTTGCCGGATAAATTTGATGGGGACTCTAAGCTTTGCCGTGGCTTCCTTTCCCAATGTTCATTACACTTGGAGATGATGTCGGACCAGTTCCCCACTGAAAGGTCTAAGGTGGCTTTCGTAGTCAGCCTGCTGTCTGGAAAAGCCCTGGCTTGGGCCACACCGCTCTGGGACCGCAATGACCCCGTCACTGCCTCTGTACACTCCTTCTTCTCGGAAATTCGAAGTGTCTTTGAGGAACCTGCCCGAGCCTCTTCTGCTGAGACTGCCCTGTTGAACCTGGTCCAGGGTAATTCTTCCGTTGGCGAGTATGCCGTACAATTCCGTACTCTTGCTTCTGAATTATCCTGGAACAATGAGGCCCTCTGCGCGACCTTTAAAAAAGGCCTATCCAGCAACATTAAAGATGTTCTGGCCGCACGAGAAATGCCTGCTAATCTTCATGAACTTATTCACCTAGCCACTCGCATTGACATGCGTTTTTCCGAAAGGCGTCAGGAGCTCCGCCAAGATATGGACTCTGTTCGCACGAGGCGTTTCTTCTCCTCGGCTCCTCTCTCCTCTGGTTCCCTGCAATCTGTTCCTGTGCCTCCCGCCGTGGAGGCTATGCAGGTCGACCGGTCTCGCCTGACATCTCAAGAGAGGACACGACGCCGCATGGAGAACCTCTGCCTGTACTGTGCTAGTACCGAACACTTCCTGAGGGATTGTCCTATCCGCCCTCCCCGCCTGGAAAGACGTACCCTGACTCCGCACAAAGGTGAGACAATCCTTGATGTCCACTCTGCTTCTCCACGTCTTACTGTGCCTGTGCGGATGTCTGCCTCTGCCTTCTCCTTCTCTACAGTGGCCTTCTTGGACTCTGGATCTGCAGGAAATTTTATTTTGGCCTCTCTCGTCAACAGGTTCAACATCCCAGTGACCAGTCTCACCAGACCCCTTTACATCAATTGTATAAACAATGAAAGATTGGACTGTTCCATACGTTTCCGCACGGAGCCCCTTCTAATGAGCATCGGATCTCATCACGAGAGGATTGAACTTTTGGTCCTCCCCAATTGCACCTCGGAAATTCTCCTTGGACTTCCCTGGCTTCAACTTCATTCCCCAACCCTGGATTGGTCCACTGGGGAGATCAAGAGTTGGGGGCCCTCTTGTTCCAAGGACTGTCTAAAACCGGTTCCCAGTAACCCTTGCCGTAACTCTGTGCTTCCTCCAGTAACCGGCCTCCCTAAGGCCTATATGGACTTCGCGGATGTTTTCTGCAAAAAACAAGCGGAGACTCTACCTCCTCACAGGCCTTATGATTGTCCTATCGACCTCCTCCCGGGCACTACTCCACCCCGGGGCAGAATTTATCCTCTCTCTGTCCCAGAGACTCTTGCCATGTCTGAATACGTCCAGGAGAATCTAAAAAAGGGCTTTATCCGTAAATCCTCCTCTCCTGCCGGAGCCGGATTTTTCTTTGTGTCCAAAAAAGATGGCTCTCTACGTCCTTGCATTGACTACCGCGGACTTAATAAAATCACGGTTAAGAACCGCTACCCCTTACCCCTCATCTCTGAACTCTTTGATCGCCTCCAAGGTGCCCACATCTTTACTAAATTGGACTTAAGAGGCGCCTATAACCTCATCCGCATCAGAGAGGGGGATGAGTGGAAAACAGCATTTAACACCAGAGATGGACACTTTGAGTATCTGGTCATGCCCTTTGGCCTGTGCAACGCCCCTGCTGTCTTCCAAGACTTTGTTAATGAAATTTTTCGTGATCTGTTATACTCCTGTGTTGTTGTATATCTTGATGATATCCTAATTTTTTCGGCCAATCTAGAAGAACACCGCCAGCATGTCCGTATGGTTCTTCAGAGACTTCGTGACAATCAACTCTATGCTAAAATTGAGAAATGTCTGTTTGAATGCCAATCTCTTCCTTTTCTAGGATACTTGGTCTCTGGCCAGGGACTACAAATGGATCCAGATAAACTCTCTGCCGTCTTAGATTGGCCACGCCCCTCCGGACTCCGTGCCATCCAACGTTTTTTGGGGTTCGCCAATTATTACAGGCAATTTATTCCACATTTTTCTACCATTGTGGCTCCTATTGTGGCTTTAACCAAAAAAAATGCCGATCCCAAGTCTTGGCCTCCTCAAGCGGAAGACGCCTTTAAACGACTCAAGTCTGCCTTCTCTTCGGCTCCCGTGCTCTCCAGACCTGACCCATCTAAACCCTTCCTATTGGAGGTTGATGCCTCCTCAGTGGGAGCTGGAGCTGTCCTTCTACAAAAAAACTCTTCCGGGCATGCTGTTACTTGTGGGTTTTTTTCTAGGACCTTCTCTCCGGCGGAGAGGAACTACTCCATCGGGGATCGAGAGCTTCTAGCCATTAAATTAGCACTTGAGGAATGGAGGCATCTGCTGGAGGGATCAAGATTTCCAGTTATTATTTACACCGATCACAAGAACCTCTCATACCTCGAGTCTGCCCAACGGCTGAACCCTCGTCAGGCCAGGTGGTCTCTGTTCTTTGCCCGATTTAATTTCGAAATTCACTTTCGGCCTGCTGATAAGAACATTAGGGCCGATGCTCTCTCTCGTTCCTCAGATGCTTCTGAAATTGAACTCTCTCCTCAACACATCATTCCTCCTGACTGCCTGATTTCCACTTCTCCAGCCTCCATCAGGCAAACTCCTCCAGGAAAGACCTTTGTTTCTCCACGCCAACGCCTCGGAATCCTCAAATGGGGTCACTCCTCCCATCTCGCAGGTCATGCGGGCATCAAGAAATCTGTGCAACTCATCTCTCGCTTCTATTGGTGGCCGACTCTAGAGACTGATGTGGTGGACTTTGTGCGAGCCTGCACTATCTGTGCCCGGGATAAGACTCCTCGCCAGAAGCCCGCTGGTTTTCTTCTTCCTCTGCCTGTTCCCGAACAACCTTGGTCTCTGATTGGTATGGATTTTATTACTGACTTACCCCCATCCCATGGCAACACTGTTATTTGGGTGGTCGTTGATCGATTCTCCAAAATGGCACATTTCATCCCTCTTCCTGGTCTTCCTTCAGCGCCTCAGTTGGCTAAACAATTTTTTGTACACATTTTTCGTCTTCACGGGTTGCCTACGCAGATCGTCTCGGATAGAGGCGTCCAATTTGTGTCTAAATTCTGGAGGGCTCTCTGTAAACAACTCAAGATTAAATTAAATTTTTCTTCTGCATACCATCCTCAATCCAATGGACAAGTAGAAAGAATTAACCAGATCTTGGGTGACTATTTACGACATTTTGTTTCCTCCCGCCAGGATGACTGGGCAGATCTTCTACCTTGGGCCGAATTCTCGTATAATTTCAGAATCTCTGAATCTTCCTCCAAATCCCCGTTTTTCGTGGTGTACGGCCGTCACCCTCTTCCCCCCCTCCCTACCCCCTTGCCCTCTGGTCTGCCCGCTGTGGATGAAATTTCTCGTGATCTCTCCATCATATGGAGAGAGACCCAAAATTCTCTCTTACAGGCTTCTTCACGCATGAAGAGATTCGCGGATAAGAAAAGAAGAGCTCCCCCCATTTTTTCCCCTGGAGACAAGGTATGGCTCTCCGCCAAATATGTCCGCTTCCGTGTCCCTAGCTATAAGTTGGGACCACGCTATCTTGGTCCTTTCAAGATTTTGCGCCAGATTAATCCTGTCTCTTACAAACTTCTTCTTCCTCCTTCTCTTCGTATTCCTAATGCCTTTCATGTTTCTCTTCTTAAACCACTTATCATTAACCGTTTCTCTCCCAAATCTGTTCCCCCCACTCCTGTCTCCGGCTCCTCGGACATCTTCTCCGTCAAAGAAATTTTAGCATCTAAAAAGGTCAGAGGGAAAACCTTCTTTTTAGTGGATTGGGAGGGTTGTGGTCCAGAAGAGAGGTCCTGGGAACCTGAGGACAATATCCTGGACAAAAGTCTGGTCCTCAGGTTCTCAGGCTCCAAGAAGAGGGGGAGACCCAAGGGGGGGGGTACTGTTACGCCGAGCGCTCCGGGTCCCCGCTCCTCCCCGGAGCGCTCGCTACACTCCTCTCACTGCAGCGCTCCGGTCGGTTCCACGGACCCGGGGCGCTGCGATACCGCCTCTGGCCGGGATGCGATTCGCGATGCGGGTAGCGCCCGCTCGCGATGCGCACCCCGGCTCCCGTACCTGACTCGCTCTCCGTCAGTTCTGTCCCGGCGCGCGCGGCCCCGCTCCCTAGGGCGCGCGCGCGCCGGGTCTTTGCGATTTAAAGGGCCACTGCGCCGCTGATTGGCGCAGTGGTTCCAATTAGTGTTTACACCTGTGCACTTCCCTATATCACCTCACTTCCCCTTCACTCCCTCGCCGGATCTTGTTGCCTTAGTGCCAGTGAAAGCGTTTCCTTGTGTGTTCCTAGCCTGTGTTCCAGACCTCCTGCCGTTGCCCCTGACTACGATCCTTGCTGCCTGCCCCGACCTTCTGCTACGTCCGACCTTGCTTCTGTCTACTCCCTTGTACCGCGCCTATCTTCAGCAGCCAGAGAGGTTGAGCCGTTGCTAGGGGATACGACCTGGTCACTACCGCCGCAGCAAGACCATCCCGCTTTGCGGCGGGCTCTGGTGAAAACCAGTAGTGACTTAGAACCGATCCTCTAGCACGGTCCACGCCAATCCCTCTCTGGCACAGAGGATCCACTACCTGCCAGCCGGCATCGTGACAACACTGCATCCTTCTGCCGGCGTCCCTCTTGTGCACTCACTGGGGGAAAGTTATCAACACCTGTGAAGAGGAAAAGTTGATCAGTTTCCCATAGCAACCACTCAGATTGCTTCTTTCATTTTTAAAAAGGCCTCTGAAAAAATGAAAGCAGCAATGTGATTGGTTGTTATTGGCAACTGGACAACTTTTCCTCTGCACAGGTTTTGATAATCTCTCCCACTGACTCTCAGCGCATTTACCACACTATTTCATTCCTCTTTAGCTGCCACCCTAGCAGCATTCTTTGTGGACTGGTAACATCAAGCCCGATCCTACCAGACTCTCCTCTCCCCTGAGGTAACGCTGAGCACACTGCTGTACCCATCACCCATCATAGTATAGTACGGTTTTAGGTCCGGTCATGAAACCGCATACGGGTCAAAAATGAGCCGACCAGAGTCATCGTTTGACTCCAGTCGGCTCAATAAAGTAGATGGATTTCAGTGCCGGTCCGGCTGGGGTACGGGAGCACCCAGTTTTCCCCTCCCCCAGCCGGATCCGGCAACCGTAGGCTGAAAACGAGGTGTGAATGCAGCCTTTTTTTGTGGGGTTAGAGCAGTGTTTCTTAACCAGACTGCATCCAGCTGTTGCAAGACTACTACTCCCAGCATGCCTGGACAGCCAAAATGACTCTGCACAATGGTTGGGAAACACTGGATTAGAGGGGGGCACTTTGATTGATATTTGTTGAGAACATGCGCCAGAAAGGTGGCATAATGCAGCATAAAACTTAATGTGTGCCGTATTTATAATACACAACTATCCATTTTTCATCTGCTGAGACCGGCAGACACAGCTGCTTAATCACACCCTAACATAGTACCCTGTATGGTGGACATTGCTACAAAGTAGTGAGATCTGTACCACCTACCGGAACTGTTACCTTACATTGATCCTAGGGGGGTGGGCAACAAAATGCCCTAAGCCGTGAGAAAATCCTGTGTGCACCCCTGGTGAGCAGCGATGTACAGTATACTCTATATACATCGCCATTCTCTTACATCCACAGGCCGTGGAAGGGGACCAAAATGCACCTTCGCCTGTGTAGATAAAAATCCTTGCAATGGCCCTGCATACACAACACACACAGAAAAGGAGATTGTGCTCCACTATATTTCTACAGTACACATTCTAATGAAAAGCAGCCTGGCAGGCATTATAGAGTAGTACTGAGCAGTGTAAGCTGTTGCTATCTCCTCTACCTCTCCATAGACTTCTATGGGCAACATATAACTTTCAGCAGTTTTTAAGAGTGAGGGATAAGTTTAGGAGGGAGAAGGAAAGGCAAAGTAGCCTGAAAAGATTAGTGACCATTTGGATCTCTGTGTCAGAAAAACTTAAGATATTCACTATTTCAAAAGACAATTGGTACGGAATTTTGGACTTCAAATTCTTTATGTGTCCATAGGAAATTAAAGTCTGTTTCTGATTTCTGACTCTCTGTTATGATAAATTGTCTCAATAATGAGAACTGTCACGGAATGTAATGTATATATTTACTATGTATGTGCATTTCCCTATATTGTACAATAGAGGCGGCATAGAAAATGCTATCAGGTCTTAGTTTTTAGATTACTTGACAAATGAAATCATAAGTGACGGTGCTGACACCATGAATGAATCTGCCTGCTCCCGGGAAAGTGACTGGCTTGGATATGCACGACTTGTTACTTTTTTCCCGGCACACCTACAACCCCTTCTCTCAGAAGACAAAACACATCTGCCACTTCCTCTCGTCTATGTCCCTGTAACAACTGTCGAGCAAAAAAAAGATTGATTATCAGTCAAAAACATTGCACAACACCAGATTTCGGTAGGTTAAGCTTGCTGATCCAGCAAGAGACGGTTTGCAATTTCTATCGTCCTGTGCCAATATTTTAGTACGAAAAGAACAGCAGCGTAAATCACGGTAAAACTCAGCCAAACAGGACAAAGCTTCAATATTCTGTCTCCTCTAGGTTTACATCGGCAATGAGGGGGGGAAAAAACGTGAGACAGGGACGAATACAAGCAGAGACAGTGAGCGCAGGAAATTTGCTTGATGAATTTTGATATCCATTTTAATGTCCAGTCAAGTGTATGGAATCGCCATAAGAATGATAAAATTCTATGTGCCCTGCGGGTTTCTCTAACATGCTGATGTGCTGAGTACAGGAAAATCTCAGCAGCAGAGGGATGAATTGTAAAACTAGGAAGGCTGGGAGGTTAATAACGCAGTTTTATCTAGTTACTGCCGGCAAATAAGACGTTCAGAAAAGTGGGGAGTCTTATCTTTAAGGAGAATTGGATAACACGCAGAGATATGCGGAGAGCAGAATTCATTTACGAACTAACTTAACCATCTGGCTGCCAGAGCATCAACCGACACATTTAGTTGAAGGCTGTGAAATGGGTTGTCCCCTCTGGCAGCGAAATGCTATGTGAATTTATGCGCAATAGATAGACAGCTATTGAGCTTCTCCAGGGTGAGAAATGTGGATTCTTAAAATTACTGCATACAAGTAAATGTTAGTACATGAGGAATCCATATGTGGGAATTTCATGTTTGTCCGCAGGTCATTCACAAGAATCTGTATTACAAATTGGAGGTACTCAAAAGTGTAATATAGATAATGGAAAGCACGGCTGTCTCATCTGAAGTTATGTAAGGATCTTGGTGTGAGGCTTTATGCAACATGGGTCCTTGTTACTTGAAGGGGTACTCCGCTGCCCCAGCATTCGGAACATTTTGTTCTGAACGCTTGGATCGGGCAGCCGGGGTTGTGACGTCACGACCACGCCCCTCGTGACATCACACCACATCCACTCAATGCAAGTCTATGGGAGGGGGCGTGGTGTGATGTCACAAGGGGGCATGGGAGTGACGTCACGACCCCTGCCGCCGGCATCCAGCGGGAACCCCCGTGATCAAACATCTTATCCCCTATCCTTTGGATAGGGGATAAGATGTCTAGGGGTGGAGTACCACTTTAATACTACATCGCTATAGGGACTTTATGCTGCCAAGATTTGGCACCATAAAACAGAGATTGCTTTAAAGGGGGAAAAAACACCATCACACATCATATAATTCTATAAGGGTGTGTTCACACAGGCATAAAATGCGCTGTTTTTGATGCAGAAAACACACAGATTTCTGCATCCAAAACAGTGTTAGGGTGCGTTCCCACAGGGCGTATACGCAGCGTATTTGACGCTGCGCAAAATTTACGGCAGCAGCGGGAAATATACTGCGTATTCCTTGCTCACTATACACACAGGGCTTTCCGGCGGCAGCCCTATGTGTATAGTGAGTTTTGGAGGTGAGCCGTGCGTCACAGTCACGCCGGCACACGGCTCCGCCTCCAAAACTCACTATACACATAGGGCTGCCGCCGGAAAGCCCTGTGTGTATAGGGAGCAAGGAATACGCAGCATATTTCCCGATGCTGCCATAAATTTTGCGCAGCGTCAAATACGCTGCGTATACGCCCTGTGGGAACGCACCCTTAACGTTGAGAGAAACACAAGGGGAACACATCGCAGAGTAGTGACAGTGGGAGCTACATGGCTGCCCCAACCCTCCCGGAAGAGAGAGAGCCGCGGTGCTTCACACAAGTGAGTTTGTGAACATATCCTAAAATATCGGAGGGGATTGAAGGTATAGTATGGAGAATGGAGGTCAGGTGTTATTTTAGAAAATCATACCACTGGACCATATGCATAAAATATTCAGAATGTATGTAAAGGAAACCTAGTAAATGAAGAGTGCAAAATATTAAAACTATGATAGGACTTGGGATAGCTGCAGGGAAAGCTAGGCAGATAAATAATGATGTGTCTCCGCTAAGCATTTGTAGAATTTCCCCTTAAGTGCTTGTGTAAAACATTGTAAAATGACATTTCGCTGTTAAACATGAGTAATTGGTCTTGAAACCTCATTGTTCAGCTGGGCTTACTGTGAAGCATTTTTCTAGAAAAAGTTGGAATTGTTCTTAAAGAGGTGCTGCGGGGAACACAACTTATTCTTTATCCACAGATCGCGGGGGGTCCGACAGCTGTGACCCCCAAAATCTCCTATATGGGGCCCAGCTCTCCTCTTTCAATTTACCACACTGGGCACTCCGGCCCCTCCTTCCGAGATGATCAGGAGTGATGGCCAGCTTGGCCATTCACCAGCTGACACAGGATTGGCCAGTGAGT
The DNA here is from genome assembly GCF_029499605.1 of Hyla sarda. NCBI lineage: Eukaryota > Metazoa > Chordata > Amphibia > Anura > Hylidae > Hyla > Hyla sarda. The sequence goes on along the minus strand of NC_079194.1, from coordinate 227,000,828 downwards.
GGCTGAGTGAACCGTCACTCCTATTCTTCTGGAAAAGAGGGGACTGGGGAGCTTCAGGGACTGGTGTGTAGCCTTGCCCGATATGGGAGATCGTGTGGAGTCCCAGTGTTCAGACCACCATGATCAGACGCTTAAAGGGGTACTGCCCTGGAAAAAAATTTTTTTAAATCAACTGGTGCCAGAACGTTAAACATATTTGTAAATGACTACTATTTAAAAATCTTAATCCTTCCAGTACTTATCAGCTGTTGTATGCTCCACAGGTAGTTCTTTTAATTTTGAATTTCCTTTCTGTCTGTCCACAGTAATCTCTGCTGACACCTCTGTCCATGTCAGGAACTGTCCAGAGCATGATAGGTTTGCTATGGGGATTTGCTACTCTGGACAGTCCCAAAAATGGACAGAGGTGTCAGCAGAGAGCACTGTGGTCAGACAGAAAGTAAAGAACTTCCTCTGGAACATACAGCAGCAGATAAGTACTGGAAGGGTTAGGATTTTTAAATAGAAGTAATTTTCAAATCTGTTTGACTGAGTCTAGCTGAAGCTGGGTCTGTATTCTAAAGTGTGGTATTATTAAGTGTTACATTTGAGAAGTTTTATAAGCAGAAGTTCATGTGCTAAGTATACTGTGGATCATTGTTTTCCAAACAGGGTGTCTCCAGCGGTTGCATAGCCCTTGCATTTTTTTTTTCCTCCTGTCTGTAGCACACCTGGGGGAGGGGTTAATTGATTAACTGCTCTCAGGTGTATAAAACTAACTGGGAAACTCTGTGAGCCCTGCTCTGACTGAGTCTAGCTGAAGCTGGGTCTGTATTCTAAAGTGTGGTATTATTAAGTGTTACATTTGAGAAGTTTTATAAGCAGAAGTTCATGTGCTAAGTATACTGTGGATCATTGTTTTCCAAACAGGGTGTCTCCAGCGGTTGCATAGCCCTTGCATTTTTTTTTTCCTCCTGTCTGTAGCACACCTGGGGGAGGGGTTAATTGATTAACTGCTCTCAGGTGTATAAAACTAACTGGGAAACTCTGTGAGCCCTGCTCTGACTGAGTCTAGCTGAAGCTGGGTCTGTATTCTAAAGTGTGGTATTATTAAGTGTTACATTTGAGAAGTTTTATAAGCAGAAGTTCATGTGCTAAGTATACTGTGGATCATTGTTTTCCAAACAGGGTGTCTCCAGCGGTTGCATAGCCCTTGCATTTTTTTTTTCCTCCTGTCTGTAGCACACCTGGGGGAGGGGTTAATTGATTAACTGCTCTCAGGTGTATAAAACTAACTGGGAAACTCTGTGAGCCCTGCTCTGACTGAGTCTAGCTGAAGCTGGGTCTGTATTCTAAAGTGTGGTATTATTAAGTGTTACATTTGAGAAGTTTTATAAGCAGAAGTTCATGTGCTAAGTATACTGTGGATCATTGTTTTCCAAACAGGGTGTCTCCAGCGGTTGCATAGCCCTTGCATTTTTTTTTTCCTCCTGTCTGTAGCACACCTGGGGGAGGGGTTAATTGATTAACTGCTCTCAGGTGTATAAAACTAACTGGGAAACTCTGTGAGCCCTGCTCTGACTGAGTCTAGCTGAAGCTGGGTCTGTATTCTAAAGTGTGGTATTATTAAGTGTTACATTTGAGAAGTTTTATAAGCAGAAGTTCATGTGCTAAGTATACTGTGGATCATTGTTTTCCAAACAGGGTGTCTCCAGCGGTTGCATAGCCCTTGCATTTTTTTTTTCCTCCTGTCTGTAGCACACCTGGGGGAGGGGTTAATTGATTAACTGCTCTCAGGTGTATAAAACTAACTGGGAAACTCTGTGAGCCCTGCTCTGACTGAGTCTAGCTGAAGCTGGGTCTGTATTCTAAAGTGTGGTATTATTAAGTGTTACATTTGAGAAGTTTTATAAGCAGAAGTTTAGAAAGCAGGAGTTGTAAGCAGGACCCACTGTAACTGTAAGTATTACACTCCCTTGATAAAAGTAGTTTTTCTTAATAGTTAATAACAGCTGTTTGTCACCAAGGATATGGACAGCAGGATTGGAGGTTTTCTTCAGTGCACATTGTGCCACATGTATACATCTCTGGAGCAGCAGCTTCAGGGTGCATACTGCTGTGACAAATGTGAGCATGTTGCCCACCTGGAAGCTCGTATTAGAGATCTAGAGGAGCAAAATGCAACATTGAGGGCGATTGACAATCTTACAGAGCAAGCAGTTAGTGGGGCAGAAATGGAGGTTGGAGAAACTAGCCAGGAGGCCCAAGTAGGGAGCTGGGTTAATGTAGTTAGAGGGACTGGAAATGGGGCAAGGAAAAGGAAGGTCACTTCTGCTTCTGATCTCCCAAGTAAAATTGCCAAGTTGGGCGATGATGCGAGGGCCTCAGTATCAGAGATGGCAACCCTAGTGGATACTGGTCTCCCTAACAGCCGGGGGAACAGCTCAACTAGTAGTGTGGGGGATGGTAACGCAGGTAGGCCAAGACAGTTAGTTGTGGTAGGGGACTCTATAATCAGGAAGACGGATAGAATAATTTGTCGCCAAGACCACCTCAACCGAATGGTTTGCTGTCTCCCTGGTGCCAGGGTTCGGCATGTGGTGGAAAGGGTGGACAAATTACTAGGGGGGGCTGGGGATGACCCAGCTGTCGTGGTCCATGTGGGAACCAACGACAGAATACATGGTAGGTGGAGGTCCTTGAAGAATAATTACAAGGAACTAGGTGCCAAGCTGAAGGGAAGGACCTCTAAGGTTGTGTTCTCTGGAATACTTCCTGTGCCATGCGCATCGCAGGAAAGACAGCGGGAGCTTAGGGAGTTAAATGCATGGCTTAAGTCGTGGTGTGAGGGGGAAGGGTTTGGGTTTTTAGAGCACTGGGCTGACTTTTCATTGGGGTACAAACTCTATTCTACGGATAATTTGCACCTGAATGGAAGGGGGTCTGCTGTGCTGGGGGAGAGAATCCTGGAAGGGGTGGCTGAGTATTTAAACTAGGTGAGTGGGGGGAGGATAATAAAGCAAAGAAAGCAGACAGTGGGATGGATAGGTTAGAGAGGGGTCAGGACATAATGGCGGGTGGAGAGGAGTCCTGTGGGGGGAGGTTAAGAACAGTGGATAAGGAGATTCATGCGTTACAAACCAGCTGTAAAAATAAATGTAGCCCGAAAAATTGTAATCCCAATAATTCAAAAAATTCCATTAGCCCCAATAACTCAATAACTACAATAAGCCCCATTAACTCAAAAAATACCATTAGCCCCAATAACTTAAATAACAACGTTAGACGCAATAACGCAAAAAATCCCATTAGCCCCAATAACTTAAATAATAACGTTAGACCCAATAACTCAAAAAATCCCATTAGCCCCAATAACTTAAATAGTACAATTAGCCCTTATAACTCAAAAAATGACATTAACCCCAATAACTCTGAAAATCCCATTAGTGAGACTATATGTGTAAAACTTAATGGAAATGTAAAGTGTATGTTCACAAATGCCAGAAGCCTAGCAAATAAAATGGGGGAGCTTGAGGCCTTGATACTGGAGGAACATATTGATATAGTTGGGGTCACTGAGACATGGCTGGACTCCTCGCATGACTGGGCTGTCAATCTGCAGGGGTTTACATTGTTTCGCAAGGATAGAATGAACAGAAAAGGTGGTGGAGTCTGTCTGTATGTAAGAAGTGGTATGAAAGTCAATGTGAACGATGCCATAGTGTGTGATGATTCTGAGGAGGTGGAATCACTGTGGGTAGAATTACAAAAGGAGGGAAATACTGAAAAAATAATATTTGGTGTAATTTACAGACCCCCTAATATCACTGAAGAGATAGAAGGTCGGCTGTATAAACAAATAGAGAGGGCCGCCCGGGCAGGTACAGTGGTAATAATGGGAGATTTTAACTATCCAGATATAGATTGGGGCCGGGGGTTGGCTAAAACTACAAAGGGGAGAAAATTCCTAAATTTATTGCAGGATAATTTTATGGGCCAGTTTGTGGAGGACCCAACAAGAAGTGATGCCTTGTTGGATCTGATCATTTCCAACAACGCAGAGCTGGTTGGTAATGTAACTGTGCGGGAAAACCTTGGTAATAGCGACCACAATATAGTTACTTTTGACTTAAAATGTAGAAAACAAAGACAGACGGGGAAAGCAAAAACATATAACTTTAAAAAGGCAAATTTCCCTGGGCTGAGGGCTGCACTACAGGACATAGACTGGGGGGAGGTGTTCTCAAATACTGATACAGAAGGTAAATGGGACATCTTTAAATCAACTCTAAATAACTATACAGCTAAATATATACCAAAGGGGAACAAATATAAACGATTAAAACTAAATCCTACATGGCTGACAAATGAGGTTAAAAGAGCAATAAACAACAAAAAAATAGCCTTCAAAAAATACAAATCTGATGGGTCAGCTATAACATTTAAACAGTACAAGGAGCTTAATAAAATCTGTAAAAATGTAATAAAAACAGCAAAAATTCAAAATGAGAGACAGGTGGCCGAAGAAAGCAAAACTAATCCTAAATATTTTTTTAGATATATAAATACAAAAAAACCAAGGACAGAGCATGTAGGACCCCTTAATAATGATAATGGGGAGGTTGTCACGGGCGATCAAGAGAAGGCGGAGCTACTGAATGGGTTCTTTAGTTCTGTATATACTATGGAAGAAGGAGCTGACATTGGTCAGGTCAGTGCTGGTAGCACATCATATAATGTATTGAACTGGCTTAATGTAGAGATGGTACAAGGTAAGTTAAGTAAAGTAAATGTAAGCAAATCTCCAGGGCCGGATGGACTACACCCAAGAGTTCTTAGAGAGGTAAGTTCAGTAATATCTGTACCCTTGTTCATGATATTTAGAGATTCTCTGGTGTCTGGTATTGTGCCAAGGGACTGGCGCAAGGCTAATGTGGTACCAATCTTCAAGAAGGGCTCTAGGTCTTCGCCAGGCAATTATAGACCGGTAAGTCTAACGTGCATTGTGGGTAAATTGTTTGAAGGACTTATAAGGGATTACATACAGGAATACATAGGGGATAATAGTATTATAAGTGATAGCCAGCATGGGTTTACTAAGGATAGAAGTTGTCAAACCAATCTAATTTGCTTTTATGAAGAGGTGAGTAGAAGCCTTGACAGAGGAATGGCTGTGGATATAGTGTTTCTGGATTTTGCCAAAGCATTTGATACTGTCCCTCACAGACATCTGACAGGTAAGTTAAGGTCCTTGGGCTTGGAAACTTTAGTTTGTAACTGGATTGAACACTGGCTCATAGATCGTACCCAGAGAGTGGTGGTAAATGATTCGTACTCTGATTGGTCCCCGGTTATTAGTGGTGTACCCCAAGGTTCAGTACTGGGCCCGCTGCTGTTTAATTTATTTATCAATGATATAGAGGATGGTATTAACAGCTCTGTTTCTATCTTTGCAGATGACACCAAGCTTTGTAGCACGGTACAGTCTATAGAGGAGGTGTATAGGTTACAAGATGACTTGGATAGACTAAGTGTCTGGGCATCCACTTGGCAAATGAGGTTCAATGTGGATAAATGTAAAGTTATGCATCTGGGTACTAATAACCTGCATGCGTCGTATGTCTTAGGGGGGATTAAACTGGCAGAGTCACTGGTAGAGAAGGATCTGGGTGTACTTGTAGATCACAGACTACAAAATAGCATGCAATGTCAGGCTGCTGCTTCCAAAGCCGGCAGGATATTGTCATGTATAAAAAGAGGCATGGACTCGAGGGGCAGGGACATAATACTCCCCCTTTATAAAGCATTGGTACGGCCTCACCTGGAATATGCTGTTCAGTTTTGGTCGCCTGTTCATAAAAGGGACACTGCGGAGTTGGAAAGGGTGCAGAGACGCGCGACTAAACTAATATGGGGCATGGAACATCTTAGCTATGAGGAGCGATTAAAGGAGTTACAATTGTTTAGTCTTGAGAAGAGACGTTTAAGGGGGGATATGATAAACGTATATAAGTATATAAATGGCCCATACAAAAAATATGGAGAAAAACTGTTCCAGGTTAAACCCCCCCAAAGGACGAGGGGGCACTCCCTCCGTCTGGAGAAGAAAAGGTTTAGTCTAAAGGGGCGGCACGCCTTCTTTACCGTGAGGACTGTGAATTTATGGAACGGTCTACCTCAGGAACTGGTCACAGCAGGAACAATTAACAGCTTTAAAGCAGGGTTAGATACATTCCTGGAACAAAATAACATTAATGCTTATGCAGAATTATAAAACTACATCCCTTTCCCTTATCCCCTTACATCCTTCCCTTCAATCCCCTGGTTGGACTTGATGGACGTATGTCTTTTTTCAACCATACTAACTATGTAACTATGTAACTATGTAACTTTCTGGCACCAGTAGATTTAAAAAAAAAAAATGTTTTCCAGTGGAGTACCTCTTTAACCCCTTCCCGCAGAACGCAGTATATATATGGATGATGACACGATACCTTGGCACATTCCGCCGTCTATATTGGGTTAATTAGCTAAAGTCTCTCCCGCCATTTGATTAACACGATCAGCAACCGGGTGTGCATGTGCAGCGGAATCGGCGGGTGTGCGGCGGGACTGGGAGGTGTGCGGTGGGAGCGGCGGGTGTCCGGAGGTCCGGCAGCAGGAGCGACGGGTGTCCGGAGGTACGGCCGCGGGTGTCTGGAGGTCCAGCATCAGCGATGATGATGTGGCAGGTGAGTGCTCTCCTCCTTTCAATTTTCAAAAGTCTGGGCATGCTGGGAGTTGTAGTTTTGCAACATCTGGAGGACCGCAGTTTGGAGACCACTGTGTAGTTGTCTCTAAACTGTGGCCATCCATATGTTGGAAAAGTACAACTCACAGAATGCCCAGACTTTTGTGACCACTCGTCTGCTGCCTGCCCCTAGCTTTTTATGGGTTGCAGTTTTTTTTTTTGCACTTATTTGGGGGGCATATGCAGTCCGTGCCACCAGCAACTATTCTGCGCTTTGCGGCTGGACCGTACCCATGTGCAGACTGCGCTCATTACTGATCAGCACTTTTTTGGGGTACAGGCATTTTTTTAAAATCTTTTTCTTTGGGGAGTTGCAGTGGAGCCACACATCGCAGAACAGTCGTTGGTAGCATGGACCACAAACACCAAAAAAAAAGTGCAAAAAATACTCTACCCAGCACAGTCTGAACATGGATTACGGTCCAGCCGCACAGCACAGAACAGTCGCTGGTGGCACGGACCGCATCCCCTAAAAGTGCAAAAAAAGAAAAAAACTGCACCGCAAAAAAAGCCTACAGTAAACGTAAAAATCACTACACCTACACTACACACTGAAATAAAGTGAAAACACTACATTTACACACTTACACCCCCCCCCCCCCCCTCCCTCTCCCTCTCCCTATAAAATATAAATATTCCAAAGCCTTTTCGGTGGAGGAGGCATATGACATGTGCTTGCCTCTGTCACCGAGAGTGCCAATGAGGGAGAGGAGAAAGACCCCACATGTCTTTCTCCTCCCCCATCATAATGGTGATGCCTAGTGTTGAGCGGCATAGGCCATATTCGAATTCGCAATATTTTGTGAATATATGGCCTAATATTCGTCATATATTTGCTAAATTCGCATATTCGTAATATTCGCGTTTTATTTTCGCATATGCGAACATTCGCACAAGCCAAAATTAGTATATGCAAAAATTAACATATGCGAAAATTCGTACGCCAGTCTCACACAGTAGTATTACAGCCTTCTTTACACCACACAAGCTGGAATCAGAGAGGGATGATCACTGTGATGTGTACTGTGAAAAAAACAACAAAAAAAGAATATTCGTAATTGCGAATATATATTGCTATATTCGAATATTGCGAATATTCGCAAGCAACACTAGTGATGCCCTCCAGATGGAGCTGCAGGGCAATAACAGTAGAGGTCCCCATACTAGTGACCCTATCCCCTGTACAATCCCCCCTGTTCTCCCCATATAGGTGACCCCGCCTGGACCCTAGTCCAGGTGGGGTCATCCATATGAGCCACTGATCTCTAGGTTTGTTGGCCGCCCAGAAATCCAAATTGACCCCACAGTCCTCACTGAAATTTGGTTTCCTTTTTTTCAGTGAGTCAATTTGATGGCGGCTCAAACAAACTTTTGCAGCCCAGCAGCCAGATGCTTTCTTGTGCACACGGCAGAATTTCCTCTGCAGATGTTTCTGCGGCAGAAATACCAATTCCGGAGTACACAGTAAGCATAAACATGTCTATTCTTTCTGTGGAGTCCACACAGAAGTGCATTGCCGTCTATGAGACAGCGCACTTCCCAGCACTTATAGCGCCGGCATGTTCTGCCACAATTACCAAACCCACAGGCGGCCGCCCGGGGTACAAAACCCTGAATAATGTTCCCACCCCTAAAACCTGCAATCTTTATTATAACTGTATGAAATCCTGCATTGGCAATTACTGGCAGATAATGTGTTAAATTGAGGTACTCCTCTTATATGTATCCTATCACCAGGGCCTGCAGTGCTCTGTGAATAATGCCAGTATAACAGCCAGACTTAAAAACTGTAAACACTAGCCCCCTCTACATGTTTCGTTGCTAATCACAACATCCTCAGGGGGGTAATGGGCAGTGACACACGCGGCCGGTAACCATGATCTGTTTATAATATCTGTCATTCTTACGTCAGCTCCAATGAGTTGTTATCACCACTCAGCTGTAACATAGCTTATTTCTTCATCATTTAACCAATAGCAGGTTAAAACACATCTCCAACTCACCAGTTACGTCAGCATCGGAAATTCCGACATCCAATTGTATTCCGTTGTTCCTCAGCGCTTCATCCCACGTCAAACATATGCACGTTCTGCCAGCGCTCTGCTGTCGGTGGAATGTCCACACGGAAATTTTCCGTGCGGACATAACACCGTCTGAACCTATTGTCAGCTGCCCTTATGCAAATCACTTATTTAGGCCTCAAATGTGCATGGCGCTCTCTAACTCCAGAGCCCTGTAGTATTTCAAAGCAACAGTTTAAGGCCACATATGGAGTATTTCCACACTCATCAGAAATTGTGTTAAAAATTTGGGGGGGCTTTTTTTCCTTTTATTTCTGAAAATGACAAAACTGGGGCTACACCAGAATGTTCGTTTAAAAAAATATATATTTTTACACTAACATGCTGGGTTTTTCCTTTATTTTTCATTTTCACAAGAGGTAAAAGGAGAAAAAGCCCCCCAAAATAAGTAACACAATTTCTCCCGAGTAAGGAAATACCCCATATGTGGGTGTCAATTGCTCTGAGGGCGGACAACATGGCTCAGGAGTGAGAGAGCACCATGTACATTTGAGGCTTAAAATTGGGATTTGCACAGGGGTGGCTGACCAGAGGTTTTGACATAAACGCTTAACGCTTAAAAAAAATCACCCTCATGTGACCCCATTTTGGAAACTACACGCATCAAGGAATGTAATAAGGGGTATAGTTAGCATTTACACCCCACAGGTTTTCATTTGCACAGCCCACTGTTCCAAAAATCTTTCAAATGCCAGTGGGGTGTAAATACTCACTGCACCCCTTATTACATTCCGCGAGGGGTGTAATTTCCATAATGAGGTCACATGTGGGGAGTTTCACTGTTCTGACACCGCGGGGGGCTTTGTAAACGCACATGGCCCCCGACTTGAATTCCAGCCAAATTCTCTCTCCAAAAGCCCAATGGTGCTCCTTCTCTTATGTGCCCTGTTGTGCGCCCACAGTACACTTTACATCCACATATGGGGTATTTTCATACTCAAAAGGAATGGAGTTATACATTTTGGGAGGCTTTTTATCCTATTACCCCTTGTGAATATGAAAAATTTGGAGTAATACCAGCATTTTAGTGAAAAAAATCTAATTTTTCATTTTCACGTCCAAATTTTATAAAAGTTTGCCAAACACCTGTGGGGTGTTAAGGTTCACTGTACCCCTTGTTCCGCTCCTTGAGGAGTGTAGTTTCCCAAATAGTGTGCCATGTGGGGTGTTTTTCTTATGCTGTTCTGCCACCATGGGGGCTTCCTAATTGCAACATGCCCCCTAAAAACCATTTCAGCAAAATTCTCTCTCCAAAAGCCAAATTTTGCTCCATCTATTCTGAGCATTGTAGTGCACTGGTAGAGCACTTTATGTTCACATATGAGGTATTTACATACTCAGAAGAGTTGGGGTTACAAATTTTGGGGGGCTTTTTCTCCTTTTACCCCTTGGGAAAATGAAAAACTTGGGGTGACACCAGCATTTTGGTGAAAAAATTCAAATTTTTCATTTTCACGTCCAACTTTAATGAAAGTTTGTCAAACATCTGTGGGGTGTTAACGTTCACTGTACCCATTGTTACATTTCTTGAGGAGTGTAGTTTCCCAAATAGTATGCCATGTGGGGTGTTTTTTGCTGTTCTGGCACCATGGGGGCTTCCGAAATCCAACATGCCCCCTAAAAACCATTTCAACAAAATTCTCTCTCCAAAAGCCAAATTTTGCTCCATCTATTCTGAGCATTGTAGTGTGCTGGTAGAGCACTTTACGTCCACATATGAGGTATTTCCATATCCAGAAGAGATGGGGTTACAAATTTTGGTGGCTTTTTCTCCTATTACCCCTTGTAAAAATGAATATATGAGGTAACACCAGCATATTAGTTTAAAAAAAAAATTTTTCCTTTTCACGTTCAACTTCAACAAAAATTCATCAAACACCTGTGGGGTGTTAGGACTCACTGTACCCTTTGTTACGTTCCTTGAGGAGTGTAGCTTCCAAAATAGTGTGCCATGTGTTTTTTTTTTTCTGCTGTTCTGGCACCATGGGGGCTTCCTAAATGCAACATGCCCCTCCCAAAAGCCATTTCAGCAAAGTTCTCTCTCGAAAATTGCTCCCTTCCTTCTGAGCCCTCTAGTGCACCCGCAGAGTGCTTTACTTCCACATATGAGGTATTTCCTTACTCGAGAGAAATTGGGTTACACATTGTGGGGGTTTTGGGGGGATTTTCTCCTTAAACCACTTGTAAAATTGAAAAAAATGGGGCTACAAGAACATGCAAAAAATTGATATTTTGAGTTTTCTCTTCCACTTTTGCTCTTCTATTCTCACTCTGCTATTCCTGTGAAACACTTAAAGGGTTAACAAACTTTCTGAATGTAATTTTGAATATTTTGAGGGGTGCAGTTTCTATAACGGGGTCATTTATGGGGGATTTCTCACAGAAAGGCCCCTCAAATCCATTGCAAACTGAACAGGCCCCTGAAAAATCAAGATTTAGAATTTTTCGAGAACATTTTGAAAACTGCTGCTAAACTTTGAAGCCCTCTAATGTCTTCAAAAAGTAACAATATGTCAACTTTATGATGGCAACATAAAGTAGACATATTGTACAGTGATCCCCGACCTAGGATGGCCCGGACATACTATAATTTCAACATATGATGATGGCAGCATGCCACATGCTTTTGTATGTTGGGGCCATCACATAAACGGCTATCTGGCAGCGCAGACTGCTTCAATGGCTGCCAGATAGCCATTTAATGTGCCCTGCGTAGCCCGGTCCGGACTGTCCGGGGACGTGATGACAGCTACTATCCAGGGCAGCGGTGAAGGTCCGGAGCGGCGGGGACACGTGAGTATAACTTTCTATAATACTATTGCATGGATCCCTCAACAAGTAACGATGGTTCATTTGGAACGAATTATGATCGTATGTTGAGGGATCACTGTATATGTGAATGACAAGCAGAAAGTTTTCAAAATTTTCACGAAATCTTGGCGTTTTTCTCCAAGAAATGATCCAAGTATCGATGAAGAATTTTGCACTGTATTAAAGTACAATATGTAATGAAAAAAAACAATCTCTGAATCAAATTCATAAGTTAAAGCATCCCAGAATTATTAATGCATAAAGTGAAGGTGGTCAGATTTGTAAAAAATGGCTGTGCCCTTAAGGTCAAAATGGGCTATGTCCTTAACTTCTTGGGGACGCAGGGCGTACACGTATGCCCTACATCCCGAGCCTTAAGGACTCAGGGCGTACCTGTACACCCTGGTCCAGTTTAACGGGTTGAAACCGTTCTCACTGGCGGAGAACAGGTTAAACCCAGTGGGTCCCGTTTGCTACGGGCAGCCAGGACCCACAGCTAATGCCAGGCATGGCCGATCGGGCCAATGCCCGGCATTAACCCTTGAGACGCCACGATCAAAGTTGATTTCGGTGTCTAAAGAGAAAGTACAAGAATCCCGGCAGCTCAGCAGAGCTGATTGGGACTATAGCGACAAAATCACGATGTCCCAATCAGCTGACTGGATGACGGGAGGGTCCTCACATGCCTCTCTGTCATCCAATCGACAATCTACTGCTCCATGCCTGCGCAGCAGGCTAAAGCAGCAGATCGATGGTTACACTGATCAGTGCTTTGCAATGGCATAACACTGATCAGTAAATGCCCCCTATGGGGGTTAAAAAAAGAAAAAAAATGTGTAATTTTTTTTAAAATAAAAGTTCATTAACCCCTATCCTATTCAAAGTTTAAATCACCCCCCTTTTCCCATCATTTAAATAAAATAATGTAATAAAGAATAAAAATAATCATATGTGGTACCGGTATGTGTAAATGTCCAAACTATTAAAATATAAGCTTAGCAAAACCACACGGTCGATGGCGTACACGTAAAAAAATACCAAAGTCCAAAATTGTGCATTTTTGTTCACTTCATATACCATAAAAATATTAATAAAAAGCGATCAAAAAGTTCCTTCAAAACAAAAATGACACCGATAAAAACTACAGATGACGCGCGAAAAAATGAGCCCTTACATAGCAACATACACGGAAAAATTAAAAAGTTATAGGGGTCAGAAGATGCCAATTTCAAACATATAATATAAAATTATTAAAATAAAATAAAACCTATATAAATTGGGTATCCTTGTAACTGTATGGACCTACAGAATAAAGGAAAGCTGTAATTTTTACCGAAAAGTGCACTGCGTAGAAACGGTAGTCCCCAAAATTTACAAAATGGTGTTTCTTTTTTTTATTTCACCCCACAAATATTTTGGGGGGGTTTTCGCCGCAGGTTATATTATAAAATAAGTGATGTCATTACAAAGTACAATTGATGACGCAAAAAACAAGCTCTTATATGGGTCTGTAGGTGCAAAATTTTAAGTGTTACGATTTTTAGAAGGGAAGGAGAAAAAAACGAAAATGCAAAAACGAAAACTTGCTGAGTCCTCAAGGTGAAAATAGGCTGAGTCCCTAAGGAGTTAAGTTGTGTTCCCTGGAGCACCCGTTTCCTGGAGTTGCCCTCTTTGGCATTTCAATAGCACTCTTCTTCTCCTTCTATCAAAAATGATTGGTGGAGGTCTCAGTGATACTTTAAATATTGAAGGGCATCAAGTATTTTCTGATCACTGCGTCATCTGATCCTATCACAGTTTCTATTTTGCAGGATCCATGATTGGGTCCCAAAAGATGGAGAATTATTAAGAAAACCTGATGCACCTGGTGTCCCTCGCTGTATTTTTGGGAGCTACTAGATACTCAATCAGTGGATGTATTTTTGCTAATTCAAGGGTTTTTACAGTCAAACTCCCACTCTAAAAGGTTGAATCTTTCAGCTATTCACATGTGTCGCAGATCCAGACTGTCTGTAGCATTGTATGTTGAGTATGGTTTCAAGTTAAAATGGTTTAGGAAGGAACATTTATGTCACCCAAGGCCATTTTAAAGGGAATACTGTACTTCAGCCGACGACTATCTAGTCTGATACTCTCATAGACATTCCTACTCAATGGAGAGAGGTAAGCCGTGGCCAGACTGCTCTGGAGGTTGCTTATCTTCCCAAACAAAAGAGGATATCAAATTGCCTAATTCCCTCCTCCCCCAAACACACAAGAATCATAAGGCCCCTGTACACATTAGATGGTTAGTTTAGCCAACATTTGCAGTATGCACATGGCCAGCTTAACTTCTTTCCTTTTTTCTCTTGCTAGAATTGCTGTATAAGTGTTTCTTATTGCAGATGTGGACAGAAGATTCTAAACATAGTCAGCCATTTCTGAAGGAGATGGAGTGCTGCCTTAGTTTACCTGGTCACCCAACATGTACATCCAGACCTTCCCCTCCATTTCACCTTTCTAATCTACTTCCGTCAATCCTATGTAAGTCACTTTCATAACCACAATCTTATACCAGCTGTGCCAGCTTGCATCAGTGCACAGATTACAATTCTTCATACAGGTAGGAGAACCCTAGATAGGAATGTTAACTCCTCCTATTCTGGTCATTCCATTGGAAGAAGTAGTGACACATCACTTATTTTTACTGACTCAAAAATCTGTCAGTTTAATGTAATAATATAGTAAAGTTTGAAATTCTTAGAGGGAGGGTGATCGTGAAATATTTTAACCCTTTTTATAATGTCGGTGGTATAACAATATACTTTATAGGCTAAAGGACCCTGGAGGCTTACTTTTATGCAACACTACTGTTATTTCTTACCTATTTATTATAAGTAATTCAATTTGTCATGATAGATCAATTATGTCTGCAGAAAAGCAGAAGCACTACTTAGCACAATTATTTAGTCAGAGGGTCTTATAGCATTTCTCTGACCTCGAACAGTGGTCTTCAAAATGTAGCTCTTTGCCTGTCAGGGCACTATCAATGCTTGAGTTATTGCTTTCCAAAAGCCATTAAAGCTCTGGTTTGCAGCGACTGTAAAGATTATATTTGAAAAATGCATAAATAGCAATTACCTTAAAGCACTACTTTTTTATACATATAATAACTAGCAATATTCCTTCGGTGTAATTTGTTTCATCCCAGCTCAGCTGCATTCATACATATAGCGTCCTTTTACTATAGCAGTTGGGTCATGTGACCATAACACAGAGCCCTTAGTAAATTTCCAAGCGGATTTTCCATTCACAAATTCCGCTTCACAAATTCCGAAGTGTGAATTTGTAAATGGAAAACCATTCACTACACTATACATTTTAGCAAGCGGAATTTCCGCCTGCAATTTCGCTTGGAAATTCCGTAGTCTGAAACTAGCCTACGAGCTCACAAGGAGAAAGCTATAACATGGAGACAGGCTGAAGCTGTACCACACAGGAATACACTGAGACTCCCTTGTTTGAGTTAGAAGTTTGATATCACTGATCTACCACTTACTGCCCTTAAATAGGACTCAAATCAAGTGAAGTGAAGAGATTCTGCCCCTCTACCTCTGTAAAGTCACAACTGTCATAGGGAATGTATTCTGCATTATGAGAATTGGCAGGTTTTGCTGCTGCCATATTATGAGGAACCTTTAAACAGGCTGTAAACCATTGCGCAGTTGAGGGCCCCAACAACTGGCTATATTTTTGGGGGGCAATCTGGCAGCAAGTATTCAATTCCCCTGCAGTGTCTCTATATAGGAAAGAAAACATGTTATGCTTGTTACCTAATACAGTTAATAGGTTGGCTATATTATACACAGATATGCTGGCTCCTACAATGTGGCTATTTGTGGCCATTTTACACTGTAGATAATATCCTAAAGATCCAATTGGGGAACTTCTCTCTATTAAAGGGGTAATCCAGCCAAAGAGCAAACCCGCATTCTATGCAGGGCTGTGTCTGCAGTCTCGGAAAGCTCTTTGTTTCCGGGACTGGGGACATGACACATTGCCACGCCCCTTCGTCATGTCCCGTCCTGCCCCCTCCATTCATAGACATGAATGGAGGGGGCATGGCGTGATGTCATGAGGGGGCATGGCATTGCGTCACGTCCCCAGTCCCGGTAACAAAGAGCTTTCCAAGACTGGAGATGCAGCCCTGCATAGAATGTGGGTGCTGCACAGAGATCGCAGGGGGTCCCAGTGGCGGGCCCCCCACGATCAGACATCTAATCCAATACAATTCCAAAATCGCTTACCGTATGTTTAATTGAGTTTTCTAAACCAGACAATTCCTTTTAATAACCTTGGTTTGATGAGAGTATCCCTTAAAATAGCTGATCCATGGGAATGTATTACCTGAATACTTAGTTTCCAGCTTACATTATATTTGCTGATTTATATCATTTCCATCTCTCCATACGCACAATAAAGTTTCTTCCGACATTAATATTAAAAGAAAGGTGAGAACATCAGCAGAATATCCAGGAATGAAATACAGAAATCTATACAAAATGCATGACGGTCAGCATGAGAAATAGGCATCAAATTATTTTATGGAGATTACATGTGTTTTTCTTTGTGGGAAAGAATAAAAAAGATATGCAGAGGATTGGATCTGCAGCAAGGACATGCAGAGCAAGATCTAGTGGTATGGAGTTTCCATCACCATGGGATGTCATATTAACCAATGCAAATCTTCCTAATGTCTTATAAGCATAGAAAGGGAAGCGAAGGATGTTGTCTTCATAGGAATCTCAGCTTCTATTTGGAAGGCTGAGAACCGAGTGATCATGTTTGTCATCAGTCTACCCATGGGTTAGGCAGGACTGTAACTGGTTAAAGAGTTATCAAAAAAACTTTTAATATATTGTTCAATAATGTCTCCCTAACAATTTTCTAATTTGATGTCATTACCTAAAATGTTTATTTATATATTTAATTTTCGATCTAATATATGGCCACTAGGTGTCTCCCTACATGTCTGTGTCTCAGATTTCGGACTCATGTCAGCCTGGCACATCATATAAGTCCAAAATCTCAGTGCAGCTGGGCTGAAAAGCAAGCACAGCGCAGCTCCCTGCCTATCAATCAGACAGGCAGGAGCGAGCACTGTGCCTGCAGCACAGCAGAGCATTATCAGGCAGCAGGGCATGGCAGCTCTGTGCTCCGATCTTCCTCCTTTGTAGTAAACAGAGATTGAGACTATTGAGCTGCCAGCTCCACTGTATTCACAGTCTCTATGCACGGTCATGACAGAGATCGCAGCATAGAGGAGGAAGGGCAGAAGTGAGCCCGGCAGGCTTCACATGACGGCGCGCCTGCCGGGCAAAGCCCCCTTTCTCCCTCCACACGGGCTGCAGACTGATCATGGAAACTATGAAGAAAAAAGGTACATAGGGGGTATTTAGACAAAAAATAAATGCAGGGTTAGTGTCAGGTAGAGTCAGGGACTCATGGGGGCAGGGAATTAGGGACAGTTTAGATCATGATAGGTACTCTTTAAAACTGAACACTAAACCCTCATGTTTTTCCCTATGACTGCTTCAGTCCAGGTTTAATTTACACATCTTATGGGATGACAAAAAGTGCTGCGTCTTTTCACTCATCATCAGTTTAAGGGTATGTCTGGTAAAATGCCTGACACCATGCCAAAAACCTGACAGACTCTGGGTCAATCGGGCACCATATCTGGCATTTTAGTTATTTGGCTGTCCCATTATTTCCGTTGTTTTGCTGCAGTGGCCCAGTACAAGCATCATCGGACCACATCATACTATATGTAAAATATATTGTGAAGTTATTAAATTGCCGTTTTTGTATGTTACCAGATAATGGCAGATGGTAAAATAGAGTAAAGCCCATTATTCACTAAGGCTCTTTTTTTTTTTTTTGCACCAAATGGCCCCAAAACGGATCAGAGCACAACTGACACCACAAGGGCCCCAGCAGATCCAATTAACTTTAATGGGGTCCATTAAGGGTCCGGTAGTTTACCAAAATTTAGCGGAGAAAAAAAGATAGTCCATGAACTATTCTTCTCTATGCTAAAATCCTGTTGTTATGATGGACTTGCCAATGGAGCTCCATATAGCAGAGCCTGACAGCAATGTGAACATAGGCTTACATGCATTTACATTCATGCTCACTTTCTGCTCTCTGCTGCCACCTCTTGTGAAACAGCATTACTGTAACCTTTTAGTATGTTCTGGTATTCTCCAGAATCTACCAGAATGTTCTAGTGTATGTGCGTGGTTATTATAGTTAGCTCCCTATATGAACCTAACTTTTTAAGGCAACATTGTCTCTAATTAACATGGTCTGTAAGATGTTGTTGCTATAGCTTACCAGGATAATGTGTACAGTACAGACAACTACGCAAAGAACTACTAATATCATGTATAAAGCCTTTATCCTGAACTGAAGGTCTTACTTCTTACTTTTTTCTTCTGAACTTCCTACAGGCCTGAGGGGATAACAATATTCCATGACCCCTAAGCAAATCTGTGCCTTTGTGGACCTTAATGGGGTACTCCAACCCTAGACATCTTATCCCCTATCCAAAGGATAGGGGATAAGATGTCTGATTGCAAGGGTAACGCCACTGGGGACCCCCGCAATCTCTCCTGCAGCACCCCCGTTCACCAGCTGCATGGAGCGAAGAACACTCCGTGGCTGATGATGGGCGATACAGGGGCTCTAGTATTGTGAGGCCACTGCCCCGCCCCCTCGTGACATCATGCTCCACCCCCTCAATGCAAGCCTATGGTAGGGGGCGTGATGACCCCTATGGTAGGGCCCTGAACTCACGATACTCCGGCCCCTGTATCGCCCATCATCAGCCACGGAGCGTTCTTCGCTCCATGCAGCTGGTAAATAGTGTTTTTATCTGTGGTTGATGAATTTTTGCCCCAATGTTTACATTTAACAGCATACAAAATTGGTGTCATCTCAGGTTTTCTGAGGTTGCAGTGCGGCCCGAGACATTACATCACTAGTCACGTGTTTAAAGGGAGCCTGTCCTGATTCAATGGGTGGAGTGACTTCTAGGTGGGAGGGAGACCATTCTGCAAGAATTGTAGTTTAGCAACAGCTGGAGGCACCCTGGTCGGAAAACACTGGTCTGTTGCATGGAAGGAATCAGAGGTGAGTTTTAATGGGTGGGGTTGCTGATGTGTGGGAGGGAGGAAAGTGACCTCACACTTACAAACAAGGAATGATGGGATATGTAGTTTGAGGAAATGAACTCCAACAGGAAATAGCATTTCACAAAAAGATTAGCGTTATGGTAATCTCACAACACAGTCATTTAGCCCCAAGACAAGCAAGTTATGCTGCAACGACCTTTGAGTCACAGTGTCTTGGTTTAAATTGCACACTTAACATTATGGGACTTCCACATACCATCAGCCAGGATGCTGGCACTTGGGAATTCCCCCAGGGGGTATAGCCTATGTACCATCAATGCAGCCCATGACATGTCCATGCAAGCTGGGAGTTGTAGTTTTGCAACAGCTATATTAACACTGGTTGGGAACTGCTGATCTATATTATAAAATAATCCAGAAAACAGAGCTGATTCTTTCAAAAACAGCACCACCTCTGTACTGTGTGGTATTGCAGCTCCGAGGACATGTGTGGTGCTTAAATTAGCACTATTTTTCTATTTCTGGATAACCCCTTCAGGGTAGGATCACATGTGCCGTATTCTGCTGCATATTTCCTGCAACTGATTTTCCTACCCATTGACTTCAACGGGTTAGAAAATACACAGCAGCAAGTGTACAACATTACATTTTATTTTAAGATTTGTCATAAATGAATTGTGTGTGTTAAATCATTCTGATAGATTTTTTTCCTAATGGCTAATATCCAAAAACTTTTGATCTTATAGAAGATTTTTCCAAGTGGGGTTTAATGTGTTGCAGTTCTACTTGACATTATCAAAATGGAGAATAAATACAGCTATTACATACAGCTTTAAGGGTGATGAAATGATATACCACTTCTATGTTGGTTGGCAAGTTGCATATGACAGGTAGTGGCCCTTTAAATTTAATTAGAAGACATGATACTGACAACAGGGAGCGTTTCTCACATGAACACAGCCAATAAATCATCCATATGGAATAATCATGCTGAATATAAAGGGTGTTTTCCGGCTTCACAAGCAAATAATAATTCAATTAGATCCATGAATACTTGCATTATATAACGTTAATGGGTTTGGAAGTGACAGGTAAAGCATGATCTATTGTATTTATGCAAAATCAAATTAACATCATACACTTACCCATACGTACCCTAACAAGTACAGAAAGTGCAGGTGATATCTCAATTAGTTTTAGATTCCAAACAATGGAAATAGTTAAAACGACACCCAAAATGACAAGGGCTTATTTGAATGCTAAAATACTTATGGCATTCCTGTGCATCGAGTATTAAATTATAGAAGGTGTTATGTAGTGGAGGCAGAGAGCTGCAGTACCAGGCACAGCCACTACAAAATGTACATAGAGTCTGGGAAATAAAAAAGTCATAATAACTTGCCACAGAGCTGTCGATCCTGCAACGAGCTGAATGGTGGGGTGCTGATGGTTAGACCCCATTATTATAGTCCTGAAAAACTCTTTTAATGGATTCTGTCATGAAGAAAAACTCCTGATTAGAGATTAGCAAACTTTTCAAAAGTATGCTTCGCTGGCTCGCAGGAGTTTAAAAAAAAGGTTTGGTTTGAGGCGAATAAGTTCTAACTGAACCTGCGATGCAATAACCCTCAAAATTTGTGTATAACACTTTCTAAGTGCTCTAAAGCCCTGCATAACACTGCTAGGAATATATTGAAGTAGCTTTAAAGTGGTTTTAAGGCTAAGGCAATGTCAAAGTTACGGCAACATGCTGTAACCCATGGCAAATGCCTGCCGGTGGTAAAATTCACACTGAGGTATCAGAAGACAAAATTACTTTTTCAAAGTGTTCTATATATTGAGAGTTGCAACAGGACTGATGACGGTGTTTTTTTTATGAAAAGCTATAATTTTTTTTAGCCAGCGGACTACAGGCAGTGGTGGATCAGTGATAGTTGTAGCCATCTGACAGAAGGCAGTGGTGGACTGGTGGTAGTGTAATAGCCAGTGGACAGCAGGCAGTGCTGGACTAGTGGTAGGTGTAGTATGCAGCGGACAGGATAGCAGGCAGTGCTGGACTGGTGGTAGTGTACTTGTAACGCTGTTGGAAGTGGATCCTCAAACGTGTGTGGCAGATTACACGTGCCGTATCGGGGAGCGGAGTCTAAGGTGCCGCTGGTCTTCACCAGAGCCAGCCACAAGGCAGGATGGGCTTGCTGCGGCAGGCGACACCCAGGCCACTACCCTCGATACGACTCGACCACACAGGTAACTGGGCAAGAGCCTCGTATCTTAGCAAGACTATCTTCATACAGAAGGATGAGACAGAGACGTTGTCGGACTTAGCAGAAGGTCAAGGCAGGTGGCAAAGGTGCGTAGTCTAATAACGTAGCGGAAGGGTCAAAATACACAGGCAAGGCAAACAGACAATTGGGAATGCTTAAACTCAGGTTAGGGGCACTGAAGATCCAGCAGGGAAGTGTGGGAGGTGGAGGAACTGATGACTGAGCCACAGGTGTTTACTTAATTATTGGGTGTATTGGCCCTTTAAATCTCCAAGCTCCGGCAAGCGCAAGCCCTAGGGGACAAGGAAACGTGTGCCAGAGCAGAGAGGCAGAGGAGGAGGCATGAGGTGAGTGATGGGCTGGGACTCGCATGCGGGTGCGTCCTGCTATGCGAATGCCATCCCCGCCGGCAGCAGGAGACAGGACCATAGCAGGGGCAGGAGAGAAGCGGAGAGGTGAGCGATCGCGGTCGGACTGCTGCGTTCACTGTAACAGTATCCCCCCTTTTTTGGTCTCCCCCTCTTTTTGGAGGACAAGAATTTTTGAATGAGGTCACGGTCCAAGATGTTGTGCTGCGGCTCCCAAGACCTGGTTCACCCTTTCGACCTGTCCATTTAATTGAGTATGATAAGCTGAGGAAAAATCCAACTTAACTTGGAGATGGGAGCAGAGGACTTAGAGATGAACTGGACTCCAGGGTTGGATACAATATGTGATGGCAATCCATGTAAGCGGAAGATATGGCAAAGAAAAAGCTTAGCAAGCTGTGGTGCAGATGGTAATCCAGGTAGAGGCACAAAATTAGCCATTTTAGAGAATTGGTCTACGACAACCCAGATAACCATATTGCCGCCAGAAGAGGGAAGGTCTGTAATAAAGTCCTAATATCAGTCCAGGGAAGCTCTGGAACTAGCAAAGACTGTAGAAGACCTGCAGGTTTGTAATGAGGGGTCTTGTCCCGGGCACAGACCGAACAGGAACGGACAAAATCAATGACAATGACGTAAGTCTTCCCAGGGGGCAGGTGCTGAAGACTTGCTGGTGCTGCAGAGATGAGACGTTGAGGAGGAACATGTTGAGGGTGGGATTCCTGAGGATCTGGATAGAGTGTCAGCTCGTAAATTCTTCTCCGCTGGACGGAAGTGAATGAAGAAGTCAAACAGGGAGAAGAACAGAGACCATCGAGCCTGCCGAGGGTTGAGACGATGGGCAGTCTTAAGATAAAGCAAGTTCTTGTGATCAGAATATATAGTAACCAGATGTACAGAGCCCTCCAAATCTTCCAAAGCCAGCTTTATTGCCAAGAGCTCACGATCTCCAATAGTATAATTTTTCCACGCAGGAGAGAAGGTCTTAGAGAAATAACCGCAGGTTACAATTCTTCCATTAGAGGACTATTGCATTAAAATTGCACCAGCACCAAAGGAAGAAATGGCTTGCTTGGATCGGGTCTAGATAAAACCAGAGCTGAAGCGAAGGCGGACTTTAATTGTTTGAAAGCTTCTTCAGCCTCTAGAGTCCAAACCTTAGGATAAGCAATCTTCTTGGTGAGAGAAATGATGGGGGCTACCAAGGTGGACTAATGAGGGATAAATTGCTGATAGTAATTGGCAAAGCCGAGAAAGCGCTGAATAGCTTTCAAGCCAGAAGGTCGAGGCCAGTCCAGTTCCACAGACAACTTGTTAGGGTCCATTTGAAGACCTTGACTGGTAACGATATACCCCAGAAATGGAAGGCTGTTTTTTTCAAAAGTACACTTCTCTAGTTCAGCATAGAGATGATTGTCTCAGAGACATTGTAAAACTTGGCGGAGGTGAGAGCGATGAGTGTGAACATTGGGCGAGTAGATGAAAATGTCGTCCAAATAGAAAACGACACAGAAGTATAGAAGATCACGAAAGATATTATTGACAAACTCCTGAAAGACTGCTGGAGCATTACAGAGTCCGAATGGCATCACAAGATATAACAACAAAATGTCCATCACGAGTAGTAAATGCAGTCTTCCATTCGTCTCCTTCTCATATGCAAATCAAATTATAGAAGGTCAAGTTTAAAGAAGATCCTCGCTCCCCGCAGACGATCAAATCAGGCTAGGGGCACTGAAGATCCAGCAGAGAAGTGTGGGAGGTGGAAGAACTTATAACTGAGCCACAGGTGTTTACTTAATGATTGGGCATACTGGCCCTTCAAATCTCCAAGCTCCGGCACACACGCGCCCTAGGGGACACATGCACCAGAGCAGAGAGGCAGAGGAGGAGGCATGAGGTGAGTGACAGGCCAGGACTCACATGCGAGCGCATTCCGCTATGCGAATTCCAGCCCAGCCGGCAGCAGCAGCAGGAGACGGGGCCATAGTGGGGGCAGGTGAGAAGCGGGGAGTTTAGCGATCGCGGTCGGAGCACCAGAACGGAGGGCTCATCGTAACAGTAATAGCAAGCAGGCAGTGCTGGACAAGTGGTAGGTGTAATATGCAGCGGAAAGGATAGCTGGCAGTGGTGGACTGGTGGGAGTAGTAGTATCGAGCAGACAGCAGGGGTGGTGGTAGTGGTTATTCAATCAGTGGTATCAGGTACAGGAGCTTTAAATTCCTTACTGATCCATGATTCATTTCAACAAACCTGAGTTTTTCCACGTTGCTGGCAGACAATCTAGTTCACTTGGAGGTGACGTCATCACCTGCAACGCTGAACACTCTCTCTAAAGCAACACTGGAGGGTGGACAAGATTTTACACCCATGGCAAACTGGGCATGTTCTGGCCAATGATCTAATCTGGTGACCTAGAAGTTTATTGGGGCTGGGCTCATGGTGTCTATCAGAGAAAGGGCACAGCTGTTGTTTACCAAAATGTTTGCTCAGGTGGTGGTGTACATCCCTTTGGTGATAATTTATGTCAGGTTGAAATGCTGGATGTAAAAATGTTTTAATCATGTATGCCAACATGAAGATGCGGCTGCCGCTGTTCCTGCTTCTTGCAGGGAAAGCGCTGGCAGAGGGAGTAAGACACTGACTCAGCGGGGAGCAGTGGACCCCTGTTCCACAAATGTTTGCTGTTGGAAAGCTGTGGCAAACTGGCTGCATAGCTTGCCACTATAATAGTGTAATAATGTCTTTGATGCGAGCGCAGCTTCTGCACTCGCTTTATAGCCGCAGTGGGATGCAGAACATACATGCACATGTATGTCAAAGTCCCAGGCACCCAGGGCATATATGTATGCTCTGTGTCCACTAGGGGTTCAATTTTAACCTTAACTGATCAAGCCCCATTTTCAAATCTGACATATGTCTCTTGATGTGGTAATAACGTTAGAATACTTTCACTTATCATGACATATTGGGGGAGATTGATCAAAACCTGTGTAGAGGAAGAGTGGTGAAGTTGCCCATGGCAACCAATCAGATTGATTCTTTCATTTTTAAAAAGGCATCTGAAATATGAAAGAAGTGATCTGATTGGTTGCTTTGGGCAACCGCACCACTTTTCCTCTACACAGATATTGAGAAATCTCCCCCATTATACTTTAGGTTAGTGGTACATTTTAGTTGATACATAGAGTGAAAAAATTTAACAAGCATTTTTCTACATTTGAAATTTTCTGTATGTATAAGAAAAAGTCTTGCCACCTAAACTGGTTGTAAATTGCCATTTACAATATGTCTACTTTATGTTGGCATCATTTGTAAAATGTCCTTTTACTGTTTTTAGAAGGTTGAAAGGTTTTAGAAGAGCCTGATCAGCTTCCATAGCAGGTAGATCAAAGGCCGTTCTTAGGCTTCCATTTGCCATGGCTACCATTGGTGCCCCGCAATCACTTTGCAGGGTGCTGATGAGGAGAGAGCTCCCTCTCAGCATCTAATTAACTGTATGTATTGAAGCCCTGCTCCAGACAGTTACGGCAGGAGCCTGGAAGTACATGGCTACCGGCTTCTGACGCAGGTGACACCATCACAGGAGCCAGTATCGGTTAAACATGTATGGCATATGCATTAACCTCTTAAGGACCAAGCCCATTTTGAACTTAAGGACCAGGCCAATTTTATTTTTGCATTTTTGTTTTTTCCTCATTGTATTCTAAAAATAGTAGCTCTTTTATGTTTTTATCCACAGACTAGTATGAGGCTTGTTTTTTGCGCAACCAGTTGTCCTTCGTAATGACATAATTAAAACCACAATTTTGCAAATTTTGGAAGGCTTTGTTTTTACGCCGTACAATTAATGGTAAAAATGACATGTGTTCTTTATTTTGCAGGTCAATACAATTAAAATGATACCCATGATTACATAATTTTTTTATTATTGTTGCGCTTATAAAAAATCCCTTTATTTTGACGACCTATAACCTTTTCATTTTTCTGTATAAGCAGCAGTATAAGGGCTCATTTTGTGTATATAAAACTTTTATTGATTTTTTATTAATTTTTTTAAATAAAATTTGACATAAAAGCAGTAATTTTGCACTTTTTTTATGTTCACGCCGTTCACCGTATGGGATCAATAATATTATAGTTTAATAGTTTGTACATTTATGCACGCGACAATACCAAATGTGTTCATTACATTTTTTTTTTACACTTTATGGGGTAAAATGGGAAAAAAAGGACATTTTGCATTTTTATTGGGGGAGGGGATTTTTCACATTGGCATTCTGTATTAAAGGGTTAAATAAGCTGACAAAAGCTTATACATTCACTTTGGGGTATAGTTTGCCCACACCCCACCCCTTTGAGACCAGTTTGCCGGACTGTCCCCTCTAGACTGTTGGCAAATATGCTTGAAATCTTTAATACAATTCTGAAACACAATGGACATTCTGAAAATCCAAACAGGCACTAACTGACCCTGTTAACTTCAACAGGATCTGTTTTTGATGAACCATCTGTAATGGAACAACATTATGTAAATGTACCCTAATAAAAATAATACAGGGAAACCTATTATTAACTGTCAGTCCCAGACCTGTGTGTTTTGGGATTTTTCATCCGTAGTCCAAAAAGACAATTATAATAGGATTTCTGCAGTTTCGGAGTCACGGGATTGTGGAAGTGCCTAGGGCTTTATTACAAAGTAAGATTTTAGGTTTCCGTAAGTCTCTGACGTTCATAGGTTACATTAATTACCTTACTTTGAGACATTTCTGCATCTGGTGTTACATGCCTAATGGGTTGTGTCTGTTAGGTGTCACTGAAACTAAACAGCAAATTCAATAATCTGTGATTTTATTTCTTATATTTTTCACCATTTAACCTCCTGCAGACTCCCTAATGTCTATTCAGATTTAAATTAAATTAAGCACCGATGCTAATGAAGGGCAATAAACTGCTTGTCAGTAGATTTGTCTTTCATTAGGCACATTATAATTTTACCGAGCTGTAAATGAGTAAACATTAGTTTTGTTAAACCAAGCAAGAGGCAGAGTGAAAATCATTCTTAATTGTACACCCTAAAGCCATGTGCACATTATTTCTCTGCTTTTGTACCTTTTTTGAGTTTTTGTAAGATCTACACAAGGCAGTGATATAGACATCTACATCATAGGGTGTGCGGGATACTCACAGCCATGCTCGCCAGTAACTGCAACACATGCAAAGGTAAGTGAAACGTCTATCCTACATCGATACGAAAAATGTATATTCTTCCTGCTATGTTATTTGTGTTTTTATGGTTTTCACAATTCTGCAATCCGGAAATGTAATTGATTTGACCCTTATAACCCGGCGTCTTAATCATTCACCATTAAAGTTCAGTATTGGAGAAAATTAAAATCAATCGTATCCAATTTTGCAGAAATGTTCACACAAAATCTTTTATAAATGTATTTATTTATTTATTTTTTAGTTAATATGCTACTTTCAGACACTTCTGAGAGATATACACTTCTGAGAGTATGCAAAAAATATGCAAGATGTGTTTTAGATTCTAGGAATATATGAATATTGAATGTAAAGATCTCATGGACGGCTCTGTTCACATTAGAATCATAATGGAGCTATGACGGCTTCGGTTCAATATATTTTTTAATGGATTCTGATGACTCCCAATGAGCCCTAATAAGTTGAAATAGGGTCTATTGGATTTCTGTTGAGGTTCCAGAATTTTTGATGTGATAGAGAGCAATGGCACTGCAGACTGCAATATTCTTGTAGTAAAAAATAGGGGAATCTTTCATGTTAAAATAAAAATCACCAATATTTACACAGCCTTATGCTCTATAAAAAAAATTTGTATGTTTGTATTTTTACTCATATTGATGATGATAATAATAATAATATTAGCAGGATTCAAAATATAAATATATTATGAATCCTGATATTATTAATATTATTATTATTATAACCCCTTAACAACCTGGTTCATTTTTGGCTTTGCGTTTTAATTTTTTCCTACTTGCATTCTAAGAGTCATAAGTTTGTTTATTTTTTTTCTATTGCAGGAGCATTTGTACTTTGCAGTGACATTTTAAATTTTACCATAAAATATACTGCATAACTGAAAAAAAAATATTTGTGTTATTTATATAGCTTTTGTTAAATGTAACTACTGTTAATTAAAAAATATAAACTTTTTTTATTATTATAAATGTCCAATCTGCAATGCCATAGGATTGCTTTTTTCTTGCTTAATGATCTGAAAATTTTATCGGTTTCATTTTGGAGCAGATGAGACTTTTTTATTTAAATACAAGATGTTTAATTTATTTATTTTTTCAATTAGCCTGTTCACCATACAGGGTCAATAATGTTTTATTTTAACCTTTTCTCCAACATTACTTAATATGTTTATTTTTTTTCTTTTGCTTTTTTTTAAAAAAAATGGAAAAAGTACTGGATTAGAATTTTTATCAGGGGACGGGCTGTTTTCTATTTTTTTTTTTACTTTTTTTTTTTACACTTTTTAAGTCCCTACAGAGCAGGGGTTTCAAACTCAGATTAATTGGGGGCCGCTGGAGGTAGAGGCTGGGTGAGGCTGGGCCGCATCACGTATTCCACAAAAAGTAACAAGCAGTTACATTAGGTAGGCAGTAAAAGTCCCCCACATTATTTAGACAGCATAAGTCCCCACCATTAAGTAGGCAGCATAAGTCCTTCACATTAGGTAGGCAGCAGTTCCCCCACATTAGGTAGGCAGCATAAGTCCCCCACATTAAGTAGGCAGCATAGTTCCCCCACATTAGGTAGGCAGTGGCCCCCACAGACATACAGCATATGGCTGGAGGCTATATATCTGTGTATTGCCCGACTTTGGTACTCCGACCGCCGCTCCTCCGGTCCGGGGCACCTACCTATGTACACCCCTCTGTCACCCCCTATGCCCCCTGTCACCTATGTACACTCCTCTACACGCCTCTGTCACTCATGTACACTCCTCAACACCCCCAACACCTCTCTGTCACCCATCTACACACCTGTCACCAATGTACACATTTCTACACCCCTCTGTTACCCCTTTACACCAATATGCCCCTGTATTCCTCCTCACTTGTAAAAGGGGAATCTGGAAGGTGATGCTAGAAAGTGCAGAGCCTAATAGGTTTGTTTTGCAGGTGTAATGTTGAAGAATTGTGCCTGGAAGAAATCGTCATGATGGCTCAGACCAAATGGAGAAGAAAAGGCAACAATGCTGATTTTTAGAAGATGTCACTTTTGAGTTGCTGTATAAAGCAACACTGTAATCTATATACTCACAGATAAATGGCTGTTTTCTTTTTTCTTTTTTGGTAAGTTCGGTAGGGGTTCCCAGCAAAAAAATAAAATTCTGAGGGCTTCCCCAAGCTGAAAAAGGGTGGGAAACACTGTCATAGACTTTGCTAGCACATAAATTTACTGCGTGAAATACACAGTGTATATGCTGTGTGACCTTCCTTACCTAGTATTTAAAATTATCACTTTAGTTAAATGACATTTATCGATAAAAAATCTTACAAAGATCTGTTTTAAAAGAATGTGTGTGAACAGGATTTGGTTTTATTACATATTGCAGTGTGCAGTGATGTATGTAGGTGATATTTTTAGAATCCTTATGCTGTATTTTTGCAGTACGATATCATGGCAGAAACAGGACTGTAGTCGCAGTGTCAGACAAATGAACTTAACATGTGCAATTCCTTGGTACATAAACAAACTGTAGACACGACAAGAAAATGCTTTTGTTTGATTACCTAAGATGCCCCTGAGGAGCACCGACAGGCCTGTTTCTTTTGGACTGTGATGAGACGCAGGCATTGCCTGTGATGTCTGACTTGTTGAAGTTGACATGCGAAACCACATTACTGCACGGAACTAATGCATTCTGAAGTGAGGTAAAGTCTTGAGATGTTGACCTTCTTGAGGCTTGTACAGATTGAGGAGAGGCTGGACCAGGTGTAGGTGCATCACCATACGGTCTTGACATATGGAGAGAGAAAAAATGTTCACATCATAAAACAACTAAATTACTCACTGTTAAAAAGCAATTACAAGTCTGTAGTATTGGAACAATGTCTACTTTTATTGACTAACTCTTTAAAATAATGTTAAAGGGGTACTTCGATGAAAACATTGTGTAAGATGTCTAATCACGGGGGTCCCAACGCTGGGGACCCTTGTGATCTCCGGGCCAGCAGCGACGGCATCTGGAACATGGAAGCTTGGAGCTTTCGTGTTCGTGCCATCACGCCACACCCCCTCCATTCATGTCTATGTTCATCAGTCATCGGGCATGGAGCGGAGTGGATTTTCAAAGTAAAAACTTGCCAGAAAGGAACTTACTTTATCCCATAAAACATAAAGAGCGTCGGGTGCAGCGCCGGAGGCTCATGACGTTACGGCCATGCCACCTCAATGCAAGTCTATGGAAGGGGGCGTGACGGCCATCATGCCCCATCACATAGACTTGCATTGAGGGGGCATGGCCGTGATGTCACGAGTGGGGCGTGACCGTGACGTTCACTCCGTGCACCAGATGTCTGGGGTGCCGCAGCCGAGATCGTGGGGGTCCCCAGCGGTGGGACTCCCACGATCAGACACCTTTGGATAGGGGATAAGATGCCTAGGGGCGGAGAACCCCTTTAATCGCAAAGTATTAATATTGTGGAAACTCTCAACAAAAAAAGCACTTAAAGTGTCGCTGTCATTTGAATAAACTGTTGACATGCTGTCCAGATATGTTCAAAGTTTAGATCTTATGAGGTCCTACTCCTGAGATGAGGTGCGATCGCAAGTTACAGATGGGTGAAGTGCGCAGCATCATGCGCCTCACTTCCCAGCTATCACTGAGACCCAACCCTTTCCCTGTAGAAGTCTAGAAGTGAGGTCTCAGAAATGACACCAGGTGGGTTCTAAACTTTTGACATGTCAAGACAACATGACAGTGACACTTTATTAGTCTTTTGTAGACAGTTGAACTTGAAAAAGAATAGTAAATAAGTTCATTATTAGTACAGGTTATGGATGAGAAGAACTTCTAACTTATGTACTAAAGATGTCTCATTTATGAATAGGGTCGGTGAGCTTTATAACTTTAGTGTTGATAATGAAGACATAGCAGTAGAAGACATCTTTGACCTCCATGGGCCAGCTAATAAGAGCAAAGGATCCAGTGATCAACAAATACATAACTAGTAAATCAAGGATAAAAGCTCAAAAAATAGATCTGGAAATGTAATAATCTAAATCTACAAAAATGTTAAGATATATCTTTTCCAGAATTATGGTGGCTTCTGTAACTCTTTAAAGAGGTTATCTCCTTGGATGGAGCTGCAACAGCGATGAGCTGATCACGGAAGGTCTGATTCCGGACATCCCTGGCAAACAACTGTTTAAATAAGCTTCCAGGCAGCCAGAAAAGTCTGCAACAGCAGCATCACAAGCAGGGGTCCCCTCTATGATGTACATATGTCTTAATATTAAACAACCCTATTTAGGAATATGAAACCTGGACAATAGGGACATTATAGGTTTTGATGAGTTTTGGGAATACAATGCACAAGGGCATTTCCCTGAATAAATTTGCAAACATTTCTAAAATTCTGTTTTCAAATAGGGTATAACATGCACATTGATGGAGAAAACTTAAAGGAAAACATTGATCCTGTTCACCCACACTAAACCCAATACACTGGATTACAGTGTGGGTCAACAGGAAACCGATGAGGGTCAATAAGTTAAATACGTACAAGTTAAATACGTGTAGTTAAGAGCTGTGTCCCACCAAAGATCCTCTTCTATCCCTGCTAAATTGCGCACAGAAGGCCGGCCCGCCGGGTGAATTTGAATATTCAATGGGGCTGGTCACATGAGATCTCAGTAGGCGCAAGCGCTCATGTGACCAGCGCCAATGAATAGAATGGGTATAACATGCACAACTGGTGCCAGAAAGTTAAACAGATTTATTAATTATGTTTATTTAAAAATCTTAATCCTTCCAGTACTTATCAGCTGCTGTATGCTCCACGGGAAGTTCTTTTCTTTTTGAATTTCCTTTCTGTCTGACCACAGTGCTCTATGCTAACACCTGATGCCAGTATCAGGAACTATCCAGAGCAGGAGCAAATCCCAATAGCAAACCTATCCTGCTCTGGAGAGTTCCTGACATGGACAGAGGTGTCAGCAGAGAGCACTTAAATAGAAGTAATTTACAAATTGTAAAGATTCACGGCAGTAGGCAGGATTCACAGGAGGTAGTGGATCCACTGGACTTGTGTGGCAGATGACATGGGCCGTGCCAGGGAGCAGAGTCTAAGGTGCCGCTGGTTTTCCCCAGAGCCCGCCACAAAGCGGGATGGTCTTGTTACGGCAGGCGGCACCCAGGTTGCTACCCCTGGCACAACTCGCAGGCGGCTGAGGTGATGCGAGGCACAGGAGGGATTAGGCAAGACGTGATCTGGATAGCAGGAGGTCAGGGCTGGCGGCACAGGTGCGTAGACAGGAACATAGCAGGAGGTCAATAGGCAGGCGGCAAGGAGCCAGGTCAGGTCACGGAATGAATGGGTCTGGAACACGGCAAGGCTAAACAAACAAATGCTTTCTCTAAGGCACTGGGGCAACAAAGATCTGACAGGGAGTGATGGGAGGGGCAGATATTAATAAAAAAAAATAACAGTGCAGGTGCATACCATACTTACAGGTGCCCTCGCCCTTTAAATAAGAGCTCCGGCAAGTGCGCACCCTAGGAGGCAGGGTCACACGCGCTGGTACTGAGGGAAGACAGAGGAAGGAGACGAGCACAGAGGTGAGAGGCGGGCTGGGACTCACTGGGACTCGATGTGAATCCCAGCCCCGCCACCTGGCGAAGTGAGATGCGCTCACGGCCAGCATGTCTGGCCGAAGCGCTAGATGTAACACAAATCTGTTTAACTTTCTGGCACCAGTTTTTCCAGGGAAGTACCCCTTTAGTCAGAGAAAAGGTACAGTTTTAAGGCAGTACATAACTAACTAATTTGCTATGAACAGTAGAGATGAGCGACATTTTGAAAAATACGATTAGGCCGAAATTTGGTTCGATCCAAATTTATTCGCTGTGAATCACTATTAAAAACTGCTATTTCTGGCCTAAAGAAAGCCTCAATAGGGGTGTAGAACACTTTGCCTTGCTGTAACACGCACAAGGTGTGTGCTGGGTTAGTGAAATAATACTGTTATTCAGATCAGAGGTGTCACTGAATGGCTGGGCTGCTGAATGACACAGCGTGGAGTTAGCGGCAGCATATAGTGGCTGAATGACACGGCGTGGAGTTTTCAGCAGAATGAGGAGACAATATAGTGGCTGAATCTTCACCGGGGGGCCTCTTCTCCGCACTTCGGGCCCAGAATAGAGGCGTTGCCTTGACGATGACGCAGAGGGACGTTGATAATGAACATACCTCTGCGTCGTCGTCAAGGCAACGTGACTATTCCGGGGCCGGGCCTGAAGCGCGGAGAAGAGGCCTCCCGGTGAAGATAGCAGCCCGGAACCACTATCCCACCGGACGACCTCCCCACCGGACAGTCCTGCAGCACCGGACCAGCGCCGAGCGGAGGTGAGTACAGAACTAAAGGGGGTGAGAGAGGGCTGGATGATGTCGAAGGCCGCAGTGGTCTTGAACCTGCGGACCTCCAGAGGTTTCAAAACTACAACTCCCAGCAAGCCCGGACAGCCGATGGCTGCCTGGGCTTGCTGGGAGTTGTTGTTTTGAAACCTCTGGAGGTCCGCAGGTTGAAGACCACTGAGGGCGTAGAGTTCACTCGAGTATAAGCCGAGGGGGGTGTTTTCAGCACGAAAAATCGTGCTGAAAAACTCGGCTTATACTCGAGTATATACGGTAAATAAAAATAAACATATGTGGTATGGCCATGTGCGTAAATGTCCGAACTATAAAAATATATATCGTTAATTAAACCGCACGGTCAATGGCGTACACGTAAAAAATTCCAAAGTCCAAAAAAGCATATTTTTGGTCACTTTTTATACCGTTAAAAATAAATAAAAAGTGATCAAAAAGTCCGATCAAAACAAGAATGGTACCAATAAAAACTTCAGATCAGGTGCAAAAATGAGCCCTCACACTGCCCTGTACGTGGAAAAATAAAAAAGTTATAGGGGTCAGAAGAGGACATTTTTTACCTTTTGGGTTAAATGACTAATGTCACTGCAAAGTAGAATTGGTGACGCAAAAAATAAGCCATCATATGGATTTTTAGGTGGAAAATTGAAAGGGTTATGATTTTTAAAAGGTAAGGAGGAAAAAATGAAAATGCAAAAACTGAAAAACCCTGTGTCCTTAAAAGGGTACTCCGCCCCTAGACATCTTATCCCCTATTCAAAGGATAGGGGATAAGATGTCAGATCTCTGGGGTCCCGCTGCTGAGGACCCCCAGGATCGCCGCTGTGGCACCACGCTATCATTACTGCACAGAGCGAGTTCGCTCTGTGCGTAATGACGGGCAATACAGGGGTCTGAGCATCGTTACGTCACGGCTCCGCCCCTTGTGACATCATGGCCCAACCCCTCAATACAAGTCTATGGGAGGGGGCGTGGCAGTTGTCACGCCCCCGCCATAGACTTGTATTAAGGGGGTGGGCCGTAATGTCACGAGGGGCCATGGCGTCACGCTGCTCCGTCCCCTGTATCGCCCGTCATTACGCACAGAGCGAACTCGCTTTGTGCAGTAATGATAGCGTGGTGCCGAAGCGGCGATCTCGGGGCTCCCCAGCAGCGGGACCCCGGCGATCTGACATCTTATCCCCTATCCTTTGGATGGGGATAAGATGTCTAGGGGCGGAGTACCCCTTTAAGGGGATAAAGAAGCCAAGGAAAGATGGAAAAATCTCCAAAAGGCATCACATTAAAGATTAGACATTCTTATAATATGTCAACAAAAGTTAGATTTTATTTCCATCATTTACACTTTCAAAATAACAGAAAACAAAAAAATGGCGTCTGCAAAAGTTTGGGCACCCTGCAGAGTTAATATCTTGTACTGCCCCCTTTGGCAAGTATCACAGCTTGTAAACGCTTTTTGTAGCCAGCCAAGTGTCTTTCAATTCTTGTTTGAGATATCTTTGCCCATTCTTCCTTACAAAAGTCTTCCAGTTCTTGAGATTCCTGGGTTGTCTGTCACGCACTGCTCTTTTAAGGTCTATCCATAGATTTTCAATTATGTTGAAGTCAGGCGATTGTGAAGGCCATGGCAAAACCTTCAGTATACGCCTCTTGATGTAATCCCCCGTGGATTTCGAGGTGTGTTTAGGGTCATTATCCATTTGTAGAAGCCATCCTTTATTTAACTTCAGCTTTTTCACAGATGGCACAAAGTTAGCAACTAGCTGCAATACAACCCCAAAGCATGATTGATCCACCCCCATGCTTAACAGTTGGACAGAGGTTCTTTTCATTAAATTCTGTTCCCCTTCTTCTCCAAACGTACCTTTGCTCATTCCGGCCAAAAAGTTCAATTTTAACCTCATCGGTCCACAGAACTTGTTTGCAAAATGCATCAGGCTTTTCTATATGTTCATTTGCAAAGTTTAAACACTGATTTTCGTGGTGAGGACGAAGAAGAGGTTTTCTTCTAATGACGCTTCAATGAGGACCATATTTGTACAAGTATCTCTTTATAGGGGAATAGTGTACCACAACTCCAGTGTCTGCCAGATCTTCCTGGAGGGATTGTGGAGTCAAACTCGGGTTTTGTATTGTTTTTCTCACAATCCTGCGAGATGTTCTATCTGATATTTTTCTTGGTCTTCCAGATCTTGCTTTAAATTCCACTGCTCCTGATGACTGCCATTTCTTAATTACATTCCGAACAGAGGATATTGACATCTGAAAACGTTTTGCTATCTTCTTATAGCCTTCTCCAGCTTTGTGAGCATCAACTATTTTCAGTTTCAGATTTCTAGACAACTGCTTAGAAGAACCCATGGTGCTGATTGTTGGGGCAAGGTCAGATGAGTCTGGACATTTAAAACCTTTGAGATTGACATCACCTGGTCTTCTCAGATGATATGATTGAGAACAATCCATGACACTGGCAGGTCTCAGCTTTGCAAAGGGGGCAGTGCATGCTATAAATTCTGCAGGGTGCCCAAACTTTTGCAGACGCCATTTTTTTGTTTTCTGTTATTTTGAAAGTGTAAATGATGGAAATAAAATCTAACTTTTGTTGACATATTATAAGAATGTCTAATCTGTAATTTGATGCCTTTTGGAGATTTTTCCATCTTACCTTGGCTTCTTTATGCACATTAATACAAATTTTTACCTGGGGTGCTTACTGTATAGTGGCTAAATGACACAGCCTAGAGATGGTGGAAGCATGAGGAGACCATATAGTGGCTTAATGACACAGCGTTGAGGTGGCAGCAGCATTAGGAGAACATATAGGGGGACATTTATCAATGTTTGCTTATGTATTCCTTTTTTTAGTTATTTTTTTCTTACAATGTTTTTGCTTATGTGCGACTTATTTATCAACTGCTTTCAGCCTGTTGATAAATTTCTTTCATGTAAGCAATTTTTCTTTTTTTGCTTTGGTAGTGGCTTTTTCTGCTCCATGTCTGAGCTGGAGTAAATTTAGTAGGTTTTTTCATGTAATGCGATTTTTTTGCGACTTTCACACTTGATAAATCTCTGACCACTGCAAGTCAAAAATCACTTTTTGCTTTGGTAAGCAAGATTATTAGTTTTTGCTTAGGACACTGAACAAGCAAAAAGTCACAGAAAAAAGAGCGTAGGCGCACATGTGACTTTTTTGCGACAATTTTAAGCAAAAAAAAAAATACTAAATGCTTTGATAAATGTCCCCCATAGTGGCTGAATAACACAGCCTGGAGTTGGCAGCAGCATGAGGAGAACATATGGTGGCAGTATGAGACAGCTTTGCATCACATCAATACTTGGTGGTGTAGGTGGCACATGGTGTTTTTTGCACACCTTTCCTTTTGTTTGATTAAAAAAATTGGGGGTACATTTATTTTATCCTAAGAAAAGTTAAGTTTTAGCTAATGCATATCCTCAATTCTTACTTGTGGTCTGATGCCGAGGAATTTCTGTAACTTATTTGTGAATAGTTTTGTGCGTGAATATTCGCATTCCGAATTTTTTGCGCAAATTTGCGAATATTGTGAATATATTCGCTATATATTCGAAATGACGAATATTCACTTTTTTCCGCATGTGCCCATATTCACATATGTGCATATACGCATATGCGAGTATTCGCATATGCGTATATTCGCAAATGTGAATATTTGCATATTCCTTCTTTTCACTTGTGGGCCAATTAGAATGATGCCAATACACTTGTCAGAGGTTATCAACAACAGAGGGGGTGGGCAACCAATAGTAAAGTTGCCCACCCCCTCACTGTTTTCTTCCTCGAATACACAAATATGCGAATATTCACATATTCGAACATAACTAATATGCAAAATTTGCAAATATAGGACGAATATTCGTCTATATATTCGCGAAATATCGCAAATTCGAATATGGCCAATGCCGCTCATCACTATTTGTGAAGTGTTGGTGTGGCACCATGGTCAATCTACTCTGATGCATCAGGCATTGGTAGGTGGAAATCCTGGCTGATCCATGCCTGATTCATCTTCACAATGGTCAGTCTCTCCACATTTTTTCCTTGGGGTTACTATGGCCCCCGCCGCAGTAAACACCCGCTCTGATGGCACACTATGGTCGGGCAGGACAGCTTTTCTAGGGCAAACTCTGCTAGCTGTGGCCACAAATCAAGGTATGCCACCACCTGCTGGTTCAGGTCCTGCTCCAGGTCTACCTGCTGCCGATGAGTTGCTTCACTATGCGGGTGAAGAAAGCTACTCATCAGTGACTGTAGACTCAGGCTGCTGCTGATGGAGCTGGTACTGCTCCTGCCACCCCACCCCTCCCCAGCAGCCATGGCAGTTAAAGGTGAGCGCAGAGGGCCCCCCGAGTCAGACCTGCTAGAGAATTGACGATGAGAATTGACAACTGACTACGTAGGATGTCTCTGTAGTAGGTCAGTTTGTCCTCCCTCTCAGTGGATGTAAAAAAGGCCCCCATTTTGTGCTGGTAGCAAGGGTTCAATAAGGTGGAGAGCCAAAAATCATCCCGCTGCCGAATGGTGACAATTCGGTGGTCACTACACAAGCAAGTGTGCATGCATCGTGCCATTTGTGCAAGTGACTCGGAGGGACTCCCCGCCTCCATCTCCACTGCATACTGCCACGGTGTGTCTGGGTCCTCTGTCTCGCATTCCTCATAACCCTCTAGCTCAGATGAATAGAAAAACCATGCATCTCGCAAAACCAAAACTTTGCTCCACTGTGCCCCTCCCCTTCCTCCTCCTCTACTTCAGCCCCACAGGGCTCATGTGGCCGTGAGATGTAGGCCCCACATCTCCAGAGCCCTGACCAGCCATAGTTTCCAACACGTGTTGTAGTAGATGAAGCAGTGGAATGACATTGTTCATCTCATAATCCTGGCGACTGACTAATAATGTGGTTTCCTCAAAGGGCCTGAGCAAATGGCAGGGAGTCCCCCTAACCGCTTGGATCATCAAGAAATCAGTGATGACTTTTCTCTGTTCGTATAGTCGGTCCAACATATGGAGGGTGGAATTCCAATGTGTGGAAATGTCGCAAATCAGACTATGTTGGTGGATGCCGTTCTGATGCTGCGGCTCAAGGAGGGTGTGCTTTGCGGTGTATGAGTGGTTGAAGTGCATGCAAAGTTTCCTTCCCATTGTTAGGATGTCTTGCAGATGGGGGGAAAACTTCAGGAACCGTTTAACAACTAGATTGAACATGTGTGCCATGCAGATCGCATGTCTCAGGCTTCCTTGTCGCAGCACAGACAAGATGTTCTTTCTGTTGTCGGTCACCATGGTTCCCATTTCCAGTTTTTGTGGAGTAAGTCATGGACAAGGCAAACCATGTGAAAAACAGTGTGACACCGCTGTGCCCTGCACACATGCAGGATGGAGGCTGAGGACACAGTTGAGGATGAGGAGGCAGAGTCGCACACCATCACATGACCAGCGGCCTGAGAGCATGGAGGCGGAAGCGGCGTGACCTGTCCAAGTTGCTTTTGTGGCTGTGCAGGAACCACATTCACCCAGTGGGCCGTAACGGACATGTATTGTCCCTGACCGTAGTTACAGCTCAAAAGAAATGACGGCTTGGGACTCTCCACAATAAAAGTCTGAAGTGACTGGCCGCAAGATGGCTGTCGATTATATAGGGATGTAACATCACAGGGGTAACTGGCTGCTGATAGGCTGCATCCTGCATGTGGTTCAGGGTCATGCCGCTTACCCTTGTTTCCACCTTCCCAGGATTTCTTGCCCCATGTCCTCACATGTGGATGACATTTTAGATGCCCTGGAGCCTGGACCGCAGTAATTGGAGTTTAATTAATTTTTTAACCGAATTTTTCCTGAAATTCGTAACGAATTCGGATTCGCCAGATTCCAATCGCTTATCCCTAATGAACAGCAAGAAGGCGGAATCACTGATGAAGAAAAGAAAAACAGATATTTTAAGACACAGCATATATTGGAAGTTGTGTGTCCTACACAACACAAGATGGATAGAGACGCTGGCGAACAGTTCCCGGCGAACTTAGCATGTTAGCGTTCGCATCGCCGGGCGAACATATGTGAAGTTTGATTTTCCCCCTATACTTTAACATTGCGGTAAACGTTGACCCTGTGAGTCAGAGTCAGCAGACACATTACAGCCAATCAGCAGCAGTCCCTCCCTTCCAGACCCTCCTACCTCCTGCACGGACGCCATTTTACCCTCATTCAGCATGCTGCAGGCTTAGAAAGTGGAGGGACAGAGAAGCTGCTCCTGCTGTAATAGGAAAAGCGATAGCTAGGTTGCTTCTAGGTGGTGTATTCAGGGTCCACTTTACTCCTAAAGCACTAGTCTAACATCTGCTTTAAGGACAGAACCCAAAAAAGCCCTTTTTAGGGCCCAAATATCAGTCCGTGTGTCTTGCAACAGCTGGAGGCACCCTGGTTGGGAGGGAACTGCTGGTTAAAAGGGGTACTCCAGTGTAAAACTTAATTTCCTTCAAGCAACTAACTACAGTATTAAAATGGTTATAAGTTCAGTCCGTGTGTCTTGCAACTGCTGGAGGCACCCTGGTTGGGGACCTCTGCTTAAAAGGGGAACTCCGCTGGCAACCTTTTTTGCTCATTGTCACACTAGTGTAAATCACATTTGAAGTGACAGTTGTTCAAATCAATAAAAAAAATACCTTTTTTGGCTGTGAAATAAAACCAGTGCTGCCTAAAGGGGGGCTCTAACTATGTGGTGCCTAATATGGGGGAATCTATGTGCTGCCTAAAGGGGGGATCTAAATATGTGCTGCCTAAAGGGGGCTCTATGTGCTGCCTAAAGGGAGGCTCTAACTATGTGCTGCCTAATATGGGGGAATCTATGTGCTGCCTAAAGGGGGGCTCTATGTGCTGCCTAAAGGGGGGCTCTAAGTATGTGCTGCCTAACATGGGGGAATCTTTGTGCTGCCTAAAGGGGGGGGGGGTCTAACTATGTGCTGCCTAATATGGGGGAATCTATGTGCTGCCTAAAGGGAGGCTCTAACTATGTGCTGCCTAATATGGGGGAATCTATGTGCTGCCTAAAGGGGGGCTCTATGTGCTGCCTAAAGGGGGCTCTAACTATGTGCTGCCTAACATGGGGGAATCTATGTGCTGCCTAAAGGGGGGATCTAACTATGTGATGCCTAAAGGGGGGATCTAACTATGTGCTGACTAAAGGGGGCTCTATGTGCTGCCTAAAGGGAGGCTCTACCTATGTGCTGCCTAAAGGGGGGCTCTAACTATGTGCTGCCTAATATGGGGGAATCTATGTGCTGCCTAAAGGGGGGATCTAACTATGTGATGCCTAAAGGGGGGCTCTATGTGCTGCCTAAAGGGGGCTAAAGCACGTTATTCCAAAGAATTTAGGAATAATAGGTGATTTATGCCCTTTATGGATTAAAACCAGACTCTGCATCAACTATGTAATTTTCCATGGGAGTTTTGCCATGGATCCCACTCCAGCACGCCACAGTCCAGGTATTAGTCCCCTTGAAACAACTTTTAAATCACTATTGTGCCCAGAAAGAGTCCCTGTGGGTTTTAAAATTCGCCTGCCCATTGCCCAAGTCAATGGCAGTTCGCCCGGTTCGCCGTTTCGCGAACATTTGCGGAAGTTCGCGTTCGCCGTTCGCGAACCGAAAATTTTATGTTCGCGACATCACTAAAGATGGATACACTTAAAATTAATAGAACAGAAATATAAGGAAAACCTATATAATATAAGGAATCTTACATATAATCAAAAAATATATATTACATATGTATATAAATATATATATATATATATATATATATATATATATATATATATATATATATATATATATATACACACAAGAACTGTGCACACTTTCAATTATAACCTTGTGAGAAGCACTCATGCAATGCCCATTAGAGTGGGGAGACACAGAGAAATATGTGTAATGAAGGGGTTACATTTTTTTTCTTGCTGAAAAGTTAATCAGATGAACAATTTTTTTTTTCATACAGACTTTGAAACAGTGAATGAACAATTTCACAAATTAGGATTGATGAAATATGTCAACCGCTGGAAAAATTGCACCTTTTAGATTTAACATTTACCTAACTAAGCAGAAAAAAACATCTGCAAAAGGTATGTTCTTGATCTTTGCTGTTCTACATTTTGTCCTCACCATTTTATAATTACACAGTGATGTACTGTATGGGGA
This sequence comes from Hyla sarda, assembly GCF_029499605.1. Taxonomy (NCBI): domain Eukaryota; kingdom Metazoa; phylum Chordata; class Amphibia; order Anura; family Hylidae; genus Hyla; species Hyla sarda. The sequence continues at coordinate 226,959,477 of NC_079194.1, read as the reverse complement.
AAAGCAGAAGGAACATGAAATAATTAGCATCCAGTCTTCGTTGTGTTTTAATTATGTGTATGCGGGAGGACAGTTATCTCACTAATAGGTAATACTCTCCCGCTGCACAACGTCGCATCCATCTGGGACAATATTGGGGGGGAAAAATGACACGTATCAACATATAATAGAGGGCATTTCCCAGATGGCCCTAAATCCACAAAAAGACCAAAAGTCAAGAGCAATTTGTTATGGTTCAGATAAAGGTGAATGTATAACCATAGAAAGTGATAGTTATGAAGGTCTTAAAGACTTTGAGAAAGGTTCCTTCTTTTACACTATGTTCTTTTTAAGGACCAAAATTGATTTTGAGTAAATACATTTTAAAACTGCCGTATTTTTCGCCGTATAAGACGCACTTTTTCTTCCCTAAAACTGGGGGGAAAAAGTTGGTGCGTCTTATACGGTGAATAAACCCCTATCACAGCGGTCCCTGCGGCCATCAACGGCCGGGACCCGCGGCTAATACAGGACATCACAGATCGCGGTGATGCCCTGTATTAACCCTTCAGACGTGGCGATCAAAGCTGACCACCGCGTCTGAAGGGAAAGTGACACTAACCCGGCTGCTCAGTCGGGCTGTTCGGGACCGCCGCGATTTCACCGCGGCGGTCCCGAACAGCCTGACTGAATAGCCGGGTTAGTGCTTACAGGACACCGGGAGGGACCTTACCTGCCTACTCGGTGTCTTCTCCGTTCAGGGATCCCCTTTATGGCCGGCGCTCTCCTTACTCGTCATCACTTCGTCGCGTACGTGCGTCGGCGTGCGTAACGACGTGATGGCGGCGACGGAGAGCGAGGATACCCGGCCGGCAGCAGAGACGTTCCAGTGTGACGGGGACACGGCGACAGCGATGGAGCGACATCCAGGGTAGCGGTGACGGGTCCGGAGCGGCGGGGACACGTGAGTATTACCTCCTCCTGCAGTGGTCTTCAATCTGCGGACCTCCAGATGTTGCAAAACTTCATCTCCCAGCATGCCCGGACAGCCAACGGCTGTCCGGGCATGCTGGGAGTTGTAGTTTTGCAACATCTGGAGGTCCGCAGGCTGAAGACCACTATTGGGTTCAAAATCTTTATTTTTTTAGATTTTTCCCCTAAAAATTGGGTGCGTCTTATACGCCGGTGCGTCCTATAGGACGAAAAATACGGTATATGGCAAATAGGTTAGACCTTCAATATAGCTAAAGATGTAAATAATAAAACTCAGGAGCTTACTGTAGAAGTGAGCGTAAAAAGAAATGATGAAATCTAGTAAGTACATAATATTGGGTTTATAAACGAAAAAACATAAATGTTCAAGGTTGTAAATTCACTTTAAATTCACTTTCGCAAGTAATAAGTTTCTCCAGGCTTCATATCCACCTCCCATCACTCCTGTGAAGTGCAAAAGTGCTCCCCTGTTCTGACTACCCAAATTCTGATCCAACTTATTTACTGACCACATCTGTCTACCACCTGATTTCCTGACCATTTATTGTTATGAGAAAACTCTGCCTTTCCTGACCTTCTGTCTGTCTACTGTTTATTAGTAAATTCTGCCTGACATTAACCTGTCTGATTACACTTATAGGCCCTCATTTACTATTGCAAACCCGACATGTTTTGTCGGGTTGTACGCCAGATTCTGTCGCATTGCGCCAGAAATTCTGTCTATGCCAGAATTTGCGCCAGAATTGAAAAAAACCCGACTAACTCTCCATTTTACTAAGAAAACCCGAAAAGGGGGCGTGGTCTCCAAAAGGTGCGTGTTCCCGACATTTTCACCAAAACCCAACATATTTACTAAGGTTTCCACATAAAATGTGGTGGATTTGAGCCGAGGAAAACCAGACAGATCAGAGCATGTGTAAAAAAAAGCAAAGTGTAGGGAAAAGTGCAAAATGTAGGGAAACCTTAGTAAATACCGTGGAAAATAAATTGTAGGGAATTAAAACCCACAAAGAAAACTACACAACGCTCTTAGTAAATCAGGGCTATTGTCTTTTGCTTGGTTACTGTGCTTTGCAATTCTCAATCATCAGCTACTGCTAGAGGAGACTACTCAGATGGTAGCAACATAGAGATTTTAAGGGTTAAGGGCTAAAAAACCTGTGAATCCCAGACTCCCTGGGACTGCATCCATATAGCGGGACATTTTATTGTTTGCTTTGGTAAGCATGTTATCAAGGCATGTATTTTTGCTTTAGTTTTGCATTCGCACATCATCAATTCACTGCAAAGTGGAAACAGAAATTTACTTAGGTAAGGCTGTTTGTAACTTTTTGATAACCTACAAAAGTTGCACAAAAAAGTGCACCCAGAGTAAGCAGAAAAAGGCTCTAAATACCTTGATATATGTCCCCCAGAGTGATGTTTAGTGATAAGTACCGTATTTGTCGGGGTATACCACGCACCGGCCTATAACACGCACCCTCATTTTACCAAGGATATTTGGGTAAAAAAAGTTTTTTACCCAAATATCCATGGTAAAATGAGGGTGCGTGTTTGCGCGTGTATACCCCGATATACCCCCAGGAAAGGCAGGGGGAGAGAGGCTGTCGCTGCCCGCTTCTCTCCCCCTGCCTTTCCTGGGGTCTAGAGCGCTGCTGTCGGCCCTTTTCACCCCCTGGTTATCGGCACCGCTGCCCGTTCTGTCCCCCTGACTATCGGTGCCGGCAGCCAGGGGGAGAGAAGGGGCAGCGGCACCCATTGCCGGCGCTGCTGCCCCGTTGCCTCCCCCCATCCCCGGTGGCATAATTACCTGAGTCGGGTCCGCGCTGCTCCAGGCCTCCGTCGTGCGTCCCCAGCGTTGTTGCTATGCACGGCGCTCTGACGTCATGCGCCGCGCCGTTCAGCGCATAGCAACGACGCCGGGGACGCACACCGGAGGCCTGGAGCAGCGCGGACCCGACTCAGGTAATTATGCCACCGGGGATGGGGGGAGGCAACGGGTGCCGCTGCCCCTTCTCTCCCCCTGGCTGTCGGCGCCGCTTCTCTCTCCCTGGCTGCCGGCACCGATAGTCAGGGGGACAGAACGGGCAGCGGCGCCGATAACCAGGGGGTGAAAAGGGCCGACAGCAGAGCTCTAGACCCCAGGAAAGGCAGGGGGAGAGAAGTGGGCAGCGACGGCCTCTCTCCCCCTGCCTTCCCTGGGGGTGTATCGGCGTATAACACGCACACAGACTTTAGGCTAAAAATTTTAGCCTAAAAAGTGCGTGTTATACGCCGATAAATACGGTATACAAAATCTTCAATATGTACTGAATTATAATGGGGAAAGCCATTATTCATACATCATCCAGTGGAGTATCTCCTGATTGTTTTTCATATAAATAGAATGCATATAAAAAAAAAACTCTGTACTATGGATCCATACCACACTGTCCTATGCATAAGACCTAAGTGTGTTAATAGACATTGTAATAAAAATTTTCCAATAATTTTTTTTACACTTAGAACAAACAATCTTAATATTTCCATGTATCACACTGTTCTAGCAATTCTCTTTAATAACTTTCTCTATGTTCTTATATCTTTATCATTTTCTCCATATTGCATTTTTATTGTATTCTCCACCTGCAGAAATGTCATTTCCACATGTTTACCAATCTGTCAGCCCCTACTCCTCATTGTAGGTTCATCACTGTGTGTGATATTGTCATGTCAACATTCGCATGGTCCACTGCGCTCTTATAATAACTGTTAGTTATTATGGAAAGTGTTAGCATCACGCCTAATATTTTTACTTTTTTGCTGAGATTACATGATGCTCGCTTTTTAATGAGTATTGTTGTTTTTTTTCCCCCCTAAATATATCATATTCATTTTCTTTAAGTGAAATATTTGTAAAAATTATAATCAATCTTTTCATATATAGGCTAATATTCTGGTTTGTGCCTAAAGGGTTTTATTTCAGTTGTACAAGCTTCAGCATAAGAACTTTTTCAGCAAAAATGTTATCATATATCGCTTATAGATCTTTAAAGGGGTACTCCGGTGGGAAAAAAATTTTTTTAATCAACTGGTGCCAGAAAGTTAAACAGATTTGCAAATGACTTCTAATAAAAAAATCTTTACCCTTCCAGTACTTATTAGCAGCTATATGCTACAGAGGAAATTCTTTTCTTTTCGAATTTCTTTTTTGTCTTCTCCACAGTGCTCTCTGCTGACACCTCTGTCCTTGTCAGGAACTGTCCAGAGCAGCATAGGTTTGCAATGGGGATTTTCTCCTGCTCTGGACAGTTCCTGATACAAAATCTGTTAAAATTTCTGGCACCGGTTGATTTAAAAAAAACATTTTTTCCACCTGAGTACCCCTTTAATTCTTAGGCTGTGTCCATGCAGCGGAATTTCCTTGCAGAAATTCAGCCAAAATTTACTGCTCATTGACTTCAATGGAATTCCGCTGTCCCATTCACCGAAATTCCACATTCATCTAAAATTAAAGACCTTTATTAACCCCTTAAGGACACAGCCCATTTTCACCTCTAGGACGCAGCCCTTTTTTGCACATCTGACCACTGTCACTTTAAACATTAATAACTCTGGAATGCTTTTACTTATCAATCTGATTCCGAGATAGTTTTTTCGTGACATATTCTACTTTAACATAGTGGTAAATTTTTGTGGTAACTTGCATCCTTTCTTGGTGAAAAATCCCCAAATTTGATGAAAAAATTGAAAATTTTGCATTTTTCTAACTTTGAAGCTCTCTGTTTGTAAGGAAAATGGATATTCCAAATATTTTTTATTGGATTCACATATACAATATGTCTACTTTATATTTTCATCATAAAATTGACAATTGTTTACTTTTGGAAGACACCAGAGGGCTTCAAAGTTCAGCAGCAATTTTACAATTTTTCACAAAATTTTCAAACTCGCTATTTTTCATGGACCAGTTCAGGTTTGAAGTGGATTTGAAGGGTCTTCATATTAGAAATACCCCATAAATGACCCCATTACAAAAACTGCACCCCCCAAAGTATTCAAAATGACATTCAGTAAGTGTTTTAACCCTTTAGGTGTTTCACAGGAAAAGCAGCAAAGTGAAGGAGAAAATTCAAAATCTTCATTTTTTACACTTGCATGTTCTTGTAGACCCAATTTTTGAATTTTTACAAGGGGTAAAAGGATAAAATTTATACTTGAATTTGTAGCCAAATTTCTCTCGAGTAAGCACATACCTCATATGTCTATGTAAATTGTTCGGCGGGCGCAGTAGAGGGCTAAGAAGTGAAGGAGCGACAAGGGGATTTTGGAGAGTATGTTTTTCTGAAATGTTTTTTTGGGGGCATGTTGCATTTAGGAAGCCCCTATGGTGCCAAAACAGCAAAAAAAAAAAACATGGCATACCATTTTGGAAACTAGACCCCTTGAGGAACGTAACAAGGAATTAAGTGAGCCTTAATACCCCACAGGTGTTTCATGACTTTTGCATATGTAAAAAATAAAAAAAAAATGTCACTAAAATGTGTGTTTCCCCCCAAATTTCACATTTTTGCAAGGGTAAATAGCAGAAAATACCCCCCAAAATTTGTAACCCCATCTCTTCTGAGTATGGAGGTACCCCATAAGTTGACCTGAAGTGCATTACGGGCGAACTACAATGCTCAGAAGAGAAGGAGTCATATTTGGCTTTTTGAGAGCAAATTTTGCTCGGGGGGCATGTCGCATTTAGGACAGAGAAAAAAAAACACATGGCATACCATTTTGGAAACTAGACCCCTTGGGGAACATAACAAGGGGTAAAGTGAACCTTAATACCCCACAGGTGTTTCACGACTTTTGCATATGTAAAAAAAATATATATTTTTTTTACACTAAAATACTTGTTTTCCCCCAAATTTTACATTTTTACAAGGGATAATAGCAGAAAATACCCCCCAAAATTTGTAACCCCATCTCTTCTGAGTATGGAAATACCCAACAAGTGGACGTGAAGTGCATTGGGGGCGAACTACAATGCTCAGAAGAGAAGGAGCATCATTGAGCTTTTAGAGAGAATTTGGCCATGTGCATTTCCAAAGGCCCCCCGTGGTGCCAGAACAGTGGACCCCCCCACATGTGACCCCATTTTTAAAACTACACCCCTCACGGAAGGTAATAAGGGGTGCAGGGAGAATTTACACCCCACTGGCATTTGACAGATCTTTGGAACAGTGGGCTGTGCAAATTAAAAATTGTATTTTTCATTTTCACAGACCCCTGTTTCAAAGATCTGTCAGACACCTGTGGGGTGTAAATGCTCACTGTACCCCTTGTTACATTCTGTGAGGGGTGTAGTTTCCAAAATGGGGTCACATGTGGGTATTTATTGTTTTGCACTTATGTCAGAGCCGCTGTAAAATCAGCCACCCCTGTGCAAATCACCAATTTAGACCTCAAGTTTACATGGTGCACTCTCCCTTCTGAGCCTTGTTGTACGTCCCCAGAACACTTTGCGCCCACATATGGGGTATCTCCGTCCTCAGGAGAAATTGCGTTACAAATTTTGGAGGCTTTTTTTCTTTTACCGCTTGTGAAATTTTAAAGTATGGGGCAACACCAGTATGTTAGTGTACAAAAATGTTTTTTTTACACTAACATGCTGGTGTAGACCCCCACTTTACCTTTTCATAAGGCGTAAAAGGAGAAAAAGCCCCCCAAAATTTGTTAGGCAATTTCTCCCGAGTACGGCGATACCCCATATGTGGCCCTAAACTGTTGCCTTGAAATACGACAGGGCTCCAAAGTGAGAGCGCCATGCGCATTTGAGGCCTAAATTAGGGATTTGCATAGGGGTGGACATAGGGGTATTCTACACCAGTGATTCTCAAACAGGGTGCCTCCAGCTGTTGCTAAACTCCCAGCATGCTTGGACAGTCAATGGCTGTCCGGAAATGCTGGGAGTTTTTGTTTTGCAACAGCTGGAGGCTCCATTTTGGAAACACTGCTGTAGGATACGTTTTTCATTTTTATTGGGGGGGAAGGGGTGGTGGGGGGGGGGGGGTCAGTGTACGTGTGTATATGTAGTGTTTTACTCTTTATTTTATGGTAGTGTAGTGTTTTTAGGTTACATTCACACTGACGGCGGATTACACAGAGTCTCCCGCTAGGAGTTTGAGCTGCGGCTGCTGCAGCTCAAACTTGAAGCAGGGAACTCACTGTAATCCGCCGCCAGTGTGAATGTAACCTGTACATTCACATGGGAGGGTGGGGGGGGGCAAAACTACAACTCCCAGCATGCACTGACAGAACGTGCATACTGGGAGTTGTAGTTTTGCAACAGCTGGAGGCACACTGGTTGGAAAATACTGAGTTAGGTAATAGAACCTATTACCTAACTCGGTATTTCCCAACCAGTGTGCCTCCAGCTGTTGCAGAACTACAACTCTCAGCATGTACTGATTGCCAAAGGGAATGCTGGGAGATGTAGTCATGCAACAGCTGGAGGCACGCAAGTACAACTCCCAGCATGCCGAGACAGCCATTTGCTGTTCCTGAATGCTGGGAGTTGTAGTTTTGCAAGATTTAGAGGGGTTCAGGCTGGAGATCACTGACAGTGGTCTCTAAACTGTGGCCCTCCAGATGTTGCAAAACTACAAATCTCAGCATGCTAAGACAGCAAACTGCTGTCTAGGCATGCTGGGAGTTGTAGTTTTGTAATATCTGGAGGGCTACAGTTTAGAGACCACTGTCAGTGATCTCCAGCCTGAACCCCTCTAAATCTTGCAAAACTACAACTCCCAGCATGCCAACACAGCAAACAGCTGTCAAGGCATGGTGGGAGTTGTAGTTTTGCAACATCTGGAGGGCGACAGTTTAGAGACCACTCTCTAAACTGTCGCCCTGCAGATGTTGCTAGGCAACAGACTCCTGGACACGCGGCGTCATACTCACCTCCACCGCCGCCGTGATCACAGCCGCCGCCGCCGGGTAAGTGACCGCCGCTGCCGCCGCCGCCGCTACTGCACGGTTCCCCCCGCTGTGCCCGGACACCGATGGGTGGGCATAGCGGGGGGAACCGAACTTTAACCCCCCCGCCCCCAGTCTGCTATTGGTCGGCCGCTCCGCCGATCAATAGCAGGGATAGGAGGGGTGGCAACCCTGCCACCTCACTCCTATCTCTTCAAGGGGGATCGAGGGTGTCTTGGACACCCCCGATCCCCCTTATTTTATTGCGGCGCCGCCGTTGATGGGCAGGGGGAGGGCGCTCCCCCTGCAAACACCGTAGATGCCGTGATCAGAACTGATCACGGCATCTATGGGGTTAATGCTGCCGGGACCGGCGCGATCGCGGCCCCGGCAGCTGCGGTGGGACTCCGGCTGTGATTGACAGCTGAGTCCCACCCGTGATCTCCTGCGCTGCCCGCGGCAGAGCAGGAGATCGCTTGGACGTATGCATACGTCCATTTGCGCGAACGTGTAATTCGCCTGGACGTATGCATACGTCCAATAGCGGGAAGGGGTTAAAGGGATATTCCAGGAATTTTTTTTAATTGACTATGCTACAGGGGCTGTAAAGTTAGTGTAGTTCATAATATAGTGTCTGCACCTGTGTGTGACGGTTTTCTCACAATTCTTATGTGATTTTCACTCCAATATTTTTTTTATCAGCATACAAAATGACTGTTGTCTCAGATTTTTCCCAGGTTGCAATGCGGCGAGACCTGACTCACTAGTCAGCTGATGACAGGGAGCCTGTCTGCTTCAGTGGGTGGAGGGATCAATCTGCAACTAATGCAACAGCTGTAGGCACATTGATTGAAAACCACACTGATTTGAATGGATGCAGCTCATTTATGTTTCAATGGGTGGGGTGGCTGATGTGTGAGAGGGAGGAAAATGGAATTGTAGTAGTCAAAAAAAGAAAAGTCAAACAGGAAATACCAGTTCACAAAAAGCTAGCCACAGTGTTATGGTAATCTCATGACATAGCCATTTAGCCCCAAGACAAGTGCAGATCCTTCCTAAGCATGTCCGTTACTGTCTGCCAGGTATGTACTACAATCACCTTATGGTGCATAACCCCTTTAAATTTTGAAGAATTTCATGGCAGAATCTCATTGAAGTCAAATGGGCTTTGAATTTCAACAAAATTCTGTGTTTGAGAGCATAGAAATTCTGTGGAAATTTTACTGAAATCCCGCAATCCCAGAATTTGTACGGAATTGCGGATATTCCACCATGTGAACATAGCCTTACTGAGCTCACTTGTTGATAATAAATTTAAACTCTTGTAAACAAATGTAAACTTGACTGGCAAATGGTGATGTGGTTATAGATAGATAGAATACATAACTGCAAAGTGACATAGAGATGGCTTACACCCAAGAGTTCTCAAAGAGTTAAGTTCAGTTTCTGTACTCCTGTTTAAAATATTTAGAGACTTTCTAAACAGTGGTATATCGTTATAGGGGTACTCCGCTGCTCGAGATGGGTGAATTTTTCAAAAATTCGATTTGGCAGATTCGCCCAATTTTCTCAAAAACATTTGGTTGATTAAAAACGGCTATTTCCGGGCTACAGAGATCCTCAATAGGGGTGTAGAACATTTTGCCTTGATGTAACACACATAGGGAGTGTGCTGGGGTAGTGAAATAATACTGTTATTCAGTATGACATGCAGATTACAAGTGTCGCTATTAGAATCACTGCTGCAGAGCGGCACAATGAAAGAGTCTGGATGTCGGGAGACCATATGGCGCCACAATGGTTGCGTGCAGTCTTTAAATGGGGAGTGCTTCCTGTGATGATCTCAATTGGCAGACTATTAAACGACTTCTAAACTCTCCCTGCCTGCCTCCAGTGAGGTAGATGGATTTCCCCTGTGCTGATCTGTATTGTTAGTAACGCTGGTTAGTGACCACACAGTGTCTGCTCTCTCTCTAGCCAGAACGAATGCAGGCTTGAGGTAAATGGATTCCCCGCTGTAAAGATCTGTATTGCCAGTAACAGTGATTAGTGCACACACACAGTCTCTGCTCAGCAAAATGTCCGGGAAATGCCCCTCTTTGGCAATGGCTGCCGAATATATAGGGCAGTGACATCACAGGGCTGGCTGGCTGCTGATAGGCTGCATACCACCATGTGATTCAGGGTGATTCTGCCCACCCTCCTTCCCAGACTTTCTTGCCCCATGTCCTCACACGTGTAGCCGCCATTTTATCCCCCCGGGACGCGCAATATGTAGTTAATTAAGCAATTTATGTTACGCCGAGCGCTCCGGGTCCCCGTTCCTCCCCGGAGCGCTCGCCTCATCCCCGTTGCTGCAGCGCCCCGGTCAGATCCACTGACCGGGTGCGCTGCGGTCCCGCCTCCTGCCGGGGTGCGATTCGCGATGCGGGTGGCGCCCGCTCGCGATGCGCACCCCGGTCCCCGTACCTGACTCGCTCTCCGTCGGTCCTGTCCCGGCGCGCGCGGCCCCGCTCCCTAGGGCGCGCGCGCGCCGGGTCTCTGCAATTTAAAGGGCCAGTGCACCAATGTTGGTGCCTGGCCCAATCTTCCAATTACCTATTAGTGTGATCACCTGTGCACTTCCCTATATTACCTCACTTCCCCTGCACTCCCTTGCCGGATCTTGTTGCCTTAGTGCCTAGTGAAAGCGTTCCCTTGTCTGTTCCTAGTCCGTGTTCCTGACCTCCTGCCGTTGCCCCTGACTACGATCCTTGCCGCCTGCCCCCGACCTTCTGCTACGTCCGACCTTGCTACTGCCTACTCCCTTGTACCTCGCCTATCTTCAGCATCTTCAGCAGCCAGAGAGGTGAGCCGTTGCTAGTGGATACGACCTGGTCACTACCGCCGCAGCAAGACCATCCCGCTTTGCGGCGGGCTCTGGTGAAAACCTGTAGTGGCTTAGAACCGGTCCACTAGCGCGGTCCTCGCCATCCCTCTCTGGCACAGAGGATCCACTACCTGCCAGCCGGCATCGTGTCAGTAGATCCGGCCATGGATCCCGCTGAAGTTCCTCTGCCAGTTGTCGCTGACCTCCCTACGCTGGTCGCCCAGCAAGCTCGTCAGATCGCCCAGCAGTCGCAACAGATAGCGCAACGAGATCAACAGCTGGCATACTTGACCTCCGAGGCACTGCGTATTCAGTCACAGATACAGCAGCTGCAGCCGCAGATACAGCAACAGCTACAGCTGCAACTACCTTCTCCGCCGCCGGCTCCTGCAACTCCTCCGCAGCAACCGGCCGTTCCTAACCCCTGCTTGTCCCTGCCGGACAAATTTGGCGGAAAGATCGCCCAACGAGATCAACAGCTGGCATACTTGATCTCCGAGACACAGCGTCTTCACTCACAGTTACAGCAGCTGCTGCCGCAGATACAGCAACTTCAGTCACAGCAGCTGCTGCCGCAGATACAGCAACTTCAGTCACAGCTACAGCTGCAACAACCATCTCCTCCGCCGGCTCCTGCAACTCCTCCGCAGCAACCGGCCGTTCCTAACCCCTGCTTGTCCCTGCCGGACAAGTTTGATGGGGACCGCAATGATTCTGCCACAGCCACAGTCCAGTCCTTCTTCGCTGAGGTCCGTGGTGTCTTCGAGGAGCCTGCCCGAGCTTCTTCTGCCGAGATTGCCCTGCTGAACCTGGAACAGGGTGTTTCTTCCATTGGCGAGTACGCCATTCAGTTCCGTGCTCTTGCTTACGAGTTGTCCTGGAATAGTGAGGTTCTCTGCGCGACCTTTAAAAAAGGCCTATCCAGCAACATTAAAAATGTTCTGGCCGCACGAGAGACTCCTGCTGACCTACATGAACTCATTCATCTTGCCACTCGCATTGACATGCGTTCTTCCGGATGGCGTCTGGAGCTCCGCCTGGATATGGACTTTGTTCGCACGAGGCGTTTTTTCTCCCCGGCTCCTCTCTCCTCTGGTCCTCTGCAATCCGTTCCTGTGCTTCCCGCCGCGGAGGCTATGCAAGTTGACCGGTCTCGCTTGACACCTCAAGAGAGGACACGACGCCGCATGGAGAATCTTTGCCTGTACTATGCCAGTACCGAACACTTCCTGAAGGATTGTCCTATCCGTCCTCCCCGCCTGGAAAGACGTACGCTGACTCCGCACAAAGGTGACACAGTTCTTGATGTCAACTCTGCTTCTCCACGCCTTACTGTGTCTGTGCGGATATCTGCCTCTACCTTCTCCTTCTCTACTATGGTCCCCTTGGATTCCGGATCTGCAGGAAAATTTTTTTTGGCCTCTCTTATCAACAGGTTCTACGTCCCTGTGACCAGTCTCGCCAGACCCCTCTACATCTATTGTATTAACAATAAAAGATTGGACTGTCTCATGCGTTTCCGCACAGAACCCCTCCTAATGTGCATCGGACCTCTTCACGGAAAAGTTGACTTTTTTTTCCTCAGGTTCTTTGGCCCCAAGAAGAGGGGGAGACCCAAGGGGGGGGGTACTGTTACGCCGAGCGCTCCGGGTCCCCGTTCCTCCCCGGAGCGCTCGCCTCATCCCCGTTGCTGCAGCGCCCCGGTCAGATCCACTGACCGGGTGCGCTGCGGTCCCGCCTCCTGCCGGGGTGCGATTCGCGATGCGGGTGGCGCCCGCTCGCGATGCGCACCCCGGTCCCCGTACCTGACTCGCTCTCCGTCGGTCCTGTCCCGGCGCGCGCGGCCCCGCTCCCTAGGGCGCGCGCGCGCCGGGTCTCTGCAATTTAAAGGGCCAGTGCACCAATGTTGGTGCCTGGCCCAATCTTCCAATTACCTATTAGTGTGATCACCTGTGCACTTCCCTATATTACCTCACTTCCCCTGCACTCCCTTGCCGGATCTTGTTGCCTTAGTGCCTAGTGAAAGCGTTCCCTTGTCTGTTCCTAGTCCGTGTTCCTGACCTCCTGCCGTTGCCCCTGACTACGATCCTTGCCGCCTGCCCCCGACCTTCTGCTACGTCCGACCTTGCTACTGCCTACTCCCTTGTACCTCGCCTATCTTCAGCATCTTCAGCAGCCAGAGAGGTGAGCCGTTGCTAGTGGATACGACCTGGTCACTACCGCCGCAGCAAGACCATCCCGCTTTGCGGCGGGCTCTGGTGAAAACCTGTAGTGGCTTAGAACCGGTCCACTAGCGCGGTCCTCGCCATCCCTCTCTGGCACAGAGGATCCACTACCTGCCAGCCGGCATCGTGACAATTTATTACCATGAAGCACGAGGAACTTTGGATTCTACTTTGTCAGCTTTGATTCGCCCATCTCAATCCGCTGCACCAACTTAGGAACATTTTGTTCTCAATGCTTGGAGTGGGCGGCGGGGGTCATGACATCACGGCGAAGCCCCTTGTGATGTCACGCCATGCCCCCTCAATGCAAGTCTAGGGGTGTGGGCGTGGTATCCGCCACATCCCCTCCCATAGACTTGCAATGAGGGGGCGTGGTGTGACATCACAAGGGGCGTGGTTGTGACGTCACAACCCCTGGGTGCCTTTTGGCCTGGGTTGCTTATTAGTGGGCTGTCAACCAGCTTTAGTCAACTGGGTTCTATGGTCTATACTGTTTATGTTGGATTGATGGTGTTTTTAATAAAGTTGTTTATTAGAGAATGGTTTTTATAATCTGTTAAAGTGTAACCCATTATAAACAGCAGCAGCCAGCTTTGTTCCCAGTCATTGTCTTGTCTTTTCTTTAGTTTCAAAGGGGTTATCCACCATAAGGTGATTTTAGTACGTACCTGGCAGACAGTAATGGACATGCTTAGGAAGGATCTGCGCTTGTCTTGGAGCTAAATGGCTATATTGTGAGATTACCATAATACTGTGGCTAGCTTTTTGTGAACTGGTATTTCCTGTTTGAGTTTTCTTCTTTTGCCTATAAATCCCATAATTCAATTTTCCTCCCTCCCACACATCAGCCACCCCACTCATTGAAACATAAATGAGCTGCATCCATTCAAAAGACCTGTGGTTTTCAATCAGGTTGCCTACAGCTGTTGCATTAGTTGCAGATTCATCTCTCTCACACCAAGTGATCCCTCCACCCATTGAAGCAGACAGGCTCCCTGTCATCAGCTGACTAGTGAGTCAGGTCTCAGCCACATTGCAACCTGGGAAAAAATCTGAGACAACTGTCATTTTGTATGCTGTTAAAAATAAATATTGGAATGAAAATCACATAAGAATTGTGAGAAAACCGTCACACACGGGTACATACACTATATTATGAACTACACTAACTTTACAGCCCCTGTAGCATAGTCAAATAAAAAAATCCCTGGAATACCCCTTTAACCCCTTAAGGACCAGGCCATTTTACACCTTAAGGACCAGAGGGTTTATTGCAAATCTGACCACTGTCACTTTAAACATTAATAACTCTGGAATGCTTTTAGTTATCATTTAGTTACCTTTCTTGGTGAAAAATCCCCAAATTTGATGAAAAAAACGAAAATTTAGCATTTTTCTAACTTTGAAGCTCTCTGCTTGTAAGGAAAATGAATATTCAAAATATATTTTTTTTGGGTTCACATATACAATATGTCTACTTTATGTTTGCATCATAAAATTAATGAGTTTTTACTTTTGGAAGACACCAGAGGGCTTCAAAGTTCAGCAGCAATTTTGAAATTTTTCACAAAATTTTCAAACTCACTATTTTTCAGGGACCAGTTCAGTTTTGAAGTGGATTTGAAGGGTCTTCATATTAGAAATACCCCATAAATGACCCCATTATGAGAACTACACCCCCCAAAGTATTCAAAATGACATTCAGTAAGTGTATTAACCCTTTAGGTGTTTCACAGGAATAGCAGCAAAGTGAAGGAGAAAATTCAAAATCTTCATTTTTTACACTCGCATGTTCTTGTTGACCCAATTTTTGAATTTTTGCAAGGGGTACAAAGGAGAAAATTTTTACTTGTATTTGAAACCCAATTTCTCTCGAGTAAGCACATACCTCATATGTCTATGTTAATTGTTCAGCGGGCGCAGTAGAGGGCTCAGAAGGGAAGGAGCGACAAATGGTTTTTGGGGGGCATGTCACACCTTTAGGAAGCCCCTATGATGCCAGGACAGCAAAAAAAAACACATGGCATACCATTTTGGAAACTAGACCCCTGAGGGAACGTAACAAGGGGTAAAGTGAACCTTAATACCCCACAGGTGATTCACGACTTTTGCATATGTAAAAAAATATATATATATTTTTTACCTAAAATGCTTGGTTTTCCAAAAATGTAACATTTTTAAAAAGGGTAATAGCAGAAAATACCCCCCAAAATTTGAAGCCCAATTTCTCCCGATACAGAAAACACCCCATATGGGGGTGAAAAGTGCTCTGCTGGCGCACTACAGGTCTCAGGAGAGAAGGAGTCACATTTGGCTTTTTGAAAGCAAATTTTGCTCTGGGGGCATGCCGCATTTAGGAAGCCCCTATGGTGCCAGAACAGCAAAAAAAAAAACACATGGCATACCATTTTAGAAACTAGACCCCTCGGGGAACGTAACAAGGGGTAACGTGAACCTTAATACCCTACAGGTGTTTCATGACTTTTGCATATGTAAAAAAAAAATATGTTTTTTTTACCTAAAATGCTTGTTTTCCCAAAATGTTTACATTTTTAAAAAGGGTAATAGCAGAAAATACCCACCAAAATTTGAAGCCCAATTTCTCCCGATTCAGAAAACACCCCATATGGGGGTGAAAAGTGCTCTGCTGGCGCACTACAGGTCTCAGAAGAGAAGGAGTCACATTTGGCTTTTTGAAAGCAAATTTTGCTCTGGGGGCATGCCGCATTTAGGAAGCCCCTATGGTGCCAGAACAGCAAAAAAAAACACA
The DNA here is from genome assembly GCF_029499605.1 of Hyla sarda. NCBI lineage: Eukaryota > Metazoa > Chordata > Amphibia > Anura > Hylidae > Hyla > Hyla sarda. Next base: position 226,943,696 of record NC_079194.1, on the reverse strand, counting down.
TGGCATACCATTTTGGAAACTAGACCCCTCGGGGAACGTAACAAGGGGTAATGTGAACCTTAATACCCTACAGGTGTTTCACGACTTTTGCATATGTAAAAAAATATATTTTTTTTTTACCTAAAATGCTTGGTTCCCAAAATTTTTACAATTTTAAAAAGGTTAATAGCAGAAAATACCCCCCAAAATTTGAAGCCCAATTTCTCCCGATTCAGAAAACACCCCATATGGGGGTGAAAAGTGCTCTGCTGGCGCACTACAGGTCTCAGAAGAGAAGGAGTCACATTTGGCTTTTTGAAAGCAAATTTTGCTCTGGGGGCATGCCGCATTTAGGAAGCCCCTATGGTACCAGGACAGCAAAAAAAAAACCACATGAAATACCATTTTGGAAATTAGACCCCTCGGGGAACGTAACAAGGGGTAATTTGAACCTTAATACCCTACAGGAGTTTCACGCCTTTTAAATATGTAAAAAAAATATATATTTTTTTTACCTAAAATGCTTGTTTTCCCCAAAATTTTACATTTTTAAAAAGGGTAATAGCAGAAAATACCCCCAAAATTTGTAACACAATTTCTCCCGAGTACGGCGATACCCCATATGTGACCCTAAACTGTTGCCTTGAAATACGACAGAGCTCCAAAGTGAGAGCGCCATGCGCATTTGAGGCCTAAATTAGGGACTTGCATAGGGGTGGACATAGGGGTATTCTACGCCAGTGATTCCCAAACAGGGTGCCTCCAGCTGTTGTAAAACTCCCAGCATACCTAGACAGTCAACGGCTATCTGGCAATACTGGGAGTAGTTGTTTTGCAACAGCTGGAGGCTCCGTTTTGGAAACAGTGGCGTACCAGACGTTTTTCATTTTTATTGGGGAGGGGGGCTGTGTAGGGGTATGTGTATATGTAGTGTTTTTTACTTTTTATTTTATTTTGTGTTAGTGTAGTGTAGTGTTTTTAGGGTACAGTCGCACGGGCAGGGGTTCACAGTAGTTTCTCGCTGGCAGTTTGAGCTGCGGCAGAAAATTTGCCGCAGCTCAAACTTGCAGCCGGATACTTATTGTAATCCTCTGCCCATGTGAGTGTACCCTGTACGTTCACATTGGGGAGGGGGGGACATCCAGCTGTTGCAAAACTACAACTCCCAGCATGTAAGGTCTATCAGTGCATGCTGGGAGTTTTAGTTTTTCAACCGCTGGAGGCTCCGTTTTGGAAACAGTGGCGTACCAGACGTTTATCATTTTTATTGGGGAGGGGAGGGGGGCTGTGTAGGGGTATGTGTATACGTAGTGTTTTTTACTTTTTATTTTATTGTGTGTTAGTGTAGTGTTTTTAGGGTACAGTCGCACGGGTGGGGTTCACAGTAGTTTCTCGCTGGCAGTTTGAGCTGCGGCAGAAAATTTGCCGCAGCTCAAACTTGCAGCCGGATACTTACTGTAATCCTCCGCCCATGTGAGTGTACCCTGTACATTCACATTGGGAGGGGGGGACATCCAGCTGTTGCAAAACTACAACTCCCAGCATGTATGGTCTATCAGTGCATGCTGGCAGTTGTAGTTTTGCAACAGCTGGAGGCACACTGGTTGTGAAACACCGAGTTTGGTAACAAACTCAGTGTTTTGCAACCAGTGTGCCTTCAGCTGTTGCAAAAGCTACAACCCCCTGCATGTACGGACAGCGGAAGGGCATGCTGGGTCTTGTAGTTATGCAACAGCTGGAGGCATACTACTTTGGCTGGGAATGCTGGGGATTGTAGTTATGCAACAGCTGGAGAGACACTGGTTTGCTACTTAACTCAGTGTGCCTTCAGCTGTTGCAAAACTACAATTCTCAGCAGTCAGCCAGCCAACGGGCATTCTGGGAGTTGTAGTTATGCAACCACCAGATGCACCACTACAACTCCCAGCATGCACTTTAGCTGATTGTGCAAGCTGGGAGTTGTAGTTACACAACAGCTGAAGGTACACTTTTCCATAGAAAGAATGTGCCTCCAGCTATTGCAAAACTACAAGTCCCAGCATGCCCATAAGGGAATGCTGGGAGTTGTGGTGGTCTGCCTCCTGCTGTAGCATAACTACAGCTCCCAGCATGCCCTTTTGCATGCTGGGAGCTGTTGCTAAGCAACAGCAGGAGGCTGTCACTCACCTCCAACGATCCAGCCGCATCAGGTCAGTCCCTCGTCGTCGCCGCTCCTGGGGCCCTGATCCCAACAGGGACGCCGGGGATCGGGGTCCCCAGCACCCGGGGTGCACGTCCCGCACCCGCTCACTTCCCCGGAAGAGGGGCGGAGCGGGTTGCGGGAGTGACACCCGCAGCAGGCGCCCTGATTGGTCGGCCGGTAATCCGGCCGATGAATCAGGGCGATCGTGAGGGGGCACCAGTGCCACCTCACCCCTGCTGGCTATGGCTGTTCGGGGCCGTCTCTGACGGCCCCGATCAGCCAATAATTCCGGGTCACCGGGTCACTGGAGCCCGATTGACCCGGAATCCGCCGCAGATCGCTGGACTGAATTGTCCAGCAATCTGCGGCCATCGCCGACATGGGGGGTCATCATGACCCCCCTGGGCGATATGCCCCAATGCCTGCTGAACGATTTCAGCAGGCATCGGGCACCGGCTCCGCTCCAGATGTTTGCGGGGGGCCAGTAAAACACATGACGTTCTCATACGTCATGTGTCCTTAAGGACTCGGAAATGGAGACGTATGAGAACGTCATGTGTCCTTAAGGGGTTAAGGCTGGTTTGGTGGTGGGGGTCCTTAAATTCTCATGATTCTTTGCAACAAACATTAGCAATACCGCTTCCGGGACCTGCTCCACCTCCAGATCCTGCTTCAGTACCTGCTCCAGTGCCACCTGCACCCCCTATTCAGCAACATGGTGGTGCTCCGGTGGTTTCATCAGCAGAACCAGCACAGTCGGCAGGACAGGTTCAACCCGATTCATCTCCAGTTGCTGCACTGACCTCCAGGACACCTGCTGCCGCACCTGTTTTCCTGGGAAATCCTGTCCTCCCACACTACAGTGATGACCCTTTTACACTGAGGGACTTCAAGGAGAAGATATCCAGCCTCATCGCTTTTTATGCTTTCTCCCCTCATCTACAGGTGCAGTTACTTACTGGACAGCTGCAGGGACCTGCAATAGAGAAGCTACACACATGGCCACCGGCCGACATGGCTACAGTGGAGAAAATCTTTGAGGGGCTCTATCAAGTGTTCGAGTCTCACTCCCCCTCTGAGGTACGTCTGAGACTGTATGAGCGACGTCAGAAGCCAGTTGAGACTCTTCGGGCCTATGCTGTAGCTCTGCAGAACGCATTAGAAGCATTACAAAAGTTAGATGGTATCACGCCCGATCAGGGTAACAGGGTGTTGATGGACAGGCTCATAGATGGGGCACAGAATAAGTGGGATAAGACCCAACTTAGGATGCTGGCAGCCCAGAACCCCAATATGGCTTTCCCTGCCTTCAAGAGGTTAGCCATCAAAGTCATTAAGTCAGGGCCTGAAGCAGAAGATGTTAGGCCCCCCTCTGCTGAATCATTGGGAGCCCCGGCCCCGGCCATAACCACACCTCAGCCTGCAGCTCCCTCGACTCCCGCTAGTCCCTGGGCTAATGACTTACAACATATACGGCAGGACATTGATCAGTTGACTAAAGCTGCTAAAGGGATGGTGAGCAGGGCTAACTCACCTTCACCCAAAGAACCTGCCCCTCCCCCTGTCAGACCACCTAGTACCCCTCCTGTGAGGCCACCTGGGACTTAATGACCTGTTTGTAGTCATTGTAATAAGACTGGACACTGGAAGAGCCAATGTTGGGCTTTAAATGGGCATCCCCTGGGGTCGAGGACCGCACCCCGGGAGTAAACATTGAAGGTCCAGAATCAACCAGCACCAAAATAGGACTCTTGATGTGTGTTGCCCCCTGCCCCTATGTGCAAATTGTGGTAGAGGGGATTAAATTGCAGGCCTTGATCGACACTGGGTCCCAGGTGCCCACCATTCCTCAAGTGGTGTTTTACAAATATTGGGGTCCTGAGATGTTATGCCAACCTAATGATGTAGACTTTCGGGTGATGGTGGGGAGTGGGAAACCAGTACCTTACCATGGCTACTGGGAGCCCACAGTGCAAGTAGGGAATCATGTTCTTAGGGGACAAGGTGTTATTGTTACTAGTGTTGGTGATGAACATGCAGCTGAGTTTATTCTAGGAATGAACATCATGAGACACTGCTTGATGACATAGTTAACTCATTGCATGCTTCTCTTCCCTACATGTCACCCTCTGGCTGGAGAGCCGCGCAACACCACCTCAGGACACTCCAAGCTGAACAAAAGTTCGTCAATCCTCGAGGTGAGATCTGCTGGGTGAGAATCCAAGACATACGAGCTGTTACACTGCAGCCGCAGACGGAGACTATTATCTGGGGCCGCGCCCGACCAGGGGTGAAGAACGAAGATTATCAGGCACTCTTGGAACCCATGCAACTGAAGGACTACCCTTTGGTATGTGCAGCTAGAAGCCTTGTGACTGTGAGAAATGGAAGAGTCCTGGTTCGAGTGGTTAACCTCTCCCAAGCCGTCACTAGATTAACCAAGTATATTATCGCTCAGTTACACCCCCTGGACTCCCGAGACGTGATGTCAAAGCCACAAGTTGCTAGACAGTGAACTGCCCAGACTGCCCCAGGGGCCGACAAGGGCCCTATGGACCCATGGTGGACTCAGTTGACAAAGATATTCCCCAGGACCAGGTTGGAGGAGTCATTCAAGTGGCTAAACAGTTCCAGGAAGCCTTCAGTAAACACCCCACTGATTTTGGCTGGACCATGATGATCCAGCATAGGATCCTAAATGGAGATAGTCCTCCCATAAAGAGAGGCACCGGCCGGTCGCACCTGGGATGTACCAGACAGTGAAAAAGATGCTGCAAGAGATGAAGGAAGCTGATGTCATTAGGGAGAGCCAGAGTCCCTGGGCTGCTCCCTTAGTCCTTGTCAAAAAGAAGGATGGGACCATTCGATTTTGTGTGGACTATAGGAAGTTGAATGATGTAACCCACAAAGATGCCTACTCTCTTCCTAGTATAGAAGAGTCTCTCACTGCTTTGGGATCCGCAGTCTATTTTTCTACACTAGACCTGACTAGTGGGTACTGGCAAGAACCCATGGCCGAGGAAGATCGAGAAAAGACGGCGTTTGTGACCCCGATGGGGCTTTTTGAGTTCAAAAGTATGCCCTTCGGACTTTGCACCGCACCGGCTACCTTTCAACGGTTGATGGAGAGATGCCTTGGACACCTGAACTTCCAAAGTGTTCTTCTTTATCTGGATGATGTCATCATCTACTCTCGGACACACCAAGAACACCTAGACAATCTCAGAGAAGTCTTCCAAGTCCTGATACAACATGGCCTGAATGTCAAGCCCTCCAAGTGCCATCTATTGAAACCCAAAGTCCACTATCTGGGACATGTCGTCAGTGCCAAAGGCGTACAACCTGATCCTGATAAAGTGAGTGCTGTAAAAGATTGGCCTATGCCTAGAACTGTACGTGACATACAGAGTTTCTTGGGATTTGCGGGCTATTACAGGCGGTTCATCCCTCACTTCGCTCAAGTTGCTGGGCCCCGGACTACTCTATTGCGGGGGATTGGCAAAGAGAACTACAATTGAAGACTCCCGATACAGTGGGATGAAGACTAAGAAGTGGCCTTCCGGGCCCTGAAGTGCCTCCTTACTTAACCTCCCATCCTAGTGTACCCCGATTACAGCCACCCATTCCGACTATACACTGATGCCAGCTTCGAAGGTTTGGGGGCCATTCTGTCGCGGATACAGGATGGTAAGGAGAGATTTATAGCCTATGCCAGTCGACACCTACGGGGCACAGAAAGGAATGACGCTAACTATAGTTCCTTCAAGCTCAAACTCTTTGCTTTGGTCTGGGCGGTCACTGAAAAATTTAAGGACTATTTGGCAGCTACTCCCTTTACGGTCTACACAGACAACAATCCATTGGCACATCTGAACACTGCCAAGCTGGGGGCCATTGAGCAGTGGGAAGTGGGAAGACCAATGTTAATGCGAATGTGCTCTCCTGTATGGCCCCCAGTGAAGAGCCACCCTTGGAAGATGTGTGGGAAGATGTAGAGATGACGCCCTTTTACCAGAGGTTCGTGAGTCAGAGTACTCTGACAGCTCAAGAAGGTGACGACCCTGGGCCTCCTATGGTCCCCGAAGATCTGTATACCTGGAAGACCCTGCAAGGCAAGAGTCAGGTCATGGGGGATCTTCTGGACTATCTATTGCAGAAGAGAGTGCCGACTAGGCTCCGCAAGGCGCAAGGGGACTTGGAGTTGAAGCGGTTGTGGCGACAGAGAAATCGTCTGTTCCTCCACAAAGGACTGCTATGCCGAAATTCCTTAGACCCAGTCTCTGGAGAACGCCTGCATTAGATCTTGGTCCCTCAAAGGGATGCCGCCATGGTTCTTAATGCCTATCACAACCAGTTGGGACACTTTGGGGTCCACAAGACCGAGGCTACTATCCGAAAGAGGTTCTATTGGGTGGGGATGCGTGGAGATATTGAGAAGTGGTGTGCCGAGTGCACCATCTGTAGGGTCACCAAGAACCCTCGCAAGGACGAAAGAGCACCTCTACATCCCATCCGTACTGAGAGGCCTAACCAATTTGTTGCTCTGGACCACTTGAAGTTATCCACTACTCGATCAGGATATACCTATGCCCTGACCATGGTGGGTCATTATTCCAAGTGGGTGGTCGTTGTGCCCGTCAAGGATCTAACTGCCAGAACGGCCACAAAGGTCTTCTACAGCCATTGGGTCCAACCTCTTGGGTGTCCTAAATCGGTCCTCACTGATCAAGGAACTGCGTTTGAGGCTCAGCTATTTCAGGAACTCTGCCAATTCCATGATTGCAAGAAGCTCCGGACCACTGCATAGCACCCTCAGGGGAATGGGCTGTGCAAGAGAATTAATCAGGTATTCATCCACATGCTAAGGGCAGCATCTGTCTCAAAACACGAAGAGTGGCCCCGACTTCTGCCTGAACTGTTGGAGATCTACAATAATACTATCCACTGTTCCACCGGGTACACTCCCTTCTTTCTGATGATGGGCCAACACGGTCAACTGCCTAAGGTTAGGGCCTTGGGGTTGCAAGCACCTTTCAACAACTCCCCTCAGACCTCTCAAGACTGGGTTTCTGAGCATCAAAGGAGGATTGAAGAAGCTAAGGACATTGTGGAAAAGAAAATGGGCGAGGCTCAGTACAGGCAGCAAACGGATTACAATCGGCATGCATCCGCTCAGCCACTGCAACTTGGGGATAGAGTCTGGCTCAGAAAGTTTCCTCGTTCACACAAGCTGGATTCTCTGTGGGAGATGGAGCCTTACACTATTACGGCAATGCCATATCCCGACACGGATGTTTATGAAGTGCAGAAGGAGGGGTTTCAACCACAAGTAGTCCACCGAAATAGGATAAAACTGTGTATGAAGGACGACTTGCCCGAGCCGCCTCCTCCAGCTCCCTCAGAAGCCAGGCTGGCGAGAGAGTATGTTCCAGGAGAGGGAATCCACCCTACAATGGACATTCCACTGTTCTCCTCTCATCAGCTTGCAATGTTCTTTGGTGTACAGTGTCTGGCCTTAGCCCCACCGGCTTTGATCTCCTCGCCCGGCGCCGAGTGCACTCCAATGGCAGCTCCAAGTACTCCTGTAACAGCTCCAAGCACTCCAGGAATCCCCTCACCAAGCCTCATGGGTCACATCAGTCCTGCAGAAGGTATGACTCCTGTTTCCAGTCCTCAAGTGGGTCCCTCAGGGACTGAAGTTTCTAGGGAGTTGTCTTTCGAGGAGGTTCCTGAGAGTCAAGAAGTGGTGTTGCGTTGATCTCAAAGGTCCTCTCAGGGAAAACTACCGCTAAGGTATCAAGACTGACCTCTCACATAGTACTACACACATAGTACCTCAAAATAATCACTTCAGTGTACTTACTTAAAATTAGTACACCAAACAACAACAAAAAATCATCTCACACTCAAGTAAATGCTTTGGGAATTGTTGCTAATGTCATTTTCCAATTCCTGCCACTGTTATGTACACTAACTCTTCTCTTTCCTACGTGTGTGAGATGCCCTGCCTGGCCAGTAGGTGCCCCTGCGAACTAAAAATAATACACGTAATCAAAAGGTAACCTAGGTAAGGTTTATCTGTTGTGTTCTAGGGATAAGAGCGTATAGCCAATGGACCCTAGTAGTCAGTTTATTGGTAGAAAGCCTCAGGCAAGCCAATAAAGTTCTCACTGTACTAAACAGGTAGCTAAAATGGCAAAAATGTATAGTGATATTCAAAATGTCTAGTAAGCTTTAAAAATGTTAAGTAGGATGTATCTCATGTAAATAATATCATCCTGTTACTAAATTCATGAACCTAACAATCCTGTTCATGAGTTTACCCAAGCAAATGTATGTACCTTGGAAAAAGTTAAGTAGCTTTATAATGTTGTTAACCAACCTTCACTTCGTCCCTCTGTCTTAGTGGACAGACGTCGAGGCCGACTTATTTTAAGTAAGGGGGTTTGTGGTGTCCCGGTACCGTATTGCATACTGTACCTAGTGTGGTGGTCCCCAAAGTCAGAGTAACTACGCTCAGGTCGGGTCCCCCAGGTGGGACAGCCCCTAGTCATCTCACCTCTACTCTAATTCTACAATGTTGATACATGTACATATCTAGTAATAATGTATATTTAATATAATGTATATCACTTACCTTGTTTAGCGTCGCAGGACCTTCGGTCATGTGACTATGTTAATATCCTCTATGGTATGTTGGAGGACCTTTGGAGGTCCTTGGGTCAAGTGTTGCCCATATTCCTTTGTAATGGTGATTGACACAAGTATTGGACTAATTAGCACTAGTCCAGCCCCTGTCCATATAAGGGAGCTGTAGCCAATTATCGCTCTCTTATGTTGCTGTTGTCGTGGATGCCGGACTAGCAGAACGGATCTGCGCAACTTGCAAAGACACGCTAGGCATGAAAACCGTGAGTTCTAAACTACATCCCCGCTAAAGCTAGCGTGACTACTAGACCGCAACTAAATCCCCTAAATCCAGTGGAACAGCGCATATTATCCTAAATTGCTAAAGCCCAGTGGAACAGCGCATATTATCCTAAATTGCTATAGTCCCAACCTTTGTCAATCTCCAAAGAAAGCTTGCATGTATAGCAACTGTTCCGGTTATGAAGCTTGCATAAAATCTTCAGTAAAAGTTACAACTGTTTCAGCAAACTCTCCGGTTGTGGACATTCCATTATTATCTACCTCCCTATCGCTCTTGGGAAGGGTGGCAGTAGCATTACTGAGGAGCCCTCACCCTGGTGTCACGAATAGCAAGGGTTAACAAGCACCCTTTAGTCACCGCACAGCTACAATCCCCATACCCTACTCCCCCAGGCTATCACACATGTAACAATAAGGCATATATTCTAGACAATAAAAAATATATAAATGTCATATAAAGTCACCGTGCTGCAGCTAGAGGTAAATGAACCCAGGCTATAAAGAATAAACAATGACATGGTAAGGGAACTGTCACGATGCCGGCTGGCAGGTAGTGGATCCTCTGTGCCGGAGAGGGATTGGCGTGGACCGTGCTAGTGGATCGGTTCTAAGTCACTACTGGTTTTCACCAGAGCCCGCCGCAAAGCGGGATGGTCTTGCTGCGGCGGTAGTGACCAGGTCGTATCCACTAGCAACGGCTCACCTCTCTGGCTGCTGAAGATAGGCGCGGTACAAGGGAGTAGACAGAAGCAAGGTCGGACGTAGCAGAAGGTCGGGGCAGGCAGCAAGGATCGTAGTCAGGGGCAACGGCAGGAGGTCTGGAACACAGGCTAGGAACACACAAGGAAACGCTTTCACTGGCACAATGGCAACAAGATCCGGCAAGGAAGTGCAAGGGAAGTGAGGTGATATAGGGAAGTGCACAGGTGATCAGACTAATTGGAACCACTGCGCCAATCAGCGGCGCAGTGGCCCTTTAAATCGCAAAGACCCGGCGCGCGCGCGCCCTAAGGAGCGGGGCCGCGCGCGCCGGGACAGGACCGACGGAGAGCGAGTCAGGTACGGGAGCCGGGGTGCGCATCACGAGCGGGCGCTACCCGCATCGCGAATCGCATCCCGGCTGGAGGCAGTATCGCAGCGCCCCGGGTCAGTGGATCTGACCGGAGCGCTGCAGTGAGGAGAGTGTAGCGAGCGCTCCGGGGAGGAGCGGGGACCCGGAGCGCTCGGCGTAACAGGAACATCATCACCCAGAGTAAGGGGGGCAGCTCGCTCCACCCATATCACCACCCGCTCTGGTGGCTTCCTCATGAGTGACTGTCCACTCTCCCAAGTGCCATACATACTGTATGTGCATATCAATAATGAAAACCTGTAGAGATAAATACCTGTGATCGGCGTTTACAGGATCATGCGGCCCTCTGCACGTAACACACAACTCCCATTTTCCGCCGGAAGTTGGGCAGACTCAAGCAATAATATAAGCCAGAAGTGTGGCAAAACTTCACTAATGCCCATGCGCGTGTGCCAGAAGCAATACGCATCACTCCCTCTGCGCAGATGCTGGCACAGGGAGAGGGCGTTACTCCTTTCCCGACATGTGTACTCATGTGACTAAGTCCGTATTTCTAATGCGCATGCACAAAAATAAAGCGTATTGCATACCAACATGTGTACTAATGCGACTAATATGACTACGTCCGTACTCCTAATGCGCCAGAAGCAAAACGCATCGCTCACTCTGGCAGTTGCAGGGACAGGGAGAGGGCGTTACTCCTTTCCCAACATGTGTACTCATGTGACTAAGTCCATATTTCTAATGCGCATACGCAAAAATATAGCGCATCGCATACCAACATGTGTACTAATGCAACTAATATGACTAAGTCCGTACTTCTAATGCGCATGCGCAAAAATAAAGCACATCGCATAGAGGGAGAGGGCGTTACTCCCCTCTCAACCTATATACTGCTAAGGTTCAATCCATAATTGTATTGGGCATGCGCAAAGATAAAGCGCATCGCATAACAGACCCCTAGTCCAAGAATCCTGCAATCAAAATTTGGTCCATAGAGGAACTGTACGCTGAGATCCATAATAGGGTGGCCACCTCAGGTCCACCTCTCTTTATTCCCACACAGAAGTCCTCAAGTAAGGAAGGTCCATCGTGTGGTATCCCTTACTTATAGCTTATCCAATGATAAGCCCATTTAGGTAACGTGAGTCCATTTGGGTATCATGAACAAAATGTTTCATGTAACTGTCCTCCATAAGGGAAATAAGCCATGTGTAGTTCCCCTTGCCTTTCCGCAGGAACGTTGTGAACGTACAATCAAACTGAGATAGAACTTGAACATCGGTAAGATTATTCAGAAGCTGTCTCTACTGTACTGGTATGAGGATAAGACACTGGCGGTCATCTAGAGGACTTGTGTGTGAATGTATGAAAATGTGTAAAAAACTATTGCACTATATAATATAGATGAGGATATGTGAGTGATTAATAGTCTATGAGATCCATGTGTATAATATACTAATATATGTGCAGAAAAATAAAGTAAAGCTATGTGTATTTAAATGAACCTGAATGGTGCAACATGAGACAAAAAAAAGAAAAAAAAATGGGAAATAAAGAATATGTAAAAAAAAAAAAAAAAAAAAAAAAACGTGAGTGAACAGGGAACACAATTATTTTTTTTAAATTACTGAATATATAGAAAAAATTAAGATTATATACAGTAAATGCATAAAGAAACTCAGCCCAAGAAAGCAGTAAAAGTTAACTCCTCGTTGAGTCCGTATGGTGCAACGGTGTTAAGATCAAATATCCATCTTGACTCATGCCAGAGACTCACCACATCTCTTCCACGCACCCCACACGAAAGTTTTTCTAGCCCCACTACCCTCATACCACGAGGCTTACCAGAGTGTTGGCTTCTGAAATGTGCCTCTACTGACGTCAATATACAGTCCCTCTTTAAGTCACTCTCGACCAGGGAAATGGTGGACAAGTGCTTCTGCAATCGTTGGCGCAATTCTTGTGTTGTCTGTCCAACATACACCTGTTGGCAGGGACAGACATTAGCATATACAGTACAACATTTCGGGTTTTATAATTAACATAATGCTGAAGCCCATATCTGGAGCCGTCACCGGGATTAACAAATTCCCTGGTCGGCTCTATATACCATTATCTTATTCTGTATTGGTTTTATTGTTTTTATGGATATGCAATAAACCTCCCAGCTTTTAAACCTACTCTTCTCCGGATTTTGGTCTATTACAACCATCCACGGAACCAGCAGCGCCACACAGAGGTCTTTTTCGTTCGATCATTATTTGCCTTTCCTCAGGAGACGGTTTAACCTCAGGCATAGAAGTGGTTCCAGCTTCTTTGTAACCCCTCCTATGGATTGATATGCAAGTTTAAAACTTGCTCCAAGGGGAGCAGCTACTGCTTAAGGGGTCCACACACCCCGCATCTCCCAAACGGTACCACACTAGGCGCCCACACCAGTCTCTTGCTTTTTTCTTTTACACAGGCTACATATACTGGTACACCGAGCACTCACCACACGGAAATGAGCCCAGGTAGCGTTGATTTTTTTGTTGTTGTTGTATGGCCGTAGAGAAATTACATCTTGTAAGAATGTCCTTTAAATTGCGTGCCCGTCTTGCAGTTGTCTGATTGGACCGATGTCACGATGCCGGCTGGCAGGTAGTGGATCCTCTGTGCCAGAGAGGGATTGGCGAGGACCGCGCTAGTGGACCGGTTCTAAGTCACTACTGGTTTTCACCAGAGCCCGCCGCAAAGCGGGATGGTCTTGCTGCGGCGGTAGTGACCAGGTCGTATCCACTAGCAACGGGTCACCTCTCTGACTGCTGATGATAGGCGAGGTACAAGGGAGTAGACAGAAGCAAGGTCGGACGTAGCAGAAGGTCGGGGGCAGGCGGCAAGGTTCGTAGTCAGGGTGGATAGCAGAAGTTCTGGTACACAGGCTTTAGACACACAATACGCTTTCACTAGGCACAAGGGCAACAAGATCCGGCAAGGGAGTGCATGGGAGGAGGTTAGATATAGTCAGGGACCAGGTGGAAGTCAATTAAGCTAATTGGGCCAGGCACCAATCATTGGTGCACTGGCCCTTTAAGTCTCAGGGAGCTGGCGCGCGCGCGCCCTAGAGAGCGGAGCCGCGCGCGCCAGCACATGACAGGAGGGGACGGGAACGGGTAAGTGACCTGGGATGCGATTCGCGAGCGGGCGCGTCCCGCTGTGCGAATCGCGTCCCCAACGGCCATGACAGTGCAGCGCTCCCGGTCAGCGGGACTGACCGGGGAGCTGCAGGGAGAAAGACGCCGTGAGCGCTCCGGGGAGGAGCGGGGACCCGGAGCGCTAGGCGTAACAGTACCCCCCCCCTTAGGTCTCCCCTTTTTTTTGTCCGGTGACTGCCTCCCCTGGGATGAGGACACCGGGAAGGAATGGATGGTTTCCTCAATGGCAGGCAGTACAGCAGGAGTAGGAATGGGGAGGGAGGGCAGAGGGTGAAGCTTGGCACGGGGCAGGGAGACACAAGGACGGGAGCCATGAGGGGACACAGAGGCTTGCCTGAAGGGACTGGGAGGGGGGGAAAGGCATTTTCTGTGGCAGGCAGAGTCCCTAACGACTTTAGGGGGACCGGATACAGGAGGAACCACAGGGTCACGGCAGGGAGTACTGGGAACTGGTTTAAGGCAGTCCTTGGAACAAGAGGGACCCCAACTCTTGATCCCCCCAGTGGACCAGTCCAGGGTTGGGGAATGGTGTAGAAGCCAGGGTAGTCCAAGGAGAACTTCGGAAGTGCAATTGGGAAGGACAAAAAATTCAATTTTCTCGTGATGAGGTCCGATGCACATTAGGAGGGGCTCCGTGCGGTAACGCACGGTGCAATCCAACCTGGCTCCGTTGACCGCGGAAATGTGGAGTGGCTTGACAAGACGGGTCACCGGAATGCGGAATTTATTCACCAAGGACTCCCGAATAAAATTCCCAGAAGCACCAGAGTCCAGGCAGGCCACGGCTGAGAGGGAAGAGCTGGCTGAAGTAGAAATCCGTACAGGCACCGTGAGACGTGGAGAAGCCGACTTAGCATCAAGAGACGCCACACCCACGAGAGCTGGGTGCGAGCGTGCGTTTCCCAGACGTGGAGGACGGATAGGGCAATCCACCAAAAAATGTTCGGTACTGGCACAGTACAGACAAAGATTCTCTTCCTTACGGCGATTCCTCTCTTCCAGGGTCAGGCGAGACCGATCCACTTGCATGGCTTCCTCGGCGGGAGGCCTAGGCGCAGATTGCAGTGGAGACTGTGGGAGAGGTGTCCAGAGATCTAAGTCTTTTTCCTGGCGGAGCTCTTGATGTCTCTCAGAAAAACGCATGTCAATGCGAGTGGCTAGATGAATGAGTTCATGTAGATTAGCAGGAGTTTCTCGTGCGGCCAGAACATCTTTAATGTTGCTGGATAGGCCTTTTTTAAAGGTCGCGCAGAGGGCCTCATTATTCCAGGAAAGTTCAGAAGCAAGAGTACGGAATTGTATGGCGTACTCGCCAACGGAAGAATTACCCTGGACCAGGTTCAGCAGGGCAGTCTCAGCAGAAGAGGCTCGGGCAGGTTCCTCAAAGACACTTCGAATTTCCGAGAAGAAGGAGTGTACAGAGGCAGTGACGGGGTCATCGCGGTCCCAGAGCGGTGTGGCCCATGACAGAGCTTTTCCAGACAGAAGGCTGACTACGAAAGCCACCTTAGACCTTTCAGTAGGAAACTGGTCCGACATCATCTCCAAGTGCAGAGAACATTGCGAAAGGAAGCCACGGCAAAACTTAGAGTCCCCATTAAATTTGTCCGGCAAGGACAGGCGGAGGCTAGGAGTGGCCACTCGCTGCGGAAGGGGTGCAGGAGCTGGCGGAGGAGATGATTGCTGCTGAAGTTGCGACTGAAGTTGCTGCACAATGGTGAATACTTCCGACAGCTGGTGGGTTAGATGGGCGATCTGTCGGGATTGCTGGGCGACCACCGTGGTGATATCAGAGATATAAGGCAGAGGGACGTCAGCGGGATCCATGGCCGGATCTACTGTCACGATGCCGGCTGGCAGGTAGTGGATCCTCTGTGCCAGAGAGGGATTGGCGAGGACCGCGCTAGTGGACCGGTTCTAAGTCACTACTGGTTTTCACCAGAGCCCGCCGCAAAGCGGGATGGTCTTGCTGCGGCGGTAGTGACCAGGTCGTATCCACTAGCAACGGGTCACCTCTCTGACTGCTGATGATAGGCGAGGTACAAGGGAGTAGACAGAAGCAAGGTCGGACGTAGCAGAAGGTCGGGGGCAGGCGGCAAGGTTCGTAGTCAGGGTGGATAGCAGAAGTTCTGGTACACAGGCTTTAGACACACAATACGCTTTCACTAGGCACAAGGGCAACAAGATCCGGCAAGGGAGTGCATGGGAGGAGGTTAGATATAGTCAGGGACCAGGTGGAAGCCAATTAAGCTAATTGGGCCAGGCACCAATCATTGGTGCACTGGCCCTTTAAGTCTCAGGGAGCTGGCGCGCGCGCGCCCTAGAGAGCGGAGCCGCGCGCGCCAGCACATGACAGCAGGGGACGGGAACGGGTAAGTGACCTGGGATGCGATTCGCGAGCGGGCGCGTCCCGCTGTGCGAATCGCGTCCCCAACGGCCATGACAGTGCAGCGCTCCCGGTCAGCGGGACTGACCGGGGAGCTGCAGGGAGAAAGACGCCGTGAGTGCTCCGGGGAGGAGCGGGGACCCGGAGCGCTAGGCGTAACAACCGATACTGGGGAGCCCGACAATCTCCCTGCTGCACCCGGCGTCGGGTGCAGTGCCGGAGGCTCGTGATGTCACGGCAATGCCCCGTTTGTGACTTCATGGCTACGCCCCCTCAATGCAAGTCTATGGGAGGGGGCGTGACGGCACAAGCGGCCGTGGCGCGTGGCCGTGATGTCAGAAGCCTCCACCCCGCATTCCCAGTCATCTGGCAAGGAGCAAAGTTCGCTCCGGGCACTGGATGTCTGGGGTGCCGCCGCCGAGATCGCGGGGGTCCCCAGCGGCGGGACCCCCGCGATCATACATCTTATCCCCTATCCTTTGGATAGGGGATAAGATGTCTAGGGGCGGAGTACCCTTTAATGCCTTGATAAATGTCCCCCAAGGACTTTCAAGGAAAGCCGAGCAGCAATGAAAGGGCACAGTGATGAGCTGAGTACTTCTTTCCCTTTATTTGAGTGATCTCTAAAACACATTGAAAGGTTGTCAAATGATGGGTATCCTTTAAGCTTTTTACATAAGATTATACTGATCCTGTAATGTCATGGAATCTGTTCAGGCTACAACTCCCATTCAACCTCAATGCTATCAAATCAAAGGCTAGCGTTCCCATAAATATCTATATATATAAAACTCAATGTGTGTGTATGTAAATATGTATGTATGTATGTTCCACAAAAACGTCCAAACGGCTAAAGATATTAACATGAAACTTGGCACACATGTTACTTATATGTCAACAACAAACATAGGATAGGTAATTTAACCCTTACTCACCCTTATTTGCCAGGGGCGAGGTTTATGTTTAAAGTCCAAACAGCTGGAGATATTTCGATAATACTTGGTCACATGTTACTTATATGTCCACTTAATATATAGGATAGTTAATTTAACCCTTAACTACACCCATTTGTGAGGGTCGGGGTTTTTGTTTAAAGTCCCATGCAAATCAATGGGAAATGTATGTTCCCACATAACTTCCGTATGGCTGGAGATATTTCAATACCTGGTACACATATTATGGGTCGGGATATGAGGACGGGATGGGAGGCCGGGATAGGAGGTGGGGATAGGAGGATGGGATTGGAGGATGGGATAGGAGGACGGGATATGAGGTAGGGTAGGAGGTTGGGATAGGAGGACGGGATAGGAGGACAGCAGATGAGGTCGGGATAGTAGGACGATATAGGAGGTCGGGATAGGAGGACGAGATAGGAGGTCGAGATTGGAGGTCGAGATATGAGGACGGGAAAGGAGGACGGGATAGGAGGACGGGATAGGAGGACGGGATAGGAGGTCGAGATAGGAGGTCGAGAGAGGAGGTCGAGATAGGAGGACGGGAAAGGAGGATGGGAAAGGAGGTCGGGATAGGAGGTCGGGATAGGAGGTCGAGATAGGAGGTCGAGATAGGAGGTCAGGATAGAAGGTCGGGATAGGAGGACGGGATAGGAGGACGGTATAGGAGGTCGGGACAGGAGGTCAAGATAGGAGGATGGGATAGGAGGTCGGGATAGGAGGTCGAGATAGGAGGACGGGATGGGAGGTCGGGATATGGGGTTGGGATATGACAACAATATATGAGGACTGAATATGAAGTCAAAAGCTTCCTCCTTTGTTTATTTTCCTCCCCAACAAAGATTAGGAAGGAAAAACCGGGCAACGTCAGGTACTCAGCTAGTTTATACGAAAAGAAGGCTATATGCAGTGGACTGGATTTTGAGTTTCCTGGAGCACCGAGTGTGTTCACATTCCCATCAAAGTGCATTAATAACATGCAAAGGAAGCTTCCCTGCAGTGTTCTGGTTGATCAAATGCAGGTCAGACACATTCTGAAAAATGCTTGCTAAACACTTAGAAAACAGTAAATGTGTGTTAAAATAAAACTCCATTGTATTTTTAATGCCTGACAGCATGAGAGTGCGCGGGTCCATTTTCACTTACGTTATTTTACAATCAGCGTCATGGCGTGTCTAATGTGCTCCAAGAAGCGATTAACAATAGCAGCGCGTACCAGGCGTCATTTTACCTCCATTAATAAAATTAGCCCTTAAATTCCCAATTACTTGTGTATTCATTCCAATTTAAAATCTCCAAAGACATCGGAATGCTGTCTTTTTTTTTTTTTTTTTACAGACAGACAGCAAAAGATTAAAAAAAAAAGAAAAGAAAATACCCAACTCCTCCACGTAAGAGATACTACGGGGTAGAAACGCGTTCTTGCAAAGTCTCAAATTAACATATCTGACTGCGTTTTACTCCTTTGCTCTTGTGTTCACCTGCATCACATTAGACAAGGTAATAATTTATGATAATCATATGAAAATATACAATTAATATTCATCACCTCTCATTTCTCATCACTTGAGATGATCAGTAATGCAGAGTGAAACTGCTGTCAGATTTCTAATTGCTTTGTAATGGGCCTGAAACAAGAAAATCATTAAAGACAAACAATCTGTCACTTGTCTGCTACTTTAACTATCTATCACTAAGAAAACTAATTAAAGAAATTGCTAATAAGATACAAATGATGGCACCGGGAGGTGATTTTTTAAAAGATTTTAAGGCATGTTCACATTCGGTGCGCTGCTCATGAAAAAGAGCATTTACGGGAGCTTTTTATGGAACAGCTTTGGTGCAAAACTGTTGAAATTCTCATACACGCCGCCGGATCTTCAAGTGGGAGAAACCTGTTAGAAACACAATGAAATCCCGATTTTATATCATAGCGTCAGCGCCGTCGTGTCTCTCATATATCGGTTTTCAGTTTTTTGGACTAGATTGTAGTGAAATAAAATTAATTAATTAATTTGAATATATATATTTTTTCAATATGTCACAATTTATGTACCTACAGTCTCCTTTTTTATGGAAAGCTTCATCTTGCAATAATACAGTGTTTTCCAAACAGCGTGTCTCCAGCTGTTGCAAAACTTGTCGGGCATGCTAGAGGCACCATGTTTGAAAAAAAAAAAACTCACATAATATCATAGAACTCAATTTGATTTTGGGGGTTATCAGTTTTCAGTTTATTTCACTTCATTGTAGTTAAATAAAATTTATAAATAAAAAAATAAAATGTTTTAATGTTTCACAATATACTTGCTTATATACTGTATTTTTCGCCATATAAGACGCATATAAGATGCACCCAATTTTAAAGGAGGAAAATCTAGAAAAAAAATATTCTGAACTAAATACAATGTAAAGTATAGGACAGTGATCTTCAACCTGCGGACCTCCAGATGTTGCAAAACTACAACTCCCAGCATGCCCGGACAGCCAACGGCTGTGATCAGATACTTATCTCCTATCCTGTGCATAGTGACATTTTCAGTTCCCAGAAGAACCCCTGACTGCCCAGCACAAGTAAACCTGTACGCCCCTGAAAGATCAGGCCTGTTTTTTCAAATCGGGGATGTCTGTCTTTATTAGAGAATAACTCTGGTAATGTTTTGTCAATCATGATAATTCTGACATTGTTTTTTTGTCACAAGTTGTCCTTCATGTACATAGTAAAAGTAAGCCGATATCATTTGTAGTTTTTTTTTTATGCAAAAAATCATGAAATTTAAAAAAAATTACGATTTTTTTGCTATTTTAACACTAATAGGTTGTATATATTTATACTTACTGACCAAATAGTCTATGAAACTTATACTTTCAGATGTCTACTTTATTTTGACAGCATTTTTTTTGTTTTCAATTCACATTTTAAATTAATTAGAAGCCTAAATATTTAACTAGAAATTTTGAAAATTTTGAAAATTTGAAAAGTAAATTTTTTTTGTGTGCTATGCAAGGTTTGCAGAAATTTGAAGGTGGTAGAGCATAGGAACATCCCCTAAATGACCCCATTTTAAAAACTAGACCCTTCAAGGTATTCGCTAGGGGGTACAGTGGGTATTTTAACACCATAGTTTTTTGGCAGGAATAATTACAAAGTCAGTGTTAAAAATTCGAAATTTGAATTTTTTCACAAATGCATCATTTCTGGGACATATTTTTTGTACATCACTTCTGATATTGCAAGAAATGCACCCTATATTTTATTGAGCTGCTCGGCCCGTGTTTGGAGATACCCCCGCTTAGGCCATATTTGGTTCCTTGGCCGCGTGGTAGGACCCAGAAGGAGAGGAGCGCCATTTGGCTTTCAGGGCATCATTTTAAGCCGAATGGATTATAGGCCGCACTTTATGCCTGCAAAAGGGTTTTAGCTGCCAGAACCATACAAAACCCCCACAAGTGACCCTATTTTGGAAACTACACCCCCTAAAGTATTCATCTAGACCAAAAGTGAGTACTTTGAATCCTTTTTGTGTGGCTGGAATGGATACAAAGTCAGTGGAAAAATTTTAAATTTCTTTTTTTTTCACAAATGCATTATTTGTGGGACATATTTTTTTGTACATTGCATCTGAAAAGTATAAAATGCGCCCCATATTTTATTACGCTGTTTGTCCCTTTTTCGGTAATACCCCCGCTTAGGCCATATTTGGTTGCATGGCCACATGGTGGGACCCAAAAGGAGAGGAGCACCATTTGGCTTTCAGGATATCATTATACAAATTATAGGCTGCACTTCATCTTGCAAAGCATTCCAGCTGTCAGAACAATACCGCACCCCCAGAAGTGACCCCATTTTCGAAACTACACCCCCTAAAGTATTCACCTAGGGCAAAGGTGAGCACATTGAGCCCTTATTGTGTGACTAGAATTATTTCAAAGTCAGTGGAAAAAATAGAAATGAGCTTTTTTTCCCACAAATTCTTTATTTGTGGGACATCATTTTGGTACGTCGCTTTTGAAATGGAGGAAATGCGCCCCATATTTTATCACGCTGTTCGTCTCGGGCTAGGCAGTACCCCTTCTTAGGCTATATCTGGTTGCCTGACCTCCTGGTAGGACCAAGAAGGAGAGGAGCCCCCTTTTCGCTGGAGCCTGCTGGATCCTGATCAGGTAGGGAATCGACAGTGGGGGGGGGGAATTGAAAGTGAAAGTAAATCGATCTTTACTGTGGCAACCACTAGGGGGGTCAAACTGCAACTCCCAGCATGCCAGACAGCCAAAGGCTGTCTGGGCATGCTGGGAGTTGTAGTTTTGCAACATCTGGAGGGTCACAGTTTGGAGACCACTGTTACAGTGGTGCCCAAACAGTAGCCCTCCAGATGTTGCCATACTATAATTCTCAGCATGCCTCGACTGCCCAGGCATGCTGGGAGTTGTAGTTCTGTAACATCTGTCCCTTCAGATTTAGCAATTTTCATGACATTTTTGAAAATTGCTGCTCTACTTTGAAGCCCTCTAATTTTTTCAAAAAGCAAAAATATGTCCATTTTATGATGCCAACATAAAGTGGATATATTGTATTTGTGAAGAAAAATAACATTTATTTGGAATATCCATTTTCCTTACAATTTGAGAGCTTCAAAGTTAGAAAAATGCTAAATTTTCAAAATTTTCAAGAAATTTGGGGATTTTTCACCAAAAAAGGATGCAATTAACGCCGAAAATTTACCACCAGAATAAAGTAGAATATGTCACGAAAAAACTATCTCAGAATCAGAATATTCGGTACAAGCGTTTTCACGTTATTAATTCATAATTGCAAAAAAGGGCTCAGTCCTTAAGGTGAAAAAGGGCTGCGTCCTTAAAGGGTTAAAATGCCGGGACCGAAGTTTACTTATTCCCCCCCCCCCCCCCCTGAAAATATATTTAAAAAAAAGAGAAGACGAGAGGGCGCTATCTAATGCTGTTACCCTTTTGACGTTTAGAAGATGGGTAGCAAGGGTTGTAGTTGTTCTCATCTGTTAGGCTAAGTTTCCACTTGTTTTTTTTCTGTCAGTTTTTGAAAACTACCACTGCAGTTTTTGAGCCAAAGTCGGAAGTGGATCCATAAGGGAGGAGAAGTAGAAGTCCTTCCTTTTTATGTCCTATTCCTTTTGAATACACTTCTGGTTTTGGCTGAAAAACTGCAGTGGCAGTTTTCTAAAAACTGCCAGAAAAAAAAAACAAGTGGAAACCTAGCCTTAAAGGGGTACTCCCGTGGTGCCAGAAAGTTAAACAGATTTGTAAATCACTTCTATTAAAAAATCTTAATCCTTCCAGTACTATTTAGGGGCTGTATATTAAAGAGAAATCCAAAAAGAAATGCATTTCCTGTGATGTCCTGACCACAGGGCTCTCTGCTGACCTCTGCTGTCCATTTTAGGAACTGTCCAGAGAAGCATATGTTTGCTATGGGCATTTTCTCCTGCTCTGGACAGTTCCTAAAATGGACAGCAGAGGTCAGCAGAGAGCACTGTGGTCATGACATCACAGGAAATGCATTTCTTTTTAGGATTTCTCTTTAGTATACGGCCCCTAAAAAGTGCTGGAAGGATTAAGATTTTTTAATAGAAGTGATTTACAAATCTGTTTAACTTTCTGGCACCAGTTGATTAAAAAAAAAAAAGTTTCCACGGTACTACCCGTTTAATGCACAGATCGTAGTATATACAGTAAGGATTACAGAGCTTTCCCCCTGCCTGACACAAGCGACCATCTGCTTGATCAGTGGTCTCTCAACTGTCGACCTCCAGCTGTGGCAAAACTCCGGGCATGTTGGGAGTTGAAGTTTTGCCATAGCTGGAGGTCTACAGTTAGGAGACCACTGTCCTAGATCTTGTACAAATGATATATAATCTATCATATCATAAAAAAGTTATGCAATTAGCATACATTTTTTAACTATTTATATATGTATTTAATTTCAATGATTCAAATGTCATCAAAAGAAAGAAATTAAACACTGCGTCTCTAGTGGCTGCCCTTTTTTTTTTTTTTTTCTTATGTGTGAAAATAAATACCATGTGATTTGCAGCCCCTTGTATGGCCACAAGATCTCACCTATGTCCTGACACCCTCTATCCTCATAACAACTTCATACCCTTTCATGGTGGCAATTAAATGGTAACAAAGTCAATTAACAGTTATATGGTAAGTCATAATTGCCGTCTAGTTGCTCATATGTGTTTCATATACTTTGTTTTCCAGCTATAGTTGCTATTCTTACTCACAGAGGTGGTTTATGTACAAAAATCATATGAACAATTTTCATTGCACGCTGTATATTTAACATTGTTAAATAAATGGCAGAGGACTATAATACTCCTGTTATCATCACATATTTGTGATATATTAACTCCTTAATGACGCAGCCAATGTTCATTATTTTCATTTTTATAGTATCTATAGAACCCATAAATGAATATACAGCTTTGGCTTTGAGACCCCATAAGTTATATCATCAAAAACACCTTCAAAATGATTTATCAAGTGTCCAAGATTCTTGAGATTTTGGTAACTTCTAAATAACTTATACGCACAGATTAATCCCTTTTTGGACACTGTCCACTCCACTGTGCAGTCCTCGACAAACCCCCCAAAAACATTTGTTGTCCCCTTTGAATACATTTTCAGTCAGCCGACATTTTGTTATTAACCTTGTCCTGCTGTTGAGACCTACCAAAAGCAGCTGTGGGGGGACATGGCAGCCAGTGTTTAAATCCCATGTAGGGGAAGGAATGCATTACACAGTTCATTGGGTTGTCTATGTAATGTACTGATGTTTCATGCTCTACAGGGAGATACTCTAATATAGACGGGGTTCTCAGCAATCCTCGCAAGCACTGAAATTGAGAAAAAAATGTCATCATTGCTCATATTGTTCACAATCTAATCTCTCTATGGCTATACTAGTAGTATGTTTTTGTAGGGCAGGAGAAAACTGGAGTACCCAGAGGTAGGGCTGGTGCAAGGATTTTTGCCACCCCAGGCGAAAGCTAATTTTGCCGCCGCTTGACCCCACCCATTGGTTCCGTGCGCAATGTCAGGATACTGGACAGACCTGACCTGCCTGTCTGGCCTCGGAGGTAGCACTGCGCTTCTTCAGCAGGATCAATAATGCAGATTATTATGGTATCGGGGAGGGGTGTCATGTGACGGTGGTGCGGGCTGGATGGGTGCTTCGGATGAGCGGCCGGTGCTTCGGATTCTGTCTGGCTACTAACTTTCTTGCAGCGGGCAGAGTGGCGCCCCCATCAAGAGGGTGCTCTAGGCTGCTGCCTATTTTGTCTATAGGCAGAACCGACCCTGCCCAGAGGCACCCCACACATAAGTTAACACTTCTGATTTGCATTGTGATGTCACAGTCATGAATTAGGATTTCACAATCCAAACTTTTTATGTCATAATTGCCCACTGTGATGTCACAATCTAAAATTATGCCCTAATGGGGCATTATGATGTCACATTAATAAACTGTGATGTCACAATCTAAAAATGTTATGTCCTAATGGGACATTATGATGTCACATTAATAAACTGTGATGTCACAATGGTGCATTGTGATGTCACAATAAAACTGATTTCTGAAATTGTGATGTCAGAATGTGAAATTGGGGCGTGACCAAGCAGATAGGTTTCGAAATAGGGCGGTTAACCACAAGCTTTACGGAGCTCGCATCCTCCCTCTCCTTCCCCACTGCTTATGTAACATCTCATCATTTGAAATAAAGTCTTTATCTCTTGCATCATTCCGTGTGAGTGCTGTACTGCCTTTTTCTCTTGTTTATTAAGAATGTGAAATTGGGATGTCAAAATCATAACCTGTCACGTCACAATCCAAAAGTGTAATATCACAATGGGGAAACTGAAACTGTGATGTCAAAATGTGGCATTGTGATGTCAAAATCCAAAATTGTGATGTCATAATGGGGCATTGTGATGTCACAATTCAAAATTGTGATGTCATAATCAGGCACTGTGATGTCAAAATGAGGCACTGTGATGTCACAATCTAAAATTACATATCATATAAGAAGTAGATGGATAATGCACTCACCACTGGCTCTGTAGGGAATTTCAGACTTTATTTGGCACATAAAAAGTCCAACTATAAAGGTACACAGGGAGTTGGTGATGGAACCGGGGAGGCTGGGGGTGTTCACAGGGACGACAACATGTTTCACGCACCACAGCACTTCGTCTGTTCCGTACTGACGCAATATATCTGCAGATATAACATGTATTAATTATGCTGGTATTGAATGAATTAAGATTCCATCCAGAGGTGGAGACAGACACCATATTCTCTTAGAGAAAGAAGCTTGATGGATAATCAGGCTGAATGCGTTGGGTCCGTTAGGGTTAAATGAGCAAAACGAGATGGGTGCTTTTCTGCACTGAAATTCCAAACTATATGTTTTTAAGATGGTATTGTTTTTATGGATATTTATAATGCAACGTATGTTAACGTCACTTTTGCTATGATGTTATGGTAATGCAAGTCTGACTA
Organism: Hyla sarda; assembly: GCF_029499605.1. NCBI lineage: Eukaryota > Metazoa > Chordata > Amphibia > Anura > Hylidae > Hyla > Hyla sarda. Next base: position 226,918,455 of record NC_079194.1, on the reverse strand, counting down.
TCCCATAAGAAATCCATCCTGACACTATTGCGTCAATACCGGCCAGACAAAGCACCATTGTGCATGAAACATGTTGCCACCCCTGTGAATGCCCCCAGCCTCACCTGTATAGTTGGACTTTTTATATGCCGAATGAAGTTTGAAATTCCCTACAGAGTCAGCGGTGAGTGCATTATGCATCTACTTCCTACATAATATGTTATTGCCAGTATCCTCTTTTTCCAGATAAGAGCACTTCCTTAGCCCTGATTTATTGCACATACAGGTACTTATGCTACACGCCACATAAATGGGAGGACTTTGATAGTATTAGCGTTGCCAGACCTTTACCTGTTGTTGTCTGGAAGCACAATCTAAAATTGTCATGTCCTTTACCATTTCCTCCATATTTTCCTCAACTTAATTATACCTTTTTCTTTTTTTTTGGTCTTTTTTGGCATTTTAAATTCTAAAGGCCCTGCACAGGAATTTGAGAGAAATGAGCCATGCACAGAACATATCACTGTCGGTTCCAGTCCAGTGAATGCTGACCCATCACCTGATGGGTTCGGTCAAGTTCAAGGTGAGCAGAGTGCAGTGCTCCCAGATAGCGGTTCAGGATGGTCATCACAACACGCACCAACTTTTCTCCCATAAGGGTTTCAGGTAAACCCTGCAAGTTTACACTTTAACAAGACATTGTTCTATTGGTCGACTTTCTGTGAGTAGTGTGCCCGCATGCATACTTGGTTGTCGTGTTCTGGTGGTCCTCTCTCTTGTAGCCATTCTATTTCCCTTTCCTTTTCTGTTTTGGGTGTTTGTTAAATGCTTATTGGTGTCTTTTGTTTCCCTTTGTGTCCGCACATCCCTGTCTGCCTTATGTCTCAGAATTTCTATCCTATTTATTTTTTTCTTTCCTCTGCTTATCTATCTTCCTTTCTGTCTCCAATGTGTGGGCCTTGATTTGGCTATGTTGGTAAATGCTTGGATCTGATCCATTTGGTTACCTCTGCGCCTTTATTATACTTTATGTTGCATTAATCTATGTCACTTTGTTGCTTCTATGCACTTTCTATATAATGATTGTCCCTCACTTTGCGAGGGGAGTTTAAATTTAAAAGTAGAAAAATAAAGAATTACAAAATTAGAACATTAGAATCCAATTCCACAATTGATGGAACCTTTGGATTAAACCATTTACGTATAATCATTACTTCATTGTAAACCACTAGTTTTACCATTAGCATTTCACTTTACTCCTGACCAGGGCTCAAGTCCTGCAGGAATGTGTGGGAACTGAGTTCCTGCCCTTTTTCCACAGCAGGAACACACTTCCCATTAGCAGGAGTCCTACAGGACCAGCCCTTGAGTGGAAATCTTGGGTGAGTTCCTGCACTTTTTTTTCCCAGGACCTGACCCCTACTCCTGACCATTCACATCCCTTAGTACTAGTGCCAAGTTTACATTAATATCTGTAGCTTTGTTTATAACTTTGCAGAGGAAAAGTTGCCCAGTTGCCCATAGCAACCAATCAGATTGCTTCTTTCATTTTGCAGAGGCCTTGTTAAAAATGAAAGAAGTGATGTGATTGGTTGCTATGGGCAACTCAGCAACTTTTCCTCTACCTAGGTTTTATACCCCCATAAAATGGGCAACCCTAGTAATGCCCCACATTCAAAGATGCAAAGTGCATATAGTGCTGAATAAATAAGGTCTAATGGCAAAAAAACACAAAGAATCCAAGAAAGGAAAGATTGTCAAACAATCAGTACCAAGTGGAAGGTATGGTACTTAAGCCTCCAGCACCTGAGGTTTCGCTTTAATGGCTTCTACCATAACAAAATCTGGCCCTGTTTCCTCACATTTTGGGCAATATTATTTCATTCTACCACCAATCTTGTATAGCTTAAAGGGATACTCCACCGAAAAACATATTATCCCCTATCCAAAAGGATAAGGGATAGGATGTTCAATCGGGGGATCTCACTGCTGGGGACCCCCGCGTTCTCTGGGCTAGTAGCAGCGGTGTCCAGAAAACAGAAGCTTGGAGCTTCCACGTTAGTGAAACATAATATAATGGCTAATATGTAGCCATCACACCTCCTCCCATAGAGCTGACTACACAGATGACTGGTGTGCCATGCCGGAGATCACAGGGGTCACCAGCGGTGAGACCCCCATGATCAGACATCCTATCCACTATCCTTTGGATAGGGGATAAGATGTATTTTGGCGGAGTACCCCTTAAAGAGGAGAATAAAATAATATATAAAAATTCTTAGCTTGATTATCCTAGGTGTTAATTCAAGCTGATTGGATATTACATAAACATTTTCTCCAACTTTCTTCTGTCATCTCTATACCCACTTATTTCTGATCTTTCTTTGGAAGTTGCAAGAAATCTCTTATATGAGTGTTTGTATAACCTATTCATTACGGAGCTAAGTGATGTACACTTGGTGGCAAATAGGGGGTGCTAAGACGTCCAGATAATTATAAACAGTTCATAAGTAGATAGAATAAGATTACAAAGCACTCGACCTCCAGGGTAGTTGATCATCACTATGTTGGAGAGTGAGTGAGTGATCTACTTAAAATGTGGCTTTGTGATGTCACAATTTGAAATTGTGATGTTAGAATCCAAATTTGGGGGTCACAATGGGGTATTGTGATGTTACAATAGGGCATTGTGATGTCACAATCCAAAATTGTGGGTCACAATGGGGCACTGTGATGTCAGAATCTAAAACTGTGATGTCATAATAGGGCACTTTGATAACACAATGGGGCATTGTGATATCAATCCAAAATAGTGATGTCATAATGGGGCACTGCGATGTTGCAATCCAAAATTGTGATGTCATAATGGGGCGATGTAATGTCAAAAAACTAAATTGTGATATTACAAAATTGTGAGCTCATAATCTAAAATGTGGATGTCATAGTAGAGCATTGTTATGTCACAATCCAAAATTATAATGTCATTATAGAGCTGTGTGTCACAATAGGGGCATTGTGATATCACATTCCAAAATTTTGATGTCACAATGGTGTTTTGGGATGTCACAGTCCACAACTGTGATGTCACCAACCACTTTATGCTTGACCGGGAAGCGGCCTGCCGCCACTGCTGTGAGCTACTTGGAGCTGCTTTTTTGTCACTTCCTTCAAGGGAAAACTACTAAAGTCTAGGTTGTTCCTGCACAAAAACTGGGTGAGTGTCGCAGTACCTGGCACCAAATAAAACTTTTAATATAGTGTTTCTTGTGTAATTAGCAGACACTTTCCCATTCACTTGCTTTAAAGTTATCAACATAAATATGTTCAAAATGTAATAGAACAAATGGCCACTAGGTGGCACTGTTCTGGTCCCTGCCACAATTAATACAGTGAGTTTGGTCTTCTCCTGGCCTGGCAGGAGACCAAACTCAGGAAGTGCTTCTCTGCACAGAGCCTCATTGAAAGCTGCACAGACTAAAAGTTGCACAGAGCATCACTGAAAAATGAATAGAGACTCACTGAAAGCTGTACAGAGCCTCACTGAGAGCTGCACAGACTGAAAGCTGCACAGAGCTTGAGGTCTTCTATTCATCACAGTGCTGCAAAGAAGTGAGGGCAGAAATGGTCCCCAAGCAGGCTTCAGGCATGTCATGCCTGCTAGAAAAAAGCCCACTTTAAAAAAAAAAAAAATTACGGTGGGAGGGGTGTTAGGAGTAGTTGAGGAACATAGCCTGTTAGTTTAGAAAAGTTTATTTGGTGACAGATACTCTTTAAATATGACTTTTGAAATCTATTACACCATTCATCTCTGGTGCCTGAGCATCCTCGGTGTGCATGACTTGACACACATAACTTCCATCACTGGCAGGTTTGGACACTGTAGTGCCGACCAAAACTTTATTTTTACCATAAAAACCTTATTTAAACGATAGGTCATTTTCTGACGCCACATTCCCTTTAAGGCCATGTTTACAATTTTTTATTGTAGTGTGGTCATGAGTTGCACCAAAACCAACAATGAATTGTTTCCTAAAGATTGTAGAATCAGTGTTTGCAATGATCAGTGCTGCGTTAAAACTTTATTGAAATATATTGGGGGGAAAAAATCTGAAAAAAGTGTCATGCAGATGGAAATTAAAAAAATCTCATTCACATTCATGCAGTTTTTTTCTGCTTTACAATGTATCCAACTTACCACATAGAAGACAAAGTATGAACACATGGCAAGTATCACAAGGCAAGCCAAGCAAATCCCATATCAAACATTCAGTGAATAGTCAATTGTCTGTATGTATTGACCTATGGTTTCTCTTTCGCATCCTTAAAACAAATGTTCAGACCAAAAGGTGACTTCAGCCTAATCACCAAAGAGACATTTTCATTAGACGACTTAATTAAGTTAAATAGACTGAATTTCAACTACTTAACACATCTTAACCTACAAATTATCACCTTTTGCTCATTCAGATTATACATGGGAGTGTGAGGCAATTAATGGTCTGCAATGAATGTCCTTTTATCATGCCAGTTTAACGGGAACAGTCAGATCAGGAATCTGAACTGAAATAATTATATTACTTAAAAGAAAACATTGAGGTTATTCATCAGAAGTCTCCCAGCTGCACCGTAAGTAGCATTATACTATAGACGGCTTGTCAACCGCTGTATCACAGTATAACAAGGGGCTGGAGAATGGAGAGTTGGAGGAGTTTTGGAGACTGACTAAGAGAAAAAAATGGAGTACCGTAAAGCATATGTAAAGGCAAACCCAAGTGTCCAGTACAAACTGGGATAAACAGCAAATATTGTATACTGGGCTACAGTTAAATAGGACAGATGGATCAAAATGGAAACAAATAATGTTACTGCATTACTTTTTCAGAGGGCCTTGTCTTCTAAAAAGGTGCTATCCAGGAATAGAAAAACAGAGCGAATTTCTTTCAAAAACAGCACCATGTCTGTCTCCTGGTTGGGTATGGTTTTACAACTTGGCTCCATTAACTTCAATGGAACTGAGCTGCAGAACCACACCCAACCTGGAGACAGACAGGGAGAGATTTTTGATAGGAAGTAGCTCTTTTTTCTATTCCTGGATAACCCCTTTAAATTATACTTATAGGGCACTCTATTTGAGGTTATCCAGCCTTCTAAAATTGATGCCTATTCTCTGGCTGCCCATATACTGCGTGTAAATCTGGAGAAAAAAAAAAGAGAAAGACCGGAGGATGGCACCTTGTGTGTTAACCAAAATATGAAGATATCCCACACAGGGGTTGCGCGATGAAGGTTCTATAAATAAGCGGCTCACCCTGAGTGTACAGAAAGTATGCATATCCATATCACCCTTTAAGGCTATGTCTCTGGGGAACGGTCTGCTCGAGCCAGAGGGTCTCAGAAACAGGCGCTGGTTAACTGGTAGTAACAATTAAGTAGTAGCAAAAATGGCTCTTAACTGGCTAGTGGAGTCTCTAGAAGCAGAAATGCTCGGAGTCCACAACAAAGACAGGAATAAAGTGCTGACCATGAGGCCTCCATGCTGAAACCTGACCATTGCTAAAGAAAACATGGTTCCAGTCTATAGAAGTCCATTTTTCTTGTTCAAAGCACCATTCGGATTGATTAAAAAAAGTCCACCAGATAGAATCATGAGTTCCAATAGTGTTGTAAACAAGGAACCTGGACTGCTAAGGACTGGAACCGTTTTCTCTTAAGCCACAAATCCAGGTTCTCTTTTTTGTTTTGGATCTACCAGTGATGATGAAGAGAAATGGGAGGCTGAACTCAAGTTCAAGTGCCCTAGCAAAGGGTCTAAACACTGATGTCCATGCGAAAATTTTGTTTTTCTTTTTTAACAAATTTGCAAAAATTTCTATAAATCTGTTATATGGTATCAATCCCATCATGAACCAGCCATAATTTTTTTTGTCTCACATTTTTTTGCTTTTCATATTCTAAGACCCATAACTTTTTTATTTAACACTGACCAAGTTGTATTAGAGCTTCTATTTTTGTGGGACAAGTTGTACTTTTCATGGGCGCACTTTTTTTTTTAAATCATATAATGTATTACAGAGCCAGAAAAAAATATATGTAAGGCAAAATTAAAAAAAATATATATATATAAAATTGTGCAAATTTTGTGGGGCAATAATGTTTTTTAAGGATCAAAATACGGTAAATCTGACCTGCTATCTTTATTCTATGGGCCATATGTTGTGACGGGGGGGGGGGGGAAATGTGACAGGGGGGGATAATGTGACAAGGGAGGGAATGTGACATCGAAGGAAGATTGTGACAGGGGGGGAGAATGTGACAAGAGGAATGTGACAAGGGGGAAATGTGACAAGGGGGGAATGTGACAAGGGGGGAATGTGACATGGAAGGAAGATTGTGACAGGGGGGAGAATGTGACAAGGGGGGGAATGTGACATGGAAGGAAGATTGTGACAGGGGGGGAATGTGACAAGGGGGAAGAATGTGACGGGGGAATGTGACATGGGGGGGAAAGTGACGGGGGGGGGTAATGTGACTGGTTGGGGGAGGTGAATGGGACATCGGGGGAAAATGTGATGGGGGAAGATGTGACCATGAGATGAGAATGTGAGAATAAGATAGAAATTAAATGGGGAGATGTGAAATTGGCCGTGGGCATAAAATGTGTGGATAATTGTAAAATGGAAAAATGGAAGAGATTGGAAATGAAATGGCGGTATTTCACCATTTATTTATTATATCGCATTGCATATCGAAATTGCAATATTTAGGCCCATAATAGCAATCGCACATTTTCCCCATATCGTGCAGCCCTAGCCGATACCAAATGTGTTTATTAAAATTTAAAAGAGGCCATTTTAATATGCATAGCACTGTATTATTGGCGATCTCCTTCTATGGTCTGCTCCATGTCAGACCAGAGAAGAAGACCCCTGGATGACGGTCAGAGCAGTTGTCCACCATCTTTGATAATCAGATCCCTGCGGTAGGCACGGGTGAGCTGATCATCCATTACAAGTGCGGCATTGCCGCAGAGGACCTGTACTAATCAGCTGATGTCCGCCATTACCAACAGGTCCCTGGCTGCTGATAGAAGCCGGGACCTGCCTTGCATGATGCACCATCGCACCAGGACGTACATTTACTCCCAATGCACAATTTACTTCCAATATCCAGATACCAAAAAAAAATAAAAAATTAAATTAAAAAATGTTACTCAGTACCTAATCCTGACCATGTACATCTAATCTTTATGCCTATATCACCTATATTTATTATAAAATACCTCTTTTTATTAGCTCACAGTGTTAGAAATCCTCTCAGGGGAAGGAGTGTGTGTTACACAGAAAAGCTCATTCCAGCAGCGTTTCACATCCTAGTCACATCAGCGTTTTGGTGGACAGAGAGCAGTGTTTTTTTTCACTGAAAACGATTTTTACTGCAGTCATTAACCTCCCAGTCACTTTCTTCGGCACAGTATTACAGAGAGGGGCAGATAGCTGTGTGTTGCCTCATACATTTCAACAAGCTGCCTCAACTTCATAAACCTTAGCAGAGGAGACTGGAATAATTTTTCAGCGCAATTCTGTGTCTTTGTTCCACAACAAATCATCTGCTGGTTATACTGGTCTATAGATAGTACAATACCCAGCAGTCCATTCCTAATAGTCTTTGACAGAGTGCAATTTTGTGTTTAGTACACAGCTTTTTTGTGCTGCAGCACTGTTGTGTACTGCTGGTGTTTTTTTGAGTGTACTGTACCGCATTTTTCTGCCCTCATAAGTGCACACCACATACGTACATCTAAGTAGGGTGCTATTTTGTACCTGTCAATCTGTCAAGGGCCTAAATACTGCGAAAGTCCCGGAAAAATAATCACTGGCTGGTGTTTTACTAAAATACATTTATTAAGCGTACTGTGGTGCATTTTTCTGCCCTCATAAGTGCGTACTACATACCTACATCTAAGTAGTGTACTATGTTAAACCTGTTAATCTGTCAAGGGCCTAGATACTGTGAAAGTCCAGGTAAAAGTACTCACTGGTTGGTGTTTTTACTCAGATACTTTTTTAAGTGTACTGTAGCGCATTTTTCTGCCCTCATAAAAGCATACCATATACGTACATCTAAGTAGTGTAATATTTTGTACCTGTTAATCTTTCAAGGGCCTAGATACTTTGAAAGTCCAGGCAAAAGTACTCACTGGATGGTGTTTTACTTGGATACTTTTTTTAAGTGTACTGTAGCGCATTTTTCTTCCCTCATAAGTGCATTCCACATACCTACATTTAAGTAGTGTACTATTTTGTACCTGTTAACCTGTCAAGGTCCTAGATACTGTGAAAGTCCAGGCAAAAGTACTCAACGGCTGGTGTTTTTACTCAGATAATTTTTTAAGTGTACTGTTGCGCATTTTTCTGCCCTCATAAGTGCATACCACATTCCTACATTTAAGTAGTGTACCATTTTGTACCTGTTAATCTGTCAAGGGCCTAGATAATGGGAAAGGACAGTCAAAACTACACACCTGCTGCTGTTCTAGACAAATACTGTTTTAAGCGTAGGGAAACATATTGCACTCCCCTCATATACGCACTATGTCAGGCAGAGAAGTGACAGGACGTGCACAGAGGAGTGGCAGAGGCCTAAATTCATCAGGCAGAGATCGCAGCAGACTAGGGGCGAGTGGCAACAGGAGTCGCAGTGAGAGGCCTGAGCTCCCGGTATCAGCTAGCGGTCGTGTCTCAACCAGCAACCCATCTGCCGATTGGTTAACACGGTCATCCACTTCATCACAAGTGACATCTGATACCCCCAGTCAACAGTTGGTGGGTTCCTCAGACACAACCCTAAGCTGGCATGGCCCAGGAGCAGTCCCTGTCCTCCCATTACCTCTTTCCTATGCTGTTCCCTCCCCTAAAGAAGTATCTTATGCTGTGGGTTCAGCTCCACTATTCAGTGAGGATGATCTAATAGAGGACAGTCAGCAGCTACTGCCTAGCCAAGAAGTGGAGGGGACATTTGCCGCTTCCCCCGCTAGGCAGGCAAGTAGTGATGAGGAGAGTGAAGTGGAAGGCGGTGTTGCCAGGATTCAGGGTCCTTAAGCAGACACTGTTGAGGAACCTGAGGAGGACATCAGTGACGTGCAGACACTTGTTGATGATGAAGAAGCCGATCGCAATTGGGAGCCGGGTGCAGAAGGGGCTTCCTCATCATCAGGAGAAGAGAGTTGCATGTTGCCCGTGAGGCAGCAGCTGAGCCAGCAAGGTGGTAGCATGGTTAGCAGTCAGCATGGTGGCAGAAGTGGAAATTCTGGAGTCAAATGTGCCCGGGGGAGACCACCTGCTTCGCTGCAGCCTACCTTCCCTGGAGGTAGTGGAACAGGGGTTCCTGGAGACAGCGGCAGTAGCAGTCATTTAATGCAGACTATTGGTGGGAAAATAAGCTACTCGGCGGTGTGGCAGTTTTTCATCAAGCATAGCCACATGCATGATATGTTGGCAGAAGATGAAGCGTGGCCAGGGTCCCAATGTTGGCACCACGGCCCTGCGTCAACATATGCTTTGCCACCATAAAGTGGCCTGGGAGAACCGTGGCTCCAATGTAGTGGTCCAGCCTGCTGCATCACCCAGTGTCCCACCGCTCCCTGTTTCAGCCAGCCAAGGCTCCACCACCTCAGCCGAAGGGAGCTGTGTATCATACCCTCCGTCTGCTGCTCTAGATGCTCCTGCTCCTCCAACTTTTAGTCAGCCATTCTGCCAGCAATCCATCAGCGAAGCCACGTCCAAGAGACAACAGTATGCGCCCACTCATCCAATGGCGCAGAAGCTGAATGTGCTCCTGTCCAAGTTGCTGGTGCTACAGTCCCTCCCTTTTCAACAGGTGGACTCTCCACCTTTCAGAGAACTGATGGGTTGTGTTGAGCCAAGGTGGAGAGTGCCAAGCCCTCATTTCTTTGCGAAGAAGGCAGTACCAGCCCTGCACAATTTTGTGGAAGAGAAGGTGGGCCAGTCCTTGAGCCTGTCGGTGTATACCAAAGTGCATGGCAGAGATGACGTCAGGAGCTGTAACTATAGTCAGGGACAATACATGTCCTTTACGGCTCACTGGGTGAATGTGGTTCCTACACAGCCACAACACCAACTTGGACAGGTCACGCTGCTACCTCATATACGCTCTCAGGCCGGTGGTCCTGTGACAGTGTGCGACTCTGCCTCCTCATCCTCCACCGTGTTTTCAGCCTCCACTGCCCAGACAAGTCTCAGTAGCCCTTCAGCATACCATGTGTGCAGAGAACGGCGGTGTCACGCTGTTCTCCACATGGTTTGCCTTGACGAACAGAGTCACACAGGGGAGGAACTGCTAAAAGTCATTCATAAAGAAATCGGAGCATGGCTTACTCCACGAAAACTGGAAATGGGAACCATGGTGACCGAAACCGGAAAGAACATCTTGCATGCGCTGTGACTGGGAAGGCTGAGCCATGAGCCCTGCATGGCACACAAGTTCAATCTGGTTGTGAAGCAGTTCTTGAAGTGTTCCCCCATTTGCAAGACATACTAACAATGGTAAGGAAACATTGCATGCACTTCAGCCATTCGTACACCGCAAAGCACATTGCCACAAGTTGGAATTCCACCCCCCATATGTTGGACCGACTGTACGAACAGAGAAAAGCCATCACCGATTTCCTGATTATCCAAGCGAATAGGGGTACTCCCCTGTGTAACTTCAATGTGAACCAGTGGCAGCTCATACGTGACACCTGCCATTTGCTCAGGCCCTTTGAGGAATCCACATTATTTGTAAGTCACCAGGATTACGGGATGAACAACATCATTCCACTTCTTAATTTCTTACAACAAATGTTGGAAACAATGGCTGGTCAGGGCACTGGAGACATGGCGCCTAAATCTCATGGCCACATGAGCCCTGTTGGGGCTGAACTGGAGGGGGAGGGGCACAGTGGAGCACAGTTTAGGTTTTGCCAAATGGGCAGTTTTTTAGTAATCTGACTGGAGAAGAGGAGCAGGAGAAGCCATAGGAGCTAGAGGGTTATGAGTAAGGTGAGACAGAGGACTCAGACACATCGCGGCAGTATGCAGTGGAGATGGAGTAAGGGACACCCTCCAAGTCACTTGCACAAATGGCACAATGCATGCTCCCTTGCTTGCGTAGTGACAGCCGAATTGTCACCATTCGGCAGCGGGATGACCTATGGATCTCCACCTTATTGGACCCTCGCTACCGCCACAAAATAGGGGCCTTTTTTACACCCAATGAGAGGGAGGACAAAGTGACCTACTACAGAGGCATCCTATGTAGTCAGTTGGCCGATGGGTATCGGCGCCATCATCCATCCTCTCGCAGGTCTGAATCAGGGGCCCCCTGCTCTCACCTTCCACTGCCATGGCTGCTGGGGAGTGGTGGGGTGGCAGGAGCAGTACCAGCTCCATCAGCAGAAGCAGCCTTAGTCTACAGTCACTGATGAGTAGCTTTCTTCACCCTCATAGTGAAGCAACTCATCAGCAGCAGGTACACCTGGAGCAGGACCTGAACCAGCAGGTGGTGGCATACCTTGACATGCCCACGCCAACACACCTTGAAGATCCGCTGGACTTCTGGGCATCCAAACTTGATTTGTGGCCGCAACTAGCAGAGTTTGCCCTGGAAAAGCTGTCCTGCCTGGCCAGTAGTGTGCCATCAGAGCGGGTGTTTAGTGCGGCGGGGCCAAAGTCACCCCAAGGAGAACTCGTCTGTCCATGAAAAATGTGGAGAGACTGACCTTTGTGAAGATGAAGCAGGCATGGATAAGCCAGGATTTCCAACCACCAGTGCCTGATGCATGAGAGAAGATTGACCATGGTGCCATACCAACACTTCACAAATATGGATAGTGCCAAACAGATTTAAGGCGCTGCTCCCAGTTACAAACATTCCTCCGCACCAGACCTTTTTTCATCCACCTTCGTCATCGGGTACTGGTATTGCCACCCACCACACCACTCTGTCACCAGGTCACTTTCAGGACTCCTGATGCTGCTGCTGTCACCTCCAGGCTGTCTCATTCAGCCACTATATGGTCTCTTCTCATGCTTCAGCCAACTCCAGGCTGTGCCATTCAGCCACTTAATTGTCTCCTCATGCTTCAGCCACCTCCAGGCTGTGCCATTCAGACACTATATGGACTCCTCATGCTTCAGCCACATCCAGGTTGTGCCATTCAGCCACTATATGGTCTCCTCATGCTTCAGCCACCTCCAGGCTGTGCCATTCAGACACTATATGGTCTCCTCATGCTTCAGCCAACTCCAGGCTGTGCCATTCAGAAACTATATGGTCTCCCCATGCTGCCACAAACTCCAGGCAGTCATTCAGCCACTATATGGCCTCATTATACTGATGCCACCTCCAGGCTCTATCATTGTGCTGCCATGTTACTCCTTGTAATATTTGGTCCTTTGTACACACGCCGGGGCCTGGGACACATGGAAGTTAAAATTTAAATTTCAAAATCCTCAATTTCAATTTAAAAATCCTCAATTTCAATTAAAAAATCTTACATTTCTATTTAAAAATCTTAAATTTCAATGGTCTCCTCATGCTTCTGCCAACTCCAGGCTGTGCCATTCAGACACTATATGGTCTCCTAATGCTTCAGACAACTCCAGGCTTTGTCATTCAGCCATTATATGGTCTACTTATGCCTCAGCCACCTCCAGGCTGTGTCATTCAGCCAATATATGGTTTACTGATGCTGCTGGGCCTAAAAAAAATGTATGGTACCACTAGCTACCATAAATCTTCAATTTAAATTTCAAAATTCATCTTTTAATCTTAGGGATTGTGAAGCCCTAGTGTCTACTCATGCTGCTGCCAACTCCAGGCTGTGCCATTCAGACACTATATGGTCTCCTCATGCTGCCAACACCTCCATACTGTGTCATTCAGCAACTATATGGTCTCCTCATACTCCCAACACCTCCACGCTGTGTCATTCAGTCACTATATGGGCTCCTCATGCTGCCAACACCTCCACGCTGTGTCATTCAGCCCCTATATGGTCTCCTCATGCTGCCAACACCTCCACTCTGTGTCATTCAGCCACAATATGTTCTCCTCATGCTGCCAATACCTCCACGCTGTGTCATTCAGCCATTATATGGTCTCCTCATACTGATGCCACCACCAGGCTCTGTCATTGTGCCGCTCTGCAGTGATTCTAAAAGTGATGCCTGTAATTTGCATGTCATACTGAATAACAGTATTATTTAACTTCCCTAGGGTGTAGAACAAACAAAGTGTTCTTCACCCCTATTGAGGCTCTCTGTAGGCCAGAAAATTCGGCGAATCGGCCGAATAGAATTTTTTAAAAATTCACTCATCTGTAGTAACAATTTATAAAAAGTTTTTGGATCTGACACCCATTTAAGTGGAGACTAATGGGAAAAACTTTTTTTTATTTTTTTATTTTAGCACAAAGTGGCAACAAAACAAAATGTGAAAAAATGTAAGGGTCTGTAGACTTTCCGAATGCATTGTGTATATAAAAGAGATGGGGGTCAGGGAAAATGGGAAGCTTTGGTTATACATACAAGAGTTGGTGGGTGGGTGCAGCAGAGGTGAATTACGCAAATTATTGCCAGACCAACAAATATGAACGTCAGGACTAAGGGTGATAGAGTGCATTCTAAAATCCCAGCATTGAGCACCATGAGAGCTTATCAAAACCATGGGTGGGATATGAAAAAAGTACCACTGATCAACGTATACATGAAAATAGAGATGCAAAGAATACAAGGCTATTGTGGAATATGCTTCAGCCATGATGTCCTGTCTCTTACTATACTAGCACTTTGCTAGTACTTTATTTTTCACTCTCATTATTACTGGGTCTATTACAATGTCAGTTTGGGCCCCCAGACATGTTATCCGTCAACAGGGGGTCCTGTCTGAGAGGCAGTGCCCGACACAGAATGTCAGGGGCTGCGCTGAGATCAAGGTACCCCTGCGATCATACATCTTATCCCTTATCCTTTGTATAGGGGATAAGATGTATGAAGCCTGAATATTCTTTTAACATGTCAGATCACAGGGGATCTCTGGGTTGGTGCTGCGGTGTTCATGAACGTCACGCCACACCCCCTCCATTAATGTCTATGGGAGGGGACTTGACGGCTGGTCATAATTTGTGTAGGGAACCGTGATATTGTCACCCGACTACAGCACTTGATTGTCTCTGGCAATCATATAGAAATGAATGGATGATGTGGTTCCTGCATCTCCAAGACGCAGGGAAAGCAGAGGCCCCATTGTGAAGATCTTAATGGGAATTGCTAGTGTTGCATTTTATTTACTTTGGACAGGTTAATATGAGCTACAGTGTGATGTAAAGGGCCCGGGCACCAGGAAGAGCTGGGCGCAGTGTGATGTGTTGGTCACAAAAAGCAAGAAGACTAGGCCGGAGGACGGGAGAGAGACTCCAGGCGCACCAAGGGAATGACGAAATGTAAGTTAAGTTAAGTTTTTTATTTTAGTTACGAGGCAACCTGCATAATGGCAAAATAAACACTTTAGTCAGTTTTCTTTTTAACTAGTGATATAGACCTGATGAATTATCCTTTTACTTTCTTTCCATTGAAACTTTCTGGGACCCCCAGCAATCTCCGTCCAATCTCCTTTGGATAGGGGATAAGATGTCTTTGGCCGGATAACCCCTTTAAGGATTTTACTAAGGCACCAAATGGCACAAAAAGTTTTCATATAATCCATCCCATATAAAAACAAGGGAGGGTCTGTATGTACAGACCCAAGCTGTATTATGCACATAACCTTCCCTAGATACATTGTTTCAGGGGAGCAATATAGTGCTGTGTGGAGGCAAGATACAGGGAGTACCTATGGCTCTGAACTACTTGACTGTAGACACTGTCCAGGCTCCGTGCTCTTACAAGTGATTGCAACAATATCATTCCTTCATTCTTACGTATGAAAGGAGAACTCCAGAATAGAAAAATTGTCCTCCATACTGCCGGCAGTAAAAAAAATAAATGGATCCATACCTTCCTTCGCTCCCCCAGTGCCTCCAGTAACCCACTCCGGTCTCCGCCGCGATCCTCTTCCTGGTTGCCGGTGGTCGGCGAGTCATACTGCACTCAGCCAATCGACGGCAGCAGCGAAGTCCCAACTCGGCCGGCAATAGGCTGAGCGGCAGTGTCATGTTTTCGGCCCCGGCACCTGCACAAAAGTTGCTGTAATAGTTGCTACTACCGTCGCTTCATTCCCCACTTGGCCCAGATTGAACTACAATGGGAAACTACCTGTTGAATGGGCCGAAGAGCAAGAGACAACGTTCTGAGCTCTTAAATGTCTGCTGAGCCTAGGGTATCCAGACTACAGTCAGCCGTTCCGGTTATATACCAATGCCAGTTTAGAAGGTCTGGGAGCTGTCCTGTCCCAAGTCCAGGAAGGGCAAGAACGAGTAGTTGCCTATACTAGTCTTAACCTGCGAGGAGCAGAGAAGAACGATGCAAAATACAGCTCATTCAAGTTAGAACTTTTTGCCCCGGTATGGGCTGTGACCGAAAAGTTCAAAGACTACTTGGCTGCCATGCCATTTACTCTCTACATGGATAATAACACATTGGCCCACCTGAACACTGCCAAGTTGGGTGCCATCGAACAACGTTGGGCTTCAAGATTAGCCAATTACAGTTTTACCATCAAGTACAGAAGCGGCAAGTCGAATGTCAATGCTGATGTACTGTCTCGGATGACCCCCCGCGAAGAACCACCTGCCGAAGACGTGTGGGAGGACGTGGAGATGCCCCCATTTTATCAACGGTTTGTGAACCAGAATGTTGTGACCGCCCTGATAGTTAAAGAAGACCTGGAAGACTCTTCAAGATGAAAGTCGAGTCATGGGGAATCTGTTAAAGGATAACCTTATGGTGAAAAAGGTACCAACCCATCTACGCCGTCCCAAGTGTGATTATGAGCTGAATTGTCTGTGGCAACAGAGGAAGCGACTGTTTGTGCACAAAGGGCTGTTGTGCGGAAATTCTTTGGATCCGATTTCTGGTGATCGACTTAATCAGATTCTGGTTCCCCAAAGAGACACAGCGATGGTCCTTAACGCATACTATGATCAGTCAGGACACTTTGGAGTCCACAAGACCAAAGATATTGTCAGACGAAGATTCTACTGGATCGGAATGCGGAGCGACATTGAGAAATGGTGCAGTGAATGTGCTGTCTGTAATGTCACCAAGAATGTGCACAAGGACGCAAGAGCACCCCTCCATTCCATCCTGAGTGAAAGGCCTAACCAGTTGGTTGCGCTAGACCATGTCAAGTGGTCTCCTACCCGGTCCAGGTACACTTATGCTCTCACCATTGTGGATCACTACTCTAAATGGGTTGTCGTTGTCCCCGTCAAAGATCTTACAGCCAAGACAGCGACCCAGATGGGATACTCCAATTGGGTGCAAACCCTTTGGGTGTCCCGGAGTCTGTCCTAACAGACCGGTGAAATGGCCTTCGAGGCCCAACTCTTCCAAGAGCTGTGTCAATTCCACGCCTACAAGAAACTCTGGACTACTGCTTCAACCAAGTCTTTATCCACATGTTGCGAGCTGCCTCTGTGTCAAGACAAGAAGAGTTGCCCCGACTGCTGCCCGAACTATTGGAGATCTATAATAACACAGTCCACTGTTCTACGGGGTACAACCCTTTCTACTTGATGATGGGGCGCCATGGACAGCTGCCTAAAGACCGAACATTTGGGCTCCAAGCCCCGCTCAACAGCTGTCCGCAAGCCTCCCTGGAGTGGGTCTCTGACCACCAAAGAAGAATCCAAGAGGCCAAAGAAATTGTCAGCAAGAAGATGGGCGAGGCCCAGCAGAGACAACAGGAGGATAATAACCGTCATGCTGCTGCCAAACCACTTCAGTTGGGTGATAAAGTCTGGCTGCAGAAGTTTCCAAGGACCCACAAGTTACACACTATCTGGGAGACAATGTATATTGAGTTCTGGGGAGAAGAGTTGAGAAACAAGGGGCCCCAGCAGCCAAGGCATTGGGTAGATAGCCTCCGGAAGCCCAATCCATGAATCTATGTATATTGATATGTTTCTGTTGTCTTGAGTGTCTTCAAAAAGCAGTTACAAACTCAAATTAATCCCATATGTTTAACCTCTTAAGGACCCATGACGTACTGGTACATCATGAGTCCACTCCCGATCTATAATGCGGGGCCACGGGTTCGGCAGGGCCTCTAACAACGGCTGGGACCCGTGGCTAATAGCGCGCAGCACTGATTGCCGTGCCGCGCGCTATTAACCCTTTAGACGCGGCGTTCAAAGTTGAACGCCGCGTCTAAAGTGAAAGAAAAACCATGCCGGTTAGCTCAGGGCGCTGTTCGGGATCGTCGCGGCAAAATCGCGGCATCCCGAACAGCTTACATGACAGCCGGAGGGTCCCTACCTGTCTCCATGCTCTCCAATCCCGAATGACTGCTCAGTGCCTGAGATCCAGGCATGAGCAGTCAAGCGGCAGAATCATCGATCCGTGGTTTCTTATGAGAAACCAGTGAACAATGTAAAAGATCAGTGTGTGCAGTGTTATAGGTCCCTATGGGAGCTATAACATTGCAAAAAAAAAAGTGAATAAAGATCATTTAACACCTTCCCTAATAAAAGTTTGAATAACCCCCCTTTTCCCATAAAAAAAAAACTGTGTAAATAAAAATTTAAATAAACATATGTGGTATCGCCGGGTGCAGACATGTCCGTTTTATAAAATTATATCATTAATTAAACTGCACGGTTAATGGCGTACGCGCAAAAAAATTCCAAAGTGCAAAATAGTGCATTTTTGGTAACTTTTTATATCATGAAAAAATGAATAGAAAGCGATCAATAAGTCCTATCAATGCAAAAAATGGTACCGCTAAAAACTTCAGATCACGGGACAAAAAATGAGCCCTCATACCGCCTCATACGCGGAAAAATAAAAAAGTTATACGGGTCAGAAGATGACAATTTTAAACGTATACATTTTCCTGCATGTAGTTATGATTTTTTCCAGAAGTACGACAAAATCAAACCTACATAAGTAGGGTATCATTTTAATCGTATGGACCTACAGATTAAAGTGAAGGTGTCATTTTTACCGGAAGCCCCCAAAAGTTACAAAATGGCATTTTTTTTTCAATTTTGTCTCACAATGATTTTTTTTTCCATTTCGCTGTAGATTTTTGGGTAAAACGACTGACGTCATTACAAAGTAGAATTGGTGGCGCAAAAAATAAGCCATCATATGGATTTTTAGGTGCAAAATTTAAAGAGTTATGCTTTTTTAAAGGTAAGGAGGAAAAAACTAAAATGCAAAAATGGAAAAACCCCGGGTCCTTAAGGGGTTAAAGAGCATGTATGTACATTCACCATGCCACACGGACTCATCCTTATCTTGTTTCGTAATCCAGACCTGAGAAGGACATTGTGCATAAATGCCCCAGGAACTGTCACTAGGCCTCAGTGGCCACTTCAGTCCTCTGCCCTTCAGGACTGGGCGTCGAGGATGACTTTAATTAACCCCTTAAGGACCGGGGGTTTTTCCGTTTTCGCATTTTCGTTTTTTGCTCCTTTAAAAAATCATAACTCTTTCAATTTTGCACCTAAAAATTCATATGATTGCTTATTTTTTGCGCCACCAATTCTACTTTGTAATGACGTAAGTCATTTTGCACAAAAATCTACGGTGAAACGGAAAAAAAATCATTGTGTGACAAAATTGAAAAAAAACGCAGTTTTGTAACTTTTGGGGGCTTCCGTTTCTACGTAGTACATTTTTCGGTAAAAATGATACCTTATCTTTATTCTGTAGGTCCATACGATTAAAATGATACCCTACTTATATAGGTTTGATTTTGTCGTACTTCTGGAAAAAATCATAACTACATGCAGGAAAATTTATACGTTTAAAATTGTCATCTTCTGACCCCTATAACTTTTTTATTTTTCCATGTATGGGGCGGTATGAGGGCTCATTTTTTGCGCCGTGATCTTAAGTTTTTAACGGTACCATTTTTGCATTGATAGGCCTTATTGATCACTTTTTATTCATTTTTAAATGACATAAAAAGTGACCAAAAATGCACTATTTTGGACTTTGGAATTTTTTTGCGCGTGCGCCATTGACCGAGCGGTTTAATTAATGATATATTTTTATAATTCGGACATTTCCACATGCGGTGATACCATATATGTTTATTTTTAGCTATTGAAAAAGAGACCGAAGCGTGTCTCGAAACGCGTCTAGCCCACCCACCGTATACCAGCAGTCTGATACAGACACCTTGCCAGGAACGCACTTTACGATTTGCAACCGCTGGAGACCCTAGGACTGGGGCCCACTGCAATACGTGCGCATCAGCACACGAGGACACCACCAGTATCCATTGCCAGCATCCACCACTGATCCTCTATTTTACCACCCGCTCAGCCCGGACAGTTTCCATCGGCCGGACGCCAGCCATGCCAGTCCGGCATCACGGGAACTCACGTAGCTGCTTTGCGGCTTATCCTCCAGACAGGCATCTACCAACCTAGAGCCGGATGCAAGCCGCGCCAGCCTGACTGTGTGCCTAGGATTACCGCTAGGAGGATCGGTAAGTGGTGCTGTGCACCATCATATGGATACATAATTGCAATATACCACCTACGTCCATAGGAATATATGCTATAAAAACAATTTATTTAAGGATACTGGTATCCACGTTTTACCACAACCATTGTGATACTAACAATTGAACACTAAACTATCTTCACAAACCGGATACAAACTATAATACTGCAAGGTTATCCAATACTATTGCCTTTTATCCTGGAAAGAGAACAATAGCTGGTTTCCATATATATATACACCTGTATATATATGTATATATGTGTATAAGTTTTATAAGCATTATTATTATTTTTAATTATTTTTAATTAAAAGTTATACTTTTTAAACTATTTTACTATCAATTGTACTATTCTACCCTATGCAAGGGCCCTGCAGGGGTGGATAGTCATTATATTATAAATAAATATTGAAATATATTGAATTCTCCTAAATCACTCATTTACCACCCATACACTATCCACTCACATCACCCAATCACTTATTGTAATTTCTACTTAATATTTATACACATTTCTACATACACATATACTCAGGTGATATACCTGGATATATATATATATATCACATCCTTTTCTTTCTTTCACCTTATACCACCAACACATAAATCTATTTATTTACAACTATTTAGTATTTAACTAACTATATAAGCCCAGATTTGAGAAAATACGCAATCAGTATATATATCCATATACCGTATTTATCGGCGTATAACACGCACTTTTTAGGCTAAAATTTTTAGCCTAAAGTCTATGTGCGTGTTATACGCCGATACCGCCCCAGGAAAGGCAGGGGGAGAGAGGCCGTCACTGCCCGCTTCTCTCCCCCTGCCTTCCCTGGGGTCTAGAGCCCTGCTGCCGGCCCTTCTCACCCCCTGGCTATCGGCGCCGCTGCCCGTTCTGTCCCCCTGACTATCGGTACCGGCGCCGATAGCCAGGGGGAGAGAAGGGGCAGCGGCACCCATTGCCGGCGCCGCAGCCCCGTTGCCTCCCCCATCCCCGGTGGCATAATTACCTGGGTCCGCGCTGCTGCAGGCCTCCGGCGTGCGTCCCCTTCGTCGTTGCTATGCGCTGCACGGCGCGGCGCATGACATCATGCATCATGCATAGCAACGACGCAGGGGACGCACGCCGTAGGCCTGTAGCAGCGCGGACCCGACCCAGGTAATTATGCCACCGGGGATGGGGGGAGGCAACAGGGCAGCGGCGCCGGCAATGGGTGCCGCTGCCCCTTCTCTCCCCCTAGCTGTCGGCGCCGCTTCTCTCCCCCTGGCTATCCGCGCCGGCACCGATAGTCAGGGGGACAGAACGGGCAGCGGCGCCGATAGCCAGGGGGTGAGAAGGGCCGGCAGCAGGGCTCTAGACCCCCAGGAAAGGCAGGGGGGAGAGAAGCGGGCAGCGACAGCCTCTCTCCCCCTGCCTTTCCTGGGGGTGTATCGGGGTATACACACGCACACACGCACCCTCATTTTACCATGGATATTTGGGTAAAAAACTTTTTTTACCCAAATATCCTTGGTAAAATGAGGGTGCATGTTACAGGCCGGTGCGTGGTATACCCCGATAAATACGGTATACACCTCTTCTATATGTAAATAAGGTTGTATGGGTTACACAACCTTGGCGTGAGTACTCATCTGGCAGTGAATTCCATACAATCACATTTTCGGTTGCAGCTACCTCCCTACATTTTTTATTTTTATTTACACTGTGTTTTTTTTTTTTTTTTTATGGGAAAAGGGGGGTGATTCAAACTTTTAATAGGGGAGGGGTTAAATGATCTATATTCACTTATTTTTTTTAACTTTTTTTTGCAGTGTTATAGCTCCCATAGGGATCTATAACACTGCACACACTGATCTTTATCATTGATCACTGGTTTCTCATAGGAAACCAGTGATCGATGATTCTGCCACTTGACTGCTCATGCCTGGATCTCAGACACTGAGCAGTCATTTGGCGATCGGACAGCGAGGAGGCAGGTAGGGGCCCTCCCGCTGTCCTGTAAGCTGTTCAGGATGCCGCGATTTCGCCGCGGCTATCCCGAACAGCCCACTGAGTTAACCGGCAGCTTTTACTTTCACTTTTAGCCACTCAGCTCTGAGCGCGCGGCTGAAGAGTTTATAGCGCGTGGTGCCTCAATCAGCGCTGCGTGCTATTAGCGGCGGGTCCCGGCTTCACGATGACACCGGGCCCACCGTGATATGATGCGGGGTTACCGTGTAACCCCGCATTATATCACGGGAGCAGGACCAAGGACGTACCTGTACGTCCTTGGTCCTTAACCCCTTAAGGACGCAGGACGTAAATGTACGTCCTGGTGCGGTGGTACTTAACGCACCAGGACGTACATTTACGTCCTGTGCATAACCGCGGGCATCGGAGCGATGCCTGTGTCATTCGCGGCTGATCCCGGCTGCTGATCGCAGCCAGGGACCCGCCGGCAATGGCCGACGCCCGCGATCTCGCGGGCGTCCGCCATTAACCCCTCAGGTGCCGGGATCAATACAGATCCCGGCATCTGCGGCAGTTCGCGATTTAAATGAACGATCGGATCGCCCGCAGCGCTGCTGCGGGGATCCGATCATTCAGAACGCCGGACGGAGGTCCCCTCTCCTTCCTCCGTCCGGCTCCCGGCGTCTCCTGCTCTGGTCTGTGATTGAGCAGACCAAAGCAGGAGATGACCGATAATACTGATCTGTTCTATGTCCTATACATAGAACAGATCAGTATTAGCAATCATGGTATTGCTATGAATAGTCCCCTATGGGGACTATTCAAGTGTAAAAAAAAATGTAAAAAAATTTAAAAGTAAAAAAAAGTGAAAAATCCCCTCCCCCAATAAAAAAGTAAAACGTCCGTTTTTTCCAATTGTACCCCCAAAAAGCGTAAAAAACATTTTTTATAGACATATTTGGTATCGCCGCGTGCGTAAATGTCCGAACTATTAAAATAAAATGTTAATGATCCCGTACGGTGAACGGCGTGAACGAAAAAAAAAAAGTCCAAAATTCCTACTTTTTTAATACATTTTATTTAAAAAAAAATTATAAAAAATGTATTAAAAGTTTTTTATATGCAAATGTGGTATAAAAAAGTACAGATCATGGCGCAAAAAATTAGCCCCCATGCCGCCACTTATACAGAAAAATAAAAAAGTTAGAGGTCATCAAAATAAAGGGATTATAAACGTACTGATTTGGTTAAAAAGTTTGATTTTTTTTAAGCGCAACAATAATATAAAAATATATAATAATGGGTATCATTTTAATCGTATTGACCCTCAGAATAAAGAACACATGTCATTTTTACCATAAATTGTACGGCGTGAAAACAAAACCTTCCAAAATTAGCAAAATTGCGTTTTTCGTTTTAATTTCCCCACAAAAATAGTGTTTTTTGGTTGCGCCATACATTTTATGATATAATGAGTGATGTCATTACTAAGGACAACTGGTCGCGCAAAAAACAAGCCCTCATACTAGTCTGTGGATGAAAATATAAAAGAGTTATGATTTTTAGAAGGCGAGGAGGAAAAAATGAAAACGTAAAAATTAAATTGTCTGAGTCCTTAAGGCCAAAATAGGCTGAGTCCTTAAGGGGTTAAGAGGGGGAGTGTGTAGTTGCCCAGTATGGGAGGGGTTACCCCGTGCTTTTGTTGTCCTGTCAGGCAGCCTCCTTCAGTGTCCCCAAGGCATCCTGCACTTGTTTCCCATTGTAAATATGTTTTACCATGTAAAGTGTTATAAAATGTAATGTTGCTTTAACCCCTTAAGGACCCAGACCATTTTTACCTTAAGGACCCGAGCATTTTTTGAATATCTGACTACTGTCATTTTAAGTATTAATAACTCTGGGATGCTTTTCCTTTTCATTCTGATATTAAGATAGTTTTTTCGTGATATATTCTACTTTATGTTAGTGGTAAATTTCCGTCGATACTTGCATCATTTCTTGGTTAAAAATTCCAAAATTTTATGAAAATTTTGAAAATTTTGCATTTTTTTTATTTGAAACTCTTTGCTTATGAGGAAAATGGACATCTCAAATAAATTATATATTGATTCACATATACAATATGTCTACTTTATGTTTGCATCATAAAGTTTACATGTTTTTACTTTTGGAAGACATCAGAGGGCTTTAAAGTTCAGCAGCAATTTTCCAATTTTTCACAAAATTTTCTAAATCAGAATTTTTCAGGGGCCAATTCAGTTTTGAAGTGGATTTAAAGGGCTTCATATTAGAAATACCCCATAAATGACCCCATTATAAAAACTGCACCCCTCAAAGTATTCACACATTCAGTGTGTTAACCCTTTAGGTGTTTTACAGGAATAGCAGCAAAGTGAAGGAGAAAATTCTAAATCTTCATTTTTTACACTCGCTTGTTCTTGTAGACCCAGTTTTTGCATTTTTACAACTACACCCCTCAAGGAACGTAACAAGGGGTACAGTGAGCCTTAACAACCTACAGTTCTTTCACAACTTTTCGTTAAAGTTGGATGTGTAAATTATTTATTCATTTTCACTAAAATGCAGTTTTTTTCCCCAAATGTTACATTTTTACAAGGGGTAATAAGAGAAAATAATTCTTCCTTAAAATTTGTAACCCCATCTCTTCTGAGTATGGAAATACCCCATGTGTGGATGTCATGTGCACACACTACAATGCTCAGAAGAGAAGCAGTCACATTTGGCTTTTGGAAAGAAAATCTTGCTGAAATTTTTTTTTTTTTTTTTTGGGGGGGGGGGGGGGGGGGGCATGTCACATGAAGGAAGCCCCTATGGTGCCAGGACAGCAAAAAAAATGTGGCATACTATTTTGGAAACTACACCCCTCAAGGAACGTAACAAGCAGTACAGCGAGCCTCAACACCCCATAGGTGTTTTATAAATGTTCATTAAAGTGGGATGTGAAAAGGAAAAAATAGATTTTTACACTAAAATGCTGGGGTTACCCTAAATTTTTCATTTTCACAAGTGGTAATAGGAGAAAATGTCACTGTAAATTTGTAAATACATTTCTTTGGAGTAAGGACATACCTCATATTAGGACGTAAACTGCTCTACGGGTGCACACTAGGTCTCGGAAGAGCAGGAGCGCAGTCAGGGGCCTTGAGCATTGACTGAGCTACTATGGAGCAAGAACCGCGGGACCCCTGCTCAAGGAACGTTACATGGGGTACACTAAGTTAGTAAAATGACACAATAGGTTATGTTCCCAGAATGATGACCCAGAGCATAGCCAAAACTAAAAAATATGCCCACGCCAAACCCTATGCTCTGAATCATCATTCTGGGAATGTGATGTGTTGCCCTCCCTAACCTGTTGCCTCAAATGCGCACCCCGCTCAGGTGGAGAGAGTGCGCTGCGTATTTGATGCTACATAAAAAAGTCCCCGATGCTTGTGACTCAGTGACCCATTTTTGGAAAAAATACCCCTAGAGTTTTTTTGGGCAATTTAGTGGTTTATGGGGTTAAAATTTGGAATGTACTATGGACTTGGTACATTGGGGTAAAATTATGGGAAATTAAAATGAAAAGGGAAAATTTAGTGTAATAAGTGTGATACTCCCTGAAGCAGTTTTTAATGCAGAGGCCCTGGTGATTGGGGCAAATGTCACACTGAGTGGTGGTGTCCTTCCGTATCCCCCTCCTGTGACACATTCTGCATATTTCTGGCACCTATAACTCCAGTTCCTTGGGAACTCTGGCCTGCTCTTTCCGGTCACCAAAGATCAAGGCCTTTAGGAGGTAGGAGGCCTTTAGGAACTTATGTCCCTGTGTTGCCAGCGTACTGGGACAGTACAATAGAGTTGTACATGACAACCTGTACCAAGTAGACCGCAACTTTCTTGTACCATACCCGTGTTTTCCGCATGGCCATGTATGGCTTGAGTACTTGATCAGAGAGATCAACTCCCCCCATATACTGATTGTAGTCCAGAATACAATCAGGCTTGAGGACTGTTGTTGTGGTACTTCGCACAGGGACAGGTGAGCTGCCGTTACCATGAATTGTGGTCAGCATAAGGACATCCCTCTTATCCTTATACCTGACCAGCAACAGGTTTTCATGGGTAGGGGCACGGGACTCACCCTTGGGCATAGGATAAAATTTAGTGGGAGGCCTCTCTGGTTCTTACGCATGGTCCCACAAGCGGATGTGGATCTGGCGGCAAGGGATGTGAACAGAAGGATGCTGGTATAAATGTTGTCCACGTACACGTGGTAACCCTTATCCAGCAATGGGTGCACAAGGTCCCAAACAATTTTCCCGCTTACACCTAGTGTGGGGGACATTCTGGGGGTTCAATACGAGAATCTCATCCCTCATATACTCTAAACTTGTAAGTGTACCCGGAGGTATTCTCACAAGTTTGTAGAGTTTCACGCTATACCGCGCCCGCTTCAAGGGAATGTACTGGCGGAAGATGAATCTCCCCTTAAAACTGGTAAGAGACTCATCGACCGAGAGCTCCCCGAGTGGTACATAGGCCTTCAAAAATTTGGCCCCAAAGTGATCTATGACCGGGACATTATCATTCTAATGGAGGCATTTCCGAATGGCCTCAAATCGCTTTTGTGTCATGGCCATACTGTAAAGCGGCGTCTGGTAGAAGATGTCCCCGTTCCAGTACTGCCTTACACTGGGTTTTTTGACTAGGCCCATATGCAGCACGAGGCCCCAAAAATGTCCTCATTTCGTCTGCATTGATGGCATTCCATTCATTGAGCCTAGCCAAAAATGAATCAGCATGGTGGGCAATGAACTGCTGGGCGTATAAGTTCATTTGCTCCACCATTAGATTGACAAAGTCGTCACTGAAAAAAATAACTAAAATAGTCTATTTCATTGTATCTGGCCGTGTCAATCCAGATTGCTGAGTCACCAACAAACTCAGGAATCTGTGGCTGATAAGCCTCTGGGGGTCTCCAGACAGGTTCACCGGAAGGGGGCTCTGGTACACTTGTCTGGGGGTTGGACTCCTATTACGAGCAGCATGGACACCCGTACTAGTGTCGGCCACTGGGTCACTATCATAGGGGGGGGGGGGGCCTCTGGGGGGCTCATCATCAGTACTAGATGATGAGGAGGATGAGGAAGAACACAAAAAGTCGGATCCTCCTCGTTCTCACTGGCAGATTCGGAGACAGAGGCAAGTAAAGCATATGCCTCCTCCGCCAAAAATGACTGACGGGCAATCACCATTCTAGTAAGCTAAAGTCACAGCTTTATGAGTCAAGTCATCTGTCAAGTCAGCGTAATCTGCATTCAATTGTCCAGTCCTACTACAAGTCCCAGCAAGCCCTTAAGGTCTCTGCATCACTTGTCCCTTCCTTGGGCTCTGGCTGAACTGCATAAACTTTACCAACTGTCTACCCCCAGTAAAGCTACCGTTATCCGTAACTTGGCGTCGGAGTCTTTATTGCTCCCGTGCCTAGCCCAGGATCCAGCGGTATACCTTCAGGTGGTTATAGGCTAAACCATGCCCTGGCGTCAGGAAAACAAGGGGTTAATACCATCTGCCCCTAGAGTAATTACATCTGCCCTCATCACACCCTGCTACCAAAATTACATCAACAGCTCTGCTGCATGCATATTGTTTTATTACAGACACATCTGTGCACATTACATTATCAGCTCTGCTGCATGCATATTGTTTTATTACAGACACATCTGTGCACATTACATTATCAGCACTGCTGCATGCATATTGTTTTATTACAGACACATCTGTGCACATTACATTATCAGCTCTGCTGCATGCATATTGTTTTATTACAGACACATCTGTGCACATTACATTATCAGCACTGCTGCATGCATATTGTTTTATTACAGTCACATTTGTGCACATTACATTATCAGCACTGCTGCATGCATATTGTTTTATTACAGACACATCTGTGCACATTACATTATCAGCACTGCTGCATGCATATTGTTTTATTACAGACACATCTGTGCACATTACATTATCAGCACTGCTGCATGCATATTGTTTTATTACAGACACATCTGTGCACATTACATTATCAGCACTGCTGCATGCATATTGTTTTATTACAGACACATCTGTGCACATTACATTATCAGCACTGCTGCATGCATATTGTTTTATTACAGACACATCTGTGCACATTACATTATCAGCTCTGCTGCATGCATATTGTTTTATTACAGACACATCTGTGCACATTACATTATCAGCTCTGCTGCATGCATATTGTTTTATTACAGTCACATCTGTGCACATTACATTATCAGCACTGCTGCATGCATATTGTTTTATTACAGTCACATCTGTGGACATTACATTGTCAGCTCTGCTGCATGCATATTGTTTTATTACAGTCACATCTGTGCACATTACATTATCAGCACTGCTGCATGCATATTGTTTTATTACAGTCACATCTGTGCACATTACATTATCAGCACTGCTGCATGCATATTGTTTTATTACAGACACATCTGTGCACATTACATTATCAGCACTGCTGCATGCATATTGTTTTATTACAGACACATCTGTGCACATTACATTATCAGCACTGCTGCATGCATATTGTTTTATTACAGACACATCTGTACACATTACATTATCAGCTCTGCTGCATGCATATTGTTTTATTACAGACACATCTGTGCACATTACATTATCAGCACTGCTGCATGCATATTGTTTTATTACAGACACATCTGCGCACATTACATTATCAGCACTGCTGCATGCATATTGTTTTATTACAGACACATCTGTGCACATTACATTATCAGCACTGCTGCATGCATATTGTTTTATTACAGACACATCCATGCACATTACATTATCAGCACTGCTGCATGCATATTGTTTTATTACAGACACATCCGTGCACATTACATTATCAGCACTGCTGCATGCATATTGTTTTATTACAGACACATCTGTGCACATTACATTATCAGCACTGCTGCATGCATATTGTTTTATTACAGACACATCTGTGCACATTACATTATCAGCACTGCTGCATGCATATTGTTTTATTACAGACACATCTGTGCACATTACATTATCAGCACTGCTGCATGCATATTGTTTTATTACAGACACATCTGTGCACATTACATTATCAGCACTGCTGCATGCATATTGTTTTATTACAGACACATCTGTGCACATTACATTATCAGCACTGCTGCATGCATATTGTTTTATTACAGACACATCTGTGCACATTACATTATCAGCTCTGCTGCATGCATATTGTTTTATTACAGTCACATCTGTGCACATTACATTATCAGCACTGCTGCATACATATTGTTTTATTACAGTCACATCTGTGGACATTACATTGTCAGCTCTGCTGCATGCATATTGTTTTATTACAGTCACATCTGTGCACATTACATTATCAGCACTGCTGCATGCATATTGTTTTATTACAGTCACATCTGTGCACATTACATTATCAGCACTGCTGCATGCATATTGTTTTATTACAGACACATCTGTGCACATTACATTATCAGCACTGCTGCATGCATATTGTTTTATTACAGACACATCTGTGCACATTACATTATCAGCACTGCTGCATGCATATTGTTTTATTACAGACACATCTGTACACATTACATTATCAGCTCTGCTGCATGCATATTGTTTTATTACAGACACATCTGTGCACATTACATTATCAGCACTGCTGCATGCATATTGTTTTATTACAGACACATCTGCGCACATTACATTATCAGCACTGCTGCATGCATATTGTTTTATTACAGACACATCTGTGCACATTACATTATCAGCACTGCTGCATGCATATTGTTTTATTACAGACACATCCATGCACATTACATTATCAGCACTGCTGCATGCATATTGTTTTATTACAGACACATCCGTGCACATTACATTATCAGCACTGCTGCATGCATATTGTTTTATTACAGACACATCTGTGCACATTACATTATCAGCACTGCTGCATGCATATTGTTTTATTACAGACACATCTGTGCACATTACATTATCAGCACTGCTGCATGCATATTGTTTTATTACAGACACATCTGTGCACATTACATTATCAGCACTGCTGCATGCATATTGTTTTATTACAGACACATCTGTGCACATTACATTATCAGCACTGCTGCATGCATATTGTTTTATTACAGACACATCTGTGCACATTACATTATCAGCACTGCTGCATGCATATTGTTTTATTACAGACACATCTGTGCACATTACATTATCAGCACTGCTGCATGCATATTGTTTTATTACAGACACATCTGTGCACATTACATTATCAGCACTGCTGCATGCATATTGTTTTATTACAGTCACATCTGTGC
Source organism: Hyla sarda (assembly GCF_029499605.1). Taxonomy (NCBI): domain Eukaryota; kingdom Metazoa; phylum Chordata; class Amphibia; order Anura; family Hylidae; genus Hyla; species Hyla sarda. Next base: position 226,888,431 of record NC_079194.1, on the reverse strand, counting down.
ACATTACATTATCAGCACTGCTGCATGCATATTGTTTTATTACAGACACATCTGTGCACATTACATTATCAGCACTGCTGCATGCATATTGTTTTATTACAGACACATATGTGCACATTACATTATCAGCTCTGCTGCATGCATATTGTTTTATTACAGACACATCTGTGCACATTACATTATCAGCACTGCTGCATGCATATTGTTTTATTACAGTCACATCTGTGCACATTACATTATCAGCACTGCTGCATGCATATTGTTTTATTACAGTCACATTTGTGCACATTACATTATCAGCACTGCTGCATGCATATTGTTTTATTACAGACACATCTGTGCACATTACATCATCAGCACTGCTGCATGCATATTGTTTTATTACAGACACATCTGTGCACATTACATTATCAGCACTGCTGCATGCATATTGTTTTATTACAGACACATCTGTGCACATTACATTATCAGCTCTGCTGCATGCATATTGTGTTATTATAGACACATATGTGCACATTACATTATCAGCACTGCTGCATGCATATTGTTTTATTACAGACACATCTGTGCACATTACATTATCAGCACTGCTGCATGCATATTGTTTTATTACAGACACATCTGTGCACATTACATTATCAGCACTGCTGCATGCATATTGTTTTATTACAGTCACATTTGTGCACATTACATTATCAGCACTGCTGCATGCATATTGTTTTATTACAGACACATCTGTGCACATTACATTATCAGCACTGCTGCATGCATATTGTTTTATTACAGACACATCTGTGCACATTACATTATCAGCACTGCTGCATGCATATTGTTTTATTACAGACACATCTGTGCACATTACATTATCAGCACTGCTGCATGCATATTGTTTTATTACAGACACATCTGTGCACATTACATTATCAGCACTGCTGCATGCATATTGTTTTATTACAGTCACATCTGTGCACATTACATTATCAGCACTGCTGCATGCATATTGTTTTATTACAGACACATCTGTGCACATTACATTATCAGCACTGCTGCATGCATATTGTTTTATTACAGACACATATGTGCACATTACATTATCAGCTCTGCTGCATGCATATTGTTTTATTACAGACACATCTGTGCACATTACATTATCAGCACTGCTGCATGCATATTGTTTTATTACAGTCACATCTGTGCACATTACATTATCAGCACTGCTGCATGCATATTGTTTTATTACAGTCACATTTGTGCACATTACATTATCAGCACTGCTGCATGCATATTGTTTTATTACAGACACATCTGTGCACATTACATCATCAGCACTGCTGCATGCATATTGTTTTATTACAGACACATCTGTGCACATTACATTATCAGCACTGCTGCATGCATATTGTTTTATTACAGACACATCTGTGCACATTACATTATCAGCTCTGCTGCATGCATATTGTGTTATTATAGACACATATGTGCACATTACATTATCAGCACTGCTGCATGCATATTGTTTTATTACAGACACATCTGTGCACATTACATTATCAGCACTGCTGCATGCATATTGTTTTATTACAGACACATCTGTGCACATTACATTATCAGCACTGCTGCATGCATATTGTTTTATTACAGTCACATTTGTGCACATTACATTATCAGCACTGCTGCATGCATATTGTTTTATTACAGACACATCTGTGCACATTACATTATCAGCACTGCTGCATGCATATTGTTTTATTACAGACACATCTGTGCACATTACATTATCAGCACTGCTGCATGCATATTGTTTTATTACAGTCACATTTGTGCACATTACATTATCAGCTCTGCTGCATGCATATTGTTTTATTACAGACACATCTGTGCACATTACATCATCAGCACTGCTGCATGCATATTGTTTTATTACAGTCACATTTGTGCACATTACATTATCAGCACTGCTGCATGCATCTTTCCTGTACAGAGTTGTACAATGTTCAGTCTATCTAGTAGGAGACGCTGTCCATCTGATGCCACTGCTCCTAACCGAGCACTCAACACAGCCGCCGCCTCCCATACATGTGACTAACCACGTGGTCTACCCATCAAAGGTCCTTTATACTAACTCCACCGTAGGTCACATGGTGATGACGTCACGGAAGGTCCTTTTGCTCGGTAGGATCTCGCAGTATCTTCTCTTACTTCGTGTGATAAGGTGGGTGATATAATGAAGGCTGCTGTTATGTCTATAGAGTGATATCAAAACCTCGTGCAAAGGAAAAGGGAGCTGTCATGGCAACCAATCAGATTCCAGCTTTCATTTTTCAGGCGTCGTTTGGAAAATGAAAGCAGCGCCCTGATTGGCTGCCCTGGGCATCCGCTCTGTTCTTATACCTCTCTGTCCCAGCATGATTTCACTTTAGAGGAAAAGCTCATGGGGGAATGTGTTAGCATAGAGCGTTGGCTGTCCGGGCATGCTGGGAGTTTGTTTTTCAACAGCTGGAGGCACCCTGGTTGGGAAGCCTAGAGGAAATTCCTGTCTGAATTGACCAGTACCCCCTGGTGGGCAGCAGCTGGCGGGGTGGCACTACCTCCTGGCCTTCACTCTCACCATAACATACCCACCAGGTTTAAAGTAAATGTGCACGACATGTTTTGAGGCATTTCTCCCTGAGTTTTGCACAGATCACATGATATTTACCCCAGAGGTTGTGGGAGCCTCAGACAGTGCGCTGAGGTGAAGCTGGATTCCTGTATCGCATACAATTTCCACCATGGACCTCGCCGCTAATCGGCGCCATATCTGCAGCCATGTATTTTACTCAAGCTGTGCTGACAGTGCGCAAATCCATGACAAACCTCCAACACAATGAGCATGTAAGGAAATGTCCTCGGGTTGTGGATGTGAGGTGATATCTCAACTAGGGATCGACCGATTATCGGTTTGGCCGATCAATTACCTTGCCAATAATGCGGGCGCTTTAACTCTATGAACTACAGCGGCTTTTGCAGGGCCAGAGACCACCACCGCCACCACCCGCTTCTCTCCCCCTGCCGGTCCTGAGTCCAACCACTGCCCCTTGCCCCCCCCATACTCTGGCCAGAGACCGCCGCCGCTTCCCCATTGCCTCCCCCATCCCCGGTGTTATAATTACCTGTTCCCGGGGTCCGCGCTACTTCTGGCTCCTGCAGCGTCCTGTGCTGTTGCTGTGCGCTGCGCAATGACTAGTGACGTCCTCAACGCGTTGTCACCGGCAGTGGCCCAGCGCACATTGACGGCTCAGGACACCGCCAGAGACAGAAGTAGCGCAGACCCTGGGAACAGATAATTATAAAACCTGGGATTGGGAGGCAATGGGACAGCGGTGGTGGTCTCTGGCCAGAGGATAGGCAGGGGGAGGCAAGCGGCGGTGGTTGGACTCAGGGCCGGCAGGCGAAGAGAAGCGGGTGGCGGCGGCGGTCTCTGGCCCCGCAAAAGCCGCCGCAGGGCAGCGGCGGTGGTTGGACTCAGGACCCCAGGATAGGCAGGGGGAGAGAAGCGGGTGGCGGCGGCGGTCTCTGGCCCCGCAAAATCCGCTGCAGTTCATTGTTTTAAAGCGCCCGCTTTAAATCATTGATCTGCAGCGGCTTTTGAGGGGCCAGAAACAGTTTATCAGGGTATACCCGCAGGCACCCTCATTTTACCAAGGATATTTGGGGAGGGGGGGGGATTAAAATGCACGGATTATCGGCTATTAGCCTGAAAGTTCACATGTTATCGGTATCTGCTGTAAAAAAAAATCTTTATCAGTCAATCCCTAAACTCAACCACTTGCCTGGTCCTTTCTTCCGCTGCATATCTGACCTGCACAAATCTCCAAGTCAAATCGCTGTGTGGAAATTTAAAGGAAAACTGTCGGCTTTCTCCCCCCGCACTAACCAGCAGTACTGGCTTTGTAGTGCGGGGGACGCTGATCCAGTTTGGTCCTTACCGTGCACGGATCCACCGTGCCGTTCGGCCGTAAGCTTCTATTTTCGGAATATGCAAATGAGGTGCTAACTAACACTCCCGACGTCAGTGACACCTCCCTCCCTCTTCTCCCCGCTCTGTAATGAAGAGAGAGGGGAGGAATATTGATGAGCTGGGCGGTGCTGTGACCAGCGGCACTGACGTCAGAGTGCCAGTTAGCCTGGCCGTTGCCAGTTAGCACTTAATTTGCATATTCTGAAAATAGAAGATAACGGGCACGGTAAGGACCAAACTGATCAGCGTCCCCCGCACTACCAGCCAGTACCCCTGGTTAGTGCGGGGGGGGGGGGGAGAAAGCCGACAGTTTTCCTTTAAGCTTACTTCATATTCCCTGATCTTCATACTTGACATGTAAAGAATCCTCTGCATATTTGGTGTGCGGGACAAATATACACAGGATACTGTACCTGTGAATGCACCATAAGGGTAGGGTCACACATAGCATATACTAGGGCTGCACGATTTGGGGAAAATTTGTGATTATGAAGGGGAATATTTCGATATAATAACCAAATGGTAGAGGTTCAGGGGAGGAAAGAAAGAACAAACAGGGGGCGCTCCCTGATGAGGTATATCCACTGGTGTGCACCATCCACCACACCGCAGTGATATACCGACCTTGTATGAAGTGTAACTGTGATGGTGATTATGATAGCATGGAAGGATGCTGGCTGCGGCACTCAAACCGGTATCGGACTTCAAAGCAAGAGGCTGATATTGGGTATACAGGAAAACAAATTGGGTGAAAAAAACGGTATTCGGAGGCGCTGCTCAAATTGCGTACATAGAGACAGAATCGGGCGGCACAGGTTAGCATAATTTATTGGGTATTGGGGACCACTATACCCAATAAATCATTTGTTACCCTGTGCCGCCCGAGTCTGTCTCTATGTACGCAATTTGAGCAGCGCCTCCGAATACCGTCTTTTTCACCCTATTCGTTTTCCAATAAACAAATGGTGAAATCCCCCCTATTTCATGTCCAATCACCTCATTTCATATAGCCAACATAAAATGGGGGGATTGGAGTACTCCAGTGCAGTAAAACTTATCCCCAATCCAAAGGATAGGGGATAAGATTTAGAATGCGGGGAGTTAGACCACTGGGACCCCCGTGTTCTCCTACACGGCACCCCGGCAGTCCCACAGGAAGTGGCGATCGACACGTCCCCTCCATGTAGTTCTATGGGATACATTGAGGGGGCTTGTCAGCTGATGCTTTGTGTGGGGACTGGCACGCCCCCCTTCCTGGGGACTGCCGGGGTGCTGTGCAGGAGAACGCGGGGGTCCCAGTGTTCGGACTCCACGTGATCTAAAACACATCCGCTATTCTTCTGTATTTCTATCCTATTTTTCCATATAGAGGGCTGTAAAGGGGTTTATTGTTTCCACTGTGATCTGTATTTTTCATTGGCACCATTTTTGTTTTGATGGGACTTCTTGATACTTTTTATAATTTTTTTTATCTGCTAAATGAAGTGATCAAAAATCAGCAATTTAGAACTTTGTATTTTTATTTTTTTATATTTATGCCAGTGACCATTTAGTTTCATCAACGTTTTATTTTAAAAGTTCAGACACTTATGCATGTGGTGATACCACAAATGTTTGTTTCTTTTGTTTATTTTTTTTTTATTTGAAAACGGGGTGATTTAAACTTTTATTAGGGGATGGGGCTTTTTCACATTTAATGCCTTTTTATTTTTTTAACAATTTTTTTTTGTCCCCTTGAAGCAGTTTTTTCACACAGTGTGTCTCCAGTTGTTGCAAAACTACAACACCCAGCATGCCCAGACAACCAAACGCTGTACGGGAATGCTGGGAATTGTAGTTTTGCAACAACTGGAGACACACAAATTTTAATATTTTGCTTGCAGACACTGATCAGTGCTGTGCCATAGAAGCCTATATCACCTTATTGATCAGTATAATTGGCGCTCCATTACCACAGGCTGCTGAGGCCTCCAGCATTATTGGAGCGCCGATTGGACAGGAAGAAGGAAGATAGGGACCCTCCACCCGTCCTCTCAGCTGATGGGAACCCCGTGGCCGCACATGTCCCGATCAGCTCCACTGAGCTACTGACACTTGTTTTTGGCAATTTAGATGCCACGATCAACTGTGATCGTGACGTCTAAAGGTTCAATGCCAGACCACCCGGATGGGTGATGTCTGGCATTAGCCAGTATAAAGTGAGCTCAGCTTCTGAGCTCACTTCATAGACCCGCCGCATGGCTGTGCCTTTACACATACTGCAGTCAGTTCTGGAAGGGTTGAGTCCCCTTCTTCCAGCACTGAGCACTGCTGGGAGAAGTGACAGTGAGACGCAGGCTGGAGGGGCCATGCCGCAAGGGAGCTGGGCCTGCCGCTGCCGGAGCCCGGTGACCAGTTTGGCTCCCATGTTTCATCTGTTTCCCTGCTTCTGTGCGTCGTGGCCCGGACCCTTCAGCGTGCGCTCACGGTCTCTCCTCTGCAAATTTTTTGGAAAGGGCGAAATCGCAATTCGCAAAAATCGTGATTTGATTGCGATATATCGTCCAGCCCTATGCTGCACAAAATCCTGTGCGCAGCCGGATTACACTGCATATTTTCCTATGAGCAGGCGCAGAGAGTTACCTTGTGCAGTCAGGTATGAAGGCGGGCCCGTGCATCACAGTCACGTCAGCACGCTTGGCTGCTGTGGGTAGCCCTGTGTGTGTATGCTCATAGGATAATATGCAACACGTTTCCCGCTGGGCAGCAGATTTTGCACAGTGAATTACACTCCATATACGTTATGTGACCCTACCCTAGAGGGATATTTTGAGTTAAAAGGCTGGGTTCACATTAAAGATTCTCTGACTGGAAATTTTGAAGGTGACCTGCTTGGACTGGACGAACGTAGCTGGTCCATATAGACCACAATGTATTTAACGCAATATTCCGCTGAAGAGAGTGGAATGTGTAGCAAAATCCCCTTGACAAAAATATGATTTGACTGCACCGAAAATTCCAAATGGAATTTTTGCTTGTCCTAGGACAGGGGAGATAAGTGTCAGGTCACAGGGATCGGACTGCTTGGACCCACTACAATCTCAAGAACAGAGGCTCAGAGATCGAACAGTATCGACCCTAGACAATTAGGTTACATGAGATTACAAGAAAAGGAAATCTGCCACTAGGTAGAAAAACGCTTTTTCTTAGATAAAAGTAGTATAAAACTAAAATTTTATTTATTACATATAACCCTAAACTAGGGATCGACTGATTTCCCCCCCCCCCCCATCCTCTGCCCACATACCACCGCCGCTGCCCCATCGCCCCCCATCCTCTGCCCACATACCGCCGCTGCCCCATTGCCTCCCCGATCCCCGGTGTTATAATTACCTGTTCCCGGGGGTCTGCGATCCTTCTGGCGCCGTCGGCGTCCTGCGCTGTCATTTTTCGCACTGACGGTGACGTCTCGTTGGGGACATCACTCGTCATTACGCAGCGCACAGCAATAGGGCAGGAGCCAGAAGGTTTGTGGACCCCCGGGAACAGGTAATTATAACACCGGGGATGGGGGGAGGCAATGGGGCGGCGGTATGTGGGCAGAGGATGGGGGGAGGCATTTGGGCGGCGGTATGTGGGCAGAGGATGGGGGGAGACGATGGGGCAGTGGCGGTATGTGGGCAGAGGATGGGGGAGGCAATAGGGCGGCGATGGTTGTCTCTGGCCGGGGGGCAGGGCATTATCGGCATATCTGCGAAGTAATTGCTGATACCGATAATGTCCAAAATCGCAATTATCGGCCGATAATGTCGGCCAAACCGATAATCGGTCGATCCCTACCCTAAACTATACTCCACTTTGTTCAGACATCCCTTAGCAAATAAATGGGGTCCCAGCAGTTTTCCTCTATCCTCTGGATAAGAGTCAGTGGTTTGAAATTTTATGGACATCTGCAGCATGATTAACACTTATCCTCTATCCACAGGATAGGGGATAAGTGTTTGATCGCGGGGGGTCCGACCGCTGGGACCCCCTGGGATCTCCTGTACGGGGCCGTGGCTCTCCCGTGCAGGGGGCGTGCCGGCCGCAGCATGACGTTGCAGCCGTCACGCCTCCTCCATACATCTCTATGGGAGAGGCGGGGAGACAGCGTTCGTGCCTCCCCGTCTCCCCCATAGAACTGTATGGGGGACGGGGAGGAGACGGGGTGTCACCGTCGACCTCTAGGTTGACGCTATGCGCCTTAGCGCTCACCATGAGCGCTAATGGCGGCGCCCCGTACAGGAGATCACAGGGGGTCCCAGCGGTCGGACCCCCCGCAATCAAACACTTATCCCCTATCCTGTGGATAGGGGATAAGTGTAATGCCGCTGCAGTTGTCCTTTAATAAAAAACTATTTGTCCACGCGACTAAAACTGAGCAAAATCTACTTGTCCCTCATGACGATCCACTTGTCCGGGCCAATTTTTGCTTTTACACTCTAATTTTTTCCTCCTCGCCCTATAATAGCCATAACTACCTACTATAATGATACCTTTTAATTTTTCAATAACATATTCTCCGAACTAAAAAAAAATATATATATTCGTTGAAGTGAAAATCAAATAGTAAAAGGTAATTTCGCAAACTTGGTGGTTTTCTTTTCTACACCATTTACCTTGTGGTTGAGCTAACATGTTGTTTTGATACCTTAGGCTGCCTGATTACAGAAATACCAGATTAGTATAGTTTTCGTCATGTTTTACTAATGAAAATATAAAATAATTCTGACCTTTTTTTGAATTTTTTTCATTGCCATTTTTTGCCCCCTGTAGCTTTTTTTTTTTTTTTTCACATGCCAGGCTGGATGAGGGCTCATTTTTTGCGCCATAATTAATTTTTTTTGTATTGGTACCATTTTGGTATTGATCTGACTTTTTAATCGCTTTTTAACTTTTTATTTCTGGGATATTATTAAAATTGCAATTCTGTGGTTTGGATTTTTTTTTTTTTTACATTTACATCATTTACTGTATGGGATACATAATGTTATATTTTAATAGTTTGTACAATTACGCACGCAGCGATACTAAATAGGTTTATTATTATTATGTTTACATGTTTTTATAAAGGAAAAGGGGGTGATTTGAACTTTTAACATGGAAAGGGTTAACGTGTGTCTCTTAAACTTTTATTAAAACTTTTTTTTTGTTTTACACTTTATTAGACTTTTAGGAGGAATCATTAGATTCCTCATACAGATCAATAGAGTTCTATTGAACTCCATTGATCGGTGTGTTCTCCATTGATAGAACCTAGTCCAGCCAGGCTCTATCAATGACAGAGCCATGGATCCACCCCACTAGCCCAACAGGGAGCATTCACATGTTCCTAAAGGGTTCTCAGTAGTGGCCCCCAGCTACTCAGAACAGCTGGGGGCGGCAGAGTATGAAGCAGGCAGGAGTCGGGAGCCTGCTCCATACAGACTGCTGAGCGCCGCCATGCTTGTCCGGTCCGGCCATTGCTTGCCCGAAGCCGGAAAAATTCACCTGCCGGCGCCCGGAATTGCATGTCCCGGGCGTCGGCGATAGGAATTCCACATTCCTGAGAGTTAACATTTAATCTTGGGTTACTAAGATATGAGATGGCAAGTGAACACTGGAGGCACAATGTATGTTTTACCTTTTTAAGTGTATTTAAAAGTGTAAATGGCTATGCATTCAGTACACGGCTATCCTGCAAAGTATTTTGCAATTGGAGCCAGTGAGTCTTAGTTGTGCGGCTTTAATACAAAACTGTGTACACAAACATTTATTTTTGTCATAACATTCCTTCAGGTTATCTGCAAAATAAGGTGAACTCTTAACCATGACCTCAGAAGATGAAGACTGGTACAGCATACTGGGGGCACATCCATCAGACAGCCAGGCCCAGCTGAAACAGAAGTATCAGAAGTTGGCTTTATTAGTGAGTATATATATTATGCATTACATGTATGCCTAAGTTCACACACAGTCTATTTTTAAAATTAATTTGCATTGAATCTAATAGAAAAATGTCTGTCCCTTCACATGTATTTAAATGTTATGGCTGTAATTATAACAGTAAAAGGGACTTGTTTTAGGCTGTTGATGTTTTGAAATACAGCTGGTTTTGCTCTTCCCAGAATGGTGTTAAATTGGGCTAAGGCCTAATTAGCCAAAAAATGGACATAAATACACTAAGAATATAGTCTTAGGAAACTTATTTGTCAGTCCTGTATTGAATAATCATAGAGACCAATTAGGGTAGGGTCACACGTAATGGTAAAATACGCTGCAAATCTGCCGGTGACCCGACCCATTTTTGTGCCTCCAGCTGTTGCCACCCCCACTTCTCTCTCCTCACCCCACCTTTGGCCTGCTCACAGCTGCAATCCACTGCTACGAGCAGCCACATGGTTGACAGCCATGGCTCCGGCATATACACAATGAATAAAGCCAAAAGCACCTCCGACACTGTCCTTTGGGTCCCGTTCGCACCACCCGCTTATCAAAGAGGAGATTAATATTGATGAGCTAGGTGGTGTGATAGGACCCAGGGGTGGTGTCAGAGGTACATATAGTCTTCACACCCACCTCCAGTGCAGTTAAGAGTTCATTTGTATATTGAAAGATGGTGCTATATATCGGCAACGGCTAAACGGATTAGGGTAAGGAATATATCTTTTTACTCAGGATCACTCGCGCTAACCACCTGTTTATTCAGGTTAGTGGGGTTGATCTATCTGTCAATTACCCTTCAAATCTGTTTGGCACAGTAATCCTGCTGAGCTATAGTCTTTATTTTACAACATTATACGAAATGTTTTCATATGAGGAATAGCCCCCTTACACTTAAAGGGTGCTCAGCTTAGGGCGATAGTAACATTTTGCATTAAAACTTGGTTTCGTAGAATCAGGACACTGGTCAATAAATAACACTTTCCTCTAGGCAGGCATCACAATCTTGCAGTAATTTTGGAGTTTTTCTGGGCCCCTTTTTTTACCATTACTATGGAAAAAAATGTTTTCAAATCAACTGGTACCAGAAAGTTACAGATTTGTAAATTACGTATACTATATAAACTTATTAAGTTTAAAATCACTATATAAAAATCTTAAGCCTTCCAGTACTTATCAGCTGCTGCATGCTCCACAGGAAGTTGTTTAGTTCCACTGACCACAGTGCTCTCTGTTTACACCTCTGTCCGTGTCAGGAACTGTCCAGAGTAGAAGCAAATCCCCATAGCAAACCTCTCCTGCTCTGGACAGTTTCTGACACGGACAGAGGGGTCAGGAAAGAGCACTGTGGTCAGACTGGAAAGAACTACACAACTTCCTATGTAGTATACAGCAGCTGATAAGTACTGGAAGGATTAAGATTTTTTAATATTAGTAATTTACAAATCTGTTTAATTTTCTGGCACCAGTTGATTTGAAAGCATAATTTTTCCATGGATTACCCCTTTAAATTCTAAATACAGTCCACAAAACGTAATGTTCACATAGCCTTCAGTCTTCTTGCAAGAACTGCATCTGTGATGTGTCCTAATGGAAGAGAGCTACAAAGCAGCCAAACATTACCTGTAGGCAGGAAATGTCATACCTCTTTATCGGGTTCTCTGAATGTTTAAGAAATTTAATCTAGGAGACAGAAATACTATAAAATAAACAATTAAAACTTGTCTGTTAAATCCCCTACTGTAACCAGTGCCAACACTATTGTGGTCCCTGCCCATCTTGGTTTATTTTCTGTAGCAATGATGCGCCGTATACACAGCTAATTCCTTGTGATGAAGTTGTATTTGTTTGCATGTGTTTTATTTTTTGTGGGCACTAAGTCTGTGTAGGGCTTGGCGATATAGCCCAAATCTAAAAGATTTTTTCCACGTTATAGGCAATTCCTGATTTTATTTATTTATTTTGCTGAAAGAAACTAAAAAAGTACAGTAAGCTGGGAAAATGAAAAAGGTTTGGATGCTTCTTCATTCTGCAATGCAGCTGGGATTCACTATAGGGAACTAACAAACTTTCCTCATAGCTGGTGGATGGAGGGGGAGCCCATGTGTAGTATTCCTCCTAGTGCCAGATCACTGAATAGTGCATGAAGCCACAGAGCCACAGATGGAGCCACTTTATGTCAACATGTAAAAAAAAGAGAAAAAAGGGGGGTTCAATAACGTAACCTACATTTTCTGCCGTTAGTAAATATTCTCTTTTGATGTCGTCCATCGTACGTTTACAGTCACTTCCTGATACGGATCTGATGTGGACTTTTTCCATCAAAATCAGTATCAGGCGGGATACCTGTGCCAAATACTCCTGTGTAGGCAAACTTGCATTTGAATCAGTGGTGGATGGTACGTGCTGATTTTAGGCCTGTAAAATAAAACCCACCCAAAAAGGTGTGGAGACAGGAACTGCAGCCACCTAATAATTTGTGAAGGATTGAGGCCACATCCCAAAGGCACTCGGGGCCAGACAGAGGATGGAAAGTGATGTCAGGGCGCGCTAATCTCAAAGGTAATTTCTTTTTTTTTTTTTCTTTGTAAACTGAAAGCTAAAATTATCGTGATGTGCTCATGTAATACTCAATAGACACAAAGTTCCAAAGAAAAAAGCAATGTTTCTGAAGATATTTTAGATTGCATTCACACATACATTCATTGCTGATTTTGGTGAAACAGTCCCAGGGCAACCCTACTAATGGGGCGAGGTTTATGCAAATGCAAAATATAAACAGAATTAGGGGGCTTACCTGGGGGGCCGGTGCTAGGGTATAAGCAAGTATATTAGTTCAAAAATACTTATTCTGTAAATATGTCAAGATATTAAATATTTGAAGACTTTTTTTCTGTTTTGCAGGTGCAGGCCCACCCTGTGCTGTGGAAAGAAAATTACAACTGCTATGGTGACCAACACCTTCAGAACCAAGCTTGGAAAAGAATCTGTGAGGCACTGTGTCCGGACTGGGTCAAGCTTACACAGTTGCAGCAGGAGGTTTTTGGTGCGTATTTTCCTGTGAAATACATTGGAGGTCATTTACTAAAAAAATTTCAGGGGTTTTGCGCCCAAATTGTGTCGCACACTTTATGCGCCAGAATTTGTGACCAAATAAATCTCAAAAACCCGTCCAACTCTTCATTTTACTCAGAAAACCCAAAAAAGGGTGAGAAAACGCTAGAAACAGCGGGTGTGTTCCTGACCGTTTCGAAAAATCTCAAATTTACTAATGTTCCCACATGAAATTTGGAGGCTTTGTGCTCTGAAAGACCAGACAGCTCAGAACAGTTGTTAAAATAGCAAATCATGTAGGGATTAATACCATGAGGGAGAAAAAAAACACAAATAAATTACACTCCACTCCTAGTAAATCATTCGCCATTCTGTTCTGATGTCATCGTATATCTTAGCTATCAGTCAATCTCTATTTAAAAGGGTACTCCGCTGCTCAGTGTTTGGAACAAACTGTCATAGCCCCGCCCACTCAATGCAAGTCTGTGGGAGGGGCCGTGACGTCACCGAACAGTTTGTTCCAAACGCTGAGCAGCAGAGTACCCCTTTAAATCTATCTGTCGAGCAAACTTCCAGCAGATGTGGTTGGTAAATCCACAGTAACTGAATGTACACATGTTTCGGATAAATACAGATCTGTCCTAACATAAAAATACAAATGAAATAATATAAGGGCAGATTGAGGTCTTTTCCTGCAGACTTTTATGTTCCTCCACCTAAAAGAATCAGTCTGTGAGGCTGGTAACACCATGAGGCTTTGATGACGGTTCAGTATTGCATGGCTGTGAAGAGCATCACATATGTGTTCACAGGCCTGTAGTCACTAGTTATTGTGTAGGTATGGCATATGGCTGTTCAGTAAACAGTCGCTGTGAGGGAGGAATATAATTTTGACATTATACTTCTTTTAGAGGAGGACCTAAGAAAGAAGTGGATATCTTTGCAAGACTTTTTTCTTAAGAAGCATCGCAAAGCTGAAAGACGTGGGTCCTCTCCCTCGCAGGTACCATTCTATGATGAACTGCTGTTTCTACTGTTCAGCAGGGGACCCAAGCCGTAAGTATTAAATATATAGGATTTTTTTCCCCCTATTTTGTGTACCGTTTTGGAATTGTAGTTCTGTGTTTTAAACAGATCTGAAGGCAGTAATTGGGAAAGAGAAAGCCTGGCAGAGTTTCCAGCTGCACTTGACCAGCAGGAGTGGAAGCCAAATCCTACACTATCAGCAGAGGTCAAAGAGGAATTGGAGGGGAACCAAGCAGGACTGTCAAGAATGCACACACCAGCAATTGCCTTACCATCAGCCAAAACATCTGCTGTTGCTCCAGTGCCTACCCGAGTAGCACATCCTCACCCCACTGTCCACCCAGCTCACACTCGTAGGCAGGGTCAGAGAACCCTCCGAGCATCAGACAGGGAGTTAATCCAGAGGGTCCACAGCAATGACAAATTTGACCGCTTTGGCCGCGAGATGGCATCTAGCTGCCGCCGGATGCGTCCCGAAGTCCGACACAATTTTATGTCATATGTCTATTGTGCAGCAGCGGTCTTTGACTCCCCTGACCCCCTGCTTGATGTTGAGTCTCTAATCAATGACCTCCAGTCATTCGTTGGCCATCAGAATACCCTTGAGGATGTGTCCACCTCCACCCAGACCAACACTATTGATTTATCTGCTCCTTCCTCCCCACCCACTACTGATTCCTAATGTTATGCATTTTCCCCCCTGTATCCCTACACCAGCAGTGGGTCCAGCCAATCACAATAACTTCCTGGCTTTTCAACCCTCGAGGAATATTTTCTCCACCCAACCCCCTTTTTTCTTTTTTTTATTTATTATTGTTTTTTGTTTTTGTTAAAGGTTAGAATTTCTTATTTTTGTAAGAAATGAAAATTAAAATACCTTGGCTCTTGAGTTAAAAATAAATGGTTTCTTTGTTTTTGTTTTAGCTTTTAAAAATTATGGAAGTGAAAAAGCTGATTCCTCTATAGGTCATTTGTGTCATTCAGAATGCCAAAACATTACATACAACATACGTTTTACATGAAGTATACCAGGTGCCATACTTGTGTTGCTTTTGAGCTACTCATTGAACTACTGAACCAGAATAAATGTACCGCCTTAGGCCATTTTCATGTGAGCATATTATGAACTGAGTTCTGGGCAAAATACAGATGTGCCAGTATAAATCAAAAGCGCCTATTGACCTGCAACCAAGGGTGTTATATAAACAAATATTATTATTAGTAGTAGTAGTAATAATAATAATAATTAGAATTAACAGTAATAAAGGAGTTAGATGGCCTAAGCTTCAGTCGGAGGGGGTACCTGTATCTCCACTTCAGAGTAAGAACTGTCCCTAACATTTGTACAAATGTTGTACCTGGTTGAACCTTTCATAGAAGACTCTCCTGCAAGGATGCATAACTCACCCCAGATGCAAAAAAAACTGAAAAAAATGCACAAAAATGTCATATTTGACCATTGTGACCATGCGCACCAATAATAAATTAGTGAAGAAGGCCAAAACCTTAAAAGAACTAAATCATTTTTTGTTTTGCCGTACATAAGCTACCTGCATTCTATGTTGACAGATAGTGGGGCAGATTGACTTACACAGCCTAATTCCTATGCAGTGTAAAGTAAAACTGGGCAGTCCAAGGATGTGCCGGACTTATCAAAGTGGCTCATGCAATCTTTAGGTGTTTTTGTGTAACTTTGTAACATCTATTAGTAATTTGCAATTTATTTATTTTCTCAATTAAAAAATTTGGGCAAAAATATCAATGTTCTCCTTCCTGTTTCACTGTATAAGAAAATGGTATGTGGAGGAGGACAACAATGGAATCTGTGTTAATTCTGCTTGTTAAATTAGCACTGTCAATTTAGAACAACTTTTGACATGATTGGTTGGGGTCTGGGTTCAGACCCAGACCAATCGCTAGAACAAGCGGTTAAAAGTACGAGCTAAGTGATTACTGAGTTCCAATGTAGGTGTATGGGACTGTCTTGGTCACACGCACAGAGAGCGGGGAAGGAAGAATTTAGCTGCATGCCTTTCTTGCTGCTCATTCTAGCAATTGGTCAGGGTCTGAAAACTTAGACCCCTGAATGATTAAAACTTGTGACCTTTCTCTACAACAAGGCAAATATTTTATAAAGAGACAGGTAGGTTTTAAAATTGAAAACTGTGACCAAAAAATCCTCTTGGAAATGGGCTGTTTTCTGATCTGGATTCGAAATCCTATAAGATTTTTCCACCTCAAATGAGAGGCGTGTGAACAGACCCTTATTGACCCTTATGACTTGTCTGTGGACCCTTATGACTTGTCTGTGGGCTCTGTACATAAAGAATGTCTTCCTAACAACGTTAATATGGGTTATCTACAGTAGAGCATTTTCAGTCCAGACAACCCTTGTTCTTGGTGCAGAATATGTCCACTCAGATCTTTGTTGGAGACCTGGAGAAGAGAAGAAGATACACTGTAAGCTCATCTTTCATTTGACATGTGTGGAGAATTGCTAAAGAATGGCCAGACTCCGGGCTGTCTGATGTGCATATGTAGATGAGCTCCTGCCTTTAGTTTCCCACTGGCAATTGGATGAGAACCCAGCCTGGTTCCTGTCAATTTCACCTCCAAAACGTTTATTTGTTGTTAGGGCTGGCACATGTGTGCCCACCCTCTAATCTACCATGTCAGCCATTGCTTGGATGAAAAAAAAAAAAAAAAGTTATTTGCTTTCATGAAAGTCCTCGACAAACATCAATTCAGTCAACTCAGATCAAGTCACCAAGTATTCCATGACCATATACTGGAATAACATGGAAGATTTATGCTTTTTGATGTGAATACAAGAAATATTAGAACATTTACTCTCTAAGGCCACTCTAAGGGTGGCTCCCATCATTTGAGGATCATGCTGCACTGTAGGACGTTTCCTTAACTGCTAACTTCAGTAGGTATTGGCTTGTAGTACCAGTCTTTATCATCTGATGTAGGAAAGGAAGGGACAACCACTTGAAGAATAGTTCAGATTTGGAGCATTTATATGTCCCTTTTTCAGCCACCATTTGCAGAGTTTGTCTTAGCTTGAACATATATGGATATAGATACTTTTTGCTTAATCTGCACCATCCATATGAAACTCCATGGTCTCATCCTTATTGGGGAAAAGCTAACTCCTGTTAACTAGTCCCAAGTACCAGTTCTTTAATGACGTCTATGGTAGTTTACGGAAATGGCATGGTATTGCATGGCCACTTCTTCATTGCAGTCTTTAGAGAGTACTACCTCCATGAATCGTCACGGAACTGCTGTTTTGCTGGTAGCCACCTATAATATTTTCTCTTATGGGGCATTTTTGGTATATCCTGTGGGTATGCCCTTAAAGTATATGATTGAAATGTGCTAATTGACATATGCATGCAGACATCACAGGGAGGGGGGTTTCCTGTCATCACTGTTAGAAATCCACTTCCCTGCAGCAATATGGTAAGATCTACCGGCCCACATTTATATGCTGTCTGTGGAAGGAAGGGTGATGAGTACTACATTTTTTTTTTTTCGGCACTGACCAATCATTAAGGAATGTCCAGTTAGGAGACTGGACAATTGCTTTAAAAGGGTTTTTTCATGACCTTTTTTTTATATAAATGGCCTGTTCTTGGATAATTGGAGACCCAGCACTTGCACTGATTAGCGGATTGAAGGGGCAGAGGCTTTCTGATGAGCTGTGCATCCCAGACACAGCACCATACTGTTGATAGAGGCTGTACCTGGTATTGCAGCTCAGTCCTATTCAAGTCACACAACTGTTACAGAATGCATGGAGCAGTGTCTGTCATAGTGCTCCCAGGAGTGCCATAGCCTTCCTCCAATCTGATGGTCAGACGAGGAAAAGAAGAACATTTCAGATACGTAGTACTTTTCTGCTCTACTTATTATGTTAACAAAATGAAAATCCGTGCTAAAAAGGATGTTTTGTTCCCTAAAGGGGTTTTCTGGGACTTTGATATTATAGGCCTATTTTTAGTATAGTCCATTAATATCAAAATTCCAGAAAACCCCTTTTGTGTTGTAAAACATCCTTTTTTAGCACTGATTTTCATTTTCTTAACAGACGAAGTAGACCAGAAGAGCAGTGTGTATCCAAAATGTTCTTGTTTTCCTCTAGTAAATTGATATTATGTCTGAACCATTTGCTCACACAGTGGTATACTCTACTTATATAGAAGTATATCTTAAAATAGATTCCAGGAACAACATGGAGCGTCACTATTTAGTCTAAGACGTGCCCTGGTGGAAACGTAAATTAGGAGTAAATAGGCACATGGGTAGCGGTGGCAGCTAGCCAAGTCTCTATGGAAATGAGGTGCCTGGCTTGTTGGAAAGTGGATATGAATTTACATTATTCCAAGTGATGAATGCTCAACAATTGTTGCAGAGACAATAACTCTATGAAACTAATTCAATGCCATTGTCCGACCCCATCACTATGAATTTTTCTTCGCCCATTTTAGATCTGCTTGAATTTTTGGGTCAGTGCAGATCGGTTTTGGAATGCGCCTGCAGCTGTTGTGTGTATGGAAATTACTGTTTACAGAAGAGACCTGTAAAAATGGGGGGAAAAGTGCTTTTGTGTATGTGTGATTTTTTTTCTTTTTTTTCTCTTTATCATTTTTTCCTTTTATTTTCTTTTTATATTAATATTCTTATTTTCCAAAATGCATAAGAATAATTATTCAGAGAATGATGCAGATGTTGGGTCCGCCTTTTGCATAGAGTGTACAGAGTGAGTGATCGGGCAGGGTGTATTGCAGACCTTGGTGTGTGTGTGTGTGTGTGTGTGTGTGTGTGTGTATATATATATAATGTGTGTGTGTGTGTATATATATATTTGAGAAAGGCTCTATTGTCGAGCCGAAACGTTGCCTGCACAGATGTGTGAATACATTTTGTGATTATTTCACCTACAAGCCGGAGTGCCGCTTCTACCTTTTATCTATATATATATATATATATATATATATATATATATATATATATATATACAATCACACAACAAAATATATATATATACACCAATATCTATATATGACATACACATATATGTATGTAATATATATATATATATATATAATTATTATAATTTTTTTTTTGGCCCGGGTTTTTATTAAACAT
Organism: Hyla sarda; assembly: GCF_029499605.1. Classification (NCBI taxonomy): domain Eukaryota; kingdom Metazoa; phylum Chordata; class Amphibia; order Anura; family Hylidae; genus Hyla; species Hyla sarda. The sequence continues at coordinate 226,869,254 of NC_079194.1, read as the reverse complement.
TTTTAAATATTTAGTTTTTTGCATCAGAATCTGGTTCACAGTGATATCTGTCAGAGATCTGGTCTGGTAGCTTGGTCTCCTGTCACTCTTGCCTTCACATAAGGTCTATTATGAGAAAATCAAAGTATCCTTCCTTCTTCAAACATCATCTGTCGGGGAGTTGGCACATACCCCCCCCCCCCCCCCACCCCATGTATAGTACAGAAAATAGCCTGCCAACTCCCACTGAGATTGGCTGGTTCAGATGACTTTGCTCTTGTTTCTATAGCAGGGGTCTCAAACTGGTGGCCCTCCAGATGTTGCAAAACTTCAACTCCCAGCATGCCTGGACATGCCCAGACAGCTATTTGCTGCAGCAAACGGCTGTCGGGAATGCTGGGAGTTGAAGTTTTGCAACATCTGGCGGGCCACCAGTTTGAGACCCTGGTCTATAGGAACCTTTTATTTGACCATAACTTAGCTTAGATGATGACTTAAGAACAGACCGGACTGATCGAAGACTGAGCCACCAGATGAAGTCTATGATAGATTTAGCTTCAAATGAAATTAGGCAGCCTGTGGATACACAGAAGTAACAGAGAGCGGGAAGTAGCTTACATAGAATTCAATTCAAAATTTTTAAGAATATCAAAAATGTTTATTTTATTCGAAAAGTTAATTTTTATATTTGGTTAAAAAAAGGCCTACTAAAGTGCCCATAGCCTTGAATTTGCTCATTTGGCAGAATGTGTAGCACCAATTTAAAGTTTTCACTTTAATTTGAAAAAGAAAAACTGTTGTACCTCCTATTGTTAATGATTTACCAGATTCATTATTCTTACTGGTATTCTTGTGTTCTTACTTAATTTTTTTTAAAGGTATATATCCATGGTCTTTTCAGCTCAATAGGTGCCTCTTTAAAGGGGTACTCCACCCTTAGACATCTTATCACCTATCCAAAGGATATGGGATAAGATGTCTGATCGTGGGGTCCCGCCGCTGGGGGCCCCTGCAATTTTGGCTGTGGCACCTTATACATACGATGCACGGAGCCAACTTTGCTCCAGGCCGGATGACTGGCAATGCGGAGCAGAGGCTCGTGACATCACGGCTGTGCACTTCAATGCAAGTCTATGGGAGGGGGCGTGACAGCCATCACGCCCCCTCCTATAGTCTTGCATTGAGGGGGTATAGCTGTGATGTCACGAGCAGGGTGCTGCAGTGACATCACAAGCCTCCGGTGCTGCACCCAATGCTCTAAACAAATGCCGGGTGCAGCAGGGAGGATAGGGGATGAGATGTCTAGTGGCAGAGTACCCCTTTAAGGCTGTGTTGACACGTTGTGATAGCTCAACTAACCAGTGTGTGCATTTCTGCTGCAAATGGCCAAAAGAAATTGTGCACCTTACTGTGATGTATACAGTTAACATAATTATGATAATGCCCCATTTTTACAGTGATTTTGGCCATTCACAGCAAAAATGTTTGCAGTAATTAGTTGTGTTACTGCAATGTGTGGACACAGCCTAACGTACCCATATATCTTCGGTATTCGGTATTGTCCAAACACCCTTTGGTCATAGACATGTACACTCAATTTGGTCAGCACACCCCGTTTACATAAGCCTGCTGACATCAACAGATTTAGTAGCGTTGCTCCTACATGTCTAAGCATCGTTAGTCTTGAGCAGTATGAGCCTTGTAGGACCCAATCATGAAATTATTGGGTCCACAATTTAGATCAGTGGTCCTTAACCCAGTCCTCATGGGCCACCTACATTCCAGGTTTTTTCAGTTACTCCTATTGGGCTGGTCAGAATTACTAAGGGTCTATTCACACGGCAGAATTTCCACTTGTGGAATTCTGCCTCAAATTAAATCCCATAGACTTCTATGGGATTCCTCACTCCCATTCACATTTCCGCAAGCCAAAATTCAGAAGTGTGAATGGGAGTGCGGAATCCCATAGAAGTCTATGGGATTTAATTTGAGGCAGAATTTCGCAAGCGGGAAGTCTTTAAGAGACGACCCTTTTTAAAGTGATTTAAAGTGCTCACTGCTAGCATGTATGATGCTGTAGTAGACCACTGCTGTCAAGCTCTACCACCTAACTTGAGTTACATACTAAGTGTAAGCATGGAACTATTTTAGTGACAGAGATGAGGGTATATGCAGTACATGAAAACTTTTTATATTTACTTAAAGGGGTACTCCAGTGGAAAACTTTTATTTTTATTTTTTTAATGAACTGATGCCAGTAAGTTAAACAGATCTGTAAATTACTTCTATTAAAAAATCTTTACCCTTCCAGTACTTTTTAGCAGCTGTATGCTACAGAGGAAATTCTTTTCTTTTTGAATTTTTTTCTCTTGTCCACCGTGCTCTCTACTGACACCTTTGTCCATGTCAGGAACTGTCCGGAGCAGCATAGGTTTGCTATGGGGATTTTCTCCTGCTCTGGACAGTTCCTGATACGGGCATCAGGTGTCAGCAGAGAGCACTGTGGACAAGACAAAAAAGAAATTCAAAAAAGAAAAGAATGTCCTCTGTAGCAAACAGCTGCTAAAAAGTACTGGCAAGGTAAAGATTTTTTAATTTAAGTAATTTACAAAGCTGTTTAAAGGGGTTATCCAGGAAAAAACTTTTTTTTTTATGTATCAACTGGCTCCAGAAAGTTAAACAGATTTGTAAATTACTTCTATAAAAAAAAAATCTTAATCCTTTCAGTACTTATGAGCTTCTGAAGTTAAAGGGGTATTCCGCCCCTAGACATCTTATCCCCTATCCAAAGGATAGGGGATAAGATGTCAGATCACCATGGTCCCGCTGCTGGGGACCCCTGGGATCCCCGCTGCGGCACCGCGCTATCATTACAGCACAGAGCGAGTTCGCTCTGCACGTAATGATGGGCGGTACAGGGGCCCCTTTCAATACAAGTCTATGTGAGGGGGCGTGGCGCCCCCTGCCACAGACTTGCATTAAGGGGACGGGCCGTGATGTCACAATGGGTGGCGCCATGATGTCACGCTGCTCCGTCCCCCGTATCGTCTGTCATTATGCACAGAGCAAACTCGCTCTGTGCTGTAATGATAGCGCGGTGCTGCAGCGGGGATCCCGGGGGTCCCCAGCAGCGGGACCGCGGCGATCTGACATCTTATCCCCTATCCTTTGGATAGGGGATAAGATGTCTAGGGGCGGAATACCCCTTTAAGGTTGTTCTTTTCTGTCTAAGTGCTCTCTGATGACACGTGTCTCGGGAACCGCCCAGTTTAGAAGCAAATCCCCATAGCTAACCTCTTCTAAACTGGGCGGTTCCCGAGACACGTGTAATCAGAGAGCACTTAGACAGAAAAGAACAACCTTAAAGGAGTATTCCAGGAAAAAACTTATATATATATCTCAACTGGCTCCAGAAAGTTAAACAGATTTGTAAATTTCTTCTATTAAAAAATCTTAATCCTTTCAATAATTATCAGCTGCTGAAGTTGAGTTGCTGTTTTCTGTCTGGCAACAATGCTCTCTGCTGACATCTCTGCTTGTCTCGGGAACTGCACAGAGTAGAAGAGGTTTGCTATGGGGATTTACTTCTAAACTGGGTGGTTCCCGAGACACGTGTCATCAGAGACTGAAAAGAACAACTCAACTTCATCAGCTCATAAGTACTGAAAGAATTAAGATTTTTTTAATAGGAGAAATTTACAAATCTGTTTAACTTTCTGGAGCCAGTTGAGATATAGATGTATATATATATATATATATATATATATATATATATATATATTTAAAAAAAAGTTTTTTCCTGGATAACCCCTTTAACTTTCTGGCACCAGTTGATTTAAAAAAAAAAAAGTTTTCCACCGGAGTACCCCTTTAAAGGCCGTTATTCCGTTCATATATCAACATAAAAAATACATTCACAAATGCATAATAAACGACAAGTGAATATTCTGAAAATCCACAAAAAAGGCAAAATATTTTCTCTAAGAACAGCTTGACTCGATAGCATCAACACAAGTCACCGTGCCAGAAAATCTGCCGTTGGATGAATCCTTTCATGAAGGAAGCGTTGGACTCCTAGTCTGCATTAGGTGGCAGTAGTGTGTTGCATTTTACCAGGCATACAGTTTCCACATTATTTTATATTGTCCTCGATCATCTGTGATATCATTCTTCATCACAGAGTCCGGCACAATGAAGTTTTCGAAGTCCAGCTACTCAAACCAAAAACTCTTATTTGAGATTATATATTTATTTATTTTTTTGGGGGGGGATTTGCCCTATTTTTGGAGTAATGTGTAGCATTTATGGAAGCATAGTGTGTTTATCCAGACTGTGGCAGTGGCTGTCTGATCTAAGTTGACTTTCCACGGGCCTGGGGCTCAAATGCTAAATTCCTCCATGTGAATGGAGATGCAGCGGTTCTCAAGGAGGTGACAGGGTACTGATAATTGCAATTGTCGCTCACTGGGTTAATTTCCTTTTACTATTACACAAAGGATAATTAGAAAGCTGCAACTATTCTAGCTTCTGCGAAAGGGAACGCAATACAGTCATTTTTTATATTAATTGTATTTTGTCTTGCAGGTTGGTGCCAGACATGTTTTAGCAGGAGGAGTATTTTGGGAATTGGTTTGGGGGCCGAGGGGAGAATGGGTGGCAGATTAGAATACATTTGGTTTAAGATTTGAAAATAGGTTAGCAGAGGCAATTGAAGATGATAATCTTTTATACATCCTTCTAGGGGTCTAAGTACTGGAGATACTTAAAGGATAGGGGACAAGCTGTCTCATCGTGGGGGTCCCGCCGCTGGGGACCCCAGCGATCTTGGCTGCGGCACCCCAGACATCCGGTGCACAGAGCGAACTTCACTCCATGCTGGATGACGCAATGCGGGGTGGAGGCTCGTGACATCACGGCCAAGCCCTGCTTGTGACGTCACGGCCACCCCCCCTCAATGCAAGTCTATGGGAGGGGGCGTGACGTCCGTCACACCCCCTCCCATAGACTTGCATTGAGGGAGCGTGGCCATGATTTCACGAGCCTCCGACGCTCTAAACGAACGCTGGGTGCAGCAGGGAGATTGTTTGGGGCCCCCAGCGGCAGGACCCCTGCGATCAGACATCTTATCCCCTATCCTTTGGATAGGGGATAAGATGTCTTGGGGCGGAGTACCCCTTTAATGGGACCATGTCACTACTTTCAAGCCATCTGGGCAGTCTCCGGTGACTTCTTTCTGCACCACCAGCCTTGATGGATCTCTACTTGTTTGGGTATAGGGAGAGATCAATCAGTCAAGCCCAGGGGTGCAGGCAGAAGCCAACGAAGACCACCCAGATGACTCATGGTCTTGAAAGTGATGACAGCTTCCCTTTTTAAAGGGGTTGTCCTAGCACAAAAATATATATATATTGCCCACCCTTACTCCCAGATATTCAACCTCCAGGGAGCATGGCACAACAGCAGTATAACTCTCTGTGCAGGCTGTGTAGCTGGGGCTGGTAATAAATTGCAACCGACGCATGTGGGCTAAACCAGAGCTGCATCCAATGGACCTTTCTGTCAACATATGTGCAGATATGTTTTTATTGATTTTTCTAATATACATATCTTAGCAGATTTGTGGGTATTTGGCTCCAAGCGCAATGGCTTTTTCCTGTGGGTGTCTAACAGGTTGGGTGTTATAGCTTTCTATTATTCAGTCCTAGTAACTTGAACAGGACTAAGCTGCAGTATCAGGCACAGCCGCTACCAACGTTTTGGAGCGGTGTCGGATAATCATTGAAGGGGATGCAGCAGTTGGCAGGGAGCCCTATAATCAGTTGTTCAGCAGGGGTACCAGGAGTCAGACACCCAATAATGATAGGCCATTAGTGTAAAAGACCTAAAGGGAAAAAAAGAATATTTTCACATCAGAGCATGTTCATTTTGCTGTATCTATATTTCCTAGTGAAGTAATGGATAGAGACCGTGTATGGGTTAACAACCCTCTGCTTTAAATGGGGGACATAAGACATAGCGTAGTGTACACCCTTCAAATAGCATCAATGGCCACCATAATATGCTAGTTAAAGCACTATAATGTATTTAAAAGAGTTGTACTGGATTAAACAAACAAGGCTGTTTTTGTTTTGTTAATAAACAGTGCCACACCTGTCCATGGTTGTGTTTGGTATTGCAGTGAAAGGGACTAAACAGCAATACCACACACAGCATGTGGACAGGGCGAACACCGTGGGTTTTGACATAAGCTTACAATAAGGTAGATATTTCTCTTGTTGCTGGGAAATTAAATTTAAAGAGTACCTCTCATGATCTTGTTACATTTTATAATCCTCCCAGTTCACTGCCCCCATCATGATAAACCACCCCCTGTCTTTTATTTTTATTATTTGTCAATTTTCTACCTTGATGTTGCTCTGTATTTTCCTCAGTCAGATTCACAGACTGGGAAGGGGCGTTCCCCAGCAGGCGTGACATCATCTGAAGCCATACAGGGGAGAACTTCCTCCCTCACTCTGCTACACACAGCCCAGAGCAGTTCAGTGTGTGAGATGAGCTATGATTGGCTAAGGCTGCACGCACCACCATCAGCACTACAGGCTGCATTTCCTGATTTTGGACTTCTGCCAGAGCAGAGTCCAAAGTCTGTGCAAAAGATGGGGGAAAATGTGCTCTGGACAAGTAGGGAGACACCTAGTGGCAGCTTTTTTTTAAACACAAGTAAAACATAGAAAACAATTTTTTTTTTTTTTTAAACAAAGTACATTAGAAAGATTTTTTTTTTATTTACCATAAGGAGTTCAATTGCAAATATTGTTAATGAGAGTGCCCATTTAAAAGGAGGGTCTTTCCTACAACTCCCAACATGCCCAGACAGCTGTTAACTCTGTTGATTTTTGTGTGATTACTGCAATTACGTGCCCACAAAATCCTGCTTTTATAACCTTGCATTTATATTTTGGTGGCCTGACTCCTGCATGTGTAATATGGTGCTGGGGGCATGGGGGGGGGGAACCTAAAATAAACCTGATGCTTACCTAGCCCCGGTCCCCCCTAGGTCTGCCGCAGATCCCGTTCTGCCGCAGTGTCTTCTGTGCTTTCTTCTTCAGAGTCAAACAGCTGGTTGCAGGACCTTCCTGCACAGCCAATCACTGGCTGCAGTGGTGTCCTGTCTTGATCTGTGATTGGCTGTGCAAACTTGTCCTGCAACTTCAACCAGCTGCACAGGAGACACACTGGACCGATTGGAGGAGAATGGCACCTGTGGTAGAGCTACGGGAGAAGCTTGGCTTGGTAAGCATTTTTTTTTTGTTTTCCCATGCCCCAGTACAATATTGAGGGGGTTGGACATGAAATGGGGAAGATGGATGTGAAGTTGGGGGGATGAACATTAAATGGGTAATGAAAAATATGAGGGGTGTGGGCCTGGAATGTGGGGTAGACATGAAATGGGGTGGATTTCACCATTTGTTATCACAATCGCATATCGAAATTGCTATATTTACACCTTTTATAATCGCAATATGACATTTTCCCCAAATCCTACAGCCCTACTGGGAATTGTGAATTTGCAACTTCTGGAGGACCACAGTTTGGAGGCTACTGATCTAGAGTATCTGTCATGTGGCCATCCATGTTTGTGAACGTATAATGGCAAATACTGATCCTCCAGCCTGCCTGGAAGCAAATTTAGACCTATAATACCGCCATATAGACTTCATCATATGAGCTCAGGTTGTCATCTGACATACAGACTTCTACTCTACACTCACCACAGACTATAGCAGTGTTTCCCAACCAGGGTGCCTCCAGCTGTTGCAAAACTACAACTCCCAGCATGCCCGGACAGCCGAAGGCTGTCCGGGCATGATGGGTGTTGTAGTTTTGCAACAGCTGGAGGCACCCTGGTTGGGAAACACTGGATTATAGGATGGGGTCAGACCACATGCTTTACACATTTTACACTGCCATAGGTTCTAATAGTTGTGTTTCTCTGTTTGTGAACCATCAATGTAACTGTTCTTTCTTTCCCTATGACACGTCTCCTTTGTCCTGCCTGCACCATATTATTACCCTTTTACATTTCTTTCGGGAAAAAGGAAAAATTAATTATTTTGTTACTCATAATATTAAAAGGACAAAAAGACTTCTGCGGGTTGGTGATGGAGACACAGTGGTGTGGTCTTATGTAAACTGCTTTTCATCTGCTGAATTGGTTGCATGAGTAAATTACATACATATCCATCATTGTGTGAAGAACTTACTGTATGAAACGCGTTGGCATATTCTTTTATTGCAGTTATTGTAATTATAATTATATAGCAACAACACTTTACATATCAGCCGGAAAAGGTTACTCTGAAGCACGTATATATACTACAATTAGCCTTGTACGTAATATCAACCGCACATTAAAGGCGACTGGATGTATGATGGGATATTGGGAAGCAGTGCAAATAGACTAAATGTGATAATGTAATTTGCATTATAAGGCCAGTGACTCTGTGATTAATAATGGGCTGACCCTTAGTAGAATGGATTGAAAATTCACAGTTGCAACTATTACTCACAACTAGAGATGAGCGAACTTACAGTAAATTCGATTCGTCACGAAATTCTCGGCTCGGCAGTTGATGGCTTATCCTGCGTAAATTTATTCAGCTTTCCGGTGCTCCGGTGGGCTGGAAAAGGTGGATACATTCCTAGGAAAGAGTCTCCTACAACTGTATCCACCTTTTCCAGCCCATCGGAGCACCGGAAAGCTGAACTAATTTATGCAGGAAAAGTCATCAACTGCCGAGCCGAGAAGTTCGTGACGAATCGAATTTACTGTAAGTTTGCTCATCTCTACTCACAACCCATTTTTTATTTAAATTTTTAAGTGTTTTTTGTTATTTTTATATGGCAGCCTTATTTTGCCTACCCCAAATTTTACACAATGACCAACGGCAGCTCCAGGGAAAGTTTAACAGGACATTGTGGGCATCCTGGGTAGTTTTACATGGGTTGGATACATGTGGATTTGAATGAGGAATATATGCAGCATATTACAGGATTAGCAATGTGAATATTTAAAAAATAATAATAAAATTAAAAATCCTCACAATCCTCAGCATGCCCGTTCATGCTGCTGATTTTTCCCAGTGTGTTCAAAATTCTCCCGAAATCTGCAAAAATATGTTATACTTATGGATTTTTTCCACTGCAATAAAATCTTCACCACATTACTTTTACTTTCAATTCAGTGGCTGTATGGCCGAATAGGGGAGACAACCTTTTAAAGGGGTACTCCGCCCCTAGACATCTTATCCCTTATCCAAAGTATAGGGGATAAGATGTCTGATCACGGGGGTCTCGCCACTGGGGACCCCTGCGATCTCCCTGCTGCATCAGGCGTTTGTTTAGAGCATCGGGTGCAGCTCCGGAGGCTCGTGACTTCAAGGCCGCACCCCCTCAATGCAAGTGTATTGGAGGGGGCATGATGGCCGTCATGCCCCCTCCCATAGACTTGCATTGAGGGGGCGTGGTCGTGACGGCACATTCCGGCTAAGTTCGGAATGTCTGGAGTGCCGCAGCCGAGATCACAGGGGTCTCTAACAGCGGGACCAGACTTCTTATCCCCTATTCTTTGGATAGGGGATAAGATGTCTAGGGGCGGAGTACCTCTTTAAGCAAGTCTTTGAGACTAGAACAGTTTGCCGATGTTCTAGACCAGTGGTCCCAAAACGGTGGCCCTCCAGGTGTTTCAAAACTACAACTCCCAGCATGCCCGGACAGCCGTTGGCTGTCCGGCCATGCTGGGAGTTGTAGTTTTGTAACACCGGGAGAGGCCACAGTTAGGAGACCCCTTGTCTAGACCTTTTAGACACAAGATCGTAGAAGTATTCAGAATCTTGTAATACCTTTTCGAGTATTACAATCTTTCGGGAGTCCTCGCATTTTCAAGTCAAAACCATTTACAAATATAATACAGACCGTTGTAACAAAAATATATTTATCTATTAATTGATAGTCCACTGCTTTGCATACCACAAAAGTTTATTGACTTCCAAACTACTAATCTCAGCAAAGTTTGGCCAACTGTAGGTGAAGGTGAAAAGCATCGGGTACTTTGGATTTCTTGGGAGAGAATCTGTTCCTAGAGATGTCTCCTCTTCTTGGTAAAATAAAGATGCACACTAGGGCAAGATTCACATTGCTATTGTGCTTTGTCCCATTCTGGGTCCGTTCTGCTCTTTTTTTTCTCTTTCATGCAGAACACAACAAAGCACTACTGAAACCAGCGTGTCACCTCCAGGTTCCGACAGATCGCACTGACTTGAATGGAATCTGGTAGCTTAGTGGAGAAAAAAAAATAGTGCATGCACTTTTTTTTTTCTCTGCAAAATTCCAGGGACTCCGAAGGACTGGTCAACTGAGCTCCCTATAACGGAGCCCGACTGTGAAGTGAACAAGCTCTATGCCGGGAAGACTGACTAAGGCACTCTGCTGTGGTCAGTGCCATTTTGCCATTCTATGTACCACCACAAAAAATTCTCTGTTGTAAGTTTTTGCAATACAGTTCCCGTATCAGGTTTTTGATGAAAAACGGATTCCTCAAAACCGAACTAAACTGTATCAAAACGTGTGTACAAATTTTATCCCGTATACAGTTAAAAACCGTATATGGTTTGTAAAAGGATATCCGGTTGCATCCGTTTTGTAAGAAAAAAACTTATACGTTTTTAAATTTTCACTCCATTTTGAATAAAGTTTCCCTTGTTTGATTGAAATTCCAAGAAAAAAAACTGTGCAAAGTGAAAAACCGGATGGAACCGTATGCACATATGGTTCTGTACGGTTCCCATTGACTCCCATGTTTTAAAAAACTTATACGGTTTAATAGTTTTTCACCTGGACCAAAAAACTTCGTAGACTACGGTTTTGGGTACTGGAAAAAAAACTGACAAAATCGTACAGGATGCAAAACGGACACAACCTGATGCATCTCTTGCCATACGGTTTTCAATGGAGAGTCAATGCATACGGTTTTCAATACGGTTCCGTATGAAAACGTATACGGGAACTGTATTGCAAAAAGGTGGTGTGAATGCACCCTTAAAAATATGGTTAATTGGATAGTATAGTATATAGAAAATTTGCACCATGTGTAGCCAAATCAACGTAGAGTGCTTAAGAAGTATGTGTGTGTGTGTGTGTGTGTGCCCATGATTTTATGTAGTCAGTTTTTTCAGAAATGTTCCCCATGGTCAGTGAAGTTCAATGATCTAGTATGGTGTCCTTATTTCAGTACCGGATGTGTTGTTATACCATGTAATGAATGTAAGGGCTTTGGTGTCCCTTGGTTCTGCGAAGGTGCTAATCTGTATCTACAAGACCAGACCAAGCAGGGTAGTTGAGATAGACGTGAAGATCAATTAATAGTCACGAAACCTTGAAAGCGGTGACAGAACATGCTCCCTAATTAGCAGCCAATGAACCATGTCGGCCACAAAGGAAAGCTCCATAGCTCCGGGCTATCTGCTCCTACAAGACCTCTTTACATAACAGTAGGATGTAAATCGTTCAGTCAGAAAACTGAGACATATCTGGAGGTATTGGGACAAGAGAGGCCTGGAGAGCAACAAGTTGTGGATCCCTGGAACCTGTTGTTTGAAAGAGAAAGTGTTAATGTTGACGTGAAAAAGTACAAGAACCATTTATTGGATAGGTGGAGGATTCCTATAGGTTTCTCAAGGTTCTAAACAGCCAAAACACTCGAGATTACAGTCCATTATTAAAAAAGGGTGTTACAAGAGACACTCAAAGCGTTTTGGTTAACTGCTTATATAAAAGGTGCATAGCAAGTATTTACCCTCATGTTTTATGCTGAAGAGCTTTATTAAATTCATTGTGATTTATGTTGACATGTAATACTCCAATGTGCATACTTTTTGGGGGGCATTTTCTATCTAAATGGTAAAACACAAATAGATGCACATATATGTAATTAAAAGGGGTAATCAAAAATCTTTATTTTGCTTTAAAGAAAAACAAAAACAACCGTACTCACTTGCACTAACCCCCCCCCAGACACACACACAACTGCTGCTCCCTGCTTCCTCTGATGTGTTGTTCCTGTAGGAACTGCCGGCACAGCCTATCACTGACCATAGTAGTGACCCGCCTGAGTCTTTGTACTGCAAGACAGAATAGGCTCTCTTCGTAACTAAACAACCTCTTCAAGTAAGAATAGACGTTGAGAATATTGGATTTTCCCATTTCATAAAGTAATGGCATAGCGCTAGGACATGCCATCACCTTGTCATTGGAAGAAGATCCGACATTTTGGACATCCATTGACCCTGAGAATAAAGGGGACACGCTATACCTTAATTGTATTTCCCTTTAAGGGGTCAGTTGTAGTTCCCATGTGGCCAGGACTACACCAGCACTGCATCTTATTCATTTGCATGGTCCGTGGGGGTCCAATCTTGACGGCTTCATTCCACGGATAGGTGCTCCGTCTGACTTTTTCACTCTATAGACTTATGCATTGAAAGGGAAAGATTTGATTGACAGCCGTGGTGTGTGGCATGCTTTTCACCTGGCTGCAACTTGCAATCGCAGTGGGTCTGAGGACTGAGACCTGGGGCGATCTAAACTTTTGACATGTCTGGGCAACATGTCAAAAGTTTATTTAAATGACAGTGGCACTTGTTTTGTACAGTTAAGAAAATCATGGCTAATTTCTTCCTAAGGCCCCTTTCACACTATAGGTATCATCCTGCGTTTTTACTGCTGTTATTTTACAATAATGGATGAAAAAAAAGAAATGGATGCAATAACTGATAATAACAGATGATAACTGATGACCATCATCCATACTTTTTAATAGGTTTTTTCTTTTAAAAAACTGATGATGTTCATCCGTTACCATCAGTTATCATCCTTTATTACCAGTTACATCCATTTTTTAAATCAGGTTTTTAACGCTTTTTTGTAAAGCTGTACTGAGCATGCTCAGTACAAAAAACAGATGTAAAAAAAACGACAATAACTGATAACGGATTTTTTTTTTTTTTTAACATCCGTTTCCCATAGACTTCAATGTTGAATTTTAGCGGCCATTTTCTCCCCGTTATTTTTGAAGGACCAAAAATTTGTGCATGCGCCGACTTTTGTGCCGGCAAAAATAATGGACATTAGTAAAAACGGACATACCTGATGCAGAAGGAGGGTCAAAAAAATCCAATTAACATGAATGGGATTTTTTGACGGACGTTTTCAGGGCTTTTTGCCGGGAGTAATAATGGAGGTTTTTACAGATTGATACCTGTAGTGTAAAAGAGGCCTAAGTCAGCACACCTGTCGATGTCAGCTAGCCCTACTAAATTGAATAAAGCTGAGCTGCAATACCACTGTCAACCTGTAGACATGTAGTGCTGTTTTTTGAACAAATAAGCCATTTCCAGGGCTGTCTTAAATTTTGATTGGATTGCCGCTCCAAGCAGGCACATGTAAAGGCACCATACAGCGGCCCTTCAGCGGCAGATCCACAGTGTAAAATACGCTGGGGATCCGCTTGTGTGAACATACCCTTACAGACAGATACACTTACAGACACACTCACCTGGCCATCTGTGGTTTCTTCTTTCCTGCGGCGGCCGGTATTGACGGGTGATGTCGCTGACGTCCTCCTGTGCGGATATACAGAGGAACGTGACTTGTGCGATGTCCCCCATCAGTCCCGGCCGCAGGGTCTCTGTTTTAAAGGCCGCGGTGCCCCTTTAGAACAGTTAGCCACAGCGCAGCGGCAGGTATATGGTATGTAATAGAAATATTGTATGAATATTGATAAAGCTGGGCTCCTGGCATTACTTTGAGCGGCTCTTGATGTGGGCATTACAGGTTTTGAATACTTTACTGGTTGTGTGTATATATAGGGTTTAAAGAAAAGTAGAAATAAAAAAAATAAAAACTTTTAACTTTTTTTTTTCTCTATCTTCTTTTCCCTAAATCACATGGACAGTACCATCCAGATAAGCAACATAGAGATACCTCATGCGAACAAGAAACGGAGGGTGCACGGAGGTTCATTGAAATCAGTCGGGCATGGAATATACTGGGAAATGAGGAGACGAGGCGAGCCTATGACCTGCAGCGGCGTGGTAAGTTCCCGCAGTCCAGTCCTATTCCAGATTTTTTTTTTTGGCTTGGCAGCAATGAGATAACACCTCCTGTGTGTTAATAAGCTGGGCCCTTTCTATTTTGAGCTATTTGCTCTTTGTCTTATAAATAAAAGACGGCACATGAGAGCCACAGTACAGCTTCATTTTTTTTTCTGCTGTACACGACAGAGAATTGGGCTATTTTAGATGGGTACGTTTAAAATTACATAGTGGAGGGTATGTTTTCTGTAGGCCTTTGGGGAAATTGTTAGCATTGAATGACTCATCTGTGTTAACTGCATCTCTGCAATCTCTACTGACAAGCTGGGTTCATATGTTACGCCCTAAAGCAACAGCGGACCGTGCAGCCTTAGGTTTCCATCCCTGTCTATCCAGCATAGTGTTCTGGACCTCGGTTCTCAAGAAACATTTAAAGAAAACACACGTATCCTATCAATGATGACAGACACAATATGAGAAGCAGCATTACACAGTCGTACTGTGCGCATAACATATATGTATACTAGGCTGTACTGTCTGCATAGACTATAATAACATTTCTACATAAATATATATAGGCCAGGGTATATATTTTATTCCCCCCTCCAAAAATGCCCACTTTTTACCATTGGCAATGTCTGGTATTGCGGGTCGTTGATTTTAGTGTAGAAGATATAAAAACATATCATCTTCTCTAAGCCTGGACAACCCCTTTAACTTCTGGCTGATATAGTTCCCATTTCTACATCAATATTGAATAAGCGTGGTACGGAGAGGCAAATAAACAACTTGCCTTGAGCTGTTTCAGCCTTATTAACTCTCAGCAGTGCAAGTTGTGGATGAATAGCTAATAAGATATACAGTCTGGTACCAATAGGCAAGGCAAAAAAAAGAAGCAAAATAACCAAACCAACACAGGGATAGAGAGCGGTTTCAATTTTGGTTGCACACTGGCGATCCTGTATGGATTATATTGTGTGTAGCCTGCTGTGACTTTTTGTTTTCAAAAAACATTGGTGCTGGAAGAGTTAACTTAGTACAAAAATTTCTATAAATCAGCATCTCTCGCCTGCAATGTTTTTTTTTCTGTGCTTCCGAGAAAATAGCTTCTTAAAACAGCGACAGGCTGTTGGGAGCAAGGAAGGGGGAAATGTAGGTCAGATCTGTCACACACAGGCTCCTGTTACATGATGTGATAGCCTGTCTTTCTGCTTCGGCCTTGGGGGTAGGAGTCCCTCAGCCTTCCATTAGAGCCTTCAATAAATGTATATCCACCCTCCTTGCTAATGGGAGGGGGACTCAATAATAGTGTATTGCCTATGGGGAAAACACTCAGTGGCACATTGCAGTAACACACTCTGGCTTATCTTTCATGCATAGCCACCATCGGTCCTCAGTGTGTCTGAAAAGAGAGCGCTGCCTCTGTAGATTGTTTACAAGGTTCACTCCATCAAATCTACCTCCTCTTTCTCCCCCCTGCTCCAGCTCCCCTGCTGTTACCATTTTATGGGGATGGCTAGCTTTGTTATGCCAGAGTTAGATAAAAACACCATACATCAGAATTATTAATGCATGTACCCACCATACAACAATGCGCTCCCAGCCTTATGATCATTCTTGGTCCAGCTGCAATTTTAGGTGTTTTAGATGTGTCTTTACATTTATGTGGGTTGGCTGAATACATGGCCTTGCCTCAAAAAGACACAAGGGGCCTCCATTACTTCGTACTGAAGTGACGGCATGCATATACTCATTGGTTCAGAGATTGAAGGATATCATATTCGGTTTAGTTGACTACGGCACTTTTTACGTGCATGAGATTTTTTACATTTCAGTTTGCCCATGCTTATTAACCTTACCTGATTGAATTACTTGGCCCATTGTGGAATCCAGGACATCAATAAGGTTTGTGTGGTGTCCCATTCAAGCCCATATCCCAACCTCATTTTAGGGAGGAGGCCACCCATGTGCATGATCTTCTCCATTAATGTTATAGAGATCAGCACAGCCAACTGAGCTACCAACTCTCTTCAACTTTAGTGGAGAAACCCACTGCTTTTAGGGCTGTTAAAGGTGTACTCCAGCATCAGGTAAAAAAAAAAAAATGCTACAGAAACATCTAGAATTGCTTACCGGTCTGAAACCACCAATAATCTGTGTCCTCTTACTATTTCCTGGTTTAACTGTTGCATTGCTTTTCCTCAGCTCTTCGCCACAGGCAACCCCACCCTGCGTACTCCTCTCCTACAGCACTCCTGCCATTTCCCCTCCCAGAGCTGCAGAACATTGCATAACACAACAGAACAGTCTGAAAAGCTAATGTATTCATTCCCTTTCTGCTTCTGCATGTTGGCTTTGTTCAGCACAGGCATACCTCATTCTACCCTAAATGGTCCCATAAAAATATGTGTATATGATGGGGAGATAGTGATGTAGTCTGTAGGGGCTGGTCAGAAGTGATGACATCACTTGGGAGTGGTGCTAGAGCTCGAAGTCAAGATCCAGCCAAGCAGAAGGGGATGTGTTGTCTAAGGAGGGAGGGAGGAGCCAAAGGAGGCAACCCCACACTGAAAATGAAACGGCTATGCAACTTCCTGTTAGGTATTTAAAGCAAAAATATGCTGAAGCCAGTACAATTTTCTTACCTTGTTATTTCTCAGCCAGAAGTCATGGAGCTGAGGCCAAGTTGTTCTGGTGCCACAGCCTGGCACGCCTCTTCCCTCCTCCTTACCTCCCAGATTGATGTAAACGGCTCATTTGTTTGATGATTGGATCTTTTGCATTTTTATTTAAATAACCATTGTTAGCCACATATAGCCTTGTGTAAATAGATGTACGGCCAATAGTGATTAATTTAATGGTCCACATAATTTATTTGAGCCTCATTAAGATCAGCACTTGTTATAGTGGCAGCATCACCCTATGTAAGGGGCCTTAACCCTGTTATTCTCTTCACAGCGGTGCTTCCAACCACCTGGCTGGGTAAGGAACTCTGGTGATGTGTGGCCTACAATAATGATTTTGAAGGGCCCCAGCAATTGTTCATGCGGCTCAGCCGTACAATTAATTGAGCCTTGTGAATGCTCAGTAAAGTGCCGTTCATGGTGATATCATAGCAGTATCAGCCCGTCTAATAGGGCCTTAAAGATAGACCATCAATATTAAATTTCCTGAAAAACCCTTTAGTATACTATATTTTTGAAGGGACAGGGAAGCTGTAGATCAGCTGAACAAAAAAATATATTTTTTAATTTGTTACAAGCCCCTTACAAAAATATTGACAATTTTTCAACTTCCCTATTGGAGCCCATAGCCTACCTACATTGTCTGTTTAGACAGTACAGCAGTTAGTGTGTGTTTTTACTGCAGCTGAAATGAAAGGTAGTCAGTTGTCAGAGCAATGTCACCATCTTGCTATTTATAGGTTCCAAGCAGTACAATAAAGCGGTGAAATGACTCTGCTCTATCTATTCCAATCTACACAGCAAAGATGGGTGATATGTAAATGACAGGAAGTAACAGATTATTGTGTATTCCCTAGTGGTTAAAGGTCAATAAAAAAAAATTAAGCTAAATTAAAATTTAAAGCTAGATAAAAAAAAAAAATAGATATGTTTATAATTAAAAAAAAATTCCATGACAATTCTGTAAAAGGGAATTACATTCACGGCTGTAAATGTTGGCACCCCTGAAAATTTTCAAGATGAAGTATTTCTCACAGAAAAGTATTGCAGTAACACATGTTTTGCTATACACATGTTTATTGCCTTTGTGTGTATTGGAACTAAAACAAAAAAGGGAGGAAAAAAAAGCTAATTGGACATAATGTCACACCAAACTCCAAAAATGGGCTGGACAAAATTATTTCAAAATTGTGGTAAAATAAGATTGTTTCAAGCATGTGATGCTCCTTTAAACTCACCTGGGGCAAAGAACAGGTGTGAGCAATATAAAAATCACACCTGAAAGTAGATAAAAAGGAGAGAAGTTCACTTAGTCTTTGCATTGTGTGTCTGTGTGTGCCACACTAAGCATGGACAACAGAAAGAGGAGAAGAGAACTGTCTGAGGACATGAGAACCAAAATTGTGGAAAAATATCAATAATCTGAAGGTTACAAGTCCATCTCCAGAGATGCCTTTGTCCACTGTGCGCAACATTATCAAGAAGTTTGCAGCACATGGCACTGTAGCTAATCTCCCAGGGCATGGACAGAAGACAAAAATTGATGAAAGGTGTCAACGCAGGATAGTCCAGATGGTGGATAAGCAGCCCCAAACAAGTTCCAAAGATATTCAAGCTGTCCTGCAGGCTCAGGGAGCATCAGTGTTAGAGCGAACTATCCGTCGACATTTAAATGAAATGAAACGCTATGGCAGGAGACCCAGGAGGTCCCCACTGCTGACACAGAGACATAAAAAAGCAAGACTACAGTTTGCCAAAATGAACTTGAGTAAGCCAAAATCCTTCTTGGAAAACATCTTGTGGACAGATGAGACCAAGATAGAGCTTTTTGGTAAAGCACATCATTCTACTGTTTACCGAAAACGGAATGAGGCCTACAAAGAAAAGAACACAGTACCTACAGTGAAATATGGTGGAGGTCAATTATGTTTTGGGGGTGTTTTGCTGCCTCTGGCACTGGGTGCCTTGAATGTGTGCAGCCCAGTGTCAGAAAGCTGGGTTTGCGTCCAAGATCTTGGGTCTTCCAGCAGGACAATGACCCCAAACATACGTCAAAAAGCACCCAGAAATGGATGTCAACAAAGCACTAGAGAGTTCTGAAGTGGCCAGCAATGAGTCCAGATCTAAATCCCATTGAACACCTGTGGAGAGATCTTAAAATTGCTGTTGGGAAAAGGCGCCTTTCCAATAAGAGACCTGGAGCAGTTTGCAAAGTAAGAGTGGTCCAACATTCCGGCTGAGAGGTGTAAGAAGCTTATTGATGGTTATAGGAAGCAACTGATTTCAGTTATTTTTTTCAAAGGATGTGCAACCATATATTAAGTTAAGGGTGCCAATTATTTTTTCAGCCCATTGTTGGGTGGCATTTTGTCCAATTTTGCTTTTTTTCCTCACGTTTTTGGTTTAGTTCCAATACACACAAAGGGAATAAACATGTGTATAGCAAAACCTGTGTTACTGCAATCCTTTTCTGTGAGAAATACTTCATTTTCTTGAAAAATTTCAGGGGTGCCAACATTTACGGCCATGACTGTAGTAACAGATTTCTTTTAGGTTACTTTGCACTAGGGTTGACTTGTCTCGGTAAGCCGAGCTACTAATCATTATTTAATGTTACTCAGCCTGGAAGAATCTCTGTGGGTTTTAAACCTCTTGAACCTTCCGCTTGTAAACCTTGTGGATGAGCTGTCTCTGTTAGCTTTGGGACAATTAAGCCACACAATTGCTTCCTTATTATTGTATAAACCCAATGGACTTACTGGATCATGTGGTTTGCTCTTCCATGTATCTCTTGCGTAGAAAGAGTTTATAGGAAACCACAGTCAATAAAGGTCTCGTCATTAATTTTATGTTAAAGTAGATGTTAGTAATGCATGATGTACCGATTGTAACAAAAGGGACAAACACGTGTATCTCCTTACAGTTCTATCTACTTTTCTTGTTACTTAATAAGCTACAATACATTTTAATATTTTTCTGTATGTATGTACATACATATATATATATGACATTTCCTAGACATCTTTGTGTGACCACCAAAAATGAGACTCGTTCCTGTCTTGGGAAAACAAGTAACGATTCCTTTGTTTTTTTTGTCACTGTCTTCAGTATTGTTTTAGCACCAGATATGTGGCTTTAAGGCTGAGCCATAATTTTCCCATTGGAGTAAAGCAATATTCCACTTAACCCCTTAAGGACCAGGCCAATTTTCATTGTAGGACCAGACCGTTTTTTGCACATCTGACCACTGTCAATTTAAGAATTAATATCTCTAAAACGCTTTTACCGAATATTCTGAATCTGAGATTGTTTTTTCATGACATATTCTACCTTATTTCGGTGGTAAATTTTCGTCGTTACTTGCATCTTTTTTGGTGAAAAATCCCCAAATTTCATGAGAATTTTGAAAATTTAGCATTTTTCTAACTTTTGAAGCTCTCTGCTTGTAAGGAAAATGGATATTCCAAATAAATGTTATTTTTATTCACAAATACAATATGTCTATTTTATGTTGGCATCATATAATGGACATATTTTTACTTTTTGAAAAAATTTAAGGGCTTCAAAGTAGAGCAGCAATTTTAAAAAATTTCATGAAAATTGCAAAATCTGAAGGGACAGATGTTACAGAACTACAACTCCCAGCATGCCTGGGCAGTCTAGGCATGCTGAGAGTTGTAGTTTGGCAACATCTGGAAGGCTACAGTTTGGGCACCACTGTAACAGTGGCATGCTGGGAGTTGCAGTTTGGCCTTCCTAGTGGTTGCCACAGTAAAGATCACTTTACTTTCACTTTCATCGATCGCCGACATGGGGGGGGGGTCTCAGGACCCCCCTCGGCATTTGCCTCGGACCCCTGCTGAACGATTTCAGCAGGCGTCCAGTTTCGCAACCCGCCCGGCGGGATGCGAAATTCCCACGGACGTATGAGTACGTGCCTGGTCCTTAAGGGGTTAAATTTTCAATTATTTTTTTTATTCCAGTATTCCATTCATTCTCATGTAAGGCCAGGGTCATATGGTGTTTTTTTTGTTTGTTTTTTGTGACGCTTCTTGATTTTTTATTTATTTTAACAAGCAAGTCATCTGTAGTCTGTAAAATGTCATATAAGTAAATAAAGGCTTTATTAGACTATAACGTGTTTCAAAGTATATACCTCTTTTTCAGATAGGTTTAGGACATTAAAACTAAGGACAACTAGCTCCTGCTGGTGACGCATGTTGTTTTTGTTCTCTTGATTCTTCTGCTGCACTTCACAAAACACCCATTTTTATGAGTAGTACTGCTCTGTGCTCTCTCCTGTCTGATAGCACTCCTCTGTGCTCTCTCCTGTCTGATAGCACTCCTCTGTGCTCTCTCCTGTCTGATAGCACTCCTCTGTGATCTCTCCTGTCTGATAGGACTCCTCTGTGCTCTCTCCTGCCTGATAGCACTCCTCTGTGCTCTCTCCTGCCTGATAGTACTCCTCTGTGCTCTCTCCTGCCTGATAGTACTCCTCTGTGCTCTCTCCTGCCTGATAGTACTCCTCTGTGCTCTCTCCTGCCTGATAGTACTCCTCTGTGCTCTCTCCTGTCTTATAGTACTGCTCTGTGCTCTATCCTGTCTGAAAGCACTCCTCTGTGCTCTCTCCGGTCTGATAGGACTCCTCTGTGCTCTCTCCTGTCTTATAGTACTGCTCTGTGCTCTATCCTGTCTGAAAGCACTCCTCTGTGCTCTCTCCGGTCTGATAGGACTCCTCTGTGCTCTCTCCGGTCTGATAGTACTCCTCTGTGCGCTCTCCTGTCCTATCAGTGTAGCCCACCCTCACTTACTGGACTTTGTTCATGCCTGTGCTTCAACTTGGACAAAGCCATGATTTTATAAGCCATGATTTCTATAAAAATAAAATTACCTTTTCTTATGAAGTATATTAGAAAGGTTAATATTTTGCCAAGATGTACAAAATTTAAAAGGTTTTGTATTTGACAGCGCTCATTTAAAAACCGTCCACTGCCATATTACCACCCGACCTGCCCGCACCCCATTCAAATGATTGAACCGGACAGAGTCAGATATTGACTCTGGTCGGCTTATTTTTGAACCATATCCGTTTTATTGCCGGACTGAAATCTGTGGCAGGCCATGTCTGGCAATAAAACTGGATACTCTCTAAAAATGAGCCGACATGAGTCACTATCTGACTCCCCAACATGTGGTGTGAATGACCCCTTACTAAAGTGTTTTACCAAGACTTTAGATGAATTTTGGCACATCTCACTTTAGACACATAAATTATGCATTTTAGCCATGTATTGTCACTTCACCTGACAATGGGTGTCATTTTAAGAGGAATGGGTGTGGCTTCATTGTGCCAGAGGGTGGCTTAATTGTGCCAATATTGCTTCAAGATTTTGGTGTAGAAAAATAAGTCAACCAATTGTTGGTATAAAAAGTTAGGCAAGTCTATTGATGCCTTTTAAGACTTGCACTGTGGTTGTTGGAAGCTCTTTGAACCACCAACAAGAGGGCTGTTTTTGGCCCAAAATGCATAAAGAAATCCAGTGAATCATATACTGTTTGTTTATATTAGATGGATTTGATAAGTAGATTATTTCTTTTTTAGAATGTTATGCTATTTGAAGTAATGGCATGACGATAATGTGCATTTATTAGAAATAGAGGTTCCTTTTAGGTTATTTCTGGGATTCTCACTGACTCTAAGTAACAACGAGCTACGGCACTGATTCAGCATTATGCCTCCTTTCCAGTGTTTTCCTGCACAATAGCGCCAACACTTGGAAACTGCAGCAGAGCTCCATTCAAGTTAATGGACTAGTCGCAGTTCCTTATACAGGTTTGTGGCGGGGAGCTCCACTGTGCACAGAAAAGCAGGGTTAAAGGACAAGTATCATGTAAAAAAATGTATTTCCTATCCGAAGGATAGGGCATAAGTTTTAGATCGCAGGTTGTCCGAACGCTGGGGCCCCCTGCGATCTCCTGTTTAGAGTCCCGGCTCTCCTATACAGCGGTGCGTCACGACCCCTTCCAGAAGCAGCGTCCGCCTCGCCCCCTCCATATAGTTCTATGGAAGAGCCGAAGATTGCCGAACGGCTCTCCCATAGAACTATATGGAGGGAGCGTGGCGGCCCCTCTGATCCTTCGGATAGGGGATAAGGTTTTTTACATGATACTTGTCCTTTAAGGCCCTTCTCAGGTGCTTCTCAATGCTGCCACAGTATGATCTCTGTGATTGGCCCCCATTTGCTGAGCCTTCAGGCTCAATCAGTTGTGTGGCACATTAGATTCATCATTGTCAGCTGCACATCACCAGAGCGATGTGCAGCCAATAGCGATAATTTAAATGGCCGTACAAAAGATCTAATCAGCCGACAAACATGTTTGCTTGTTCATTGGCTGATCACTGGCCTGTTTACACCGGCCGATTATTGGGAATGAATGTTCTTAGGAATGCTCATTTCCCTGATAATCGGCCCATGTAAAAGGGCCTTTAGTGGGGTCTCTGAGGTCATAACGCCTTATCCTACTGATAAAGGGGTATTCAAATATCATAAAGCCATGCTTTAAGTCTTAAGGTGCATTTTGTCACTCTCATGAGTAAACCTCTAACCAGTCTTCTGCTGCATTATGTTCATTAACACGGCGAGATCTGCAAAGCACAATAGCAGGTAAAGTGCCATAAGGATATAAAGCTGATGAAATCATCGCTTACAAAAATACATCTGCCCTAAGATCTCTGAAATGTTATCATTCCAGACTGATGCACACATAGTAAAACATGGCAGTAATTATTTTATGAATATATTCTGCATGGAGATCCTTGTACTCCATCCTCCAGATATTGCACTGCTGACTGGAATGCTAAATCATACAAAGAAGTTGTCTGTAATGTGATTTAGTATTCTGAGCAGAATATTGGAGATTATATGGGAATCTGTCAGCAGCTACTGTGCACCTGCCGCTTGGATATATTATGTGTAGGATACTGGACCTAGTGGATGTCATTATTCAGACAATATACAGTGTACACAAGCATGAGAAGGATTTCTAACACTGTGATCGAATACTTGCTATTATGGGACAGGTTAAGTGGACATTGTAAAGTTTTCCCGCAGATAAGCTTTGGACATAACATAGCAGCCCATCTATGCTTAAAGGGGTACTCTGCCCCTAGACCTCTTATCCAATATCCAAAGCAGCAGCGGAGACTCATGACTTCACGGCCACGCCATCCAGAACAGAGCGAAGTTTGCTCCATGCACCGGGGGTCTGGGGTGCCGCAGCCGAGATCATGGGGGTCCCTAGCTGCGGAACCCCCGCGATCAGACATCGTATCCCCTATCCCTTGGATAAAGGATAAGATGTCTAGGGGTGGAGTACCCCTTTAAATGGTTGGTCCAAGACTTTGATGGACACCTCGGTTCTGGTGATCGGTGTGGGCTTGCAGGCTGGACCCCACTGTATATATACTATGTGCACAATTATAATTATTTTTTTAAATCAGATTCTTTTTATTAAAACTTTTTTGTTTTCACAACAGACACGAGCAAACAAACAAATAGTGGCACAATGTATATGGCAGCCGGACATAACATCTCAAGGTAATACAAATAGCAGGGGTGTGACGGCATCCAGTCATGAGAGACATCATCATTGTGCATAAAACATACATGAAGAATGTATAATGGAATACATTAAAACAAAACACTGGAACAGTAACCATGAGTGAGCAGTCTCGTAAATTGGCATCCAGTTAAATTAAAACATTAGGAAACCATCAAGATGAGACGGGTGATCAAATATCTTGAGGGAAGACACCATGAGAGCAAAGGCAGGTACAAAAACAGCAGTAAGCATCAAGAAAGGAGTGTAGTAAGAAAGGATGAAGGAAGAATGGAGAGGAGAGGAGGGGCCGCACAGGGGAGGGGACATAAAAAGAAGGGCAAAAGACGTCACAAAGGAGAATGAGGCAACAAGAGGAAGAGAGACGGGCAGACAAGAACACACAGATACAAGGGGTAGGTACTATATAGACTAAGTAAGGCCAGGGGAGAAAAAAGCCTGTAGAGATTTCTTTTAAGATAAACCCCCCCTCTTTAACCTAATTACAGCATTCATCCTGGTTGTAAAAAGAGACATAAAAAACCAAGACTAAATTTTGCCAAAATGACTTGAGTAAGCAAAAATCCTTCTGGGAAAACGTCTTGTGGACAGATGAGACAAAGATAGAACCGGTAAACATCATTCTACTGTTTACCGAAAACGGAATGAGGCCTACAAAGAAAAGAACACAGTACCTACAGTGAAATATGGTGGAGGTACAATGATGTTTTGGGGTTGTTTTGCTGCCTCAGGCACTGGGTGCCTTGAATGTGTGCAAGGAATCATGAAATCTGAGGATTACCAATGGATTTTGGGTCGCACTGTACAGCCCAGTGTCAGAAAGCTGGGTTTGTGTCCGAGATCTTGGGTCTTCCAGCAGGACAATGACTCCAAACATACATCAAAAAGCACCCAGAAATGGATGGCAACAAAGCGCTGGAGAGTTCTGAAGTGGCAGCAATGAGTCCAGATCTAAATCCCATTGAACACCTGTGGAGAGATCTTAAAATTGCTGTTGGGAAAAGGTGCCTTCCAATAAGAGAGACCTGTAGCAGTTTGCAAGGGAAGAGTGGTCCAACATTCCGGCTGAGAGGTGTAAGAAGCTTATTGATGGTTGTAGGAAGCGACTGATGGTTGTAGGTGTGCAACCAAATATTAAGTTAAGGGTAACAATAATTTTGTCCAGCCCATTTTTGGAGTTTGGTGTGACATTATGTCCAATTTGCTTTTAGTCCTCCCTTTTTTTGTTTAGTTTCAATACACACAAAGGGAATAAACATGTGTATAGCAAAACGTGTTACTGCAATCCTTTTCTGTGAGAAATACTTAATTTTCTTGAAAAATTTCAGGGGTGCCAACATTTACAGCCATGGCTGTATGTAACTAAATAAAAAATTTACATTTTCCCATCTGACTTGTTTACTTCCATATGTTAATAGGAGAATTATTAACAAGCAACTCAAAATGTAGAAATAAAAAAATATTTAAAATAAAAAATACATTTTAACAAATTGTAAATAATATCACCACCTTCATTCATGGAGTCTGAGTCCTGATCCGTTGATCAAAGTTTTGAGCAACCACAACACAGCCTCCCAGACACTCTTCAGAGAGCTGTACTGTTTTTGTTCTCCTGAAAAGGGGCCCACAAGTTCTAAAAAGGGTTTAGTACAGATGAGGCAGGAGGCCATGTCATCATTTTTCACCTATAAGGCCTTTACTGGCTAGCCGCACAGTAGAGTACTTTGATGGATGAGAGCGAGCATTGTTCTGCATAAAAATCATGGTCTACATGAAAGATGCAGACTTTTAAATGTATCTCACCTCCACCTTGCTGGCGTCCAGGTCAGTGGATTCCAATTGGCTCCTTTTTGCCCCATATCCGTTTTTTTGACCGCACCTAAAACCGCGGCATACCACAGTCCGGCTGGGACATGGGAGTGCCAACTTTCTCTCCCCCCAGCCGGATCCAGTTCCTGCACAATAAAATCATAGTGTGAACCCAGCCTCACCTTGGCCATGTCTCAGAACACTGAGCACCTCGTACTTCTGATGACTCCAGGTAGGTTGTAGTTCTGGAATATGACAGCCCTGGAAGACAATGAGTTCCTGATAGCTTGATGCTTGACTCTTCATAACAGTTAATTTGCTTTTTTTTTCCCCCTCAACACATTTCTTTGTGCAAAACTTTTGATGGGTCTGTGATCACGCTCCAATATTTTAGTGCTGCATCATTCTGAGAGACTTTCAATTTTTGACTTTTGAGTCTGTTAAAACTTTTTTTTTTGGCCCATTTTGCCTGTGGAAAAGAAGCTGCCTAATAAAGTATACACACCTTCATATCTCCTTAGGCGACACCCTCCCTCATTAACCCCTTAAGGACCCAGCCAATTTTCACTGTAGGACCCGGCCATTTTTTTAACATCTGACCACTTTCACTTTAAGCATTAATAACTCAGAGATGCTTTTACCTTTCATTCTGATTCCGAGATTGTTTTTTCGTGACATATTCTACTTTATTAGTGGTAAAATTTTGTTGATACTTGCATCGTTTCTTGGTGAAAAATTCCAAAATTTGATGAAAAAATTAAAAATTTTGATTTTTTTTTTTTACTTTGAAGCTCTCTGCTTATAAGGAAAATGAATATTAAATTATATATTCATTCACATATACAACATGTCTACTTTATGATTGCATCATAAAGTTGACATGGTTTTACTTTTGGAAGACATCAGAGGGCTTAAAAGTATTGCAGCAATTTGAAAATTTTTCACAAAATTTTCAAAATCGACATTTTTCAGGGACCAGTTCTGTTTTGAAGTGGATTTGAAGGGCCTTTATATTAGAAATGCCCCACAAATGACCCCATTATAAAAACTGCACCCCTCAAATTATTCAAAATGACATTCAAAAGATTTGTTAACCCTTTAGGTGTTTCACAGGAATAGCAGCAAATTGAAGGAGAAAATTCAAAATCTCCATATTTTACACTCGCATGTTCTTGTAGACCCATTTTTTGAATTTTTACAAGGGGTAAAAGGAGAGAAATCTTCCTAAAATGTGTAACCCAATTTCTCTCGAGTAAGGAAATACCTCATATGTGTATGTCAAGTGTTAGGCGGGTGCACTAGAGGGCTCAGAAGGGAAGGAGTGACAATGGGATTTTGGAGAGTGAGTTTTTCTGAAATTGTTTTTGGGGGCATGTTGCATTTAGGAAGCCCCTATGGTGTCAGGACAGAAAAAAAAAACCCACATGGCATACTATTTTGGAAACTACACCCCTCAAGGAACGTAACAAGGGGTCCAGTGAGCCTTAACACCCCACAGGGGTTTCACGACTTTTCGTTAAAGTTGGACGTGTAAATGATTTTCTTTTTTTTTTTCACTAAAATTCTAGTTTTCCCCCAAATTTAAAATTTTTACAAGGGTTAATAGGAGAAAATGCCCTCCAAAATTTGTAACTCCATCTCTTCTGAGTATGTAAACCCCACATATGTGGAGGTCAAGTGCACTGCGGGCGCACTACAATGTTCAGAAGAGAAGGAGTCATATTTGGCTTTTGCAAATCAAATTTTGCTGAAATGGTTTTGGGGGGGCATGTCGCATTTAGGAAGCCCCTATGGTGCCAGGACAGCAAAAAAAACACCACATGGCATACTATTTTGGAAACTACACCCCTCAAGGAACGTAACAAGAGGTACAGTGAACCTTAACACCCCACAGGTGTTTGATGACTCTAGATGTGTAAATTAATTATTGTTTGTTTGTTTTTTTTTACTAAAATGCTGTTTTTCCTAAAATTTTACATTTTTACAAGGTGTAATGGGAGAAAATGTCCCCAAAAATGTGTAACCCCATCTCTTCTGAGTATGGAAGTACCCCATGTGTGGATGTCAAGGGCTCTGCTGGTGCACTACAATGCTCAGAAGAGAAGGAGTCACATTTTGCTGAAATGGGGGGGCATGTCACATTTAGTGCCAGAACAGCAAAAAAAATATAAAAAAAAATTGTAAATACATTTCTTTGGAGTAAGGACATACCTCATATCTGGGCGTAGATCGACTCTGCTCACTGGTCACGGAGGAACAGGAGGGCAGTCAGGGGCCTGGAGCTTCTAGACAGCTGCCTATGGAGCCAGAACAGTGGGACCCCCCCCCCCCTCAAGGGGCATTATATGGGGTACACTAATAACTAACAAGGAGTACAGTGAGACATAAAATTATAAAACAGGTTATGTTCCCAGAATGATGACCCAGAGCATAGCCAAAACTAAAAAATATGCCCACCCCAAACCCTATGCTCTGAATCATCATTCTGGGAATGTGACGTGTGTGGCCGTCCCTAACCTGTTGCCTCAAATGCGCACCCGCTCAGGTGGAGAGAAAGCGCTGCGCATTTGAGGCAACATAAAAAGTCCCCGATGATAGTGACTCAGTGACCCATGACCCATTTTTGGAAAAAATACCCTCAGAGGTCTTATCAGTTTTTTTTTCTTTTTATGAAATAGTTTTTTTGGGCAATTTAGTGGTTTTATTGGGTTAAAATTTGGAATGTACTCTGGACTTGGTACATTGGGGTCAAATTATGGAAAATTTAAATGAAGAGGGAAAATTTAGTACTCCATGGAAGTGTGATACTCCCTGAAGCAGTCCTTAAATCAGAGGCCCGGATGATCTGGGCAAGTGTCACACTGAGTGGTGGTGTCCTTCCGTATCCCCCTCCTGTGACACACTCTGCATTTTTTCTGGGATCATCCCTTCTTTCCAGTGTGGGGGACCTCTCCTGGAAAGTGTTGGCCTGGGACGATCATGGCACCTATAACTCCAGTTTCTTGGGAAGTCCGGCCTGCTCTTTCCCGGTCAGCAAAGATCCGGACCTTTAGGACTTCCTCTTGGAACTGGAGGTATGCCCCTGTGCTGCCAGCATTCCGGTACAGTACAAAAGAGTTGTAGTGAGTGCTTGGTGTAACTATGTATAACGGTGTGTGATTAGTAATCACACACCGTTATGTGAGCAAAAAAAAAAAACGCTGCGGCCAAAAAAAGGGGGGCAAATTGCAGCGCCCTGAACCCCTAATAGGGCCCGGGTCACGCTAAAAAAAAATGTGGCGTACTCTTTAGCCCTATTAGGGGGTGCGGGGGGATTTTTTATTTTGTTTACTTTTATTTTTTTTACTTTATTACATGGATTTCCCACCTTTCCCTCTGGTTGATTCTGTCCCTGATCTAGGGGATCTTCGGGTCTCCTGAGGCGATCTGATGGGTGCAGAGGGGGGGTTCCTGGTTCCTCTTGCAGCTCTGACCGTTGACTGAACCCAGCTAACGGTCAGCGCTGCAGAGGATGCCGTTTAACCCCTCCCCTGCCGGCTACTATTGGCTGGACGATCGTCCAGCCATTAGCAGCTCTCCTGGGGGGGGGGGGCGAAATCACCACCTCCCCATAGATACAGTAGGTGATAGGGGGTGTATTCTACACCCCCGGTCACCTTGTATCTCCGGGTCGCAATTCCGTAAGACCCGGAATTGCTCAAATCGCAAGTGCGATTTCAATTGCGATTTGCGCCGATCGCCGACATGGGGGGGTCTGATAACCCCCCTCGGCATTTGCGCGGGGTGCCTGCTGATTGATATCAGCAGTCACCCCAGTCTGATCCCTGCCCGGCGCGGGGCAGGGAACGGAATTCCCACGGGCGTACCTGTACCCCCTGGGTCCTTAAGACCCAGGTATAGAAGGCGTATGCATACGCCCTAGGTCCTGTACGGGTTAAATAAATACACATCACCTGATATGCTAAAATCCAATAAGCATTCATTCTGTTTATACAGATTGGAGCTTGAAAATATGCATAAAAATGGTGATATGGACAAAATACTTACTTGCCTAATAATTGTGCACACAATATATGTTGATGACTCTTATATTAACCACTTTCTAGGACGTATGCACACCTCTTGCATTCTCATTGTGCTCCAGGATGAGGCACAGGAGATTGGCCGAGGGAACCCAGCTGTCAATCACAGCTGGGATCCCACCGCAACTGCCAAGAACGACATTAAGTCAGTCTCAGCAGTATTAACCCTCTAGATGCCGTGTTCAGTACTAACCATGGCATTTATAGAATTGACAGGGGGAAGGGGTCCAGATGGTGGTCTGGTTAGCTGTCTGCTGAGTATAAAAGTCTGTGAGGTCCAGCCATAGGCTGGATTTCACAGGTGAATTGTCAGTTATACTATGCTGCAGTACAGATGAACAAAAAAAAAGTGCAATAATAACTAATTTTGTCCAAAAAAGTGAAATAAAAATGATTAAAAGGTAGCATATATCGCAAAAATGTTATCAATAAAAAGTAGAGCTTTTCCTGCAAAAAAATTGCCCTCACCAATTGGGTATCACCATAATTGTGTCAACCCAAATAATAAAGATAGCATAATTTTTACCACACAGTAAACATAAAAAAAAAAAACTAAAGAAAATTTCCATGTTTTCTCAATATTTTGGAGTGTTCCACAATAAACGTGCCTGTATCAAATAAAACTTACCACTAATATAAAGTACAATATGTCACAAGGAAACAATCTCAGAATCGTTTCACTCAATAAAAGCATTCCAGAGTTACGGTATTACCACTTAAATGGGCTTAAAACTTACCCATCAGATCCCGCAAAAAATTAAATGTTACTCAGTATCTAATCCTGACCAGGTACATCTACATTTTTACACCTCTATCACCTATATTTATAATAAAAATATCTCTTTTCATTAGCTCACAGTGTTAGAAATCCTCTCAGGGGAAGGTGGCGTGTCCACCCCTTGTGGTGGGAGGTAATTGGTGTGTCTGCTCATGCATCCTTGTCAATGACTCATAGACACGGACTACTAGTGGTGGGATTTTCAGGAGCTGTCTTCTTTAATAAATATTTTAAAAAATGTAAACATCCATATTACAAAAGGTCTTAAATTTTCATCAGTAACAACATGTAAAACGTTTTTGGACCTGACTGTGCCCATTTAAGAAGCTCCCCCCTGTATAATTGCCTGTATAATTCCCTGTATAATTGCATGCTTAAAGGGGTACTCCACTGCTCAGCGTTTGAAGAGTACCCCCACACGTTGATGATACATACAGATGGTGCAACAGCATTTCCACATCTGTGTTTTTTACTTGGATAAGGGGATAAGATGTCTAGGGGTGGAGTACTCCTTTAACATAAGCCATCAATATCAGAGCAAGAAGGAAATACCCAGCACTCACAATTTCAGAAGTGATTATTTACACAAGGAGCAGAAATTACAGATCCATGAAAGATATTTACCGGGGCCAAACATTGTGTACTGGCTGAGCCACTAAAAAAAATCTACTGTGCTGTTTCGGATGCTAAACATCCCAGCGGGTGCCTGATTGGTGGGGGTGCCCAGTGGTCAGATCCCACCAAAATGATATTGAAAGCCAATTCTAAGGATAACCAATATTAAAGTTCCAAAACCCTTTGAATTATTTTCATTTGGGCCATTATTACAATTTTCTTGAAGAAGACTTTACAATATAATGTTTGCTATAAAACCCACTTGTTCTCCTTTTCACTGCAGATGTGTCAAATTACAATACTGGGAAAGGGGAAGCTTTTTCTGCAAAGTAAAAATGTCCCAAACCTTTCACAGACTTTAAAGGAGAACTCCGGGATATGAAATTTATTCCCTATCCTAAAGATAGAGGATAAGTTTCAGATCGCGGTGGGGTCCGACTGCTGGGGCCCCCAACGATCTACTTTACTGGGCCCCCCGGCTCTTTCCCAAAATAGCGCGTTTTGACCACCGCATGATGCGGCGGCCGACACGCCCCCCTCAATACATTTCTATGGCTTAGGTGGAGACTGCCGAATGCAGCGCTCCGGCTCTCCCATTGAGATGTATTGAGAGGGCGTGTTGGCTTCTGCCTCATGTGGTGGTCGGACACCCCCCCTGGCCGCTGACTGTCGGGCCCCGTATGGAAGATCGTGGGGGCCCCAGTGGTCAGACCCCCTGTGATCTGAAACTTATCCCCTATCCTTAGGATAGGTGATAAGTTTTCTTATCCTGGAGTACTTCTTTAAGAAAGGGGACCATGTGCAGACCAAAGCACGACTGTTCACATACAGTGGTGCTGAAGTCATTAATAAACATTAATATTGCCACGTTTGGGCAAATCTTATCGTAGGCTGGGTTCCCTCTCAGGCCATGTGGTCATACTCCATGCACCTAGTCACCACACTGACCTATTGCTGCCCCAGTCCTGCTTCTACTTGACACATCAGCTTGTCAGAAATGTGTATCATAGGAATAACACAACACTTCTACCCTAAAGATAATACGAATGAATGCCACCCAGCTACACAGCTTACAGTTCTCTCTGGCCTATGCCATGTACAAGGGGCATGAGGAGGACATGGAATGCTTACCAGCGGCACATCCTGGTTGCCAAGGGCAATGTTATTTTTGATTCCTAGAATCCTCTGGAGTCCTATGGTTCTTGCTGCAGAACTTGATAGTTTTCACATGTGGGAACATAGATATAGGTTTGTGAGAACTTGTATTAATATATTTCACCTCTCATTTGTGAAGTTAGTCAACTGTTACAAGCCTGGAGAAGTCTCGTGCTACTCTAGGAGCGGGCTGGATGGCTTCATATTTAATGCACTGTAGGTGTTTAGGGCCTATTAGGAATGGACTTATTGGTCCTGTCGGCTCATAAGCTCGCTCATTCCCTGTAATTACATTAGTCAGGTTGGGGCTGGAAGCCACGCTCCCCGGAGAGCCCAAGTTTAGGCCTCGGGTTAAGAAAAAAAAAAGCATAAAAAGATATAAAATAGTGTTGTATTTGTGGCGTATATGTTGCTAATTAATGAATAGCGGCTTAAAGTCGTCTTTTTTAAGTGTTAATTACATTTTTTTTCACCAGTACTTAAGGGCAGTTAAATGAGGTGTTTCATTTGCCCGTAGTCATTATTCATAGTGAAGTGCCATTATGTGACTTGTTGCGGCCACCACCACCGTGAAACATTTACGGGACAAATAAGATAAAGGAAATGTGTCTTATTCAGCATTTAAAGAGACACCAACCTTGTCTGGATATACAGAGGTTCTGCTGCGCTGCAAATGTAATCTATTGCTCCCTGTTATCAGCCATATCAGAGGCCGACTGCAGCTTTCTTCAGTTCTATGAGCCTTATAATACCCATGTGTGACTAATATAAGCAGTTCTTTTTATGGATTGCACTTTAAAGGGTACTTTTTCACAGAACTGAAATAAGGCGGCTTTTCTGCAATGTCAAATTCGACGCATTTCTGCATGTAAAATCACAGGACCATATTGTGCTGATTTATTGTATATATACAGCTGTGGGTTAAGCACAGAAAATGTTAACTGTTAAAGAAAAAATAAAAACTAATTTATAGAATATCTGCTGGTTTTGTCGCAGATTTTTGACTTCCTTATTGAAGTCAATGAGAAAAACTGCATTAATTCGCAGCAGATCTGTAGCATAAATTGACACGCTGCATCTTTAAAATTCACACCGCAGGGTAATTCCCACGTGGATTCAGGGTCGATTTTAGATTTTTTTTTTACTGCAGCATGAGAAATAGTTCTTTAAGTGTACCTGACATATTACAGAAAATATAATGCTTCTATATGTTACTCGCTAGGGGGACATTTAGCAATGTTTTCTTATGTATTCCTTTTTTTTAGTTATTTTTTTCTTACAATTTTTTTTGCTTATGTGCGACTGCTTTCAGCCTGTTGATAAATTTCTTTCACATAAGCAATTTTTCCTTTCTTTTTTTTGCTTTGGTAGTGGCTTTTTCTGCTCCATGTCTGAGCTGGAGTAAATTTAGTAGGTTTTTTCATGCAATGCGACTTTTTTGCGACTTTCACACTTGATAAATCTCTGACCACTGCAAGTCAAAAATCACTTTTTTGCTCTGGTAAGCAAGTTTCTTTTCTTTTTTGCTTAGGACTCTGCACAATCAAAAAGTCGCACATATAATAGAGTAGTTGCACATGCGAAATTTTTGCGACAATTTAAAAAAAAAAAAAAAAAACGTACTAAATGCTTTGATAAATGTCTCATGCAGATGTTTGCATGTCTTTATGTGTCTAGCTTCTGTATTTAGCTCACAAATCCCTCCTGCTGCTCATTCTGACATCCACTGCTCAGGAAGGGGTGTGTCCGAGGCAAGCACTGAGTCCGCCTTCACTCACCATGCATTCACTTCCTCCCTGAGTCTGCTGTGATGTGTCTCTTCATCCAATCCCTGCAGGCAGCTCTGTAACCCCCTCCTCTCTGTTTTTATGCTGCAGTCTGATAGACAGGACAGGAGTGAGGACAGAGAAGAACTAGTCCCACCCTTGTTTCTGGGACTTTGTCCCAGTTGAAGCACAGTATGGGGCAAAGATGATGTGATGATATGGGGGACCCCTAGTGGTCTTTTTTATAAGCCATACTTTATATAAAAAGGAAATAACATTTTTTTATTTAGTATATTAGAAAGGTTAATGTTTTGCCAAGATGTAAAATATAGAACATGTTTTTCATTCTAACAGTTTAAACAATTTAAAATCTCTTTCGTAACACCGGAACTGTAATACACTGTGGATTTTTCACATGCAGATTATCTGCAGTGATCCTGTCCAATGTGAGTGTACCATTAGAATAAGTGCACATGGGATAGAAATTCTGTGGGTAAATACACATCCAATTGTGTTGATTTACTGCTGTGGCTTTTTGTGTAGAGAAAAAGTTCAATCTATTTAAAGGAGTTATTTAGGAATAGAAAAAAACATAGGTAATTTCTTCCATAAACAACGCTATCCCGGTCTTTAGTTTTGTGTGTGGTATTACATCTGTGTTCCATTCACTTTAATGGAACTGAGCTGCAATACCACACTCAACCTGAGGACAAGAGAGGGCACTGTTTTTAGAAGAAATCAGCCCTTTTTTTTTTCCCAATCCTGGATAACCCCTTGAAAAATCTACTCTAGGTCATTTAGCAGTGAAGCCACAAGGATTCTGCAGGAAGATCAGGACATTGCAGAATAAAGTTATATTTACGCATAATACATGTGCTGCGGAGTTCAGGCAAGAAAATTCTGAGGTAATATCTGCACCATGTGATCACCAAGCTTTAATATTCACTGGATACAGCATCAAACCTACAATATTGGGTACAGATTTTATGTAATCTTTGTGTTCTCTTCTCCTAGATGGAGAGATGACCCAGTCCTTCCCAGTGGACAGTCAGATTCTTCTGGAGGAGATGATATGGCATGAAGGTATGCGGCATGAAGCTGTGCTAAGTTATATGCATAATATAACATAAAAATTACCCACCTCTTTTAGGTTACGGAGAAATTGGAAATTAACACAACATGGCAATTCTAGGATTATTTCTTAAAATTTTTTTTTGTTACATAGAACATTTCTGTAAGGGAAAAAGTTTGTTTTATTTAACTAACTTTGATGCAGTAGGGGACTTGACCATGTAATCACACAGGATAGGGGTAAGTGATCACGGGAGGGTCCGACCGTTGGAACCCTCAGGAACTCCATTATTGGGCCCGGCTACTTAAAGGGGTACTCCGCTACTCAGCGTTTGGAACAAACTGTTCCGAATGCTGGAGCCAGGAGCTTGTGATGTCATAGCCCCGCCCCCTCAAAGTCTATGGTGGGGGCATGACAGCCATCACGCCCCCTCCCATAGACTTGCATTGAGGGGGCGGGTGTGACATCATGAGGGGGTGGGGAGTGACGTCACGAGCTCCCGGCTCCAGCGTTCGGAACAGTTTGTTCCAAACGCTGAGCAGCGTAGTACCCCTTTAAGCACTCAGCACGCTCCAGCGCCCACCTCCCTGGATGGACGCAAGTGACCGCCTGCTCAGCCAATCACCGGCCACAACGATGTCCTGCTGCAGGGCTTGATTGGCTGAGTGGGTCGACGCTTGCATTCGCCCAGGAGGGTGAAGACCAGAGTGTGCCAAGGATGTGTAAGTAGCAGGGGTCCCATAGAGAGGATCAAGGGGGTCCCCGTGAATAGGGGATAAGTGTCTAAAAAGTTAACAAAAACTAAAAACCCCGTGCCATATTCAAAATCAGCGATACATTACCTAAAGTTACCTCAAAACTGTTCTATGAGTGCCAATAAACGTTGTTGACCAGTGTAATTTTTTTCTATTAATAGAAGAAGAATATTACTCCTACTCCTGTCGATGTGGAGGACAGTATAGTGCTGCGGAGAGTGACTTACAGCAGACGTCTTTGGTTAACTGTGACTCCTGTTCGCTAATCATAGAAATCCTACAAGGATCACAGAGTTGACATGCTGAGATGGACATCTGCACAATGTACATTAAGATTTTTTTTTAAATAAATTATTTTCAAATAAAAGCTACATTCTCTTGACATTTACTATTACTTGTGAGCAGAGAAAATGACATTTCATACAGAACTGTAGTATAAAAGGGGAAGAATAACTTTTATGGAAATTGACAGTACTCACCATTTTGAAGGTGGCCATACATTAGACGTGTGTCAGCGGGACCTGATGCCCATCTAAGATTGACCACCCGTCCACCGTATGTACCAAGTTGCTGTACCAGCATACGTTAATGAAAACGTTACCTAGACATACCTGCAGTGTATGCCCAGGTTGTGTGGTTTGTGCTGTACTTAATAAAAGTTTTAAGTGGCCAAAATCCCCCCCCCCCCCAACCTGTTTAGTCACTGTGTGATGTCCTCAGAGGTTATGAGCAAATTACCTCTGAGGGTGTCAAAACATGTTAAGGGGGCAACATGAAAGTGTTCAGCACAAACCACACAACCTGGGCATGCACTGCAGGTATGCCTAGGTAACGTTTTCATTAACGTATGCTGGTACAGCAACTTGGTACATACAGTGGCCAGATGGTCATATGTGCTCCGTTTTTAGTCCACACTCAGTCTCTATAGCTCATGTTATAAAGGAACTCATTAAAGGGGTACTCCACTGCTCAGTGTTTGGAACAAACTGTTCCGAACGCTGGAGTCGGCAGCTCATGACATCATAGCCCCGCCCCTCATTGCAAGTCTATGGGAGGGGGCGTGACAACGCCCCCTCCCATAGACTTGCATTGAGGGGGGTGGGGCGTGACATCATGAGTGGGTGGGGCTATGACATCAAGAACTTCCAGCGCCGGCTCCAGCGTTGGGAACAGTTTGTTCCAAACGCTGAGCAGCGGAGTACCAGTAATAAAAGTTAAGTGTTAATACATTCATAGTGAGGGATAAAAAAAAAAAAAGTGGTCAATTTACCTAGTCTAACTAAAATTATTTAATAAATGGTGTACACTGCAACTACAAAATCATAACCTGCATATAATATCATTGCAGTTACACTGACTTTGCAATGTATAAACACAGTGGGGGCCATTTACCAATTAGAGATGAGCGAACTTACAGTAAATTCGATTCGTCACAAACTTCTCGGCTCGGCAGTTGATTACTTTTCCTGCATAAATTAGTTCAGCTTTCAGGTGCTCCGGTGGGCTGAAAAAGGTGGATACAGCCCTAGGAGACTCTTTCCTAGGACTGTATCCACCTTTACCAGCCCACCGGAGCACCTGAAGGCTGAACTAATTTACGCAGGATAAGTCATCAACTGCCGAGCCGAGAAGTTTGTGACGAATCGAATTTACTGTAAGTTCGCTCATCTCTAATTGCAATCTAATCCCCTGTACAGGATAAGTAATATAATTGTACACAATGACCATACCAGCAGTGCAGTAATATAGGATTTAACTCCAAATCATGAGCAACATCTGGTATACTCCAGAGCTGGACTCTCTTCTCCTGGTGGAGTCCCTGGCCCAGATTAATAATAGTTATTTTCCCACAGCAACCAATCACAACAATTTCTGGTAAAGTGAAAGCTGATTCTATTGTGGCACTTGTAGTCCACTGCAGGCATCCTCCATTGTATGCATTTTTATGCTGGGGATTGCCCCTAGCAACGGACCACAAGGGCAGGATCTGCTCCCCCAGTATAAATGCACAACCGCATTTGGGGTTGAGCACCTCCAGCCATTTGAGACCATGTTTTTTGTTGTTGTTTGTAAAGTGAAAGCTGAGCAGTGATTGGTTGCTGTGAGAAAATCTATTTTCTTTTTCCCCTCACAAAATATGGACAAGTTACTGTGTACAAACATTACGTATCCTGTGTTATATCTGGTATACTTCAGAGCTGCACTCAGTATTCTGCCGGTGAACTCAGTACATACATCAGGGCATACAAAGTTAAGATGTATGATCAGTCATTGGTGTCTTCTCATAGCCCTGTGTTACGGCCGGTGTCCCCCTCAAAAAAATGTTGGTTCTGTTCTTAGGAAAGCTGGATGACAACCTACATGGCTGTCACAATGTGTCATTCAGCTTTTTCAGAATTCTAAATGGCAGATCAGCTTCTCTACCATTGAGAAGCCTGGGAAAGCTTAATGGCACACATGGTTGATTGCAAGATCAGCTGGACCAAGATTGGGGCAGAGGTTTCTCTGCTGAGGGGCTGTGCAGTACTGACCCCAACCTTTTTGGGTTTTCAACCCACTCCTGTCTAGACCTCATGCCTCTGTGTACCTCAGATGCTTTTCTTTCAACGCTCTGGCATTAATTCTTCCTCACATTCATTTCTTTTCCATGCATGAAGGAGTGAAGCACCGTACCTACGGGCATGCATTGCGATGGACGATCCCATTTGGTCGTCAACGTCATGTGGGAAATATAAGCAGAGGAGTGGGTGGCTATGAAAACTGTGCCAAATTTTTTCGATGCCTGATGTACATACATTACTTCTTCTGTTTTGATCCTAAATGAAATCCTGTATTATACTCCAAAGTTGCTCTACAGAAAGAATAGATTATAACCAGAAGCAACTAAACTTCTAATGAGAAACTGAGGTTTATGAGCTAAGAGTTGGCTTTGTTGCTGCTGCTGGGAGTAGTAGTTACAAGTAAACCAGCATTTAAAAATTATATATATATATTTATAGCAAGAAATCAAACACTTATACAGGTGTAAAAAAGAAAACTAGACCTCAAAAGTGCAGAAATACTTTATTAGAAATCAACCTATATCATTAATAAATTAAAATCATCTCTAGGGGGTTATAAAATAAAAATACAGCCATCCATGGTCAATCTTTTATTACACGTCCATTAGGATTATCCTGTAGATGCCCAAAGGAACTAAAAGGCCAAAGCTGCAAACAAAAACAGAGATTAAGTGTAAACCAGAGTGATTCAGCCCCCCAAACCGCGCCCCCCCCCCCCCCCATATGCTGATTGGTGGTCACCATTTACTGAGGGTCAATGTGGCAGTAGTTTTAGTTTGCCTTAAGCGAGTGGGATTGAAAACCTGTGCACATCCAATCTCTGGGGTGGGGCAATCTACCCCACACAACAACCAGGGATGGATAAAAGGTCCCTTTAGATTGCCGCTGTCAAAGCTGACATTGTTGATCTAAAGAGTTAATAGTTGGCTATTAGTGGCGGCCCCGAGCTACAGCAGTCAGCTGGGGGCTGCCGGGTATGGAGCGGGCTAGAGTCAGGAGCCCGCTGCAATATTAAAATTAGAGGTCCAGCTCTACTTGCCCGAAGCAGGGTTAAAAGCATGAAAAATGTAGTTACCCGGCCCCCGAAAACTGCATGTCCCGGGCATCGGGCAGTATGTTTACAGGGATGTGGAAATCCTAGTTGTCTGTTTGGTGGTCTTCACTTGTTAAGGGGTTAAAGCCTAAAAGCATCTCAGACAGATCCCTACCAATCCGACGCTACTAATCTAACAATTATGAGAACGGAGGTCCTGTGTCCCTGATTGAATGGAGTGGTGGTCCATTTAATGCTATGAGCCAGACTGATAGCAGCACTCCGCTATCTTTGTCCAGCCTACAAAGTTAAAGGGAGCAGAGACATGTATTCTATTTAAATGGGGGAACACAAGACCTCTATTCTTGTGATTAGTGGGTGTCTCAGCCGCAACTAGACACTCCACATCTATCATGTAGACAGTAAAGGGGCTTTCCCACAAAAGCCCTCTTCACCTATCCCTTGATTATTGTGGTTAGTCCCTACCAGGAACTATTGGGTGCTCAAGTATAGACACAGGATATGCCATAAATGTCTAATAGATTGGGGGTTCCAACTCTGGCTGTTCAGCAGTATTATGGTCATGCTGCAAGGCACTGATGTGCAGTAGAATCTCTTCTCAGAGGCTAGTCGTCACTCAGCAGTGGCCTAGCCTGATGACACTAGGAACAGATTGTGTGCATGCACAGCATTCCAGCCAGGCTGCCGCTGAACAGCCAGTTAATCTTCTTAAAGGGTTACCCCACTGGCCAGCATTCAGAACATTTATTTCCAAACACTGCATGTGCACTGCGGGGGTAAGCTACGCCCCCCTCGTGACGTCAGGCCAAGCAGAGATCGCAGGGGGTCCCAGTGGCAGGATCCCTGCGATCAGACATCTTATCCCCTATCCTTTGGATAGGGGATAAGATGTCTAGGGGTGGAGTACTCCTTTAAGCAGTTTTTTTTGCATCACATAGATGGCCACATATCAAAATGGTATCTAGGTAATTGCTACATTTTCCCCGCAGCAATGCAAGGCTTGCCTGGGAAAACTTTTTACAAGTTATGCCAGTTTTACAGTAGGGAATGACCCTGGTGAAACAAGTGCTTTACAACTACAGCAAACAAGCTTTATGCCAAAAGCTGGAGCAGCACTGAATAGCCAGATGCACAGAAGAACACAAACTTTCAATGGAAAAAGTTAAAAATCTGAATTTACCCTTAGACAAACTCGTCCCCTGATCAAGGCATAGGGAACTGGTCCATAGCTTCTCGAGTCTGTAGAGTTTTCTAGATTGTCGCCTTCTAACCAAACATGGCCCTTGGGTACCTGTTGAAAACAGTAATACTTAAAATCAGGTAAAAAAAAAGGTATTAAATATTTTTCACAGAATTGTCATCCTGTTCATGTTTTAGAGGGATACCATTAAAGAGTACCTTTCACAAAATACAACTTTTAATATAGTGTTTCTTGTGTACTTAGACACTTTCCCATTCACTTGCTTTTAAAATTATCAATATAAATGTTTAAAATCTAATATAAAAAAGGGCCACTTGGTGGCTCTGTTCTGTTCCCTGACACAATTAATACAGTGAGTTTGGTCTCCTCCTGGCCTGGCAGGAGTCCAAACTCAGGAAGTGCTTCTCTGCACTGAGCTTGATTGACAGCTGCATAGAGCCTCACTGAAAGCTGCACAGAGCCTGAGGTCTTCTATTCATCACAGCACTACAACCATGCGAGGATGGAAGTGGTCCCCCAGCAGGCTTCAATGATGTCATGCCT
The DNA here is from genome assembly GCF_029499605.1 of Hyla sarda. Lineage (NCBI taxonomy): Eukaryota > Metazoa > Chordata > Amphibia > Anura > Hylidae > Hyla > Hyla sarda. The sequence goes on along the minus strand of NC_079194.1, from coordinate 226,827,430 downwards.
GCTGGCAAACGCCCACTTTCTCCTGCTGGGAGATTGCACTATGTGAGCAAGAATTAAAAAAAAGTAAGATACGCAGCATTTTAAAGCTCTGAAATTTTTTCTAAGGGTGGGAGGAGTGTTAGGAGTAGTAAGGGAACATAGCCCTAGGTACTTTTTAAAAGGGAACCTGCCATCACTTTCATGCAGTCCCCAGTGGCTTTTGCCTGCCACACCAGCCTTGACTGCCAAACAAGTAGAGATCAACCAAAGCAGGTGGAGAGAAGCTGCCGGGGACCACCCTGATGACCTGTGGTTCAGGCAGCAGGAAAGGGACTAGACCCAAACAATTATGGGTTCATTTTGTTCATTTTACATGCTGTTAGGTCTTCTATTCAGCAAAAAATTCTAAACTTCGGCACAATTTGAGGCAGATTTATTGTGCATACTTTTTTTTTTCCATTTACTTCCACAACTGTTCCAGTCAGTTTACCCATAACATTAAATGGGGGATTACTGTGGAGGTCCCAGCACTATTCTTATCTATATTTGGAAGTTCCAGATAGTGAATGAGGTAGTGGTGGTAAGCATGTGCGTCGTCGCTTCATGAGAACAGAGATCCCTTGGCCCCGAGTTAATGATCAGTGATGTTCCAGCATTGGGAATCTGCTATTATCACCGATCCTGTAGAATTAAATTGAATAACCACTTTAAAAGTGAGACAATCTAGTATGTATACTTGCCATCAAAACTCCATGGCTATTGATTTCCACAGGTAAAAAATGTTTTCTCTCCCCCAGACTCCTAAACTAGCAATTAGAGATGAACGAAGTTACAGTGATTTGATTAGTCACAAACTTCTCAGCTCGGCGGCTGCTGACTTTAGCCTGCATAAATTAGTTCAGCTTTCAGGTGCTCCGGTGGGCTGGAGACTCTCTCCTAGGACTGTATCCACCTTTTTCAGCCCACCGGAGCACCTGAAAGCTGAACTAATTTATGAAGGCTAAAGTCAGCAACTGCCGAGCCGAGAAGTTTGTGACAAATCGAAATCACTAACTTCGCTCATCTCTACCAGCCATCATAAAAATATGCTTTTTGACACTAGGGGATTGAGAAGGAAAACAATTGTTGGTTAAGCAACCTCTATGCACTCTGAACAAACCCTTCTTGCTGAAATGGTCCTCTGGCATTAGCCCTGATCACAGGGTGCTGTACTGCTCACATACAGAGTGAATGGCATGTTCAATTTCCCTGCAGTGCCACCACTGGTAAAATGAAGCATTACATGGCACCATGACTAATTTAAGTGAACCAGTCATCATTTTACCTTATATAACTGTTGGTAAGCAAGCTAAATGTTACCCTATATAACCTGTTGCCATGACCCATTGTCTTCAGGGCCAGCAGTAGATAATGAACAGAAAAAAAGTTCTATAGTTGTCTGGCAACATATGCTTATCAGGTGTAAGTAGTCCCCAGGGCATTCTCCTTCAGGTAGTCTCTGTGCTCCAGGCTGTTTTCACGCCTATTCTGGTGTGATTGACAGCCCGGGCCCCTCTGTAGTCAATACTCTGCTCCCTTAAAGGGGTACTCCACAGGCCAGCGTTTGGAAGTACAGTCATGGCCATAAATGTTGGCACCCCTGAAATTTTTCTAGAAAATGAAGTATTTCTCACAGAAAAGGATTGCAGTAACACATGTTTTGCTATACACATGTTTATTCCCTTTGTGTGTATTGGAACTAAACCAAAAAAGGGAGGGAAAAAAAGCTAATTGGACATAATGTCACACCAAACTCCAAAAATGGGCTGGACCAAATTATTGGCACCCTTTCAAAATTGTGGATAAATAAGATTGTTTCAAGCATGTGATGCTCCTTTAAAGGGCTATTCCAGGTCAAAACTTTTTTTATATATCAACTGGCTCCGGAAAGTTAAACAGATTTGTAAATTACTTCTATTAAAAAATCTTAATCCTTCCAATAGTTATTAGCTTCTGAAGTTGAGTTGTTGTTTTCTGTCTAACTGCTCTCTGATGACTCACGTCCCGGGAGCTGTGCAGTTCCTATGGGGATATTCTCCCAGCATGCACAGCTCCCGGGACGTGACATCATTGTGCAGTTAGACAGAAAACTTCAGAAGCTAATAACTATTGGAAGAATTAAGATTTTTTTTAATAGAAGTAATTTACAAATCTGTTTAACTTTCCGGAGCCAGTTGATATATATATAAAAAAAGGTTTTGCCTGGAATACCCCTTTAAACTCACCTGGGGGCAAGTAACAAGTGTGTGCAATATAAAAATCACACCTGAAAGCAGATAAAAAGGAAAGAAGTTTACTTAGTCTTTGCATTGTGTGTCTGTGTGTGCCACACTAAGCATAGACAACAGAAAGAGGAGAAGAGAACTGTCTGAGGACTTGAGAACCAAAATTGTGGAAAAATATCAACAATCTCAAGGTTACAAGTCCATCTCTACAGATCTAGATTTGCCTTTGTCCACAATGCGCAACATTATCAAGAAGTTTGAAACCCATGGCAGTGTAGCTAATCTACCTGGGTGTGGACGGAAGAGAAAAATTGATGAAAGGTGTCAACGCAGTTTGGATGGTGGATAAGCAGCCCCAAACAAGTTCCAAAGATATTCAAGCTGTCCTGCAGGCTCAGGGAGCATCAGTGTCAGCGCAAACTATCCGTCGACATTTAAATGAAATGAAACACTATGAGACTACATTTTTCCTAAATGAACTTGAGTAAGCCAAAATCCTTCAGGGAAAATGTCAAGATAGAGCTTTTTGGTAAAGCACATCATTCTACTGTTTACCGAAAACGGAACGAGGTCTACAAAGAAAAGAACACAGTACCTACAGTGAAATATGGTGGAGGTACAGTGATGTTTTGGGGTTGTTTTGCTGCCTCTGGCACTGGGTGCCTTGAATGTGTGCAAGGCATCATGAAATCTGAGTATTACCAATGGATTTTGGGGTTGCACTGTACAGCCCAGTGTCAGAAAGCTGGGTTTGCGTCTGAGATCTTGGGTCTTCCAGCAGGACAATGACCCCAAACATAAGTCAAAAAGCATCCAGAAATGGATGGCAACAAAGCGCTGGAGAGTTCTGAAGTGGGCAGCTATGAGTCCAGATCTAAATCCCATTGAACACCTCTGGAGAGATCTTAAAATTGCTGTTGGGAAAAGGCACCCTTCCAATAAGAGAGACCTTGAGCAGTTTGCAAAGGAAGAGTGGTCCAACATTCCGGCTGAGAGGTGTAAGAAGCTTATTGATTGTTATAGGAAGCGATCCTGCAACCAAATATTAAGTTAAGGGTGCCAATTTTGTCCAGCCCATTTTTGGAGTTTGGTGTGAAATTATGTCCAATTTGCTTTTTTCCCCCTCTTTTTGGTTTAGTTCCAATACACACAAAGGGAATAAACATGTGTATAGCAAAATGTGTTACTGCAATCCTTTTCTGTGAGAAATACTTCATTTTCTTGAAAAATGTCAGGGGTGCCAACATTTTACGGCCATGACTGTAAATGTTCCGAATGCTGTTTTTTGCACTGTGTGGGTCGGCCACTCCCCTTGTGACGTCACGACCACGGACCCTCAATGCAAGTCTAGGGGTGGGGGTGTGACTGCCATCAGGCTTGCATTGCGGGGGTGTGGCCGACCCCCTTGCGCGAAAATAGCTTTCGGAACATTTACTTCCCAACGTTGGCCAGTGGAGTACCCCTTTAAGTCTTTCAAGCTCAGAAGCAGCTTCAACACAGGGATAGCGCTGTTTCCAGGCCTGTGCCAGATTTAGGTGCAGAGGAAGCAGAGCAGTGATGTCGGAGATGCCCGAGGTGTCAGTCAGGCTGGGGTAGGTATGAATACAGCCTAGAGCCACAGTGACTACCTGAGAAAGAAGAACACCCAGGGGCTACTTAGATTAGCATACGGACAAAGACAACTTTAAAATGTATTTTCTTTACGATCACTGACGGAAGTGAAGACAATATATTACCCTATATAACCTGATGACAATGGTTATATAGTGTAAAATCTGCAGACAGGTTCCCTTTTGTGTCTTAGACCCACTCCTGGGACCTCCATAAAAGGGGTTATCCAGGAATCGAAAAACAGAGATCCTTTCTTTCAAAGACCGCTCCCTGTCTGTTTCCAGGTTGTGTGTGGTTCTGCAGCACAGTTCCATTGAATGGAGCCAAGTTGTAATACCACACCCAAAGTGGAAACAGACAGGTAGCGGTCTGTTTTTCGATTCCTGGATAACCCCTTTAAAGTACCAATGTTTCTATTATAGCTTTTCTCTGTGTCAGTCCTAATTCTGATCAAAAAGGAGTACCAAATACTACATGTGAACCCAGTCTAACTTAGAACCAGTCCAACAAAAATTTTGGATAACATTTTTTTAAACCATACAGTCACTAAGGTCTATGAATTTCCTAATGCCAGGTGACGCCACTATAGCGTGTAAGGGAGATTTTATTAAGGAATCATCGGAAACACAAGTAAGATTCTCAAGGATGAATGAGGAAGCTTCCGGTGACACCACAATAACCTAACTGGACTACCCTCTGCCGGCTGGAGGCTGCACCACATTTTCTCACTGAGGAGATGTGATATTTTCACATTTCATAGTGTCAAAGGGCCTAGAGCAAACTTGGACTAGAGAGAAAATATTTTATTAATATCATCTTAGCTGGAAAATGGAAGGAGTGCAATTTTCTGATGTAAAGCTTAAGCGGGATGGTTGGGTCATTAATTTAATAGACTTCAAAGAGGTCATTAGGATGCGGAGTGAGATTCTACTCTTCTGTCGCAGTAACAGCATGAAGGGGGCAGACACTCGTCAACATCCTGAGGCCACAACTAAGGCCAGACCCGTTAGTGGGCCCGTGATTAGCTAAATGGTAATTGATTGTGACACCAATTACACATAATCTCATCATTTTATCGGAGTGGGCTTGTCAAACTTCTAATTAAGATCACAGTTCAGTCTATGTGTATGCGGGATCCACAACACATTGCCATCATGTCCATCAAGAAGTCTATGGAAGGGCTCTCTAGATTTGCTAAATTAATGAGAGTTATCAGGGAAGGCCGTCTGGGATTTCTGTATGTTCAGAAGGGTTAAAATTCCCATTTGGTGGTGCACTCTGCAACATTTCTTACAGGATTCAATCACTTGTTCATTAAGTGACTAGTAAAAATTGTAAGCCACCGTACTGTACCACCCACAGTGAGAATGCAATGTATGGCAATGTGTACTCTGCCGACATTCACCCCATTGAGGCCCAAGGCTTCACTCTCATGAGCAGTCCAATTTCTCTGTTAGTTTTTATTTAAAAAAAAAAAAAATTCTACCCTTTTAAATTATAAAAGAGTTTAAATTACTAAATCTATGGATTTAATAGCCATTTGTTCTAATAAATTAACCCTTTTAAGAAGATCTGAGCTCAGAGGAGATGAGAAGACTACAGGAGGTTCCTGCCCGAAACAACCCAACTACATGGTTGTGGATATTGGTAGTAGAAAATAACCTTTTGCTCAGATATTTGTAGATTGGCTTTATTCTGTACACAAGTTATGTTTCAAGGCTAATACCCCTTTCTCATAATGGCATGAGGAATAGTTGATATCCCTGAAACACTAACTTCTTTACAGAATAAAGCTTTTTTCCCTCTCTATGCTTTCTGCCAATTCCTTGGGGACTCCGGGCACCAAGAGGTTATTTTGCACTACAAGTACCCCTTTTGTATATAATTATATACATTTTTTTTCTTTTTAATTAAAAGGTGTTTTCCCAGAAAGACAACTTTATTTACACATGATAGGTGTCAAGTGCCTGATTAGTGGAGGTATAACCAATGGAACTCCACTGATCATGAGAACAGGGGTCCAGAGCGTTCCTGTTTGAATGGAGTGGTGGTCAAGTTTGCACAGTACAGCTCCATTGAAACTCATATGAGACTGCTTGACTATTTCCAGAAGTCCACTGGGACGGCTCACTTTGTCCTGTGTTATCCTTATACGTGTTACAGCTTCTTGCCTACTGGTGACGCAACTCACATCCAGTGAGTGGGTGAAAGTCCCACATTTACAGTTCAGACCAAGTCACCTAAGCACCACTTCTGACCTATGGAAAAGCTGTCATCATGCACAGGGATGCCAAGTTGTTAAGCATATATGCATGCAGCCGTGTGCATGCCTGCACAATATTTTCTGGAGGCAGCTATCATTAAGAGGAGTTTGTCACTTCCCTTGCATTCTCCCCTTCTCACTCTGCATTATCAGGCATCTCCTCCCTCCATACCCCTATCGTCAGTAAGCTTATGTGAGAAAACTATAGCAATCTGTAACACATAAAAGGTCACTCATGTGCCTTTTTCTCTATGAAAAGGTGTACAATTTTAGCAGATAGAAATAAAAATTCTAATAATCTGCCATCACGTACATAAAACCAGGGCTGGTTTTTGTGTTACCTTCCTGTGGCCAGTGACTAGGGGGACAGGGTGGGGTGAATGCCCAGAAGTTAGAGGAGAACAAGGCTTACAAGTGAGCGTAATCTCGTTGGCAGATAATACAAGTAAATCTTTTCTTCTGAACTATCCCTACCGGGGTCTCTTTAGGTGCTTCCCACTTTGGAGCAAACATCAAATGTAATTGCCTCGTCGCCTGCGGGTGTTCGTTTCTCAAAAGCAGCTTTTGTGGCTAAACCACAGGTGTTACCTTTCTTGATTAAAATGAAATATGATGAAAGGCGACAGTAGCAAATGACATCTACAAGCTTGTAATGAATTGTACTCATTTGATTGGGATCCCAGCAGGTTGTTTATAAAGTCACATGACCAACCATGGCCATTGTTAATTTTCAATGCACAAAGAATCAATGTACAAAAGTTCGATATCTCTGTCCATCCCTCTGAGGGCACCGTATCTAATTACACCAGCTGGGCATCTGCTGGAGAACAGAGCCAATATTTAGTTAGAACAGATTAACTTTCTGCAATGAGAAAGTTATAAATTAAGAAAACTTCTGAAAAGACTTCAGTTCATAACCATTACTACTGCACCTGTAATGGCGCCATGACTGGACTTCACCTAGGGCAGTTGCCATAGTTTCCCAAAGTACTAATAGTGGTTCCCAGTACTCAAATACCCCCCAAGGACTTACAGGCGGAGAATGAAAGCAGGTAAAATAGAATGGAGACTTCCAAATTGACAACAGAAACCGTATAATGTTGGGAACAGATAATGGTACAAATGAATGAGGAAGATAACATTCAGGAACTGAAGCAGATGGATGAAGAATAGAGACTGACTAAATAAAACTGACTCTGGCCATGCCTGAATCTTCAATCAATCTATCGCTGAGCACTAACTCAATGTTCCGAAAATGATCCCTAATGAGACCCTAATGTACAAAACCATCCCCAACATAAAACAAAAGGATTCTTCAAGGCAAAAACCAAATCCAAGAAGTACTAAACCCAGGGGAAAACCAAAGCTGAGCAGTACGAAACCAAGGGGCTAATTTTATAGTATTAAACTGGAACAGACAACAATTAATTATTGTTAAGTATTAAACAGAACAGAAACAAGAACCACACAAGATTATGTATGCAGTATTTTTGGACTTTGTTGGACACTGTCCCTCTAGTAATGCTTAAGGGGGAGATTAAGGTCTATTAGGTTTAGAATGGCTTAGTATGGTCCTTAAAAGGGGTACTACGCTGCTCAGTGTTTGGAACAAACTGTTCCGAACGCTGGAGCCAGTGTCGGGAGCTTGTGAAGTCATAGCCCCGCCCCTCATGATGTCCCACCCCCTCAATGCAATTCTATGGGAGGGGGTGTGACAGCAGTCACCCCCCATCCCAAAGACTTGCATTTAGGGGGCGTGACATCAGGAGGGGGCAGGGCTATGACGTCACAAGGTCCCGTCATCTGCTCTAGCGTTCGGAACAGTTTGTTCCAAACGCTGAGCAGCAGAGTACCCCTTTAAAAGGAGGCTAACCAATCAGAAACTCCCACTCCAAGTTCTGAGGTAAGCAGTCATGGTCAGCTGTAAGGTAATCTCATAGCACCTGCCCCAAACAAAACTAGTAAATAAGACAAAATAGCAGTAGTACATGGATCCCTTCTCATAATATTTTTATTACCATTTAAGTAATGATAACCGTAAGAGAAAAAAAAAAAGTTTAAGACCACACCCACTGACAGTAAACTATGCCTATTTTTCAAAATTAATGTAGTATTTTTTTCTTATTTTATTTAGTGGGGTAAATGTAATGAAAACCATTAATTAAAATGGGAGTTTATCATAATAAAATAATGTTCACATTGTACCCACAATAAACGAAAGAATGACGTCTCTCCGGCAATTTGAGTTACCAGCATAAGTAAATAGATTTGTGCCTCACACCACACAACACATTTACAGTATGGGGCTATTAATTTTCAGGGAAGCATTGCTGAGAAATGCAGATGTATCCCAGTTCTTTATCACACCAGTTGACAGAAGAGTGCCATGTATGGCTTGGGCGGCATTAAGGGTTATTAGTAAGTCCTCATTCTACTTAACCCCTTAAGGACGGAGCCCATTTTCACCTCTAGGACGAAGCCCTTTTTTGCAAATCTGACCACTGTCACTTTAAACATTAATAACTCTGGAATGCTTTTAGTTATCATTCTGATTCTGAGATTGTTTTTTCGTGACATATTCTACTTTAACATAGTGGTAAATTTTGGTGGAAACTTGCATCCTTTCTTGGTGAAAAATCCCAAAATTTTATGAAAAAAATTTATAATTTTGCATTTTTCTAACTTTGAAGCTCTCTGCTTGTAAGGAAAATGGATATTCCAAATATTTTTTTTTGGATTCACATATACAATATGTCTACTTTATGATTGCATCATAAAATTGAAGAGTTTTTACTTTTGGAAGACACCAGAGGGCTTCAAAGTTCAGCAGCAATTTTCCAATTTTTCACAAAATTTTCAAACTCGCAATTTTTCAGGGACCAGTTCAGGTTTGAAGTGGATTTGAAGGGTCTTCATATTAGAAATACCCCATAAATGACCCCATTATAAAAACTGCACCCCCCCAAAGTATTCAACATGACATTCAGTAAATGTTTTAACCCTTTAGGTGTTTTACACGAAAAGCAGCAAAGTGAAGGAGAAAATTCAAAATCTTGATTTTTTACACTCGCATGTTCTTGTAGACCCAATTTTAGAATTTTTACAAGGGGTAAAAGGAGAAAATGTATAATTATATTTGTAGCCCAATTTCTCTCGAGTAAGGACACACCTCATATGTCTATGTAAAGTGTTCGGCGGGCGCAGTAGAGGGCTCAGAAGCGAAGGAGCGACAAGGGGATTTTAGAGAGTACGTTTTTCTGAAATGGTTTTTGGGGGCATGTCGCATTTAGGAAGCCCCTATGGTGCCAAAACAGCAAAAAAAAAAAAACACATGGCTTACCATTTTGGAAACTAGACCCCTTGAGGAACATAACAAGGAATAAAGTGAGCCTTAATACCCCACAGATGTTTCACGACTTTTGCATATGTAAAAAAAAATATAAAATTTCACTAAAATGTTGGTTTTCCCCCAAATTTCACATTTTTTAAAGGGTTAATAGCAGAAAAGACCCCCCAAAATTTGTAACCCCATCTCTTCTGAGTATGGAGATACCCCATAAGTGGACCTGAAGTGCACTGCGGACGAACTACAATGCTCAGAAGAGAAGGAGTCAAATTTGGCTTTTTGAGAGCAAATTTTGCTCGGGGGGCATGTTGCATTTAGGAAGCCCCTATGGTGCCAGAACAGCAATAAAAAACACATGGCATACCATTTTGGAAACTAGACCCCTTGAGGAACGTAACAAGGGATAAAGTGAGCCTTAATACCACACAGGTGTTTCACGACTTTTGCATATGTAAAAAAAAATAAAATAATTTTCACTAAAATGTGGGTTTCCCCCCAAATTTCACATTTTTGCAAGGGTTAATAGCAGAAAAGACCTCCCAAAATTTGTAACCACATCTCTTCTGAGTATGGAGGTACCCCATAAGTGGACCTGAAGTGCACTGCGGGCGAACTACAATGCTCAGAAGAGAAGGCGTCATATTTGGCTTTTTGAGAGCAAATTTTGCTCGGGGGGGCATGTCGCATTTAGGAAGCCCCTATGGTGCCAGAACAGTAAAATAACCCCCACATGGCATACCATTTTGGAAACTAGACACCTCACAGAATGTAATTAGGGGTACAGTGAACATTTACCCCCCACTGGTGTCTGACAGATCTTTGGAACAGTGGGCTATGCAAAATTTTTCATTTTCACGGACCACTGTTCCAAAGATCCGTCAGACACCTGTGGGGTGTAAATTCTCGCTGCACCCCTTATTACATTCCGTGAGGGGTGTAGTTTCCAAAATGGGGTCACATGTGGGTGTGTTTTTTTTTTGCGTTTGTCAGAACCGCTGTAACAATCGGCCACCCCTGTGCAAATCACCTCAAATGTACATGGCGCACTCTCCCTTCTGGGCCTTGTTGTGCGCCCCCAGAGCACTTTGCGCCCACATATGGGGTATCTCCGTACTCGGGAGAAATTGCATTACAAATTTTGGGGGGCGTTTTTCCCTTTTACCTCTTGTGAAAATGAAAAGTATAGGGCAACACCAGCATGTTAGTGTAAAAATTCTTTTTTTACACTAACATGCTGGTGTAGACCCCAACTGTTCCTTTTCATAAGGAGAAAAAGGAGAAAAAGCCCCCCAAAATTTGTTAGGCAATTTCTCCCGAGTACGGCGATACCCCATATGTGACCCTATTATGTTGCCTTGAAATACGACAGGGCTCCAAAGTGAGAGCGCCATGCGCATTTGAGGCCTAAATTAGGGACTTGCATAGGGGTGGACATAGGGGTATTCTATGCCAGTGATTCCCAAACAGGGTGCCTCCAGCTGTTGCTAAACTCCCAGCATGCTTGGACAGTCAATTGCTGTCCAGAAATGCTGGGAGTTTTTGTTTTGCAACAGCTGGAGGCTCCATCTTAGAAACACTGCCATACAATAAGTTTTTAATTTTTATTGGGGAAGGGGGGTGGTGGGGGGGCAGTGTACGTGTGTATATGTAGTGTTTTACTCTTTATTTTATGTTAGTGTAGTGTAGTGTTTTTAGGTTACATTCACACTGGCGGCGGATTACACTGAGTCTCCCGCTAGGAGTTTGAGCTGCGGCGAAAAATTTCCCGCAGCTCAAATTTGTAGCGGGGAACTCACTGTAATCTGCCTGTACATTCACATGGGAGGGGGGTCAAAACTACAACTCCCAGCATGCACTGACAGACCATGCATGCTGGGAGTTGTAGTTTTGTAACAGCTAAAGGCACACTAGCTGGAAAACCTTGAGTTAGGTTCTATGACCTAACTCAGTATTTTCCAACCAGTGTGCCTCCAGCTGTTGCAAAACTACAACTCCCAGCATGTACTGATTGCGGAAGGGCATGCTGGGAGATGTAGTTATGCAATGGCTGGAGGCACGCAAGTACAACTCCCAGCATGCCAAGACAGCCTTATGCTGTTCCTGAATGCTGGGAGTTGTAGTTTTGCAAGATTTAGAGGGGTTCAAGTTGTAAATCACTGTCCAGTGGTCTCAAAACTGTGGCCCTCCAGATGTTGCAAAACTACAACTTGCAGCATGCCCAGACAGCAAACTGCTGTCTGGGCATGCTGAGAGTTGTAGTTTTGCAACATCTGGAGGGCTACAGTTTCAGACCACTTAGTGATCTACAACCTGAACCCCTCTAAATATTGCAAAACTACAAGTCCCAGCATGCCCACACAGCAAACAGCTGTCTGGGCATGCTGGGAGTTATAGTTTTGCAACATCTGGAGGGCCACGGTTTAGAGACCACTGTAAACTGTGGCCCTCCGGATGTTGCTAGGCAACAACTCACCTAGCAGGACCCGGAAGTATTGCTGCCGCCGCCGCCGCACGTGGGGGAGGATTGCGAACGGGGATCCGGAATCCAGGTAGGGACCTTCGGCGCCGACCTTCCCTGGACGGTTCCCCCGTTTTGCCCGGACACCGACAGGTGGGCAAAGCGGGGGAACCGAACTTTAACCCCCCCTCCCCCGGTCTGCTATCGGTCGGTCGCTCGGCCGACCAATAGCAGGGATAGGAGGGGTGGCACCCCTGCCACCAAACTCCTATCCCTTTAGGGGGATCGAGGGTGTCTCGGACACCCCCGATCCCTCTTATTTTCCGGGTCACCGGGTCACCAGTGACCTGTATGACCCGGAATCGCGCAGATCGCAGGTATGAATTGACCTGCGATTTGTGCGCATCGCGGTCATGGGGGGGTCTCAGGACCCCCCTCGGCGATGTGCCGGGATGCCTGCTGTTAGATAACAGCAGTCATCCCGGTCCGATGACCGCTACCGGTGACGCGGCGCTCCCGGAACCCCGCGACGTACATGTACGTCGCCGCGCGCCAAGTGACACTTTGCAGCGCCGTACATGTACGTCGCTCGTCGTGAAGGGGTTAAGTGACAAGTTAGCTGACATTGTTTTTTCGGTCAGCATGTTCATCAGGTTCCCTCCAAAACACTGGGATTATAGGGACTGATACAATAAAAAGCAGGACTAAAGATTTTAATAGTCAGAATTCCCTCATCATTTTTTTTATACAGCAGGTTTTAGCAATAAGGCCATAATGGATCTTTTAGGGATTGTCATTTTTCTCTTTCTTGGGAAGACATAAAAAAAAACAAAAAAAAAAAAAAAACAAGAAGACATGGGTCCAATATGGCAGGAGATGTGGTACAGAAAGTTATTTTCTCTGGTTGGTAAAGGCCTCTAATGAGAGTTCTCACTAAGGTTATGTCCACACGGTGGAATGTCCGCGCAGAATTCCACACGCACATTGGGGGAGATTTATCAAAACCTGTGCAGAGGAAAAGTTGCCCAGTTGCCCATAGCAACCAATCAGATTGCTTCTTTCATTTTGTAGAGGACTTGTTAAAAATGAAAGAAGCGATCTGATTGGTTGCTATGGGCAACTGGACAACTTTTCCTCTGGACAGGTTTTGATAAATCTCCCCCATTGACTTTAATCAGATACTGCTGCACTGTTCACATGGTGGAATCACTGTTCCGGCGTCCGCAGGAAGCATAGACTTGACTATTCTTCTTTCTGTGGATTCCGCCCGGGAATGCACTGCAGGCTATGAGACCAGGCTGTGAATTTCCAAGCAGTCCTAGCGCCTGTCGGATTATTCAAATGTGCAACAGTTTCTATAAAAATTTCCTAATGGTTTGGAAAATACATGGGTCCTGGTCCACTGGACAACACCAAGATTTGAGTCAATAAGGACCACTGAGTTTTTGAAGAAAAAGACCTTGATAAAATCTAAATAAAATTTAAAAGTCACTTCCATATTAAAATGAATTCAATTTTGGAAAAGGAAAGGTTTTTATTTTTTTTATTTTTTTAAATGTCAAAACTTCCTTTCTTTGCTCCCTGAACCCTGTAGTATTGCAGCGCCTGGTCTCCACAGTGCTCTACTTCCTAGCATTGGGGGTCAATATGTCACATCGCCGCTCAAGCAATCACTGGCCGCAGCCGTGTTCCACTTCAGCCAGTTATTGGCATAGCCATAGTGGAGGCTACAGTCAAGGGTGCTGGGCGCATATCAATCTATCATCTATAAATTAGATTTTTTTTTCTGAAGAATAAATGTACAGTGCGGTGGTAACAGTTTTCCAAAACATTTATGTAATGCGTGGAAGAGATTTTAGAATATATTTGGGCCACAAAATGTAGCTCTGCATGTGATTTCATATATCAAGAAAAGCAAAACTATTTAGTCTGTCTGCATGGGCTAATTCACAACCAAATGCAAACAGAGGGTGGTACTTACATATGTGTGCCTCTTGATGAAATCTGATGGGCTGCTAGTACAGACTTTGTCACCTTCCAATCCAATTACCCTTTTGCAGATGTTAATGCTTGGCTTGTTCGGACTCTTCGCAATTATAATATCACCCCTGGAATGACAAAACAGCTTTACAAGACCAAGGAAAGCCAGAGCAATAGGATTCAGCAAAACCTGAAATGAAGTATAAAAAAAGTGTTCAAAATGGCAATGATCAACAATAATGCAAGCTTCTATGCAGGAAGAAAAAGCAGCATAGAAATATACTTTTAATACAAGATCTGCACCTGGCACCCTGACTGAATGCCAAAGCTTGAGAAAGTCCTGCAATGCTCCAGTGAAGCAGCAAGCAAAGGAGATAGAGCCAACGGTAGCTACGTCAGCTCATCTGGGACTGAACTCCCCCATACTTCTAGCTGGGGACAGAAAGTGCCAGCTGCCTGTGACAGACGAAGATTAGGGAGGGGGGAAAAGAACTGGCTCGCGGACACATGGGGGGTAGAAACTGTGCAAAAGGGGGTTTCTAGATCCCTTAGCAAAGTGTAAAGTTAAATAATAATCATAACATAAAAACTTAAAGTGTACCCGTCAGATCCAACAAAACATTTTTTTCAGATATCACTCAGAACCTAATTCTGACCATGTACATCTAATTTTTATGTGTCTATCACCTTTATTTTTTTTATTACACTTTTAATTTAGCTCACTAGTCTGAATTCCTCTCAAAGAGAGGGGGCGTGGCCTCACTGTGCAGGTCTCCGCCCCCTCCCTCAGTCTGCTGTCTGCTCACATCTACCCTAACATTAGCAAAACTACAACTCCCAGCTTGTCCTCACTGACAGTAGCGGGACACAAGCTGACAGTGGGAGGATTTTTCCCCTGCACTCACAGCTGTCAATCAAGGAAGTGTGTCCATGACATAGGTGATGACTCATGGACACAGCAGGACTAGTATGTGTCCAAGCAGGCAGGGGGGGGGGGGCAGTTGTTCGACTGGCTTTTTCAGTATGAAACACTGAACATTTTCTAATGAAAGCAATTGCAAAACCTATTGGTTATACATGCTTTACAACATATCAAAAGTTTTTGTATCTGACAGTGACCATTTAAAAAGTGACTTGTCCAGATAGGAGCTCAGAAACACTATGCAAGTCAGAACCTATAGAGGATTGTCCGCAAATTTTTTCTCTCAGATCTTGCCGCCTGGCTCTTTTTAGGTCATGGTCATTGAGGCAAAAATGTGATCAGCAACTACAGCGCCTACAGGAAGTCTGAGAAAATGCCTCCTGTCTCATCATTGGCTCAGGCTTCTGCTATCTCTTGCTGCCTGCAGCTCTACCTCCTGGCTGCTGTGTATAAACACAGGCTTAAAGGGGTACTCCGCTGCTCAGCGTTTGGAACAAACTGTTCCGAACGCTGGAGGCGGGAGCTCGTGACGTCATGCAATCTTGTCCATGACTCATTGACAAGCTGCTGCAGGACTGGTTAGTCTCCCAGTAGGTATGGGGACCCCTAGTGGTGGGATTCTCAGGGGCTGTTTTCTTAAATATAAAAAAAATAAATAAAAAAAAGTAACCATATTACAAAAAGTCTTTAATTTTCATCTGTAAAAACATACTGTATATACTCGAGTATAAGCAGAGTTTTTCAGCACAATTTTTTGTGCTGAAAAGGCCCCCCTCGAGTGAACTCTCCGCCTGTCCATTCCTTCATCAGTGGTCTTCAACCTGCGGACCTCCAGATGTTGCAAAACTACAACTCCCAGCAAGCCCAGACAGCCAACGGCTGTCCGGGCATGCTGGGTGTTGTAGTTTTGAAACCTATGGAGGTCAACAGGTTGAAGACCACTGCGGCCTTCGTCATCATCCATACCTTCCCTGTGCGTCGTCGTCAAGGCAACGTCACTACTCTGGGGCCGGGGCCGAAGCGTGGAGAAGAGGCCCCCCAGGTGAAAATGGACAGCCTGCAACCACTAACCAGACCCACCTGACGGTCACTGCAGCATAGATGGCCCGGACCAGCTCACCCCAACTTCCCGCCAAGGGGAGGTGAAAACAAAAAGGGGGGGGGGGGCTGGATGATGACGAAGGCCGCAGTGGTCTTCAACCTGCGGACCTCCAGAGGTTTCAAAACATCAACTACCAGCATGCCTGGACAGCCGATGGCTGTCCGGGCATGCTGGGAGTTGTAGTTTTGCAACATCTGGAGGTCCGCAGGTTGAAGACCACTGATGAAGGGATTGACAGGGGGTGATGATGAAGGGGGGGGGGGGAATGATGACGGGGGTAGGGATGATGACATGGGGGGATGATGTATTTCCCACCCTAGGCTTATAGTGGAGTCTAGGGATCGACCGATTATCAGTTTGGCCGATAATCACGATTTTGGGCATTATCGGTATCGGAAATTACCTTGCCGATAATGCCAACCCCCCCCCCTCACACCGACCTGCCGCACCGCGTCGCACCCCCCATTGCCTCCCCCATCCCCGGTTTTATATTTACCTGTTCCCGGGGCCCGGTGTCCACGCTACTTCTGGCTCCTGCTGCGTCCTGAGTTACGCTGTGCGCAATGACGAGTGACGTGACGCGACTTCACCGTCAGTGCGCACAGTGACAGCTCAGGAGGACACCACCGGAGCCAGATGTAGAGTGGACACCGGGCCCCAGGAACAGGTAATTATAAAACCGGGGATGGGGGAGGCAATGGGGCCAGGGCCGGGGCGGTCGCGGCGATAGGACTCAGGAGGACCACCGGACAGGCATGGGGGAGAGAAGCGGGTGGCGGCGGCGGTCTATGGCACCGCAAAAGCCGCTGCAGTTCATTGATTTAAAGCGCCCGCTTTAAATCAATGATCTGCAGCAGTGTCGCGGGGGGATAAATAGCCGTTAACTTATACCGGAATATCGGTATAAGTTATCGGCTATCGGCTCTAACCTCCACAGATTATCAGTATCGGCCCTAAAAAAACGATATCGGTCGATCCCTGGTGGAGTCAATAACTTTTCCTGGGTTTTTGGGGTAAAATTAGGGGCCTCGGCTTATATTCGGGTCGGCTTATACTCGAGTATATACGGTAAGTTTTTTTGATCCGACAGTGCCCACTTTTGTACAATATAGTGATTGATCTGAGCACTCCTCATGAAAAAAGTCAACTAAAGACTAAATTTGTTGTAACCCAGTAAAGGATGGTAAATTGTTTGGGCTCACTCTTTCATACAAGACAAAAATATACCCACACTTCCAGGAAATATAAAATAGTAGCCCCAAATTTAACTCTAAACTAACACCATGGAAGTAACAGCAAAACAGGTCATGTGCGTAGTGAAATGCATCAGCATTCCCACAGGACATGCAGGTAGGTTGCTGAACAAAGGTGAGGGGTGTTCAGCTCCACATTTATCAGACACCCATACATGGACAACGAAGCCACTGAGGTCCAATTGCATCTATTAGATTGGGTAAGCAAAAAGGCCTGGACAATCCCCCTTATCTGCTATACAGAATAAGCAAAATTTGCAGTAATCCAGTGGAATTGCTAACGGGATGTGGACCGCACCGGGTGTTTGTGAGCTCAATCTGCAGTGCAGGTCTAGCTCACAGAAACAGTGTAAATATAAAAGAATGAAATAATTATCCATACAATTCCACCAAATCCTGGTGGCTGTGCCTTCACTGCCCCACTGTTAACCGCTGGCACCCTACTCCAGAGATGAGGGGAGCATCTTTTTACTATCTAGTGCGAGCATGGGTGGAGGTCATGAAGGACAGTGGAGCGGAGCGGACGTTAATGACGTCCAGTACGCAGGTCGCATGCAGGAAGAGCAGCCCTGGCACAGTAGTGAGTGATGTATCCATGCTTACTGAGCCACCTGTGACACGTGCGGGTATGGGGGACCTGGGGGTGATAGTTAAAGGGGTACTACAGTGGAAAACATTTTTTTTTAAATCAACTGGTGCCAGAAAGTTAGAGATTTGTAAATTACTTCTGTTTAAAAATCTTAATCCTTCCAGTACTTATCAGCACTGTATACTACAGAGGAAGTTGAGTTGTTCTTTTCTGTCTGACCACAGTGTTCTCTGCTGACACCTCTGTCTGTGTAAGGAACTGTCCAGAGCAGGAGCAAATCACCATAGCAAACCTATCCTGCTCTGGACAGTTCCTGACATGGACAGAGGTGTCAGCAGAGAGCACTGTGGTCAGAAAGAAAAGAAATTAAAAAAGAAAAGAACTTCCTGTGGAGCATACAGAAGCTGATAAGTGCTGATAAGTACTGGAAGATTTTTAAATAGAAGTACTTTACCAATCTGTTTAGTTTTCCATCAGAGTACCCCATTAAGGGTGGGTAGGTGAATACAGTCACTGACACAGTAATGTAGGATATGGGGGTTTTGCAGCCAGATATGATTAGGCTCAGTAATGTGGGGGGGGGGGGGGTATGAATCCTCAACCCCCCCCCCACCACCACCTTACTGTGCGTTATGTCTGCATGATTACTGTCCACATTACTTTTTGTGAGGTAGTATTATATTCAGAAGGAGCAGTGTTTGGTGGTAGTGTTATTATTATATTCAGAAGGAGCAGTGTGTGGTGGTAGTATATTCAGAAGGAGCAGTGTGTGGTGGTAGTATTATTATTATATTCAGAAAGAGCAGTGTGTGGTGGTAGTATTATTATATTCAGAAGGAGCAGTGTGTGGTGGTAGTATTATTATATTCAGAAGGAGCAGTGTGTGGTGGTAGTATTATTATATTCAGAAGGAGCAGTGTGTGGTGGTACTATTATATTCAGAAGGAGCAGTGTGTGGTGGTAGTATTATATTCAGAAGGAGCAGTGTGTGGTGGTACTATTATTATATTCAGAAGGAGCAGTGTGTGGTGGTACTATTATATTCAGAAGGAGCAGTGTGTGGTGGTAGTATTATATTCAGAAGGAGCAGTGTGTGGTGGTACTATTAAATACGGAAGGAGCAGTGTGTGGTGGTAGTATTATTATATTCAGAAGGAGCAGTGTGTGGTGGTGGTATTATTATTATTATATTCAGAAGGAGCAGTGTGTGGTAGTAGTATTATATTCAGAAGGAGCAGTGTGTGGTGGTAGTATTATTATTATATTCAGAAGGAGCAGTGTGTGGTAGTAGTATTATATTCAGATGGAGCAGTGTGTGGTGGTAGTATTATTATATTCAAAGGAGCAGTGTGTGGTGGTACTATTATATTCGGAAGGAGCAGTGTGTGGTGGTAGTATTATTATATTCAGAAGGAGCAGTGTGTGGTGGTGGTAGTATTATATTCAGAAGGAGCAGTGTGTGGTGGTAGTATTATATTCAGATGGAGCAGTGTGTGGTGGTAGTATTATTATATTCAGAAGGAGCAGTGTGTGGTGGTGGTATTATTATATTCAGAAGGAGCAGTGTGTGGTGGTGGTATTATTATTATTATATTCAGAAGGAGCAGTGTGTGGTGGTAGTATTATTATATTCAGAAGGAGCAGTGTGTGGTGGTAGTATTATTATATTCAGAAGGAGCAGTGTGTGGTGGTAGTATTATTATATTCAGAAGGAGCAGTGTGTGGTGGTAGTATTATTATATTCAGAAGGAGCAGTGTGTGGTGGTACTATTAAATACGGAAGGAGCAGTGTGTGGTGGTGGTATTATATTCAGAAGGAGCAGTGTGTGGTGGTGGTATTATTATTATTATATTCAGAAGGAGCAGTGTGTGGTGGTAGTATTATTATATTCAGAAGGAGCAGTGTGTGGTGGTAGTATTATATTCAGAAGGAGCAGTGTGTGGTGGTATTATATTCAGAAGGAGCAGTGTGTGGTGGTAGTATTATTATATTCAGAAGGAGCAGTGTGTGGTGGTAGTATTATTATATTCAGAAGGAGCAGTGTGTGGTGGTGGTATTATATTCAGAAGGAGCAGTGTGTGGTGGTAGTATTATTATATTCAGAAGGAGCAGTGTGTGGTGGTGGTATTATTATATTCAGAAGGAGCAGTGTGTGGTGGTGGTATTATTATTATATTCAGAAGGAGCAGTGTGTGGTGGTGGTATTATTATTATATTCAGAAGGAGCAGTGTGTGGTGGTGGTAGTATTATTATTATATTCAGAAGTAGCAGTGTGTGGTGGTAGTATTATATTCAGAAGGAGCAGTGTGTGGTGGTGGTATTATTATTATTATATTCAGAAGGAGCAGTGTGTGGTGGTGGTAGTATTATTATTATATTCAGAAGTAGCAGTGTGTGGTGGTAGTATTATATTCAGAAGGAGCAGTGTGTGGTGGTGGTATTATTATTATTATATTCAGAAGGAGCAGTGTGTGGTGGTGGTATTATTATTATTATATTCAGAAGGAGCAGTGTGTGGTGGTGGTATTATTATATTCAGAAGGAGCAGTGTGTGGTGGTGGTATTATTATTATATTCAGAAGGAGCAGTGTGTGTTGGTGGTATTATTATTATATTCAGAAGGAGCAGTGTGTGGTGGTAGTTTTATATTCAGAAGGAGCAGTGTGTGGTGGTGGTATTATTATTATATTCAGAAGGAGCAGAGTGTGGTGGTGGTATTATTATATTCAGAAGGAGCAGTGTGTGGTGGTGGTATTATTATTATTATATTCAGAAGGAGCAGTGTGTGGTGGTAGTATTATTATATTCAGAAGGAGCAGTGTGTGGTGGTGGTATTATTATTATATTCAGAAGGAGCAGTGTGTGGTTGTAGTATTATATTCAGAAGGAGCAGTGTGTGGTGGTGGTATTATTATTATATTCAGAAGGAGCAGTGTGTGGTGGTGGTATTATTATATTCAGAAGGAGCAGTGTGTGGTGGTAGTATTATATTCAGAAGGAGCAGTGTGTGGTGGTGGTAGTATTATTATATTCAGAAGGAGCAGTGTGTGGTGGTAGTATTATTATATTCAGAAGAAGCAGTGTGTGGTGGTAGTATTATATTCAGAAGGAGCAGTGTGTGGTGGTGGTAGTATTATTATATTCAGAAGAAGCAGTGTGTGGTGGTAGTATTATATTCAGAAGGAGCAGTGTGTGGTGGTAGTATTATTATATTCAGAATGAGCAGTGTGTGGTGGTAGTATTATTATATTCAGAAGGAGCAGTGTGTGGTGGTAGTATTATATTCAGAAGGAGCAGTGTGTGGTGGTGGTAGTATTATTATATTCAGAAGAAGCAGTGTGTGGTGGTAGGAAATACAATCACACAGTCCATCACCAGATCTGGAGGCAGTGGATAGTAGAGTGAACCCTCTGCAGGTATGGATCATAAAGCACAATAACATTTATACATGCTAGGACATTAAGTTTACCTTTAGGTTCCACAGTGGAGAGCCGTAAGTTGACAAGCGACAATATAAAGCCTATACTGCAAAGATAAAACTAGAAAAAGAGTCCACAATTTCATAAATAACAGGAGTCCACAGTTTACATTTAGTTCACTTACTTGTGAATTGAAAAAAGGTGTCGACTCAAGTTCTCACAAACTAAGATATCATAATCCTTTATGGTTGGTTCCATCGATGGCCCAGAACACTGCAGGGGAAAGTTTACACCAATATATTTGTACGCAGATACAAGATTTATATTGCACCTACTGCTTTTGAAAATAGTTGGATTTAGCAAACAGGATGTGGCCCAGCATATGTACTACACTTTATGCCCAAAAACTGGAGTCATTTGTAGTAGAAATCTGTGAGAAATGGTGTTGTAGAGCTCAAAGTGTGGCATACAGCTGACATCAATATGTCAGATTTATTTAATATACAAAACATACAATAATATTATCACACCAAACAATCCATGCCTCAAACCCATTCTCCCAAACAATCCATTTAAAAGCATAGAAAAGGGGGGGGGGGGGGGGGATAGAAAAAAAGAAAAGAAATAGCAGCCTTCGTGCATAGAGGACAAGCAGGGCTCGGTGCATCGAGGACAAGCAGGGCTCGGTGCATCGAGGACAAGCAGGGCTCGGTGCACCGAGACTCTGTGCCATGCTTTCGGCTCACACATCAGGATGATTGACAAGCCAGGAGCCTGCACAGAGCCCTGCTTATCCTACCCTCACTTCCTGTGTTTGGTCTCCTCACAGACACACAGGCAATAACTGCAGGGACAGCATTTTTGTCATCCGAAAAGATGAAATTTTTATTTTTTTAAATTAACGTACATTACAAATGTACATATAATAGTATTCTCTACTAGATATCAAAAGTTTTTGTTAACCACAGGTACACTTTAAGTTCCCCCTTGTTATATAACTAAGCAATACTTACAATTACTATCTCTCCAAGATATTCAAATGTACAATGAGCTATGCAGCCATACTGAACAGCATATCCCAGGAAGCCCAGTGTCTTCCCCAACACTTTTCTTATCATACTGGGTGTTCTTTATTGTAATAATCTCTGTCCTGGATAAAGAAAACAAAATAAAAGAATAGGATTAATAGAAAAATAACCAAAGTAAAAACTACATTTGCCTCATGAAGACATTCTCTGTCTATTGGTATTTTAGGCCTAGGCTACACTGGGACTTTTTGTAGTGCTACTGAATGTTAAGAAGTAATCAAGCTCCAGTCGTAGTCTACAAGCATATATTAAACTGTATGTAATCTTATGGGCTGCAGCTGTTACTCTAATCAATCCAGGGTTTTAGGGTATATTAACATTATAGAGGGGGTCCTCCTCCTATGACCCAGAGTGGTCAGTTGGAGATTCATATTACCATATTTACTCTAGTATAAGCTGGCCAAAATATAAGCTGAGGCACCTAATTTTACCACAAAAAAAAAATGAAAAAAAATTTGACTCAAGTATAAGCCTAGGGTGGGAAATGAAGCAGCCCCTGTCATCATCCAAACTCCGCAGCCGTCCTCCCAGCCCGTCATCATCAACACTCTGCAGCCCCCCAAGCCCTGTTGTCATCCTCTACTGCCACAAATCCATCCCCTTCTCGGTCATCCTCCATAGCCACAAATTGCACATATAGCAGAGCCACCGCAGCCCCCTCAAAGTGCCCCCCCCCTCTTTTCACCTCCGCAGTCTGCACTTTGTAGGAGCTGCAGAAGCTGGATTTTCCTCTTGTGGAGCGCAGCGCGGAAAGGGACACGTCAGGGGTGTCTCTGTGCTTTCACATCTGCTGCTCTTAAAGCAGAAGTCCCTAACCTGGCTGAGTATACTTAAAGCGTACCCGTCAGATCCAACAACAATTTTTTATATTTTTTTAATATGTCACTCTGTACCTTATTCTGACCATGTACATCTAATTTTTATGTGTCTAGCACCTTTATTTATTTTTTTATTACACTTAATTTAGCTCACTAGTCTGAATTCCTCTCAAAAGGGAGGGGGCGTGGCCTCACTGTGCAGGTCTCCGCCCCCCTCCCTCAGTATGCTGTCTGTCACATCTCCCCTAGCATTAGCAAAACTACAACTCCCAGCGTGTCCTCACTGACAGTAGCGGGACACAAGCTGACAGTGGGAGGATTTTTCCTCCAGCTGTGAGCCTTGAGCTCAACAGCTGTCAATCAAGGAAGTGTGTCCATGACATAAGTGATGATGGACACAACAGGACTAGTATGTGTCCAAGCAGACAGGGGGGGGGGGCAGTTATTTGGCTTTTTCATGATGGAATACTGAACACTTTCTAATGAAAGCAATTGCAAAACCTATTGGTTTTTCTTTGCAGAATTTGTGGATATAAGAAGTTAGTGATTTCTAGAGCTGATTTCATGTTCCTGTGGAGTCAGCAAAAATCTGCAGATTAGTTTTCTGTTGCAAGTGGTTGGGTTGCAGCAACACAACTGACATGTATACGATGTGGACTGTCAAGTAGGATTTAGATTTATGGGTTGAGGGAACAGGATGGTGTCCATTCTTAGTCAACATGGTCCGGTTATAACCTCCTCCACTGAAGGGGATTTATCTCACTAGGAACACAATGATTGGGCAGTTAAAATCCAACATGTCCAATCATGGTCTCCCTGGACATCTGATGTCAGGAGAGAGAGTCAGGAGGCCCCCATACACATTTGATGGTTGGTTGGTTAGCAAACCTATATCTAATGTGTACAGCCAGCTTTACTTTATAGGGAGGATGATTCAGCTATGACTGATAGAAATATGGCTTGATACAATGTAATATTCTAGAGGGGTTAAAAGAGAGTGAAAATCCTTTAAAAATACAAATAATAAAAAGGGAACATAATGAAATAACTACATATACAAATATATGTGAATGAGTATACACACTAGCTAAAAAAAAAATAAAAAAAAAAAAAAAAAGACTGCAAACCACCCAAATGGCCTAACAAAAGGACAAAACAATATAAAACCGGCTTTGAACAAAGATGGAAAAAGAATAAAACTATAAAAACTAAACAAAATAAATAATAATAAATATTTACAACCTGTTTCAGTATGCAGCAGGAAGTAAAGAAAGTTGTAGCATTTCTTGCCAGAGGCCAAGACATAAACCATATTCTCCTATGAATACATTTGCTGTCCTCTCCGTCACATGATTTTTTTGTGATGTTTATAAAATTAATCACAGCACGCGGGGTGGAAATCGCTTCGAGCCTCATGAATGACATCCAAGAGATGGGAACGGATTAGTTTGCAGTTACTGCCAGTTAAAGCGCCAGGTGGCTTTTTCCTGCGCTGAAGGTGTTACTGATAATCCCATTACACTGGTACTAAATCTTGCAGACATCAAAATTATCACCGACGTTCTTTTTCATCCCATCCTTTCCAAGTGACTGGAAGGAGCTTCACCTGAAAGAAGTCAAATCCACATGCAGCTGCTGTTTTAGCAGGCAGCAGACTTCCCCAGAACGCCAGTCGTGTTCCAATTTCACCGTGCTGGTGGGCTCTCTATTCCCTGCCCAATAATACATCTGTTAAGAAATCCTACAGCTACAAATCAAGTTTAATCCTACCAGGGACCTCATGTAGGTCTCCTCTTCCAAAAAGGCAGCAGGCTTTGACTGCCTATCTCTGACACTGTCAGGGGAATACCCTTCAAATCCCAGACCTACTTAGAAGAATAAGCTAAGGATCACAAAACATGACCTCTAAAACCTTGATAGAACTATATTCTGACCCAGAGGCATTCATTCTAGGTGGAGATTAGAACTTTGCATAATAAGATTACACAGCAAGTGAATGATATCAAGGGAATATCCATATGCAGTCTTTTGGGTTGTTTTTTTCCTCCTTGTCTTTTCCGAGGATAGAGCGCTCCTCGGCACAATCTGCAATGCAGACACGACGGAGCCTGTTCTATTCTCACTGAAATAAAACAGATTCACATAAATTAGTCCTTCTCTTTATAAAGCCTCGGTTAGGTCTCATGTTCGGGCCCTTGGAGAATATGGCTTCTGTTTGCCCGCTGTTTACTCCGAGCAGTTATCCAAATAAGATGCCGGGAAAATGAAGTTGAGAAATATAGTGGATACAATAAGCGGACACATTGTCTGGTGTAATCTGGGATTACAACTATTAACATAAGAAAATGGAGAACGTTAATGCGAGGGTTCATGACTGGGGTATGCTGACTGACAATGAAGGATCTAAAGCTTACAGTCCACGGGAAAATTGTTAAAAAACTAAATACTAAACCATGTGCGTCAGTATTCTCACATATGGAAGCCACAGATTTCTGCACCTCATTTTGAGAAAATTAAAAGAATTAGGATCTCACTTTTGCACTGCTTTATAAAATAAACTAGAGGGGAGTGACCTTTGTCTCAGTGGATTTAGTATAATTTCCTCTCATAGCAAGCATACGGCATACGTTACTATTTGTGGTGTATAAAATTGCCAACAATGTGTTGCTACTTCCCAATCAAGTTGTTCCCATAAAGCAGACCTGTCAGCTGTTTAAAACTGTCAAAACTGCTGGCAGGTCAGGGAGGATAGTCCAAATATACCTGATGCCCCAAATAGACAAACATTGTTAAAGTGTCGTACCACCACAAGTGCCCAGGGGGTGGGCTTATTGTTAAGTGCCCAGAGTTCTCTGCATTGAGAAGGTTTCCAGACCCTCCTCTCTGCTATGACTGATAGCTCTGGCAGTCATAGCTGAGAGAGGGGGCTAGGAATGCTTTCAATGGAGATAATCTGGGCACTTAAATAGTTTTCCACTGAAGTACCCCTTTTATTTTATATCAACTGGTGCCAAAAAGTTAAACAGATTTGTAAATTAATTCTATTTAAAAATCTTAATCCTTCCAGTACTTATCAGCTGCTGTATGCTCCAGAGGAAATTGTATAGTTCTTTACTGTCTGACCCCAGTGCTCTTTGCTGACACCTCTGTCCATGTCAGGAACTGTCCAGAGCAGGGGAGGTTTGCTATGGGGATTTGTTCCTGCTCTGTACAGTTCCTGACATGGAAAGAGGTGTCAGCAGAGAGCACTGTGGTCAGGCAGAAAATAATTTTACAACTTCCTGTGGAGTATACAGCAGCTGATAAGTACTGGAAGGATTAAGATTTTTAAATAGAAGTAATTTACAAATCAGTTTTTATTTTGTGGCACCAGTTGATTTTAAAAATAAATGTTTTCCACCGGAGTACCCCTTTTAGAAGAACCCATCTCTTGGGCACTTGTAGTAGCTGGTAGAGTTAACCTTATTTATATCAGTCAAGCAATGCATGAGCAAGATATTAGGTATGTTGGCACTCTTCTCCCTGCCCTTTTTACAGGAATGTACGGCTATGCGCTTCACTACCGAGTTGGATGCCCAAACTGACTTGCTGCAGAAGAGGAAGAAGAGTAGATATAACTATGGAGATCCGGTCACTAAAAACTTCCAACAAGTCTGTGTGACATGCCGAGTTTTTTTTATTTTTCTTTAAATGACAGTAACGTCCTATGACCCACTAAGGCCAGTGAGAAGTCCTGTGAGTAGGGGCACTGGAGTGACAGAGGATTTTATAAAGGAGTAATGGTTATATTTCTAACATTTACAGCAACGTTCCTAAACCCCTATAAGGGTACGTTGACATGTACAGGATCCTGTGCAGATTTGATGCACAGGATTTGTGACTGCCGATTAGAAGCTGAGCTCAGTCATTTAGTTTACATTAAAATCTGCAGCAGAAAATCCTCTGCATCAAATCTGCGTACGTGTGAATGTATCCTATAAGAGATCTGCAGCCATATACATTTATCCCCATTCCCTCCTCTCCCATAGAGCTGTATGGAGGGGGGCATGTCGTCGATGACACGCACATTACCCGCGCAAAGCCGGACACACCCCAACCCGTGATCAGACGATTATCCCCTATATTGCGGATAGGGGATAAGTGTCTATGGCTGCAGAACTCCTTTAAGCTCCTTTAAGCTCCTGGATCAGATGAAATGGCTGCCCTGATAGATGAAATAATGAGGAAATGGTACAGCAAGTGTTCGGTTTCTCCACAGCGCCACCACAGGTAATGCAAGTCAATACATTATATATATATATATATATATATATATATATATATCATAGGGAAAGAGGATAAGACAACATATGATTTGATCTGTAACATTTACCTACAAACTTAGTTCAGGAAAGAAAGCGGAGAAAGGAAATGGACTTCTTGTTGGGGCAGTGACCTAGTTTATTGATATCGTCCTTCGCTAAATATCATCTTACCACCTCCTGAACAGCACTGAGGATTGGAGGGAACCTGCGGTTCCAGGTTTAGCAACCTTAATTTACTTGCACAACAGACCTTCAAACAGGTACCACGGCAAGTGAATAAGCAAGGTTTGCTTTTCATCTTCAGTAGAACAAACATGAAGCTGAACACTGTCTGCCTGGCGCTCGGCATTTTATATGTGTGAGTTTGCCAGTTTGGACCTGAAGGATTTGTATAATAAAAAACACACAAACACTAAAAAGGAGACATTCAATAATCTACAACTAATACTTTATACAATTAAATCGGCAAGTAGGGTCGCCACTTTTCATGTAAAAAAAATACCGGCCATGCTAATTTGCATAATTACATATCTGTGACATCACAGGATACACATATGCGGGGGGAATTTGGTCCTATTCTGACCCCTATAATCTTTTATTTCTCCTTATACGGGGCTGTATGAGGGCTACTTTTTGAGCCCCAATCTGTAGTTTTTAACAGGACCATTTTTGTTTTGATGTGACTCTTTGATCGTTTTTATTTTTTTTAAATTAAATTCTACAATAACTAAAACTCCCAGAATGCCTTAATACAGCCTGTGGCTCAGCAGCTGCCCCAAATAAAAACTACAACTCCCAGCATGTGGGACTATATAGTAGTATATAGTATAGGTCAGTGCTTCCCAACCAGGGGTGCCTCCAGCTGTTGCAAAACTACAGCTGTCATGCCCCCTCCCATAGGCTTGCATTGAGGGGGTGGAGTGTGACATCACACGGGGGCGGGGCCGTGACGTCACAATGCTCCGGCCCCCGTGATCGCCAGTAATCAGACCCGGAGCGAACATGCTCTGGGGACTGATTATAACGGGGTGCTGCGTGCAAGATCACGGGGGTCCCCAGCGATCAGGCATCTTATCCCCTATCCTTTGGATAGGGGATAAGATGTCTTAGCGCCGGAGTACCCCTTTAAAATCGCCCTATTCTAACCCCTAAAGCTTTTTTATTTTTCTGTGTACGGGTTGTATGAGGGGTAATTTTTCATGTGGTGCTCGGTAGTTTTTGTAGGTACTACTTTTGCGTATAAGGGACTTCTTGATCACTTTTTTTTTTAATTCCTTTTTTCTGGGATGGGAACTAAAAAGTGTCAGTTTTGGACTGGTAAAATGAGAAAAAGGAGGTGATTAGATTTTTTATAGGCGGTTATTCACTTTTTTTTTATTTTTTTTAAATTTTTTTTAAATTTTTTTCTTTGTACAGAAATCTATTGACTGCCATTATCTTTTAGTGCTATGCATTTGCATAGCATTGATCAGCGATATCATCAATCTACTTCTATGGTCTGTCAGAAGGCAGGCTATACAGACAGATTCCCAAAGTAGTCCTGGAGCAGGCGAGTGGAGCTCCGACCACAATCTTGACTTATCAGACCCCAGTGATCGCACTGCTGGAGATCTGATGAGCCTTTCAAAGCCCCCCCTTAATACATCAGATACCAGCTTGATCGCTAATGTCCATCATTAGCCGGGGGTCCCTGGATGACCTGCTGCAAAAAGCAGGCATCAGCGTTCTATAAAGAGCTTGCCTTAAAGGGGTATTCCAGGAAAAAACTTTTTATATATCAACTGGCTCCAGAAAGTTAAACAGATTTGTAAATTACATTCTATTAAAAAATCTTAATCCTTTCAGTACTTATGAGCTTCTGAAGTTAAGGTTGTTCTTTTCTGTCTAAATCCTCTCTGATGACACCTGTCTCGGGAAATGCCCAGTTTAGAAGAGGTTTGCTATGGGGATTTGCTTCTAAACTGGGCGTTTCCCGAGACAGGTGTCATCAGAGAGGATTTAGACAGAAAAGAACAACTTTAACTTCAGAAGCTCAAGTACTGAAAGGATTAAGATTTTTAATAGAAGTAATTTACAAATCTGTTTAACTTTCTGGAGCCAGTTCATATATATAAAAAAGTTTTTTCCTGCAATACCCCTTTAATGGTCCAGATCAGACTCCAGATATACATGTACGTCCTGGTGCGCCAAGTACCAGGCAGTCAGGATGTCCTGAATCCTCTAGGGTAGGAAACCTTTGGCACTGCAGATATTTTGTCCTACATCTCCCATGATGCTTTTACAGCCAAAATGCTAACAAAGCATCATGAGAGATGTAGTCCAAGACATCTGCAGTGCCGAAGGTTGCCTATGCCTGCTCTAGGGGTTCAAGGAGGGGAATGGTAACCCTCACTTTTTAATTAATACATTTCTAAAATTTCTAAGAGGAACAACAGGACCAGCACGCCACAGAGGAAAATATGTCCTGGAATTGTTATTTCATTGCAAATACAAGTATTTGCTAAAACCTCATATAAAAGTTTAAATAGATTAAACTATTTAATGTTTATATATATATATATATATATATATATATATATATATATTTTATATATTATTTTTTTTTACAGTTTAATCAAAACTTGACGTTTCACTTTTACCTTCATTTGACATCTAATACATTCATATAATTATTTCTTCATTCTCAAACAAAAAAAAATAAAAAAATAAAAATCAACATTTAAAGTTTTAAAGTGATAAAAAAAAAAAAGTGTTCTATATCCTCGACCATATTTCCGGATTCCGCTCACATTTGACGATCATAAAAAGTCATTAGAAACAGATCTAAATATCAATTGAAGAACGCAATGATATACAGTCGTCGTTAATCCCTTCATTTTTAAAATCCATGAATAAAAATTCATCATTTTTAAATACGCCGAGCCCATCAAGCAAGAACAAAAGCATATGCACAAAAGAGGTTTTAATAAATTTCAAAGCCCACAAGAGCCGGGGTCTCATTAAAATTATAAATTACACAAACACGGAAGGAAGATTTTTAACTGTGGTGCAGCTAAGCAGATTACAGCAAACCCCATGTTCCATCTGAGAACACATCATGGACTTCCCAGATGGGGGCTTGGAACGAAAAATAAAAAAAGACCAACCCTACAAGCCAAAGGAGAGAAAAAAAAACAAACCCTTGTGATCTTCCCACTCTGTTCAGCAGATGACAGCCAAATGTGTTGATTATTCTGTGTGCGCTGCTTATCTTCTCAAAGAATAAAAGAGAATGTAAAAAGGCAAAGTGATAGGATCTGTGGTGCGGGCGCTGTATGCCCTGTTCACATTACACTTTAATTAATTAAGCTAGTCTCATTCTGTACTTTAAACATCATTATTACCATTATACATCAACTGACAACTTCCTAGAGTCGACAGGGGTTGTCATTTGAATACTAGATATCTTTGTTTCTTGGCTAAATTATTGCATTTTCTAGAGAATAAAAAAGACATTTAAAAAAAAAAAAATAATAACCTTTAACAATGCTAAAAAGCTCACCTAGGATAACACTGAAACCCACACCAATGCTTCTTAGACTATGTTTACACTTCGGAATGTCCGCATGGAAAATCTCTGTGCCGACATTCTGAAAACTGAGGGCACCGGCATAATATTTCAAGTTTTTCCAAACGCTGGAGACGGCAGCTCCTGGCGTCATAGTCACGCCCCGATCCCTCAATGCAAGTCTATGGGAGGGGACTTGACTGCTTTCACGCCCCCTCCCATAGAGTTGCATTGAGGGGGCGGGGCGTGACATCATGTGGGGGTGGGACTATGACGTCACGAGCTCCCGGCACCGGCTCCAGTGTTCTGAACAATTTGTTCCAAGCGCTGAGCAGTGGAGTAACCCTTTAAGAACCACAGAGATCCCAAGCTGGAGTCAAAGGGGTATTCCAGGAAAAAAAATATATATATATATAATATTATATAAATTAATATATATATATATATATATATATATATATATCTACCTATCTATCTATCAACTGGCTCCAGAAAGTTAAACAGATTTGTAAATGACTTCTATTAAAAAAAATCTTAATCCTTTCAGTACTTATGAGCTTCTGAAGTTAAAGGAGTACTCTGGCGCGCACTTTTTTCCTTTTATCCCATCCAGGCTGCAAAATAAAAGAAAACACACTTTCTCTTACCTGCCAACGAGCCCCCGGAGCTCCGGTACAGGTGTTCGGTCCCTGGGCTGTATTCTTCTTACTTCCTGTTAGCCCGGCGACCGAACACCTGTACCGGAGCTCCGAGGGCTCGTTGGCAGGTAAGAGAAAGTGTGTTTTCTTTTATTTTGCAGCCCGGACGGGATAAAAGGAAAAATTGCGTGCAGGAGTACTCCTTTAAGGTTGTTCTTTTCTGTCTAAATCCCCTCTGATGACACCTGTCTCCGGAAACGCCCAGTTTTGAAGAGGTTGCTATGGGGATTTGCTTCTAAATTGGGCGTTTCCCGAGACAGGTGTCATCAGAGAGGATTTAGACAGAAAAGAACAACCTTAACTTCAGAAGCTCATAAGTACTGAAAGGATTAAGAATTTTTAATAGAAGTAATTTACAAATCTGTTTAACTTTCTGGAGCCAGTTGATATATATATATATATATATATATATATAAAAAAGCTTTTTCCTGGAATACCCCTTTAATACTTTTTGACAATTGTAACCGGTTGACAGATCTAAAAAAAAAAAATAAAAGAATTCTTATGATCCACGGGTGGTCAGCAATTTTTTGACTGAAGAGAGCTCCTAAGGTAGACACCTGCACCTTAAGAGTGGCCACCCTCAAACCTTTCTCAAGGCCCTTTTGAAAAAAGTTTAAGATAGCTGCTATGTTGGGCTTTTCAAAGTCTATATTAGAAAGGCCTACCCCCTTAAACTTCCTCCAGACTGTGACCACCAAGATGTACTTCAGAGTCTTTTTGCTGGCCTGAAGGGTGTCAATCACTGCTTCTGAGAGGCCCTTAGCTTTTAGGTTTAGGCTGAAGAACCAAGTCGTCAGGTGTAGACTTCACACTTCTGGATGTAGCAGCGGACCCTATATCAGGAGGTCCGGGACTTCTGAAAAGACCCAAGGGTCTGATACTGACATGGTCCTTAGGCAGGAGAACCACGCCCTCCGGGGCCAGAAGGGGGCAATCAGAATCACTCTTGCCCTGTCCTCCCTGATGACCCTAGGTATGAGCGCAAGTGGAGGAAAAGCATAAGCCAAATCTCACACCCATTTATGGGACAAGACATCTACTGCTAAAGGTCTGTCTGACAGGGAGAGGGAAATAACATTTATAAACTCACCTGTTCTGTCTGGTGGCAAATAAGTCCACCTGTGGAGTGCCCCACAGAGCTGAGATTTACGGAAAAACCTTCGGGTTCAACTGCTACTCTCCCTGCCGAGCCTGATGTCTGCTCAGGAAGTCTGCCCTGAAGTTTAGCTCTCCCTTCAAGTGAACAGCTGAGCTGGATTTCAAAATGAAAAAGTCATAGTTATACCCTGCCTATTAATTATGGATACAGTGTAGTGTTGTCTGAAAGTATCCTAATATCCTGATTTTTAATGGTGGGACCTAAAGTGTGCACGGTACAAACAATTGCTAACAACTCCTTATAGTTAGAGAAGGTATGCTTAAACTCCATATCCCAGGAACCCTGAAGGTCTTTATCCCCTGCATGGGCCCCCCCACCCCCAGGGACAAGCGTCAGCAGTGATCACCATGGCAAATTAATCTTCCAACCTACACCTATATTCAGGTTAAAGTCCACCAACCACCCTAGGGAAGAAATCACTGACTGGGGTAAAAGGATAACCTTCTCCAACCCCCCGGGACCCATCCCACCTATCCAAAATCTCTAACTGAAGGGACCTAGAGTGAAATTGGGCCCAGGGTACTGCAGGGATGGCAGAAGTAAAAAGGCCTAACAAGGACATCCCTTTCTTAGAGAAGTTTCTAAGCCTCCTAGAATTTCTATTAACTAAGGACTTTCGTTTGTTAATTCTCTGGGCGGGTAGAAAGGATTTTTGAAGTGTGGAGTCTAACAGAATCCCCGGAAAAAACTTTTTGCTGCGTAGGAGAGGATTTTTCCCAATTCACCAACCAACCAAGTTATTTGAGAACCTTTAACCCCTTAAGGACTCAGGGTTTTTCATTTTTTGCACTTTCGTTTTTTCCTCCTTACCTTTTAAAAATCATAACCCTTTCAATTTTCCACCTAAAAATCCATATTATGGCTTATTTTTTGCGTCGCCAATTCTACTTTGCAGTGACATTAGTCATTTTACCCAAAAATGCACGGCGAAATGAAAAAAAAAAATCATTGTGCGACAAAATCGAAAAAAAAAACACCATTTTGTAACTTTTGGGGGCTTCCGTTTCTACGCAGTGCATATTTCGGTAAAAATTACATCTTATCATTATTCTGTAGGTCCATACGGTTAAAATGATACCCTACTTATATAGGTTTGATTTTGTCGCACTTCTGGAAAAAATCATAACTACATGCAGGAAAATTTATACGTTTAAAAATGTCATCTTCTGACCCCTATAACTTTTTTATTTTTCCACATACAGGGCGGTATGAGGGCTCATTTTTTGCGCCGTGATCTGAAGTTTTTATTGGTATGATTTTTGTTTTGATCTGACATTTTGATCACTTTTTATTCATTTTTTAATGTTATAAAAAGTTACCAAAATACGCTTTTTTGGACTTTGGAATTTTTTTGCGCGTACGCCATTGACCGTACGGCTTAATTAATGATATATTTTTATAGTTCGGACATTTACGCACGCGGCGATACCACATATGTTTATTTATTTATTTTTTTACACAGTTTTATTTTTTTTATGGGAAAAGGGGGGTGATTCAAACTTTTATTAGGGAAGGGGTTAAATGACCTTTATTAACACTTTTTTTTTACTTTTTTTTTGCAGTGTTATAGGTCCCATAGGGACCTATAACACTGCACACACTGATCTCTCATCCTGATCACAGGCGTGTATTAACACGCCTGTGATCAGCATTATCGGCGCTTGACTGCTCCTGCCTGGATCTCAGGCACGGAGCAGTCATTCGTCAATCGGACACCGGGGAGGCAGGTAAGGGCCCTCCCGGTGTCCGGTCAGCTGTTTGGGACGCCGCGATTTTACCGCGGCGGTCCCGAACAGCCCGACTGAGCAGCCGGGTCACTTTCAGTTTCACTTTAGAAGCGGCGGTCAGCTTTGACCGCCGCTTCTAAAGGGTTAATACCGCACATCGCCACGATCGGCGATGTGTGGTATTAGCCGCGGGTCCCGGCCGTTGATTAGCGCCAGGACCGACGCGATATGATATCGCGGGAGCCGGCGCAGGACGTAAATATACGTCCTGCGTCGTTAAGGGGTTAAAGTGTAATCTAACCACGGCAGGGACCCGTGGCTAATAGCGTGCGGCACTGATCGTGGTGCTGTGCGCTATTAACCCTTTAGACGCGGCGCTCAAAGTTGATCACCGTGTCTAAAGTCAAACTAAACTACCCCTGGCTAGCTCAGCGGGCTGTTCAGGACTGCCGCGGTGAAATCGCGGCATCCCGCACAGTTGTAGGACAGCAGAAGGGTCCCCTTACCTGCCTCCTGGTGTCCGATTGCCGAATGACTGCTCAATGCCTGAGATCCAGGCATGAGCAGTCAAGCAGCAGAATCATTGATCATTGGTTTACTATGATAATCCATTGATCAATGTAAAAGATCAGTGTGTGCAGTGTAATAGCCCCCTATGGGAGCTATAACACTACAAAAAAATAAATAAATAAATAAAAGTTAAAGATCATTTAACCCCCTCCCTAATAAAAGTTTGAATCACCCCCCTTCCCCCCCCCATTTAAAAAAAACAAACAAAAAAAACAGTGTAAATAAAAATATAACGGAATCGCCACGTGCGGAAATGTCCGAGTTATAAAAATATATTGTTAATTAACCTGCACGTCAATGGCGTACACGCAAAAAAATTCCAAAGTCCAAAATAGTGCATTTTGTGTCACATTTTATATCATGAAAAAATGAATAAAAAGTGATCAAAAAGTCAGATCAATACAAAAATGGTACCGCTAAAAACCTCAGATCACAGCACAAAACATGAACCCCCATACCGCGCCATACGCAGAAAATTAAAAAAAAGTTATAGGGGTCAGAAGATGACAATTTTAAAACGTATACATTTTCCTGCATGTAGTTATGATTTTTTCCAGAAGTTCGACAAAATCAAACCTATATAAGTAGGATATCATTTTAACCGTATGGAACTACAGAATAAAGATAAGGTGTCATTTTTACCGAAAAATTTACTGCGTAGAAACGGAAGCCACTCAAAAGTTACAAAATGGTTTTTATTCTTCAATTTTGTATGAATGATTTTTTTTCCATTTCATCGTAGATTTTTGGGTAAAATGACTGATGTCATTACAAAGTAGAATTGGTGGCGCAAAAAACAAGCCATCATATGGATTTTTAGGTGCAAAATTGAAAGAGTTATGATTTTTTAAAGGTAAGGCAGAAAAAATTTAAGTGCAAAAACGGAAAACCCCCTGGTCTTTAAGGGGGTAGCCCCAGCCATTTCCCAAGCTCTCTTAAGGAATCCCTCTGCCTTCCTGTCCATCGGATCCTTAAGGGAACTTAAACCCTGGAAGGGTAATGCCCCTTTTTTGGTCACCTTAGCAATAGCAAGATCAATTTTGGGCACCTTATCCCAATACTTAGAGTCTGCAGGACCAAAGGGATACTTTCTTTTAATGGCCCTTGGTATAAAAGACTTTATCTGGGAAATCCCACTCTCTAGAAATTAATTGAGAGATAGTCCTGTGAACGGGAAAAAGTCTCCTCTTCTTACTTTCCAGTCCCTTAAACATAATGTCCTGGACTGATTTTTGTTCCTTTGTCTCTTGCATCCCCATGGACGATCTGAACGCCTTAATTAATTGGTCAGTGTCCTCCACCAAAAATAAGGATTTTCCTGTGGAATCATCATCTGATGACATAGAGCCATCCCCTGTAGGGATGTATATAGAGAAAAAAACCATCAGTATAGGGGAGACAAACGAAAAAAAGTAATTCAGGAAACCCAATGAATAAAACAATACCTGAATCAGAATTCACATCCAAAATCTATCCTTCTTCCTCCTCCACAACCACAGATGGAACAGAAGGAAGGACCACCGGCTGAGGGGTCGGGGTGGTACCAGGCATTAACCCCCTTATAGAAGCTTCAATTTGGTTCTTAACTAACTCATGCATCTGAGTATAGTTGGGGTCTCAGCTGCTATCACTCTGTTAGTACAAGCCGCACAATTTGGTCTCATAATCCGCGGCCAACCCAATTGTAAAAAATTAGAAGATATACTAGTGACAAGAAAAAATACCCATAATATAAGTACCGTATATACTCGAGTATAAGCCGAGTTTTTCAGCACGATTTTTCGTGCTGAAAACACCCCCCTCGGCTTATACTCTAGTGAACTCTCCACCCGCAGTGGTCTTCAACCTGCGGACCTCCAGAGGTTTCAAAACTACAACTCCCAGCAAGCCCGGGCAGCCATCTGCTGTCCGGGCTTGCTGGGAGTTGTAGTTTTGAAACCTCCGGAGGTCCGCAGGTTGAAGACCACTGCGGCCTTCGACATCATCCAGCCCCCTCTCACCCCCTTTAGTTCTGTACAGTACTCGCCTCCTCTCGGCGCTGGTCCGGTGCTGCAGGACTGTCCGGTGAGGAGGTCGTCCGGTGGGATAGTGGTTCCGGGCTGCTATCTTCACCGGGGAGGCCTCTTCTAAGCGCTTCGGGCCCGGCCCCAGAATAGTCACGTTGCCTTGACGACGACGCAGAGGTACGTTCATTACCAACGTACTTCTGCGTCATCGTCAAGGCAACGCCTCTATTCTGGGCCCGAAGCGCGGAGAAGAGGCGCCCCTGGTAAAGATGGCAGCCCGGAACCACTATCCCACCGGACGACCTCCTCACCGGACAGTCCTGCAGCACCGGACCAGCGCCGAGCGGAGGTGAGTACTGTACACAACTAAAGGGGGTGATGATTACAAGGGGATGATGAAGGGGGGTGTGGGATGATGATGAAGGGGGGTGGGGATGATGACAAGGGGATGATGAAGGGGGGGGTGTGGGATGATGACAAGGGGATGATGACAGGTGATGATGATGAGGGTCTGGATGATGACAGGCGGTGATGATGATGAGGATGTTAATGACGGGGGTCTGGATGATGACAGGGGGGGGATGATGTATTTCCCACCCTAGGCTTATACTCGCGTCAATAACTTTTCCTGGGATTTTGTGTTGAAATTAGGGGCCTCGGCTTATACTCGAGTATATACGGTATCTACCCAGACATGATGGGGGAGATTTATCAAAACTTGTCCAGAGGAAAAGTTGCCCATAGCAACCAATCAGCTCGCTTCTTTCATTTTTAACAAGGCCTCTGTGAAATGAAAGAAGTAATCTGATTGGGCAACTTTTCCTTTGCACAGGTTTTGATAAATCTCCCCAGATGTACCTGCACATAGTGCATTCCCTGTTCTTAGTTTTTTGGAGGCCTTTTTGGGGACATCACCCTAAATTAAAAATCAGACTAGCATTAGTAAAAGAAAAAAAAGGGGCATACAGCTTTAAAACATATGCAACCCTCACCCCTTCCGCCAGGTTACTACCGTGGATGGAAGTTTGGGAGAATCCATGTGATCCCGCTTGGAAGGTTCACCAGAAGCCCTCATCTTCAGAGATGTACCCCCCCCCCCCCTTGAAGTCTGCTAGCACAGCTTGCACGACTATCCAGCATGTACATAGGAGGCAGAAGTGAAGGAAAAGAATTTCCTTTTAAGCTTCGTGCTCTGCGATCACGTGACCTGGCGTCTGACGTCCCCTCTGGCCCGGACTTCCTCCTCCCAGTGCATAGCAAGAGAAGCCGGCTATGCCAGACCTGTCCCCACAGCGAGAAGCCACGGAACTCCAGCCAATGACCGGAACCCGCAATCCCCACTCCAGCAGCCTCCTGAGAACACCCAGGTGCGAATAAAACTATGCGCCACAGCCGGGCAGGATGCGTCAGCAGCCGCGGTATGCTTTAGCGAGGAAGGAGGGGGGGGGCGGCTCGAGATTTAATATATCAACTGGGGACATGCCAGACAAGCTACCAACCAGGAGCTAGTGGAGGCTCTAACCCTGACTTTGCAGGGACGCGACATCTAGGCCTCCTCACCGTCACAACATCCCCATCAGGGACATGGACTGTTCCAGGCTTCCCATGGGGACAGGAAACCACTGAGGCTATGGAGGGTAGTGCTTCCTTTTGTGCTCTAGGTTTCCTGGGGGAGGAGTCCATCTCTCTGGTGGTGCTGTTGTGATGGTGTTTTTTTTTTTTTTTTTTTTTTTTTAACTATTGGGGGTGTGGGAGGAGTTTACCACTGATTCCCAGACAAATATTTGGTGGTAACTGCACATTATTAAAAAAAAAAAAATCCTACTGTTTTTAAATGATACATTTTTATAAGTTATTTTATGGTGGACAATACACTGAAAGACAATTGGTGTAAAATGGGCAGTTTACTAGTTTCCTGTTCTTGATACAACCCAGAAACACAGCTACATTATAAATCTATCCAAAATTAAGTTGTGTGTCCAAGACACAACCAACAGCTAATCTGACAGTACTGGTAAACTCCCTCCTAGGGGTATGTTCACACTGAGGAGAATAATGAGGAAAAGCTGAAACCCTCAATGGACGATCCCGACTAAGGATTTATTTTCTGCTTCAAGAATTTCCATGTCACTAGCGATTCTCTATGATATTGTGTGATGACCACAATCCTATCGGATGAAGGCTCTGGTCTAGTGCTGAAACCTCTTTACTACAGAGTAATTGGTTCCTTTGAAGACCCCGCCATATGCCCTATTAGGGAATGAGGATATATCATAATGGATCCCCGACACAGGACTCCGCCCCCCCCCCCCCCCTGAATGCCACTGATGACCGGGCAGTTTTCTAACTGTGTTTACAAGGATTTCCGGGATTCAAGAACAAAAATGGTTGACGTAAATGATAGCACGGATAATACTTTTTAAAGAAAACAGCCGGGAGATTTTATGGCAGATGAAACTTGGCGCTAAATAATCCCCATTTGAGCCAGAGAGGAAACAATATATTAAATCTATACATTAAAGGGGTACTCCACTGGGAAAAAAAAAATCTTTTAAATCAACTGGTGCCAGAAAGTTAAACAGATTTGTAAATTACTTTTATTTTTTAAAAAAATTCTTAATCCTTCCAATACTTATCAGAGCAGTTCATTTCTTTTATTTATTTATTTTCTAACTAACCACGGTGCTCTCTGCTGACACATCTGTCCATTTTAGGATCTGTCCAGAGCAGGAGAGGTTTGCTATGGGGATTTGCTCCTACTCTGGACAGTTCCTAATTTAGACAGAGGTGTCAGCAGAGAGCACTGTGGTCAGACAGAAAGGAAATTCAAAAAGAAAATAACTTCCTCTGGAGCATATAGAAGCTGATAAGTACAGGAAGGATTAAGATTTTTTAATAGAAGTAATTTACAAATCTGTTTAACTTTCTGGCACCAGTTGATTTATAATTTTTTCCCCACCAGCGGAGTACCCCTTTAAACACACAAAAGGAGAATACTAACAAAAAAAACAAAAAAAAACACAACAAGAATAAAATCAAATTGTCAATCCAAGGTCCAGCTTTCTGGGCTCCCTATATGCCTGAAGCAGTTAGGGGCACATCTTATCACAGCAGATCAGACTTTCAGGCAGATAAGTTTAAAGAAGCATCCTAGGTTTTGTTTCTCGGTCCATATCATGCACACCCACTATCACTGGTCATACAGCACCATTTGTTTTATTCCAGCACAGCTGCATCTATGCGTTTCATTACTTGGTCATGTGATCACCAGTCTGACTCCCCAAGTCTTCCAGTGCTTAATGTGTCAGAACAGGATGTCTTGTGGTTCTCACTTGCTGTGGACAACAGAATGACATTACCAACTACCAGACCCCTCCCAGCTCCATCTGCTATCTCTATGGTATCAAGATATTTAGTAGATATGTACCTTCTCTGAGGCTGTTTTGTTTGCTGTGTTTTACCTGTGATTTTCCTAACATTGTTTATATTTTACCCCAATTGTGTATATTACGGTAAAAATGTGTCATTTTTACCACAATTAAGGGGAAAAAACAGAAGAAACAGCCAAAATGTACTAAAACAAGTAAAATAAATAAATAAATAAATACTATAAAAAAGTGCAAACACAGCCTAAAGAATTCAAAAATTAAAAGGGGTAATCCACTGGCCAGCGTTCTGAAGTAAATGCTCCGAACGCTGTTTTCGCACTTCTGGGGTCGGCCTGTCCCTTGTGACGTTACGGCCATGCCACCTCAATGCAAGTCAATGGGAGAGGGGCGTAACGGCTGTCACGCCCCCTTGCATTG
The DNA here is from genome assembly GCF_029499605.1 of Hyla sarda. NCBI lineage: Eukaryota > Metazoa > Chordata > Amphibia > Anura > Hylidae > Hyla > Hyla sarda. Next base: position 226,786,516 of record NC_079194.1, on the reverse strand, counting down.
AGGGGCATGGCCATGACATCACGAGGGGTGGGGCTGACCCCGCAGCACGAAAACAGTGTTTGGAGCATTTACTTCAGAACGCTGGCCAGTGGAGTACCCCTTTAACTTATGGCTATGTTCACACAATGGAATTTCTGTACGGAATTCCGCAGCAGTGGACTTCAATGGGACTCTGCTGTGCTGTTTACATAGCAGATGTTTTCGCCACGGAAATTCTAATTCTTGTGTCCACAGAAAGAATATTCTTTCTGCAGACCTTGCATGGAAATGCATTGCAGTCTATGAGACGATGCTTTTCCGAGTGGTTCTAGCACTGGTATGTTGTGCCGGCACTCTGCTGTCGGTGGAATGTCCGCACAGATATTTTCTGTGCAGACATTCCCCTGTGTGAACATAGCCTATCAGACACTTATCCACAGGATAGGGAATAAGTGTCTGATTGCAGGGGGTCTGACCACTTGGGCTCCCCGTGATCTCCTGTATGGGGCCATTACTACTTCCCATCCTCACCTTTGTGAACATGGGCAAGTGATGGCCCCTCAGCCAATCACTGACCATAGCAATGTACCGCCTCAGCCTGTGAATAGATGATTGGGCTGTCACTGGAGTGTGCCGAGAAATTGTAAGTAGGACGAGTTCCTGTGGATAGGGAATAGTTAAAGGGGTACTTCGGTGAAAACCTTTTTTCTTTTAAATCAACTGGTGGCAGAAAGTTAAACATATTTGTAAATTACTTCTATTAAAAAAAAATCTTAATCCTTCCAGTACTTATTAGCTGCTGAATGCTACATAGGAAATTCCTTTCTATGCAACCATGCATAGCAGATGTATTCTAGGGGCAGCATGGTGGCTCAGTGCTTAGCACTGCTGCCTTGCAGTGCTGGGGACTTGGGTTCAAATCCCACTAAGGACAACAATAAATAAAGTGTTATTATTATTATAATAACGTCAGCAGAGAGAACTGTGCTCGTGATGTCATCAGAGAGCATTCCAAAAAGAAAATAAAGGTAAAAATCAGTACATGCAATGTTATAGCCCCCCTGCATGTAGTTATGATTTTTTTTCAGTAGTAATACAAAATCAAACCTATATAAGTAGGGTATCATTTTAACCGTATGGACCTAGAGAATAAAGATAGGAAAAATGTACTACGTAGAAACGGAAGCCCCCAAAAGTTACAAAATTGCTTTTTGTTTCAATTTTGTCGCACAATGATTTTTTTTTCCATTTCGCCGTAGATTTTTGGTAAAATGACTCATGTCATTACAAAGTAGAATTGGTGGCGCAAAAAATAAGCAATAATACAGATTTTTTGGTGCAAAATTGAAAGAGTTATGATTTTTTAAAGGCAAGGAGGAAAAAACGAAAGTGCAAAAAAGAAAAACGCCTGGTCCTTAAGTTCCCCGGAGTCTCCCTTTAATAAAACATCAATTTTGATTATAGGCCAAATCGCTTTCCCCACAAAGCAATATTTCTCAAAAAAAAAAAAATTACTTTGAAATAGAAAATGCATCAAAATTGCGCATAGTGTGAACTGACCTTAACCCACTCGAGATCACCTGGGTAAACTCCAGCAGTAATTTAACTCCTCATGGGAAATGTAGGCTGTGTCACATAATCCCATTAGTGAAGGAATTGCAAACCAAAATGGAGCCAATCTTATGCCTGACACACAAGCAAAAAGAGGTAAGCACAAGGTATACACAAGAACCTAAACATTGTTTACTAATAGCTGATGCTGCACATTGGATTTTGGCAGAAAATTTAGCATGTTTAATTTTCCGGCAGAATCCGCCAGAGCTTATTTCCGAGTTCCGCAGACATCAGCACCAAATCTACATAATTTCTGCTCCATGCAGATTTTGGATCCACAGAGGAAGTTAAAGGGATACACGCACCTAGACATCTTATCCCCTATCCAAAAGGTTAGTGGATAAGACGTCTGATCGCAGGGGTCCGGCACTGGGGACCCCCGCAATCTCTCCTGCAGCACCCACTTGTCATCAGCTACATAGAGCGAAGATCACTCCGTGGCTGATGACTCATGATACAGGGGCCAGAGTATGGTGATGTCACGGCTCCGCCCCCTCGTGACATCACACCCCGCCCCCTCAATGCAAGCCTATAGGAGGGGCGTGACAGACGCCACGCCCCCCCATAGACTTTCATTGAGGGGGGGCGGGGTGTGATATCACGAGGGGGCGGAGCCGTGACATCACCATACTCTGGCCCCTGTATCATGAGTCATCAGCCACGGAGTGATCTTCGCTCTATGTAGCTGATGACAGGTGGGTGCTGCAGGAGAGATTGCGGGGGTTCTCAGCGGTGGGACCCCCCACGATCAGACATCTTATCCCCTAACCTTTGGATAGGGGATAAGATGTCTACGGGCAGAGTACTCCTTTAAGTGTATGTTCTGACTATTATGAACGGAATCTCCACTCGCAAAATTCCATGAGTGGAGATTCCATCTGGCGGCCGCCGACGAAATATTTCGGCGGCAGGACAGCGCGGAACTGCACACCATTGACTGCTATGCAGTGCTCGCGGACTTCCGCGCTAAGAAAGAACATGTCTGCTGCTGAAACGCTGCAGTGTGAATGGGTCTTCCGTAGACCGCAATGTTAGGAGTTTATGCCGCAGAATTCTGATGCGCAATTCAGTGCACGGAATTCCTTGCTAATTATGTAGTTTGAACATTCCCTTAAGGTACGGACACACAGGGCGGATTCCCTTCAGATTTTATACACAAAACTTCTGTGCAGAAAATCCACAACATTTACCGTAACCGCAAAGCTTGAATAAGCTTTTCAAATTCAGTGGAGACTGATTTAAACCAACTATCGTGCAGAGAAAGTGTATGTTAACATGGGTTGAGTACCTTGCGGACTTGTTTCCAGCTGCAATTACAGATTTTGTACAGAGGAAGAGGGGGTGCAGTTGCCCATGGCAACCAATCAGATTTCTTCTTTCATTTTTTCACAGGTCTATTCAAAAACAAAAGCAGCAATTGGATTGGATGCCATAGGCAACTGCACCAGTCCTCTCCAAAGGTTTATAAATCTCCCCCTTTGTGCAGATCTGCAGTAAATCCACAATAAGGCCAGGTTCACATGGGTGAAAAATCTGCCGAATGTCCACACTCCACACATGATTAACTGGCAGGCGCTAGGAACCGCTCGGAAAGGAGTCGTCTCAAACAGCAAAGCATTTCCATGCAGACTCTGCAGAAAGAACAGACATGACTATTCTTTCTGCAGATGCCGGATTTAGAATTTCCACAGCAGAAACATCTGGCCCAGAAATTCTGCCGTGTGAACAGTGCAGCAGAATCCTATTGAAATCAATGGGACTCTGCTGCCACTGCGGAATGTTCGTGCAGAATATTTATGCAGAATACCGCCGTGTGAACATAGCCTAAGGCTAAGTTTCCACTTTTTTTTCTTTTCTGGCAGTTTTTGGAAAACTGCCACTGCACTTTCGGCAAAGGAAAATATGTGGCACACCCCACTGAAGTTAATAGGGTCTTAGGTGGACTTTCCACAGTGGAAATTCTGCAGGCAAAAATTTGCTGTGGACAGCCCACAGAGACCAGCTCCTATTCAATCTCTCAGCAGGAAACACGCTGCAAGTTCGCAAGCAAATCTGCCAGTATGAATGCAGCCTTATGGGTTTACTACAGATCCGCCCAAAATCTGTAACTGTACACTGAAATACATTAACATCTCTCTGTAAAATATCAGCATAATTGTCCCTAGATGTGTATAAACTAGGGATCCACCGATATTGATTTTTTAGGGCCGATACCGATAATAAGTGAACTTTGAGGCCGATAGCTGATAACTTATACTGATATTCCGGTATAAATTATCGGCTATTCCCCCCGCCCCCCAGAAGCCGCTGCAGATCAATGATTTAAAGCAGGTGCTTAAAATCAATGAACTGCAGCGGCTTTTGCGGGGCCAGAGACCACGGCTGCCACCCACTTCTCTCCCCCTGCCTGTCCTGGGGGCCTCCCTAGTCCAACCACCACTGCCACAGCAGCTCCCCCCCCCCCCCCCCCCACCTATCCTCTGGCCAGAGACCACCGCCGCCCACTTCTCTCCCCCTGCCGATCCTGAGTCCAACCACCGCCGCCGCCCCCCCATTGCCTCCCCCATCCCTGGTTTTATAATTACCTGTTCCCGGGGTCCGCGCTACTTCTGGCTCCGGCGGCGTCCTGAGCTGTCACTGTGCGCACTGATGGTGACGTCGAGTTGAGGACGTCACTCGTCATTGCGCAGCGCACAGTAAACGCGCAGGACGCCTCAGGAGCCAGAAGTAGCGCGGACCCCGGGAACAGGTAACTATAACACCGGGAATGGGGGATGCAATGGGGCGGCGGCGGCGGTCTCTGTCCAGGGGCGGGGTATTATGGACATATTGGCAAGGTAATTGCCGATACCGATAATGTCCAAAATCGTGGATATCGGCCGATAATATCGTCCAAACCGATAATCGGTCGATCCCTAGTATAAACCCCACAAAATTAGGAGTAATGTGGCACTGCTGAACTAATGCAGATTTTCCATTGCAGGGGAGAATGATTGGGCATGTTGGATTTTAAAGGGGTACTCTGGTGGAAAACTTTATTTTTTTTTTTAACTCAACTGGTGCCAGAAAGTTAAACAGATTTGTAAATGACTTCTATTATAAAATATTAATCCTTCCAGTACCTATTAGCGGCTGTCTGCCCACAGTGCTCTCTGCTGACACCTCTGTCAATTTCAGGAACTGTCCAGAGCAGGAGAAAATCCCCATAGCAAACCTATGCTGCTCTGGACAGTTCCTGACATGGACTGAGGTGTCAGCAGAGAGCACTGTGGTCGTGACAGAAAAGACATCCAAAAAAAAAAAAAAATTTCCTCTGTAGTATTCAGCAGCTGATAAGTACTGGAAGGATTAAGATTTTTCAATAGAAGTAATTTACAAATCTATAGCAGCAAAGAGAAAGCACACAAACCAGCACTCCCCCACTCACTACCCTACTAATTTACAAATCTGTTTCACTTTTTGGCACCAGTTGATTTAAAAAAATAAAAAATGTTTTCCACCGGAGTACCCCTTTAACTGCTCAAGCCACTAGGGGACATGTGGTGGATAGTGATAACCTTAAAGGGGTTCTCCGCTGCAAACATCTTATCCCCTAGCTAAAGGGCGCAGCACCCAGTTTTTTGACGCACAGAGCAAACTCCGCTCCGTGCTCGATGACTGGCGATGCGGCCGTCACGCCCCCTCCATTCACTTCTATGGGAGGAGGCGTGACAGCTACGTCATAGCAGTCACGCCTCCTCCCATTGAAATGAATGGAGGGGGCGTGGCGTGGCTTCCGCGTTCTTGACGCCACCCCTGCAGAGTTCGCTCTGTGTGCCGAATGACGGGGTGCTGCGACGGAGATCCCCTTTGGATAGGGGATAAGATGTTTGCGGCGAAGTACCCCTTTAAAGGGGTACTCCGCTGCTCAGCATTTGGAACAAACTTCCGAACACTGGAGCCGGCGCCGGGAGCTCGTGATGTCATAGCCCCAACCCCTCGATGCAAGTCTATAGGAAGGGGGGGGGGGGGGTGTGAAAGGGTTTTTCTTTCCTTTTTACATTAGAGAGAAGCTATCGTTTGACGTGAAGAGTCTAAATATGCCTGAATTAGTCATTAGGGCGGAGCCTAGAGAGGACCATGACCAATCAGATTCAGTGTTGTTGAGCAGGTAAAGAGAGTTAATGGACCCCTAAGACAGTGTGTGCCTCCAGATGTTGCAAAACTACAACTCCTAGCATGCTGGGAGTTGTCGTTTTGCAACACCTGGAGGCACCCTGGTTGGGAAACACTGGTCTAGGAATACTCCTGAGCAGCTATTGTGGAGCCTAAGTATCCCATGTATACATGAGGAGTGAAGAGAATCCACCTTAATTGGGTCTATTGTTCTCTGTTTTCAGCCACTTGTCTTGTCCCCATGGTCACATTGCTGCACTTATATACTGTGTATATATATATATATATATATACCTTGCCCCTAGAGTGTACTGCTCCTTTAAGACATAGCAATATAATAGGAAGGTAAATCATGGCGGTGAGGGGAGACACAGCACGTACCCTAAGTGCTGACACCCCCCGACACCTCCATAATAAACCATTCACCTACTCACCGGCTAAAAGTCAAAGATGTTATGAGGCCGGACTCCAGACTCCGCTCCCAGGCACTCCTCTAATAAAGCAGCTCCTGATTGGCTGGCTGGCCACACTCTCTCCATCTGATTCGCCGCCGTGACGTCACGCTTTCCCACAGTGCAGCGCGCTGTTGACGGGGTGAAGCAACATGGCGGCGCCCGGTATTCGCGGCGTGAGTGATGGAGCGATGGCTGCACCGGGGGCTGAGACAAGTTTCCGGAGGAAGGTGCGGGGAAAGCTCCCGGCCATTAGAGGAACCCGGCCCTCCGTGCAGAACGGGCAGCTCCTCGTGTCCACCGGGGTCCCCTCTCTGGATCACATCCTAGGTGTGTGGAGGGTACAGGGCATCATAGCGGTGCTATAGGTGTATAGTGACTGCCATCCCTGTATTGTGCTGTATGATCTACATTGTAACCTTTATAGTTTACTGTAGTGTTCCCCAGCCTGTGGCTGCCTATTTGTTACAGAACTACAACTCCCAGCATGCCCGGTAAGCCAAAGGTTGTCAGGGCATACTAGAAGTTGTAGTTTTGTAACACACAGTGTTCTAGATGAATTACCACCTACTTATACACTGTAAGGCTGGGTTCACACCACGATTTTGCTATACGGTTCCCGTATCAGGTTTTTGATGAAAAACTGATTCCTCAAAACCGGACTAAACTGTATCAAAACGTGTGTACAAATTTTCACCCATATACAGTTAAAAACCTTATAGGGTTTAAAAAATATGATGTCCGGTTGCATCTGTTTTTATGAAAAAAAAAGTATAAGTTTTTAACTTTTCACTCAATGATGAATAAAGTTTCACTTGTTTGATTGAAATTCCAAGAAAAAAACTGTGCAAAGTCAAAAACCGTATGGTGAAAACTGGATGGAACCATACGCACAAATAGTTGTGTATGGTTCCCATTGACTCCCATGTTAAAAAACCAAAACAAAACATATACGGTTTAAGTTTTTCACCCGGACCAAAAACTGTGCTAGACTACGGTTTTTGGTACGAGAAAAAAAACGGACAAAACCTTACAGGATTCAAAACGGAAATAATCTGATGCATCTTTTGGCATACGGTTTTCCATGTGGTTTTCACATAGAAAACGTATACTGGAACTGTATTGCAAAAAATGTGGTGTGAATGCACCCTTAGGCTGGGTTCACACCACGTTTTTGCAATACACTTCCCGTATCAGGTTTTTGGGAAAAAAAAAAACTGATTTCTCAAAACTGTACTAAACCGTAATATAACGTGTGTACAAACATTAAGCCGTATACGGTTTGAAAAATGATGTCCAGTTGCATCCATTTTTCTCTTTTTAAGAAAAAAAATAAATAAGTTTTTAACTTTTCACTCCATTATGAATAAAGTTTCACTTGTTTGAAATTCCAAGACAAAAAATTGCAAAGTCGAAAGCCAAATGGAACCGTACGCACATATGGTTCTGTACGGTCCCCATTGACTCCATGTTTAAAAAAAAAAATATATATATATGGTTTTTCACCCGGACCAAGTACCGTGGTAGGCTACGGTTTTGGATACGAGGAATAAACTGACACAACAGGATGCATAATTTGGCATATGGTTTGTAATGGAGTAAATGCATACGGTTTTCACATTGAAAATGTATACGGGAACTGTATTACAAAAACAAGGTGTGAACCCAGCCTAAGCCAAGACAAATGAATAGATGTGGGTTTAATCTTGCACAATTTGTTGGTGCAAAGCACTAGGTCCAGATGCAGTCCAACAATACAAATCAAAGAAATGAAAAGGCTGCACTCACCAATTGGGCTTTATTCCCTCCAAAACAGGGCGGGGGAATACAAGCGGGGAGAGCCAGACGATGCGCTGCTAGTGCAAAACACGTGTCGCTCCTCACTAGCACCTGTAAGTGTAGGTGGAATAAAGCACAAATAGAAGAATTGGTGAGTGCAGCCTTTTCATTTATTTGATTCGTAGTTTTGTGCATATATCTATACATACAGTATATAGGACACATCTGCAGTGCATAGATCTATACATACAGTGTATAGGACACATCTGCAGTGCATAGATCTATACATACAGTATATAGGACACGTCTGCAGTGCATAGATCTATACATACAGTATATAGGACACGTCTGCAGTGCATAGATCTATACAAACAGTATATAGGACACGTCTGCAGTGCATAGATCTATACATACAGTATATAGGACACGTCTGCAGTGCATAGATCTATACATACAGTGTATAGGACACGTCTGCAGTGCATAGATCTATACATACAGTGTATAGGACACGTCTGCAGTGCATAGATCTATACATACAGTGTATAGGACACGTCTGCAGTGCATAGATCTATACATACAGTGTATAGGACACGTCTGCAGTGCATAGATCTATACATACAGTGTATAGGACACGTCTGCAGTGCATAGATCTATACATACAGTGTATAGGACACGTCTGCAGTGCATAGATCTATACATACAGTGTATAGGACACGTCTGCAGTGCATAGATCTATACATACAGTGTATAGGACACGTCTGCAGTGCATAGATCTATACATACAGTGTATAGGACACGTCTGCAGGGCATAGATCTATACATACAGTGTATAGGACACGTCTGCAGGGCATAGATCTATACATACAGTGTATAGGACACGTCTGCAGGGCATAGATCTATACATACAGTGTATAGGACACGTCTGCAGGGCATTGATCTATACATACAGTGTATAGGACACGTCTGCAGTGCATAGATCTATACATACAGTGTATAGGACACGTCTGCAGTGCATAGATCTATACATACAGTGTATAGGACACGTCTGCAGTGCATAGATCTATACATACAGTGTATAGGACACGTCTGCAGTGCATAGATCTATACATACAGTGTATAGGACACGTCTGCAGTGCATAGATCTATACATACAGTGTATAGGACACGTCTGCAGTGCATAGATCTATACATACAGTGTATAGGACACGTCTGCAGTGCATAGATCTATACATACAGTATATAGGACACATCTGCAGTGCATAGATCTATACAAACAGTATATAGGACACGTCTGCAGTGCATAGATCTATACATACAGTATATAGGACACGTCTGCAGTGCATAGATCTATACATACAGTATATAGGACACGTCTGCAGTGCATAGATCTATACATACAGTATATAGGACACGTCTGCAGTGCATAGATCTATACATACAGTATATAGGACACGTCTGCAGTGCATAGATCTATACATACAGTATATAGGGCACGTCTGCAGTGCATAGATCTATACATACAGTGTATAGGACACGTCTGCAGTGCATAGATTTATACATACAGTGTATAGGACACGTCTGCAGTGCATAGATTTATACATACAGTGTATAGGACACGTCTGCAGTGCATAGATCTATACATACAGTGTATAGGACACGTCTGCAGTGCATAGATCTATACATACAGTGTATAGGACACGTCTGCAGTGCATAGATCTATACATACAGTGTATAGGACACGTCTGCAGTGCATAGATCTATACATACAGTGTATAGGACACGTCTGCAGTGCATAGATCTATACATACAGTGTATAGGACACGTCTGCAGTGCATAGATCTATACATACAGTGTATAGGACACGTCTGCAGTGCATAGATCTATACATACAGTGTATAGGACACGTCTGCAGTGCATAGATCTATACATACAGTGTATAGGACACGTCTGCAGTGCATGGATCTATACATACAGTGTATAGGACACGTCTGCAGTGCATGGATCTATACATACAGTGTATAGGACACGTCTGCAGTGCATGGATCTATACATACAGTGTATAGGACACGTCTGCAGTGCATGGATCTATACATACAGTGTATAGGACACGTCTGCAGTGCATGGATCTATACATACAGTGTATAGGACACGTCTGCAGTGCATGGATCTATACATACAGTGTATAGGACACGTCTGCAGTGCATGGATCTATACATACAGTGTATAGGACACGTCTGCAGTGCATGGATCTATACATACAGTATATAGGACACGTCTGCAGTGCATGGATCTATACATACAGTATATAGGACACGTCTGCAGTGCATAGATCTATACATACAGTATATAGGACACGTCTGCAGTGCATAGATCTATACATACAGTGTATAGGACACGTCTGCAGTGCATAGATCTATACATACAGTGTATAGGACACGTCTGCAGTGCATAGATCTATACATACAGTGTATAGGACACGTCTGCAGTGCATAGATCTATACATACAGTGTATAGGACACGTCTGCAGTGCATAGATCTATACATACAGTGTATAGGACACGTCTGCAGTGCATAGATCTATACATACAGTGTATAGGACACGTCTGCAGTGCATAGATCTATACATACAGTGTATAGGACACGTCTGCAGTGCATAGATCTATACATACAGTGTATAGGACACGTCTGCAGTGCATAGATCTATACATACAGTGTATAGGACACGTCTGCAGTGCATAGATCTATACATACAGTGTATAGGACACGTCTGCAGTGCATAGATCTATACATACAGTGTATAGGACACGTCTGCAGTGCATAGATCTATACATACAGTGTATAGGACACGTCTGCAGTGCATAGATCTATACATACAGTGTATAGGACACGTCTGCAGTGCATAGATCTATACATACAGTGTATAGGACACGTCTGCAGTGCATAGATCTATACATACAGTGTATAGGACACGTCTGCAGTGCATAGATCTATACATACAGTGTATAGGACACGTCTGCAGTGCATAGATCTATACATACAGTGTATAGGACACGTCTGCAGTGCATAGATCTATACATACAGTGTATAGGACACGTCTGCAGTGCATAGATCTATACATACAGTGTATAGGACACGTCTGCAGTGCATAGATCTATACATACAGTGTATAGGACACGTCTGCAGTGCATAGATCTATACATACAGTGTATAGGACACGTCTGCAGTGCATAGATCTATACATACAGTGTATAGGACACGTCTGCAGTGCATAGATCTATACATACAGTGTATAGGACACGTCTGCAGTGCATAGATCTATACATACAGTGTATAGGACACGTCTGCAGTGCATAGATCTATACATACAGTGTATAGGACACGTCTGCAGTGCATAGATCTATACATACAGTGTATAGGACACGTCTGCAGTGCATAGATCTATACATACAGTGTATAGGACACGTCTGCAGTGCATAGATCTATACATACAGTGTATAGGACACGTCTGCAGTGCATAGATCTATACATACAGTGTATAGGACACGTCTGCAGTGCATAGATCTATACATACAGTGTATAGGACACGTCTGCAGTGCATAGATCTATACATACAGTGTATAGGACACGTCTGCAGTGCATAGATCTATACATACAGTGTATAGGACACGTCTGCAGTGCATAGATCTATACATACAGTGTATAGGACACGTCTGCAGTGCATAGATCTATACATACAGTGTATAGGACACGTCTGCAGTGCATAGATCTATACATACAGTGTATAGGACACGTCTGCAGTGCATAGATCTATACATACAGTGTATAGGACACGTCTGCAGTGCATAGATCTATACATACAGTATATAGGAAACAGATCTATAACTGTACACAACACACACAGTAAACAGTTCTATAATACTACAGTATTCACAACATATCTATAATGCATGTATAAGTGCAGTATATAGGACATATGAACATTAAATAGATCTATAGCATACAGTAAGTACAGTAAGTAGATCTATACCATACAGTACATTAGGAATGTGTGCAATAAATAAATCTAAAGCTTACAATATATACAAAATGCATTAAAGGAGATATGCTCGGTCTCCGCTTCGTGCGGTGGTCAACACATGCTATCTGGCCAGCAAGCTGGGGCCCTGTACAGGAGATTGCGGGGCGCCCCAGCGGTTGGACCCCCCGCGATCTGAAACTGATCCCCTATCCTTTGGATAGGGGATACGTTTTTCACCACTGGACTACCCCTTTAAATGGGCACTGTCAGATACAAAAACTTTTGATATGTTGTAAATTATGCAAAACCAATAGGTTTTGCAATTGCTTTCATTAGAACATTTTCAGTATTTCCTACTTAAAAAGCCAGTCAACAACTGCCCCTCCTGCCTGCTCTGACATATACTTGTCCTGCTGTGTCCATGTGTCATCACCTATGTCATGGTCACACTTCCTTGATTGACAGCTGTGAGTGCAGGACCCTCAGCTGGAGGAAAAATCCTCCCACTGTCAACTTGTGTCGCGCTACTGTCAGTGAGGACAAGCTGGGAGTTGTAGTTTTGCTAATGCTAGGGGAGATGTGAGCAGACAGCATGCTGAGGGAGGGGGCGGAGACCTGCACAGTGAGGCCACGCCCCCTCCCTTTGAGAGGAATTCAGACTAGTGAGCTAAATTAAAAGTGTAAAATAAATAAATAAATAAAGGTGATAGACACATAAAAATTAGATGTACATGGTCAGGATTAGGTACTGAGTGATATATAATTTTTTTTTTTTTTTTGTTGGATCTGACGGGTACACTTTAAGTAAAATGATCCATACCATACAGCAGTGTTTCCCAACCAGTGTGCCTGCAGCTGTTGCAAAACTAAAACTTCCAGCATGCCCTGACAGCCTTCGGCTGTCTGGGCATGCTGGGAGTTGTAGTTTTGAAACAGCTGAAGGTACACTGGTTGGGAAACACTGCCATACAGAATAATATATTGGGGATCGACCAATTATCAGTTTGGCCGATATTATCTGTCGATATTCACGATTTTGGACGTTATCGGTATTAGCAATTACCTTGCCGATAATGCCCCGCACCGCCCCCTACCGCTGCTGACACATTGCCTCCCCCATCACCGGTTTTATAATTACCTGTTCCCGGGGCCCAGGGTCTGGGCTACTTCTGGCTCCTGCGTTACGCTGTGCTCTGCGCAATGACGGGTGAGGTCCTCAACGCAGTGACAATGCAGGACACCGCCGGAGCCAGAAGTAGCGCAGACCCCGGGAACAGGTAATTATAAAACCGGGGATGGGGGAGGCAATGTGGCAGCCGCGGTGGTTGGACTAAGGACCGGCAGGGGGAGAGAAGCGGGTGGTGGCGGCGGTCTCTGGGCCCACAAAAGCCGCTGCAGTTCATTGATTTAAAGTGCCCGCTTTAAATCAGTGATCTGCAGCCGCTTCTTCGGGGCCGGGGGGAGGGTGGAGAAATAGCGATAATTTATTCCGATATTCCGGTATAAGTTATCGGCCTGAAAGGCCACAGATTATCGGTATCGGTAGATCCCTAATATATATTTATTTATGGCACATCCACGATGCATAGATCCATACCATAGAGTATATCAGACATCTGTACAGTAAGTCCATGTCTCACATTATTTGTTTCTATTAATAAATAATGTGAGAGAACAGTGTTGCACGACATGATCATAATAACATCATGGGATATAATAACTCTGAAAGTCCAAAGTCTTGTTAAATTCAACCGGCAGAAAGATCTGTATGCACAGGTTATGTGCATGTACTTTTAGTTGTAGCCCCAGAGGTAAATCTGCACCAAAATCCGCATGATTTGGTAATGTATTGTGTTATGTGGATTTCCCTGCCGAAATGATCTGGCGTAACATTGATGCAGGTGAAACCTGAAGACCTGGCGTGTGGTATCATGGGTGATAGGCCATTTTATAGTATAAAAAAGGACTATGGAGAGATTTATCCAAACCTGTCTAGAGGAAAAGTTGCAATCAGATGGCGTCTTTCATTTTTCACAGGACCTTTCAAATATGAAAGCAGCGATCTGATTGGTTGCTATGGGCAACTTAGCAACATTCCTCTGGACAGATTTTGATAAATCTCCCCCTATGGGTGGGATTAATGCAGCTTTGTGCAGAGGGTTAGTGGATCAGTTGTCAGTAGCAACCAATTAGATCCAGCTTTCATTTTTTAGGTTTTAATTTGGTTGCTATGGGCAACTGCTCCACTGTTTTCTTTGCACATGATATGTCTGTTAGTCTATACATTTTTATTCATCCTTTTAGCTGTTTCTGCTTTTTCTTCACAGGTGGTGGTCTTGCTGTTGGAACACTACTCCTAATAGGTTAGTACTACCATAAAGTGTCTAATTAGAGTTGCCATAATCAGGAATGACACGACTGATTTGCTTGCTGTTGACTTGGACTTAAAGGAGAACTACGGGATTGAACATTTTATCCCCTATCCTAAGGATAGGGGATAAGTTTCAGATCGCGGGGGGTCCGACCGCTGGGCCCCCCCACGATCTCCCGTACAGGGGCGCGGCTCTCTGCATAGAGAGCGCGTGTCGACCACCGCACGAGGCGGCGGCTGACACGCGCCCTCCATTTACTGCTATGGGAGAGCCGAAACGCTGCCTTCGGCAATTTCCGGCTCTCCCATGGCAGTGAATGGAGGGGTCGTGTCGGCCGCTAGTTTGTGCGGTGGTCAACACGCCCTCTCTAACCAGAGAGCCGGGGCCCCGTACGGGAGATCGCGGGGGGCCCCAGCGGTCGGATCCCCGCGATCTGAAACTTATCCCCTATCCTTAGGATAGGGGATACATTTTTCAATCCCGTAGTTCTCCTTTAAAGGGGTTATCCATCAAACCTTTTTTCCAATTAATGTGCCTAAGCTCTGTGATGACATAAAAAAAAAATTCTCTACTTAGGCTGCGTTCACACGGCCGTCTAGACCCGTCCCGTTCTTCTGCCGTCAAAAATAAAAACAGACTTTTTAAATAAAATGGACAATAACGGATGCAAAAGGGTGTTATCCTTTTGGATCTGTTATTCAGTTAATAAACCAAAAAATATACATATTTTTTTTGTTCTGAGCATGCTCAGAAGTAAAAACGGATCAAAAATAGGATTGAAAAAAACGGATACAAACGGATGACATTGAAGGCTCATCCGTTTTCCATAGACTTCAACGTTAAATTTACCGTATCCGTTTATTCTTCAGTTTTTTTGAAGGAAGAAAAAATACTGCATGTGCTGTTTTTCTGCCGTTAAAAAAACGGAAATGAGTGCAGACGGGTACCAACGGATGTAAACGGATTGTATAAAAATCCCATTGACCTGAATGGGATTTTTTAAAACCGTTTTTAATCCGTTTACAGCCTGCAAGAACGGAACCAAAACGGGGATAAAAAAAATGGGGACAGACAGCTGTGTGAACGCACCCTAACTTCCTTCATGGCCTCCGATCTCCACTGAACTTTGCTTCCTAGAGCTGCAGACAATACATCACATTGCCACTCTGCCAATCACTTCCTGCAGTGGTGTCCAACCTGAGCAGCAATGTGATGTATTGTCCACAGCTGACAATGCGAATCAGAGCACAAACCAAGCCATGAGGGGGAAAGAACTTCCTGTAGAGCTCAGAGATAGGATCGCGTGGAGGCACAGATCTGGAGAGGGGTTCAAATAAATTTCTGCTGTACTGAAAGCTCCCAAGAGCGCAGTGTATGCCATCATTTTTAAATAGAAGTGAAACAACCAGGACTCTTTCTTGAGCTGGCCGCCCCACCAAACTAAGTAATTGAGGGAGAAGGACTTTGCTAAGAGAGGTGACCAAAAGCACAATAGTCACTCTGACTATGCTCCAAAGATCCTGTGTGCACATGAGAAACTTTCAGAAGGCCAACCATCAGTGCAGCACTTCACCAATCTGGGCTTTAGGGCAGAGTGGCAAGAAAGAAATCTCTACTCACTAAAAGATACATAAAAACCCATCTGGAGTTTGCAGTTAAAAACCAACCTAAAAGACTAAAAGACTCTGACTGGGAGAAAAGAGATTCTCTAGTCTAATGAAACCAAGATTGAAATTTAACTCTTTAAATTTTGCACATAAAAATCCATATGATGGCTTATTTTTTGCGCCACCATTTCTACTTTGTAATGACGTCAGTCATTTTGCCCAAAAATCTACGGCGAAACAGGAAAAAAAATCATTGTGAGACAAAATTGAAAAAAAAAAACGCTGTTTTGTAAATTTTGGGGGCTTCCGTTTCTACGTAGTACATTTTTCAGTAAAAATGACACCTTATCTTTATTCTGTAGGTCCATACGATTAAAATGATACCCCACTTATAGGTTTGATTTTGTCGTACTTCTGGAAAAAATCATAACTACATGCAGGAAAATTAATACGTTTAAAATTGTCATCTTCTGACCCCTATAACTTTTTTATTTTTGCGCATATGGGGCGGTATGAGGGTTAATTTTTTGCGCCGTGATCTGAAGTTTTTAGCGGTACCATTTTTGCATTGATAGGACTTATTGATCTTTTTATTCATTTTTTCATGATATAAAAAGTGACCCAAAATGCACTATTTTGGACTTTGGAATTTTTTTGCGCGTACGCCGTTGATCGTGCGGTTTAATTAACTATATATTTTTATAATTCGGACATTTCCGCACGTGGCTATACCACATATGTCTATTTTTATTTACACTGTGTTTTTCTTTTTTTTATGGGAAAAGGGGGGTGATTCAAACTTTTAATAGGGAAGGGGTTAAATGATCTTTATTCACTTTTTTTTTTGCAGTATTATAGCTCCCATAGGGACCTAATACTGCACACACTGATCTTTTACATTGATCACTGGTTTCTCATAGGAAACCCTTGATCGATGATTCTGCCCCTTGACTGCTCATGCCTGGATCTCAGGCACTGAGCAGTCATTCGGCGATCGGACAGCGAGGAGGCAGGTAGGTACACTCTTGCTGTCCTGTAAACTGTTCGGGATGCCGCGATTTTGCCGCAGCTATCCCGAACAGCCCACTGGGCAAACCAGCATACTTTCACTTTAAACGCTGCGTTCAACTTTGAACGCCACGTCTAAAGGGTTAATAGCGCGCGGCACCGCGATCAATGCCGTGCGCTATTAGCCACGGGTCCCGGCCGTTGTTAGAGGCCGGGCCCGACCCGCTATTATAGATCAGGAGCGGACACATGATGTTCCATTAAGTCATGTGTCCTTAAGGGGTTAAGCATCTGGGACAGGGAGCCTGGTCAGCGTTGAAACTGAATGGAGCAAAGTCCTGAGAAAGGGTTAACTGAAGTTACCCGTGTTCCAATATGTGCCCTGTCATAACAAACATTTATCAAGGGCAGATTATACAAGTTATCTTCTGTCATATCTATATACCTAGGCAAAGCTTATAAATACAGAAGAAGAATTAAGTAATTATCAAATCACTCCTCCAGTTCATTGCTGCATGGTGTTTTGTGCACAACTTAATGCACCATATAGTCCAAGCTTAAAGGGGTACTCCGCCCCCAGACATTTTATCCCCTATCTAAAGGATAGGGGATAAGATGTCTGATCGTGGGGGGTCCTGCCGCTGGGGACCCCTGCGATCCTTGCTGCGGCACCCCGCTCTAATAACTGCACGGAGCAAACTCGCTCTTTGTATAATGACGGACTATACAGGGTCCAGAGCATTGTGATATCACGGCTCCACCCCCTCAATACAAGTCTATAGGAGGGGGCGTGGTGGCGGTCACGCCCCCTCACATAGACTTGCCCGTCATTACACACAGTGCGTGCAGTGATTACAGTGGGGTGCCGCAGCTAGGGACCCCCGCGATCAGACATCTTATCCCTATCCTTTGGATAGGGGGATAAGATGTCGATGGGCGAAGTACCCCTTTAAAGGAAATCTATAACTGAGGGATGCCTGTACAAGGTGGCAGTGACATAGTTTGTATTAGGAAAATACGTAGAAAAGTTTGTGTTTTAAGTATTGGTAGCAGCATGCCAGCTACATTTAGACCATTCTTCCAGATTAAAAACTGTTGGGAACAAGAAGATAGATGAAACTAGCAGATGGTTTATAAATATGGCAGATGTTTTCTCGAGTTTTCCCTATATGTCATTGCTAAAAAGACCTTTAAAAGTTTTATATATGCATTTGATATACATTTCACAACCTGCAGTCTACTCTTGGTACATTATTGGGATCTCTGTTTTTTTGGGTGGGACAAAACTAAGTCACCTACAAAGCCAAGCTTACTGTAACATTTGCATATGTATTAAAGCACAAATACCTAAATATATTCAAACGTATAACAGACTTCCTGGGGTATTGTGGACCCTTTTAGATGCTACAGGTTTTGGGCTAACCAGATCAGAGTAATCCCAGGTTGTTGTCTGCAGAATAGGCAGTAGTAGGCAGCTGGAAAGAGTAGGGAACATAGAACAAGATACAAAGGGGGGATTTCAGAACAGACTGTGGAGCAGGAACTCCAGGAGAATGCACACAGGGGCAGGGCTCAGACATGACTAAAAGTTGTACACGCGAGATTGTAGAACTACAAGTAGAAGGCGAGACCAGGAACAATGACACAGGACTGGCAAACATGGACACAGGATGTGCGGATGATCAGACATGGTATCCAGAAGGGCTTGGCAGAGGCAGAGTCCAGGAGCAGGCCGTGTCGGAATCAGAAGACACAACTTGAAAATAACTATACTTGACTTGGAATCAGGTTGATTTTAGGCAAGAGTCTGCAGACCGGGGCTGAGCTATGCTGATACTCAAGCCAGACAGAGCATTAGACTAGTATATTTTGCAGACCCTGATAAGCACTAAGGAGCATTTGTATGGAGCCCAGACAGGTTAGGTTAGCAGTTGCATTGCTGAAGTATAGCAGAGACAAAAATGTGATATCTGACACCAAGACCTTAGCAACAGATCATTTAAAGGGGTACTCCACCCCTAGACATCTTATTCCCTATCCAAAAGATAGGGAATAAGATGTCTGATCGCGCGAGTCTGCCGCTGGGGACCCCCGCAATCTCTGCTGTGGCACCCCAGACATCCGGTGCACAGAGCGAACTTTGCTCCGTGCCCGATGACTGGGGTTGCTGGGCGGAGGCACATGAAGTCACAGCCAACCCCGGTCGTGACGTCACGACCATGCCATCTCAATGCAAGTCTATGGGAGGGGGCGTGACGTCACTAGCCTCCGGCGCATCACACAGTGTTCTAAACGAATGCCGGGTGCAGCAGGGAGATTGCCGGGGCTTAGGGGTAAGATGTCTAGGGGCGGAGTACCCCTTGAAGTCTTGTAGGTTGTGAGGTGTAGGCTACATGGAACAGATTAGTTTTTTCGGACATTCCCACAGATTCTCCATTGGATTGAGATCTGGGGAATTTAGAGGCCAAGCTAACACCTTGAACTCTGTCTTGTTCCTCAGTCCATTCCTGAATAATTTCTTCAGTATGGCAGGGCACATTACTGCCTGAAAGTGGGTACTGCTATTAAAGAAAACCACTGCTGTGAGGAGGTATACTTGGTCTCTACAGTGTTCAGGTAGGTGGTACATGTTGAAGTAGCATCTACATGAATGCCATAACCCAAGATCCTCCATTAGACCAGCCTACCGTCTACCATTGCTTCACGGTTCAGTTTTTATGCTCATATACTCATTGGTATCCATTTTGCATGGTAGACAGAGGACAGTATAGGCAATGCGACTGGGCTATGGCTATACAGCCCCATACAAAGCAAATTGCAATGCTCTGTGTGTTCCGACACCTTTCTATCGTAGCCACTGGATCAGACAGGCTAGCCTTTACGCATATCAGTGTCTGACCCTGTTGTCAGTCAACTGTTTCTCCTTCCCGTGAAAATGCTCTAAGTAAATAATCTAGCTATCACAATTCGCTGTCAATGGTTTTAATGTTATGGCATCTATCTTTCCCTGTTGAACTATACACCTGACCATTCTGAGTACATAACTTACAGCCATACCGGAATATGATCAGATTGTATGTGTCATTTTTCCCAAGTAATCCTAAGATTGTCTGCCTCATTTGAGGATGAAATAAGATATAGAATGCAAACCATATGAAAATGTGGTTAGCGCACACTTCTCAAGGGCAATTCCGCGCTTCAGATATGTCTAAACATTACATAAATTTGCCTATCTGTTCCAATAAAGCGTATGGAAAACGCTTAACATATATTTGCATGAATAAGTTATTTGTTTCTCCATCATTTACTAATGTTGCAGTCAATTTGCTCTCCTCACACTTGTAACATATCCATTTCTGTGTCTTCTCTGTGATCTCCATGCACAGTCTTAGTCTGTGTAGAGGCCTCACCAGCCTCACTTAGCGACTTTTGCTTCCGAAACATTTAGCTCATTTACAAAATGAACTCTTAATGACATAACCGTGTCTTTATTATGAGACCAAGAAATTAGCCATTTAAATGGCTCAAACCTCTAATGGCGTTTGTTTTGATGTTTTCTGAGTGGCATGGTCCATGGATCATTTACTACTGCACATGAGCCGTCTAAATATTTGCATAAAATTGTTTTCATCAACATTTTTCATTTTGGATATGGCTGTGAGGTGGTATGAAGGACCCCCTGTGTCTCCATAGTTTATCACTTTACGTAAAATATACCTGTACTTTTCAAAATAATTTTAAAAACTTGCATGTTTTGTTAGATCCTTCAGTGGCAAAAATTTACAGATTTTTACAGTTCACACTGCTATTGACCCTTTCCATGGTTCACAGCTATTTATCATTTAACTTTCTGCTTTGACACAGTGCTGGAGAAAGTTCACTGGACTGAATGGGCTGACACTGTGCTGGGGGGGGGGGTTTGAGGATTTATGTACTATAGATAACATGTGGAGGGGGGGGGATTGATGTGCTTGGGGGGGGGGGGAATAAATATATAAAAGACATCACCACAAGACTGGGATTTAATCATATAAGCAGCTATGGTCTAAACTCTGAACTGCTGATAAGTTAAGGAGGAAGAGATGGGGTATTACATCAAGGAAAGGCCTAATCTA
The DNA here is from genome assembly GCF_029499605.1 of Hyla sarda. NCBI lineage: Eukaryota > Metazoa > Chordata > Amphibia > Anura > Hylidae > Hyla > Hyla sarda. The sequence goes on along the minus strand of NC_079194.1, from coordinate 226,765,417 downwards.
TACTAATGCTGAAGATGATGATGACAAGCTACACAATGGACAGCTGCCCGGGACGTTATGTATGGTCAGATATTAGAGGGGAACACTTAACCTTTCAGACAGTGTTAGAAGGAAACAAAAAAGGACAAGGTGCGCTCCTAGTGCAATAAAATTAAACACGGTAAGCCCCAAGCAAAGGTAAGATGTGAACTTACCAAAGGGTGTTGTGCTGAGGTCGCAACACCTGTAACAGCCTGTTGACTCGCTGAAGAAGGTGAGTGTAACCGCTGCTCCGGATCCTTCCTGAGTGGCGACAGGCACTCAGCAGAAAATGCAAGATATTGGCTTATGCAAGCCGTAAAAATAAGGATATAGTCCAGGCGCTGGTCCTCCCAAATAGATGGTATCAAGAGTCAGATATGTAGTAAAATAAGGGTTCTTTAATGCTTTAAAGAACCCTTATTTTACTACATATCTGACTCTTGATACCATCTATTTGGGAGGACCAGCGCCTGGACTATATCCTTATTTTTACGGCTTGCATAAGCAAATATCTTGCATTTTCAGACAGTGTTGACCCTCTGGAGACAGACAAGCTTAGCTTGCATTTACACAGTTCACGCTCTCACCTGCACATTGCACAAGCTAAACCCCACCTCCAATTCCTGTGTTCTGTCTCTCTGCTCTTAGAGATGGACTGAACCTAACAGGCAGTGCCCTGCAAATTCATTGGAAGTAAGATTATAGTGGCTAACACTTTAGACACATTTTCAAGGGATAATAAAGCAACATTTTAAAGACCATAAATTTGAGATTTTCTGGTAAGCACAACTTTAAAAGTATCCATGCAAACTGCTGCGGCAGTTTCAACAAAGTTTGCATCAATTAATAGAACAATGGACTATAAGATTTTTTTTTTTAAATATATATATTTCTAGAGCAAAAATGCATCTTCCTCAGTTAACAGGTTCCTTTCTTCCTCCTCCCTTCTGAATGTATTATTCACTCTAAAAAACTGCTGTTAACCTGACTCAACTCACTTTGGAATCAGGTTAAATGCTGACCATAGAAGTCTATTGGAGAGGGAGGAGTAGTTAGGCGTTGTTCACTCTTTTGTGGTGTTGGTTTTGTCGGGGTTTCTGTTGTTTTTCTGGTGGATGAAAAAACTGAAGATTCTGAAAGAAAAAAAAAGTTATTAAAGGGGTTCCAAGCTATTAGGAACACCAGACACATGGTGCCTTTTCATATATGTCTGTGCTTTTATAACATTATGGAATGCTTTTTTTCTCTGTACTTTGTTTCTGTTTTGTGCCTTTATTTGTGGTTGGTATATTATTGAAGGCACTGTAGAGTGTATTTTGTATTCTTTGCTCAATTGAAGGTGGTATAAAAATTTGGTTAGTATAACTTTGCGGAGCTTAAGATAAATGGTTATCCATATAATACAAGGATGGTTTGAGTCTATCAGAATATATGGAGTAAATCTCTAGTCTGTCAGACGGAGGGTCTTGAACAGAGACGCCTGTTCTATGATGCGCTATTACCCCAATAGGACATACGGACAGAAATTATCTTAATTTCAAGTCCACCTAATATTGTTCGCTGATCTGAGTTGCAAAGTATGCCATTTTAGAGAGTTTGGAGATGGGTCAAAAAAGTGTAAAAATTTACAGATCAGTTCACTATATTTCAGAATGAGGGTCTACATGCAGACGGTCCCTGATCCTGATGCCAAAATAAGATTGGTTGGACCAGGGTGGGCAACATGGTGGCTCAATGCTTAACTCCATTATGTTACCGTATGGGTATTCTGGATTTAAATATGACAAAGAATCTACCTGAAGTTTATGAGAGTTTCTTCCAAAACCTTCATGTGTCTTTTCACACATATTCCTATAGAGTTGGACTTCTATTAGCCCAGTATGTTTTATACCATGTAGCTATTCTGCTCCTGAGCACAAATTTTACCTACACACAATCTAAAAAAATCCAGAGTAAATTTGAGTTTCTTCCATGTCAATTTATGTTGCCAATACGTGTGGATTTTCTTTGTTGTCTTCAGCAAAAAGTCAAAATCTTCCATAATCCATAAAGAATGTATTAAAGGGGTACTCCGCCCCTAGACATCTTATCCCCTTTCCAAAGGATATAGGATAAGATGTCAGATCGCGGGGGTCCCGCTGCTGGGGACCCCCGGGATCTCGGCTGCAGCACCCACCTGTTGCGGCTTCCAGAAATGCTGGAGGCTTTGGCTCCCGACCACGGTGACGGGAGATCGTGACGTCACCACTCCGCCCTCTTGTGACGTCATGCACCCCGCCCCTCAATGCAAGTCTAGACTTGCATTGAGGGGGCGGGGCGTGACGTGCATCACATGGGGGCGGAGTTGTGACATCACGATCTCCTGTCACCATGTTCGTGAGGCGTTAGGATGAGAGCCTCCTTCGCTGCCAGAAGCCGCAACAGGTGGGTGCTGCAGCCGAGATCTGACATCTTATGCCCTATTCTTTCGATAGGGGATAATATGTCTAGGGGCAGAGTACCCCTTTAAGCCGGGGTGTGGGAACACAGTCTGCTTGTCACTCATGACAATCGACTTGTCCTGGTACACTAAATAATTTCAACCATAATAGTATGTAAATAAGATAAATATTCGTTTTTATTTATTTAGTTTCTGCACTTTTGCTTTTTCCTCCTCAACCTGGAATAGCCTTAACTTTTTTTCTTTGTGGGACCAATTGTACTTTGTAAAACATATTTCATTTTTCCATGAATTATGCTCCGAAACAAATAAAATAATTTGTGAGGTGAAAAAAAAAATTTTCAATTTTGCAACTTACTTGTTGTTTTGATTACACAAATACCAAATTTTTTTTTTTATTTCCGGCAACCTTTTCACTTTCAAAAAAAAAAATCTGACCCCTATAACCTTTTTTCTTTTTACATATATCAGGCTGTATGATGGCTCCTATTTTGCACCCTAATCTTGCTGTTTGTAACTGTACCATTTTGGTACTGATCAGACTTTTTGAAGGCTTTTTACTTAATTTTTTCTGGGAAATGATGTTATAAAAAATACTATTCTGTGGTTTGGTATTTTTTGCAATCCACCCCACTAGACCATCAGGGATGGTTAAAAGGTACAAATAGATGCCGCTGTCAGCTTTGACAGTGGCGATCTAAAGGGTTAATAGCCGGCCTTTGCGATTTACGGAAATCAGCTCAGGGTCACCGGATATGGAGCAGGCTCGAGTCAGGAGCCCTCTCCATATACCCTGGGCGCCAGCATTTTTAAGCTGAAAAAAAAAATGCATGAAAAATTCACCTGCCCGGTGCCCGGAACTGCATGTCTTGGGCATTGATCGATAGGATCTCAGCATCCCTGATTAAGGGATGTCCCAATACCATTACTTTAAGACAGAGTACTCACCAATCCCAATTACCAAAACTTTTTTTTTTATGTCATGTGACAGCAGAGGTGGCTTTAGACTTTTTAAAGCCATAGACGAAAGTCAAACATAAGGCCTTCACTAACACTCATATTAAGATATGAAGCCCCTAGTACGTTGGTAATTAGGGAATTCCCCCTATTAGGAAGATATCCCCAGTAGGTAGGGAAGCTCCTAGTAAGTAGGTAGGCAATCGCCCTATTAGGAAGAAGCCCCCAGAAGATGGGTAAGTAGGGAATCTCGCTATTAGGTTGATGCCCCCGGTAGGTAGTGAACCCTCCCCTTTTAAGTCGATGCCCCACAGTTAGGTAGTCATATAGTTATAGAACCTTCTATTTGGTAGATGCCCCCATTAAAGGGGTACTCCACCCCTAGACATCTTATCCCCTATCCAAAGGATAGGAGATAAGATGTCTGATCCCACAGCTGGGGACCCCCGCAATATAGCATGCGGCACCCACCTTTTACTGCTCCGGAAGCGCTGGAGGGTCTGGCTCCTGTGATGTCACAACTCCTCCCCCGTGTAACATCACGCCCCGCCCCCTCAATGCAAGTCTATGGAAGGGGGCGTGACGGCTGTCATGCCCCCTCCCGTAGACTTGCATTGAAGGGGCGGGGTGTGATGTCACACGGGGGGAGGAGTCGTGACGTCACGATCATCCGTTCCTGTGGTCGGAAGCCAGACCCTCTAGCGCTTCTGGAGCAGCATCAGGTGGGTGCCGCATGCTATATTGCGGGGGTCCCCAGCTGTGGGACCCCCGCGATCAGACATCTTATCCCCTATCCTTTGGATAGGGGATAAGATGTCTACGGGTGGAGTACTCGTTTAAGTACTTTTCCCTAATAAATGATCTCCAAATGAAAATAATAAAAATTCTACTCCCCTTCTCTCCATGCTAAGGCATCTGCATCCTCTGCTCTGTTCGGGGTGCAGGACCTTCTCCTGAACCCTGTGTGATAACATTATTTCATTGTGCGGCAACTCCTGCATCACTCCGGATAACAGCGCTAATGATCAAGAGGCCTCAGCACAGGAACAGAGGGAAGATGAGAGCAATTTTTTTATTTTTCTTTTTTCATATGGAAAAAAATAGATTTTTAATACATGACTTTTTGTTCCCCTATAACACAGCAAAATCTGACAATAACGGACGTCAAAATCTGTCAGATTTGCATTCTCTGTAAAAAATAAGTTAACTTTTCACTGCATTCAATAACTGGTTGAATTTGAACCATCAATCTTTAGGTTCTCTCTAATCTTTCAATGGTGGTTGGCTGAGAGTTGTATTTTGGTTACATTTGGGCACACTAATTTAAGGGATCATCATTGATTTTTTTCACAGCACTATGTTAGTGGATCGTGTCTCTCCAAGGTTCCTGTGAGGATAAGCCATAAGATTAGTGCAGATAAGCCCGGCTTGCCAGTGGCATTAGGGATACCAGCTTAAAACCAGTAGAAGCTTCCTATCTGACATACAGTACCCCATACCAGGGGAGCAGCCATAAATTGCATTACTGTAAGATTAATGTCTTTGGAAAATGAAAAGCTCATATTCATTATTTGACACCCATTATCCTGGTTAATTTAACCACTTAATGGTAAATCCGGGCATGAAACTGTTTATATTAATTGTCCTGGTTCTCATGAGATGCGATAATACCGAAGGTTAGGAAATGATTATTGAAAACAGTCAAACACTTATTTATTTCTGCAAGGTTTTTTCCCTCTCCTGTAGGTCTCGACAGTGTTATTTGGATGCTTGTACTGTGAATTAATAGTTCTAAACAAGCTGTAATTGGTATTGTTATGGAAACTGCATAAACACTCATAGAAAATGTCATGTTCAGAAAGGCCGAATATTCTTATGGTTCATTACCTTATGCATTAATGATGCACCTAGCTGCTTTAGGTCTATACAGAGAGTTTTAATATACTCGGCCTGCTTTTAACATCATGTGCTCGTAAATGGGGATGCCCAGGTCATCTGTTACAGTACATTGCCTGTGCTTCATTATCAAAACTTAGAGAGAATCTGTCACCAAGTTTAACTAGTGAATATAACCAATAATATTGAGGAAAAGACCCTGATTCTGAATATGCAAATATAATATTGGTACTTTAGCTGTCCCCACTAGATTCCTACAATTGTAGAAATTATAAATAAAAAATATTTATGTGAACCAGTCCTCAAAAGCACAGGGGAGAGAAAAAGGAAAAGACTAGTGGAGATGGGATCCAAGAAATGGTCTTTATTATATAAAAAGGATATATATGACCAATCGCCTAGCAGGGCCCTTGCTAAAGGCGAATGGAATATACTGGGTAAAAAATAGATATAATAAAAAATACAGAATATAGTAGGATTAAAATGAGATAAATATGATGGGTAAGTAGCACCAAAGAAAATTCATTAATTAAATATCTGCTGCATATATCACGAGAAAACGTTCTCAGTCCATGTAATTCATAGGGATATTTCAATGAAAAATCCACAAGAAATGTCCAGAATGAAAAGTCCCAATTAGTTTGGGTGTGTCCGGAGTAACGATATATGGTAGTGAGTGTAGCGACAATAGCTACAATAGGAAATTCATGGACAGGTAATACAGACAATGTGGCAAACACTGTCAGCGATGAAGATGTCAAGTCTCGGTGCACAGCATCACTCACCCTCCTTTGGAGTCCTCAGGTCCGGGCTGGCACGGCTGAGTCCGGCACTCTGGATATCAATGCCCGCCTGGGTGGTATGCTGGGTGAATGGCTGAATCTCCGGGGGTCCGAGTGTCCTGGGCTGGCACGGGAGGCGTCCGGCCTTGGGGAGGATGATGTCCAGGAGTAACTCTGCCGACCGGGGCTGTAACAGGTGGTGCGGATTGCACGTATGAATAAGGTGCTAACAGCGCGCGTGCAGCAGTGGTCCCGGAATCGTGGGCATCCAGCTGTTGCAATTGGAATATGGCAGATACAGTCTATTTGAAGTGATATACACTTATGGATAAGGTGCAGATAATGGGCTAGACGCGTTTCAAGGCCGCGGGCCTTTTCTTCAGTAGCTATAGGTGTGGATAAAGGGTGGAAATGCTGGTTTTATATAGTCTCCATGCAGTGATGATGTAATACTAATTGGAAAAGAGGAAAAAGTGGAGACTGGAAGTTTCAGGTATGTTGTAAAATGGGTAATGGATCCAGATAGAAAATGGGAATAGGGAAGAGAAGAAAGAAAAGAAAACATAGGGATAAAGATGGTGAATTAGATATGAGTGTGAGTCAGGAGAAAAAATAAATAGATAAATAAATAAAAAAAATAATGGTCATTGGGTATGTGAAGAGATGCACTATGGATCAAGACTATAGTGGAAATCATGAGAAAAAATATGAATAGTAAAATTCTTAAAAAGGTGTGTGAAAAAATAAATAAAAATAAAAATAAATAAATAAATATTTTGATAATGATGTAAATGGTACATATGTAGTTTATGGTGTGTAGCTATAGGTGTGAAAAAACATATGTACCATTTACATCATTATCAATACATTATCAAAATATTTATTTATTTATTTATTTTTATTTTTATTTATTTTTTCACACACCTTTTTAAGAATTTTACTATTCATATTTTTTCTCATGATTTCCACTATAGTCTTGATCCATAGTGCATCTCTTCACATACCCAATGACCATTATTTTTTTTATTTATTTATCTATTTATTTTTTCTCCTGACTCACACTCATATCTAATTCACCATCTTTATCCCTATGTTTTCTTTTCTTTCTTCTCTTCCCTATTCCCATTTTCTATCTGGATCCATTACCCATTTTACAACATACCTGAAACTTCCAGTCTCCACTTTTTCCTCTTTTCCAATTAGTATTACATCATCACTGCATGGAGACTATATAAAACCAGCATTTCCACCCTTTATCCACACCTATAGCTACTGAAGAAAAGGCCCGCGGCCTTGAAACGCGTCTAGCCCATTATCTGCACCTTATCCATAAGTGTATATCACTTCAAATAGACTGTATCTGCCATATTCCAATTGCAACAGCTGGATGCCCACGATTCCGGGACCACTGCTGCACGCGCGCTGTTAGCACCTTATTCATACGTGCAATCCGCACCACCTGTTACCTGCATCCTCTCACAGCCCCGGTCGGCAGAGTTACTCCTGGACATCATCCTCCCCAAGGCCGGACGCCTCCCGTGCCAGCCCAGGACACTCGGACCCCCGGAGATTCAGCCATTCACCCAGCATACCACCCAGGCGGGCATTGATATCCAGAGTGCCGGACTCAGCCGTGCCAGCCCGGACCTGAGGACTCCAAAGGAGGGTGAGTGATGCTGTGCACCGAGACTTGACATCTTCATCGCTGACAGTGTTTGCCACATTGTCTGCATTACCTGTCCATGAATTTCCTATTGTAGCTATTGTGGCTACACTCACTACCATATATCGTTACTCCGGACACACCCAAACTAATTGGGACTTTTCATTCTGGACATTTCTTGTGGATTTTTCATTGAAATATCCCTATGAATTATATGGACTGAGAACGTTTTCTCGTGATATATGCAGCAGATATTTAATTAATGAATTTTCTTTGGTGCTACTTACCCATCATATTTATCTCATTTTAATCCTACTATATTCTGTATTTTTTATTATATCTATTTTTTACCCAGTATATTCCATTCGCCTTTAGCAAGGGCCCTGCTAGGCGATTGGCTATATATATCCTTTTTATATAATAAAGACCATTTCTTGGATCCCATCTCCACTAGTCTTTTCCTTTTTCTCTCCCCTGTGCTTTTGAGGACTGGTTCACATAAATATTTTTTATTTATAATTTCTACATATTACATTAGGCCTTTTGGGTGAAGGCAACACCTTTAACCTCAAGCACATTATTTCTTTTATCCTAAGTGAGCTACACATATTTTACATTTCCTAGATTCCTACAATTGTCCAATGCACTAATATAGCTCGGAGTCCTCTTAAAGGGGTACTCCGCCACTAGACATCTTATCCCCTATCCAAAGGATAGGAGATAAGATGTCTGATCGCGGGGGTCCCCCCGATATCAGGTGCACGTAGTGAACTTCGCTCCGTACCGGATGACTGGCGATGTGTTGCAGAGGCTCGTGATGTCACGGCCACACCCCCTCAATGCAAGTCTATGGGAGGGGGGCGTCACACCCCCTCTCATAGACTTGCATTGAGGGGGCGTGGCCGTGACGTCACGAGCCTCCGGCCCTGCACCCGACACTCTAAACGAACGCCATTGCAGCAGGGAGATCCTTTGGATAGGGGATAAGATGTCTAGGGGCAGAGTACCCCTGTTACTGCTGTTTTTAAGAGTACTCTGTATGTAACTTGGAAGATTTAATCCTCACCCCCTCTTCGGATAGTGGCACGGCCAAAATCCAGGGATATGGGACAGGCAAACAGGAAACGTGACTATTTTAAATATCAGGGAAGAAAAGGGTGTGAGTGGGTGGATATTGCATTATATTGGCATAAACTGCTCACATTCTTGCCACAATTTTTGTGGGGAAAGTCTAAAGCGTTTTTCTATCAAATTTTTTATCTGGAATCAGTGTCTTTAGAGCAAGCTGACAGATATTCAAAAGATCTAGTTCTCTCAGTCTGGACAGGTTTCTTAGCATCTCATAGCTTTTGTGCCATAGTTATCTTTCCCTAGTACATAGCCATTTTTACACTTCTGGAGCCTTATTTTTGGAAGGAGGTTGCATATTCTTAATACAACCCCTTCTTCCTCCTGTGTGTGTGTGTGTGTGTGTGTATGTGTATGTATATGTGTATATATATATATATATATATATATATATATATATATATATAAACACACACACACACACACACACACACACACACACACACACACACATACATAGTGGGGAAAAAAGTATTTAGTCAGCCACCAATTGTGCAAGTTCTCCCACTTAAAAAGATGAGGGGCCTGTAATTTTCATCATGGGTATACCTCAACAATGCGAGACATGATGAGAAAAAAAAAAATCCATAAAATCACATTTGTCTGATTTTCAAAGAATTTATTTGACAATTAGGGTGGAAAATAAGCATTTGGTCACCTACAAACAAGCAAGATTTCTGGCTCCCACAGACCTGTAACTTCTTCTTTAAGAGTCTCCTCTGTCCTCCACTCGTTACCTGTATTAATGGCGCCTGTTTGAACTTATCAGTATAAAAGACACCTGTCCACATCTCAAACAGTCACATTCCAAACACCACTATGGCCAAGACCAAAGAGCTGTCGAAGGACACCAGAAACAAAATTGTAGACCTGCACCAGGCTGGGAAGACTGAATCTGCAATAGGCAAGCAGCTTGGTGTGAATAAATCAACTGTGGGAGCAATTAGTAGAAAATGGAAGACATACAAGACCACTGATAATCTCCCTCGATCTGGGGCTCCACGCAAGATCTCACCCCGTGATGTCAAAATGATCAAAAGAATGGTGAGCAAAAATCCCAGAATCACAGAAGGGAACCTGTATAGACCTTCAGAGAGCTGGCACCAAAGTAACAAAGGCTACCATCAGTAGCACACTACGCCGCCAGGGACTTAAATCATTCAGTGCCAGAAGTGTTCTCCTGCTTAAGCCAGTACATGTCCGGGCCCATCTGAAGTTTGCTAGAGAGCATTTGGATGATCCAGAAGAGGATTGGGAGAATGTCATATGGTCAGATGAAACCAAAGTAGAACTTTTTGGTAAAAACTCAACTCATGTTTGGAGGAGAAAGAATGCTGAGTTGCATCCAAAGAACACCATATCTACTGTGAAGCATGGGGGTGTAAACATCATGCTTTGGGTCTGTTTCTCTGATAAGGGACCAGGATGACTGATCCGTGTAAAGGAAAGAAGGAATGGGGCCATGTATCCTGAGATTTTGAATGAAAACCTCCTTCCATTAGCAAGGGCATTGAAGATGAAACGTGGCTGGGTCTTTCAGCATGACAATGATCCCAAAAACTCTGTACGGGCAACGAAGGAGTGGCTATGTAAGAAGCATTTCAAGGTCCTGGAGTGGCCTAGCCAGTCTCCAGATCTCAACCCCATAGAAAACCTTTGAAGGGAGTTTAAAGTCCGTGTTGCCCAGCGACAGCCCCAAAACGTCACTCATCTAGAGGAGATAGATCTACATGGAGAAATGGGCCAAAAAAAGTATATGTGTGTGAAGATAGAAAAGGAAGGCACCACTTGTGTTAAGTAATGCTAGGGTTAACTGCAATTCAACGCAAACTAACAGCGTAGCGAGACACCAATCTTCAAATGAGTGTAGCGGAGGTGCTGGGATATAAGGCAGAAACAGACTTGAGAAATATAATGGGTATCAGAAGAAAAGAGATATCCGCACTCGCCACTGGAAACGGGGCTCTGCTCCTATCTGGATGCGGCCACAGAACTGAGACTGCAGGGATGCTTGTACGCTCAGAGGCTATCACCGGTAATTTCGCGCATATGCGCTTTTTCCGGCCTGAGTTCGTCATCGCGCTTATCTTTTTAAATTGCAGGTGAGCGTGTCAGTGATCATGTGACCACTGCAGGTGAGCAAACAAAAGCAAAAAGGAAAACAACTAAATAGACTAGAAAACCAGAAAATGTTTTGAGTACAAAAAAGTGTATACTATAAAAACAGGGTGAGACAGAACAAAAAAATTATAAAAATGGGGCCATATCCACTCTCTCATTTAGCCAGACCGGTCCTAGCGCATCTAAGTGCATAATTCACATAGCTGCCGCTCGCAGTAATCTGGTGTCTTGATCCAGGGTGGAATTGGAGTAACTATTTCAAGGCCACCAAATTTTAACCCTTCACTAACACTTTTATGAATATCCCTCATATGCTGGATAAATCAAAGAGCACCATTTCCAGTTTTAATGGATTGAATGTGCTCACATACCCTGATTCTTAACTACCTAATAAGGACTGCTCGGGCTTAATGAGAGAGTGCATATGGCCCCATTTTTATAATTTTTTTAATTGTCTAGCCCTCTGTTTTTATAGCATAAATTTTTTTGTACTCTCAATAACTTTTTTTGTTTTCGTTTTTGCTTATGTTCGCTCACCTGCAGTGGTCATTTGATCACTGACACACGCTCACCTGCAATTTAAAAAGCTAAGCGGGATGACGTGAAGTGAGGCTGGAAGCAGCGCATATGCGCAAAATTAACTGATAGCCTCTGAGCTCACAAGCATCCCTGCAGTCTCAGTCCTGTGGCCGCATCCAGATAGGAGCATAGAGTGCCGTTTCCAGTGGTGAGTGGGGATATCTTTTTTTCTTATGATACTTATATATATATATATATATATATATATATATATATATATATATATATATATATATATATATATACACACACACACACACACACACGGCCGTAAATGTTGGCACCCCTGAAATTTTTCTAGAAAATGAAGTATTTCTCACAGAAAAGGATTGCAGTAACACGTTTTGCTATATACATGTTTATTCCCTTTGTGTGTATTGGAACTAAACAAGGGAGGAAAAAAGCTAATTGGACATATTGTCACACCAAACTCCAAAAATGGGCTGGACAAAATTATTGGCACCCTTTCAAAATTGTGGAAAAATAAAATTGTTTCAAGCATGTGATGCTCCTTTAAACTCACCTGGTGCAGGTAACAGGTGTGGGCAATATAAAAATCACACCTGAAAGCAGATAAAAAGGAGAGAAGTTCACTTAGTCTTTGCATTGTGTGTCTGTGTGTTACACACTAAGCATGGACAACAGAAAGAGAAGAGAACTGTCTGAGGACTTGAGAACCAAAACTGTGGAAAAATATCAACAATCTCACGGATACAAGTCCATCTCCAGAGATCTAGATTTGCCTTTGTCCACAGAGCGCAACATTATCAATAAGTTTGCAACCCATGGCACTGTAGCTAATCTCCCTCGGCATGGACGGAAGAGAAAAATTGAAAGGTGTCAACGCAGGATAGTCCAGATGGTGATTAAGCAGCCCCAAACAAGTTCCAAAGATATTAAATCTGTCCTGCAGGCTCAGGGAGCATGAGTGTCAGTGTGAACTATCTGTCGACATTTAAATGAAAAGAAATGGGCGACCCAGGAGGAACCCACTGCTGACACTGAGACATAAAAAACCAAGACTACATTTTGCCAAAATGAACTTGAGTAAGCCAAAATCCTTCTGGGAAAATGTCTTGTGGACAGATGAGACCAAGATAGAGCTTTTTGGTAAAGCACATCATTCTACGGTATACCGAAAATGGGATGATGCCTAAAAAGAAAAGAACACAGTACCTACAGTGAAATATGGTGGAGGTTCAATTATGTTTTGGGGTTATTTTGCTGCCTCGGGCACTGGGTGCCTTGAATGTGTGCAAGGAATCATGAAATCTGAGGATTACCAACGGATTTTGGGTCGCACTGTACAGCCCAGTGTCAGAAAGCTGGGTTTGTGTCCGAGATCTTGGGTCTTCCAGCAGGACAATGACCCCAAACATACATCAAAAAGCACCCAGAAATGGATGGCAACAAAGCGCTGGAGAGTTCTGAAGTGAACGCAATGAGTCCAGATCTAAATCCCATTGAACACCTGTGGAGAGATCTTAAAATTGCTGTTGGGAAAAGGCGCCTTCCAATAAGAGAGACCTGGAGCAGTTTGCAAAGGAAGTGGTCCAACATTCCGGCTGAGAGGTGTAAGGAGCTTATTGATGGTTATAGGAAGCAACTGATTTCAGTTATTTTTTCCAAAGGATTTTCAACCAAATTTTAACCCCTTAAGGACTGAGCGATTTCACGTTTTTGCATTTTTGTTTTTTCCTCCTTGCCTTTAAAAAATCATAACCCTTTCAATTTTGCACCTAAAAATCTGTAGTATGGCTTATTTTTTGCGCCACCAATTCTACTTTACAGTGACATTAGTCATTTTACCGTAAAATCCACAACAAAACGGAAAAAAAATTCATTGTGCAACAAACTTGTAAAAAAAAATGCCATTTTGTAAATTTTGGAGGCTTCCGTTTCTACGCAGTAAATTTTTCGGTAAAAATTACAGCTTATCTTTATTCTGTAGGTCCATATGGTTAAAATGATCCCCTACTTGTATAGGTTTGATTTTGTATTACTTCAGAAAAAAATCATAAATACATGCAGGAAAATGTATTAGTTTAAAATTGTCATGTTCTGAGCCCTATAACTTCTTTTATTTTTCTGTGTTCAGGGTGCTATGAGGGCTCATTTTTTGTGCCATGATCTGAAGTTTTTAGCGGTTCTATTCTTGTTCTGATCAGACTTTTTGATCACTTTTTATTCTTTTTTTGTGGTATAAAAAGTGATCAAAAATGTGCTATTTTGGACTTTGGATTTTTTTTTGTGCGTACGCCATTGAACGTGCGGTTTTAAAAGCGGTATATTTTTATAATTCGGACATTTCCGCATGCGGCGATACCACATATGTTTATTTTTATTTACACTGTTTTATTTTGTTACTAGGAAATGCCGGGTGATTTAAACTTTTAATTCAGAAGGGAATACCTGAAAGGGTTAACTTTTTTATTTTTTTTTACACTTTTTTTTTTTGCGAGCTCATAGCTCCTATAGGGACCTATGAGCTTGCAATGGCTGATCGCATACACAGATTGTTGCCTTGCCAGGCATGGAGCAATAAATCAGAGTCGGGATGCCGACAGAAGAAGGTAGGGACCTTCTTCTCTCCGGGTAGCTGATCGGGGCATCGCGATTTTATCGCGATGACCCCGATCAGCCCGACTGAGCAGCCGGGAAGCATTTACTTTCACTTTCGATACGGCGCTCAGCTTTGAGCGCCGCATCGGAAGGGTTAATAGCGCGTGGCCGAACGATCGCAGCTGCGCGCTATTAGCCGCGGGTCCCGGCTGTGAGTAGGCGCCGGGACCATCCCGCTATGATGCGGGGTCCCGCCGGGACCCCGCGTTATAGACAGGGACCGGAATTAGGACGTACTCATACGTCCTAAGTCCTTAAGGAGTTAAGTTAAGGGTGCCAATAATTTTGTCCAGCCCATTTTTGGAATTTGATGTGTCATTATGTCCAATTTGCTTTTTTACCTCCTTTTTTTATGTTTAGTTCCAATACACACAAAGGAAATAAACGTTGATATTTCAGGAGTGCCATATATAATGTCACAGGCCTCTCACCAGCCAAGCCAGATCACCCTGCTCTGTACTGACAAGGGGAAAACACCCCGAAACAGCTGTCTGCAGATGGGTCTAATTCCCTTCTGGGGAGAATTCTGGCTTGGCATAAAACCCAATGAGTTTTTGAGACTCTGTAACTTGAGCTAAAGCTGATTCTAGGGCATGCTACCTGAGGAGGTGGTATGATGAGCTGCTTTGCATATTCCTTTTTATATACACAGTCCTCTTAGAGCCTCAGGTACAGTACCCTTATAGAGAAGCTCCCTGTAAGGGTTGCTGTCATTCTAAAAAGCTTTTGACATGTTGCTTATAAACCAAAGGTTTGAATCGCATTACGTCTCACTCCAGCAGATCCAACCTTTTATATTTACGAGTCTGAATAGAGACTTGTACACAAAAAGGTCACATCTGCCGATTGGCCGAGGAGTTAAATTTGTGTTACTCACCAGCTTACACCTACCAACCTCAACAATGCACAAGAGTAAGTAGCTAAAGCGAGTGAAATAAGTATTGAACACGTTACCATTTTTCTCACTTAATATATTTCCAAAGTTGCTATTGACATTGAAATTTATACCAGATGTTGCTAACAACCTAAGTAATCCATATATACAAATAAACCAAAACAAGCTCAGAAACTGTTATGTGTTTTAAAGGGGTTCTCCGGTGCTTAGACATCTTATCCCCTATCCAAAGGATAGGGGATAAGATGCCTGACCGCGGGAGTCCTGCCACTGGGGACCCCTGTGATCTTGCACGCGGCACCCCGTTTGTATTCAGTCCCCGGAGCGTGTTCGCTCCGAGTCTGATTACGGGCGATCACAGGGCGGCGTGGGACGTCACCCCTGCGCCCCCGTGTGACGTCATGCTCCGCCCCTCAATGCAAGCCTACGGGAGGGGGCGTAATAGCTGTCACGCCCCCTCCCATAGGCTTGCATTGAGGGGCGGAGCGTGACGTCACATGGGGGCGCAGGCGTGACGTCACACGCCGCCGGCCCTGTGATCGCCCGTAATCAGACCCGGAGCGAACACGCTCCGGGGACTGATTACAGACAGGGTGCCGCGTGCAAGATCACGGGGGTCCCCAGCGGCGGGACTCCCGCGATCAGGCATCTTATCCCCTATCCTTTGGATAGGGGATAAGATGTCTAAGCACTGGAGAACCCCTTTAAATATTGTTTTGCCTATACTATGTAAATACAACTGTCTTGAACCACTTTTACCACTATTATAGTGTTGTTACTTAATAAAAACTCATAGAAATCAAGAACAACATATTCCATATGCAATATATTTATTAAGTTTGACAAAAATGTATTTGGTTTTCCTCAAGGAAAGTTTTCTACCCTGAAAAAAAGATTTATTCTGCCCCATATTTGTGAGGAATCTGCTAGAATTATTATGATCCAGAAAGGTCTCTGCGTTAGAAGTTAACACAAACACATTTTTAAATAGTGCAGTGCCACTTTAAGGTGAAAACAGGCCAGGGAATGAAGGGGTTAAAATACGAAGAGGTAAAATAAAAAAAATAAAAATCGAACATTGGCTTTGTGATTTAGAGGTTAAGTATAATCTCTGGAGGTTCACTCCATTTTTTTTAATCAACTGGTTCCAGAAAGTTAGAGATTTGTAAATTACTTCTATTTAAATCTTAAATGTTAATCCTTCCAGTACCTATCGGCTGCTGTATGCTCCAGACGAAGTTATTTATTTTATTTTATTTCCTTTCTGTCTGAACACTGCTCTCTGCTGACACCTCTGTCCATTTTAGGAACTGTCCAGAGTAGGAGAGGTTTGCTATGGGGACTTGCTCCTAATTTACAAATCTGTTTAACGTAATGGCACCAGTTGATTTTAAAAAATGTCTTTTCCATCAGAGTTCCCCTATAAGCCTTAATTGAATAAGGCTTGACATATGTAACAAAAAGAAAATAGCTCACTAGTTAAATGCTGATATAAGCTGATTTTGTTGTTTTATTTGTTTAAACCCTTTTCTGTTTTCTTTTATTGTCCTCTTTGTAGCTGCACCCATAGGTGCTGGGCATTGTGTTCTTAATCTTTGATAGGCAGCTCAGATTCTCCCTACCCATTGTCAATCAATTTGTAGTCCTTACTCTTGTGCATTCGTCTTTCTTTGCTTCTTCCTCTGATGTTGGTTCTATGGAGTAACATGTATACATCCAAAACCAAAAAATAAATAAAAAGGTCTTAAGATCCTAAAGTCCCTAAAAAAAAGTCTTATGGCTAAAACCAAAATGTTTATGTTAAAAATATTTGTAAGATATTTTGGTTATTTTACAATCTAGATTATACATTCATCCAGAATTCTTGCAGTTTTTATTCTGGCCACTAAGCCTAAACCTAAACTGAGTTTCATCATTATTATGACAGACAGGATTATAGTGAATGATGACCTAAGTATATACACTCCTCAATAAAGTAAAGGGAACACTTAAACAACACAATTTAACTCCAGGTCAATTACACTTCGGTGAAATCACATTGTCCACTCAGGAAGCAACACTGATTGTCAATCAATTTCACATGCTGTTGTGCAAATGGAACAGACAACATGTGGAAATTATAGGCAATTAGCAAGACACCCCCAATAAAGGAGTGGTTCTGCAGGTGGTGACCATAGACCACTTTTCAGTTCCTATGCTTCCTGGTTGGTGTTTTGGTCACTTTTAAATGCTGGTGGTGCTTTCTCTCTAGTGATAGCATGAGAAGGAGTCTACAACCCTCACAAGTGGCTCAGGCAGTGCAGCTCATCCAGGATGGATCATCAATGCGAGCTGTTGCAAGAAGGTTTGCTTTGTCTGTCAACGTAGTGTCCATAGCATGGAGGCGCTACCAGGAGACAGGCCAGTACATCAGGAGACATGTAGGAGGGCAAAAACCCAGTAGCAGAACTGCTACCTCTGCCTTTGTGCAAGGAGGATGACCTCCAGCAGGCCACAAATGTGCATGTGTCCACTCAAACGGTCAGAAACACTCCATGAAGGTGGTATGAGGGCCAGACGTCCACAGGTGGGGGCCCAACACTGTGCAGGATGTTTGGCATTTGCCAGAGAACACAA
The DNA here is from genome assembly GCF_029499605.1 of Hyla sarda. Lineage (NCBI taxonomy): Eukaryota > Metazoa > Chordata > Amphibia > Anura > Hylidae > Hyla > Hyla sarda. The sequence continues at coordinate 226,747,697 of NC_079194.1, read as the reverse complement.
AGATTGGCAAATTTGCCACTGGTGCCCCGTGCTCTTCACAGATTAAAGCAGGTTCACACTGAGCACATGTGACAGTCTGGAGACGCCATGGAGAACTTTCTGCTGCCTGCAACATCCTCCAGCATGACCGGTTTGACGGTGGATCAGTAATGGTGCTGGCTGGCATTTCTTTGGGGGGCCGCACAGCCCTCCATGTGCTTGCCAGAGGAAGCCTGACTGCCATTATGTACCAAGATGAGATCCTCAGACCCCTTGTGAGACCATATGCTGGTGCGGTTGGCCCTGGGTTCCTCCTAATGCAAGAAAATGCTAGACCTCATGTGGCTGGAGTGTGTCAGCAGTTCCTGCAAGAGGAAGGCATAGATGCTATGGAATGGCCCGCCCATTCCCCAGACCTGAATCAGATTGAGCACATCTGGGACATCATTCTCTCCATCCACCAAGACTGTCCAGGAGTTGGTGGATGCTTTAGTCCAGTTCTGGGAGGACATCCCTCAGGAGACCATCCGCCACCTCATCAGGAGCATGCCCAGGCATTGTAGGGAGGTCATACGGGCACGTGGAGGCCACACACACACACTGAGACTCATTTTGACTTGTTTTAAGGACATTACATCAAAGTTGGATCAGCCTGTAGTGTGGTTTTCCACTTTGATTTTGAGTGGGACTCCATATCCAGACCTACATGGGTTGATAAATTTGATTTCCATTGATAATTTTTGTGTGATTTTGTTGTCAGCACATTCAACTATGTAAAGACAAAACTATTTCATACGATTAGTTCATTCATTCAGATCTAAGATGAGTTCTCTTAGTGTTCCCTTTATTTTTTTTGAGCAGTGTAGATAACAGAGGATTATACCATTCACCAAAGGAGCATGTCTAGGAAACACTCCCATAAAAACGTCTCTTGGGTCAGCTCTAGTCTGTTATTCTTATGTAAAGCATATGTCTAAATATCTTAACCCCTACCCGACCCATGACATACATGTACGCTATGGGTCGGGTGGACGGACATGAAGGGGAGGCCCGTAGGTCGTGTCCGCGTCATGACCAGGAGATGTCCACTGCTATAAGCAGCTGACATCTGCCGGTCATGACGGAGATCACTCTGATGTCCGTCATTTAACTGGTTAAAAACTGTGATCTAAGTAGTACCGGTAAAAACTACAGCTCATGGCGCAAAAAAAATCTAATAATTTATTCAAGTTTGGTATCATTGGAATCGTACTGACCCATAGAATAAAGAGGGTATGTAAGATGTACCGTTTTTTGAACTCCAAAAATATTACTGCCCTACTTATTTGTGCAATTCCATATTTTTGCAGTTTTGCCCTACATACACTTTTTATGATACAATGTACTACAAAGCCAGAAAAAATTATATCAGTGGAAAGTAAACCTCGCCACGCAGAAAATAAGCCCTAATACAACTTTGGCAGTCAGAAAAATAAAAAAGTTATGGGTCTTAGAAGGCAAGGACAAAAAAAAATGTGAGCCAGAATTCTTTTTTTTTTTTTTTTTTTTTTTTTTTTTTTTTTGCTGGGCCATGAAAGGGTTAAAATCAGCTCAGGTGAAATGGCTGACCCAATAAAAAAAGCACTATAATGAAGAAAAAATAATAAATATATATACACACCGTATATACTCGAGTATAAGCCGAGTTTTTCAGCACGATTTTTCGTGCTGAAAACACCCCCCTCGGCTTATACTCGAGTGAACTCCCCCACCCGCAGTGGTCTTCAACCTGCGGACTTCCAGAGGTTTCAAAACTACATCTCCCAGCAAGCCCGGGCAGCCATCGGCTGTCCGGGCTTGCTGGGAGTTGTAGTTTTGAAACCTCCGGAGGTCCGCAGGTTGAAGACCACTGCGGCCTTCAACATCATCCAGCCCCCTCTCACCCCCTTTAGTTCTGAGTACTCACCTCCGCTCGGCGCTGGTCCGGTGCTGCAGGACTGTCCGGAGAGGAGGTGGTCCGGTGGGATAGTGGTTCCGGGCTGCTATCTTCACCGGGGAGGCCTCTTCTAAGCGCTTCGGGCCCGGCCTCAGAATAGTCACGTTGCCGTGACAACGACGCAGAGGTGCGTTCATTGCCAACGTACTTCTGCGTCATTGTCAAGGCAACGCCTCTATTCCGGGCCGGAAGCGCGGAGAAGAGGCGCCCCCCGGTGAAGATAGCAGCCCGGACCACCTCCTCACCGGACCACCTCCTCTCCAGACAGCCCTGCAGGACCGGACCAGCACCGAGCGGAGGTGAGTACTCAGAACTAAAGGGGGTGAGAGGGGGCTGGATGATGTTGAAGGCCGCAGTGGTCTTCAACCTGCGGACCTCCGGAGGTTTCAAAACTACAACTCCCAGCAAGCCCGGACAGCCGATGGCTGCCCGGGCTTGCTGGGAGTTGTAGTTTTGAAACCTCTGGAGGTCCGCAGGTTGAAGACCACTGAGGGCGAATGATGAGAAGAGGATGATGAAGGGGGGGTGTGGGGATGATGAAGGGGGGATGTGTGGGATGATAAGGGGATGATGAAAGGGGGATGTGCGGGATGATAAGGGGATGATGAAGGGGGGATGTGTTGGATGATGACAAGGGGATGATGAAGGGGGGATGTGTGGGATGATGATAAGGGGATGATGAAGGGGGGATGTGTGGGATGATGACAAGGGGATGATGAAGGGGGGATGTGTGGGATGATAAGGGGATGATGAAGGGGGGATGTGTGGGATGATGACAAGGGGATGATGATGAGGATGTTAATGACGGGTCTGGATGATGACAGGGGGGGATGAGGTATTTCCCACCCTAGGCTTATACTCGAGTCAATAACTTTTCCTGGGATTTTGGGTTGAAATTAGGGGTCTCGGCTTATACTCGGGTCGGCTTATACTCGAGTATATACGGTATACAAGTTAGAAAATTGAAAAAGCAGCAGACATCTGTCGTTATTGACGGCCATCAGAGATTGCTTTGATGTCCCTCATCTGAGTGGTAAAATTATGTGATCAATAGCGATCACAGCATTTAAGCACCTAATGCTGGTAATCCCTGGTGTCTAGTGGTCCCATCTGCATCTCCCCGATGTAATCGCGAGGTGGCAATGGGTTGCAGTGAAAGTCCGGGTCTTACCTCTGCTCATCGGGCTTCCATGGATCGTTGAATGTTGAAGGCTGCCTTAGGCCTTCACCAATATAGTTGTTAGGCCCTCTTTGTGTTCTCATATAGTTAGTTGTAGGCCTTCATATAGTAGTAGGCTGCCCCCATACAGTAGTAGGCCCCTACACGGTCCAATATAGTTGTCAACCTCTACACTTCTTCCATATAGTTGTAGACCCCCACACTGCCCCCAAATAGTTCTAGGCCCTCATACTGCCCTGCTTTGGTTCTCCACTGCTCCTCTGGTCCGAAGGAGCATTGGAGCACCAAAACTGAAGTGGTACTTACCATCCACAGCAACGTGGTTGGGTTGACCCTGTTAAGGATGTAATTACCCCAGAAGGCAGGGACAGAGGGTATAAGTTAGCTCAGGGTTGCATGTATCCTGGCCAAGTCTAGAAATGGGAAAGCATGTGGCGATATCAATGGCTTGTTTCTTTAACTTTTGTTAGGGTAAACAACATTTTTTTTACTCTGGATTTTTTTAGATGATGAAACTGATGATGGAAGCCTTTTCCTCTGCACCAATAAGTTGCTTCTCTTTGCTTTTTTATGTATAATTTTGTCATCAATACTCAATCCAGACATAAGATGACTAGGACATGCAAAAAGGCAAAAACGTTAAAAAAAAAAAAAAAAAAAAAAAAAAGTTTTTCAGTGATATATAAAACACATAATAAAAAAACAAACAGTCTGACCTCTATAGAGGCATACCCCATTAAAGAGTGTTGAGCCACAGCTAAAATACACAATGACTGCTGTAGAATAAATATTGTGTAATCAGTAAGCCAAAATGAAAAGAAAAAAAAAAAAAGGAAGAAAAGATGAAAAATGACAGAAGAGGGGTACGAAACAAAAGGGAAGAGAAAGAAGACTAGATCTAATCACTTAAAGGGGTACTTCACTGTAAAATAATCTTTTTTTTTTTAAATCAACTGGTGCCAGAAAGTTAAAAACAGATTTTGTAAATTACTTTTATTTAAAAATCTTAATCCTTCCTGTACTTATCAGCTGCTGTATACTACAGAGGAAGTTCTTTTGTTTTTTTAATTTCCTTTCTGCCTGACCACAGTGCTCTCTGCTAACACATCTGTTTATTTTATTAACTGTCCAGAGTACGATCAAATCCCCATAGCAAACCTATCCTGTTCCGGACAGCTCCTAAAATGAACAGAGGTGTCAGCAGAGAACACTGTGGTCAGACAGAAAGAAAATTTACAAAGGAAAAGAACTTCCTGTGGAGCATACAGCAGATAAGTACTGGAAGGATTAAGATTTTTTAAATAAAAGTAATTTACAAATTTGTTTTAACTTTCTGGCACCAGTTGATTTAAAAAAAAAAGAATATTTTACAGTGAAGTACCCCTTTAAGTGATTAGGTCTATTGGAATGTCTTCCAGTGGAGTACCCCTCTAAAGGCGTACTCCACTGCTCAGCGTTTGGAACAAACTGTTCCGAATGCTGGAGCCGGTGTCGGGAGCTCGTGAGGTCATAGCCCTGCTCCGTCATGCCCCGCCCCTTCAAAGCAAGTCTATGGGAGGGGGCGTGACAGCAGTCACGCCCCCTCCCATAGACTTGCATTGAGGGGGCGGGGTTATGATATCAGGAGCTGCCGGCTCCAGTGTTTGGAACAGTTTGTTCCAAACGCTGAGCAGTGACTGTTGGGATATCCAAAGCATACTGTTGACTGACTGTTGGGATATCCAAAGCATACTGTTGACTGACTGTTGGGATATCCAAAGCATACTGTTGACTGACTGTTGGGATATCCAAAGCATACTGTTGACTGACTGTTGGGATATCCAAAGCATACTGTTGACTGACTGTTGGGATATCCAAAGCATATCCCAACAGTCTCGGAACTCTTTTATTTATTTTTTTATAAGGTTGAGTCCTGGCTATTAGCAGTCTCAGGTTTCTTGTTGATATATTGTGTGTGTGCATATGTCTAGATGTATTTTTTGCATGACATTATTAGAATAGCTCATGAAATCTGTCTGATTTTTATAGACAGGACCCAACATGAAGCTAAAGTTTATTCCGGCCTACGCTATTTTAATTAGTTGACAGTATTTCCTTTTAGGTTTGTAATTTAATCTGACTTTTCTGGATTCCCTTTACATGTCAATATAATTGACTTTATCACCTGGTATAGGTTTAGAAGGGTAATCTCCGCAGAGATACCAAACAGTGATTTGCCAAATGTAATTATACTGAAGGCGAGTTGTCAAAATTCACCTTCCCGCTCAATGGCCCCGCGCCAAATCCAGTAACATATATGTTTGCCAAATTGTGTTGTCGTGTGCATACTAAATGCAGCTGACACAGGTTAAACTCCCTAAGCTTTGTGGCCATAGACGTGTGAAAAACTCATTGTGTAATTTTAGGTACCTCCGTATATGGAGGACAGTGATATGACTTGTTCTGTGTGCATCGTCTCACAAGTGTCGACACTCTTAGCTAAAACAGTAATACAAATCTGACAATGATGCTCCTGTCGTGTCGCAGTGTGTTTTTTATTTTTTACTTTCTGCTGCAGGATTGTTTTGCTATTAATTTGCGGCGCTGATTTCTGGCTTCTCTCTCTGAGGGACTCATTTGCTCGGCTCCCAAATGCGCAACCAGTGGGAAAAAAAATTGAAAAGGAATCCCACTGAAACTAATAGCAATGTTTTCTTAAGATATATCTGGCGTATTTACCATGTGTTTTTTTATTTTTTTCTGCATTAACCTTTTGTTGTTCGTAACACGGAAGTGTTATAATAGATTGCTCTTATGTTCGGCAGGTTGAATTTACAATTTGTTTTGTAAATCTAAATATTGATGATTTACAGGAAAGTCCCTCAATTTGGTCCACATTCTATTACCCAGGGCATAAATCTGTGCAAGTTGCAGTGCCTCCTCTGGAAGACTCGGCACCGCCATGAAATACACTTTTTTTCTGTAGAGGACACTGCAGAAGACCAACTACATTTTTTATTTGATATTTCCACCCTTGACTGGCCATGGGTCTCCATTTAGAGACTGAATTGCCCAAAGTGGCTCTAATGATTAAAGGGGTACTCCGGCGCTATGACATCTTATCCCTTATCCAAAGGATAGGGGATAAGTTACCTGATCGCGGGGTTCCTGCCACTGGGGACCCCCGTGATCTTCCATGCCGCACTCCGTTAGAATCAGCCCTCGGAGCGTGCTCGCTCCGGGTCTGATTACTGGCGATCACGGGGACGGAGCATAGTGACATCACTTCTCCGCCCCCGTGTGATGTCACGTTCCGCCTATGGGAGGGGGCGTGATCGCCAGTAATCAGACCCGGAGCGAGCACGCTCCGGGGGTTGATTTTAACGGGGTGCGGCATCTGGACCACCGCGATCAGGCATCTTATCCCCTATTCTTTGGATAGGGGATGAGATGTCTTAGCACTCGAGTACCCCTTTAAGTCATCTTCCATTTATAGTTATTTATGGAGTTGTTTCGAGAACATAAATGTTCATATGCATTAGTGAATGTCCAACTCTACAGCTGTTAACTTTGCAATACAGTGTAGTAGGGGGTTACCCACCTTATGCAATCTTGTGCATGTGCAGTGAAAACCAATGAGCTCTCTTGCCCACTAGCCCTTCTGACGCACATGCAGTGAGCCTGACAGGTTAAGACTCAGCTCATGCGTTGCAGTACTCATTGATGGTGGGCAATATACACAGGGCCACCACTGGCGGGCGATCTCTGTGTTAATAAACAAGCGGAGCTGGCTTGACATTAGATGAGAAAGGTGTTGTGGCCCTGAGGCATAGCGCAACCCAGGCCACACCTCTCTGATTTCTTGGATTGCTGATACTAGTACAAGCTCGTAACCTTTGAAGAGGCTGCAGCCTCTGTAAATAGCTGATTGATAGGGGTGCTGACAGTCCGCCTCTAAACGATCGAATATTGATGGCCTCAATACCCCATTACAGTGATCCCTCAACTTACAATGGCCTCAACATACAATACTTTCAACATACAATAGTCTATTCTGGACCAGTGTAAGTTGAAACCAGACTCAACATACAATGTACAGACAGTCCAGATCTGTGATACCTGTCAATGGCTGGAAGAACTGACCAATCAGAATGGGCATTCACTGGTAAAACCCCTGTATTACTGAAGCGTATGCACTGACTGGTGTCTGGTAGCGCCCCCTACAGTACAGAGAGGTATTACATGTTCTGTACTACTCTTTACCTGTATTACTGTAGTGTATGCACTGACTGTGTCTTATAGCGCCTCCTACAGTACAGGGAGGTACTACATGTTCTGTACTACTCTTTACCTGTATTACTGAAGTGTATGCACTGACTGGTGTCTGGTAGCACCTCCTAAAGTACAGGGAGGTATTACATGTTCTGTACTACTCTTTACCTGTCCCAGGGTTAGCTCCTCCCTTGGAAACCAGGTGAGGGCGACTCCATGTTACTTTTTTGGGACACTTTGTGTACTGTACAGGACCACGAAGAAGATCCTGTCCTCTACATAGACCAGTGTTTCCCAAGCAGGGTACCCCCAGCTGTTGCAAAACTACAACTCCCAGCATGCCTGGACAGCCTTTGGCTGTCCGGGCATGTTGGGAGTTGTAGTTTTGCAACAGCTGGGGGCTCCCTGCTTGGGAAACACCAACATAGACAGTGATTTACAGCTCCCAGCAGATCTTTCATACTTTTATATGTAAGGATTTGCTTTATCTATATTAATTATCTACTTATTTTTCTTTAATCCTCACTTTTTCCTATTTTTGGATGACATTTTTGTGCCTTTAGAGCCAATTACCAGGTTTCCATAGAGTTATGGTCTCAACATACAATGGTTTCAACATACAATGGCCGTCCTGGAACCAATTAATATTGTAACTTGAGGGACCACTGTACTTTTTAAGGGCAGAATAATCCCTTAAATGATTTTCATTCCCATAAGTTGTATGTGTATTTGCTCGCTTAAAGATTGTGGGTAGCAATTGAATGTTTGAAATATATTAGGTCAGGTCTTTTATTTAAGCTGATCGCAGTATTAAGCTGATTAATATGCTTTTTTTGCGTGCGCCTCTAATAATTGTATGCATCTCGGAGGATGGTGCATGTCTGTCGTACCAGCCAGAGGTAAGATGCCATTATAATTGCAGCTGCTAGCAGAGGAGAAGAATTGGGAAAAAAGCATTGAAAATCTCTGATTCAGAATGGCATCTAAATATAGAGATCTGTGGTCTTGCTTTGGATGCCAGGGGGCACTGACTGAACAGAACAAGCTTAAATGCCAACGCTGCCACTGCAGGCAGTGCTGGGTAGGAGGTGATTTTCTGAATCTAAAGCAGGAGTACAGGCAGCAAACTGAGGGACATAAATAATTTGGGACAGTTCATTTTTATATCATTTCAAATGCAAGCCGGAGCTGGGCGAACATATGTTGCATGCCACAGTGCTCACAGCGTCCCATACTCTTGTGAACTGCACCCAGGTAAAACAAGGTGACCCTGTTTACACGTAGACACGTTAAAAGTGTAGTTTGAAAAAGATGGATCAAATGCTTAAAGGGGTTATCCAGGAAAAAAACTTTTTTTTTTTATATATATCAACTGGCTCCAGAAAGTTAAACAGATTTGTAAATTACTTCTATAAAAAAATCTTAATCCTTTCAGTACTTATGAGCTTCTGAAGTTAAAGGGGTACTCCGCCCCTGGCATCTTATCCCCTATTCAAAGGATAGGGGATAAGATGTTAGATCGGCGCGGCTCCGCTGCTGGGGACCCTGGGGAACGCCGCTGCGGCACCCCGCCATCATTACTGCACAGAGCGAGTTTGCTCTGTGCGTAATGACGGGCGATACAGGGGCCGGAGCAGCGTGACGTCATGGCTCCGCCCCTCATGACATCACGGCCCGTCCCCTTAATGCAAGTCTATGGCAGGGGGCATGACGACCGCCGCGCCCCCTTCCCATAGACCTGTATTGATGGGGGCGGACCTTGACGTCACAAGGGGCGGAGCCGTGACATAACGATGCTCCGGCCCCTGTATTGCCCGTCATTACGTGCAGAGCGATCTCGCTCTGTGCTGTAATGATGGCGAGGTGCTGCAGCAGCAATCCCCGGGGTCCCCAGCAGCGGGTCCCCGGCGATCTGACATCTTATCCCTTATCCTTTGGATAGGGGATAACATGTCTAGGGGCGGAGTACCCCTTAAAGGTTGTTCTTTTCTATCTAAGTGCTCTCTGATGACACGTGTCTCGGGAACCGCCCAGTTTAGAAGCAAATCCCCATAGCAAACCTCTTCTAAACTGGGCGGTTCCCGAGACACGTGTCATCAGAGAGCACTTACACAGAAAAGAACAACCTTAACTTCAGAAGCTCGTAAATACTGAAAGGAATAAGATTTTTTAATAGAAGTAATTTACAAATCTGTTTAACTTTCTGGAGCCAGTTGATAAATAAAAAAAAGTGTTTTCTGGATAACGCCTTTAAAATAGAAGCACTCCAACAATATTTTGCCAATGCACTGCAGAATAGGCTATTATTAGAAAATAATGTAAAGACTCTTGTATATACCTTGTGTTTACCTAATTTAGTTGTTGTGCCGTTTATAGTTTGCTTACCTTCTCGATTCCTTCCTTCCCTCTTATAATACAGCCTACATCTCCCATGATTCCGCTGGCTTGCTTAAAACGAATCATTGCCCTACATCGTACCTACTGAGGGATCTGTAACATCAAACTTCTGCCTCCTAAATCCCTCAGTCTCTTCCTTGTTATGGGTGTCTCCTTGTTTGCTTTTTACAAGCAGGAGGAAGGCAAGAGCAAGGTGAAGCTGCATCTCTTAAAGGGGTATTCCAGGCAAAAACTTTTTTTTGTATATCAACTGGCTCCGGAAAGTTAAACAGATTTGTAAATTCCTTCTATTAAAAAATCTTAACCCTTCCAATAGTTATTAGCTTCTGAAGTTTTCTGTCTAACTGCTCAATGATGATGTCACGTCCCGGGAGCTGTGCATGATGGGAGAATATCCCTTGCATGATGGGAGAATATCCCCATAGGAACTGCACAGCTCCCGGGATGTGAGTCATCAGAGAGCAGTTAGACAGAAAACAGCAACTCAACTTCAGAAGCTAATAACTATTGGAAGGATTAAGATTTTTTAATAGAAGTAATTTACAAATCTGTTTAACTTTCCAGAGCCAGTTGATATATAAAAAAAGTTTTGGCCTGGAATACCCCTTTAAGACTCACTAGAGAATCTGCACACAGCAGATAGAGACAAGGCAGTGGGAGTCAGAGAAGTTGTCTAACTCTGCAACTTATCATTGTATGGGTTCACCTACTGTATTGCTGCTTACCTGGTCTCTTAGGGCAGGCATGACATTTGCAATATCACACAATGCATCAACTGGTGCCAGAAAGTTAAACAGATTTGTAAATTACTTCTATTAAAAATTCTTAATCCTTCCAGTACTTCTTAGCGGCTGAATACTACAGAGGAAATTATTTTCTTTTTGGATTTCTTTTCTGTCACGACCATAGTGCTCTCTGCTGACACCTCAATCCATGTCAGGACAAAATCCCCATAACAAACATATGCTGTTCTGGACAGTTCCTAAAATGGACAGAGGTGTCAGCAGAGAGCACTGTGGTTGTGACAGAAAAGAAAAGATCCAAAAAGAAAAGAATTTCCTCTGTAGTATATAGCCGCTAGAGATGAGCAAAGTTACAGCAATTCGATTTGTCACGAACCTTGCGGCTCGGCAGTTGATGACTTTAGCCTGCATAAATTAGTTGAGCTTTCAGGTGCTACGGTGGGCTGGAGACTCTCTCCTAGGACTGTATCCACCTTTTCCAGACCACCGGAGCACCTGAAAGCTGAACTAATTTATGCAGGCTAAAGTCAGCAACTGCCGAGCCGTGAGGTTCGTGACGAATCAAATCACTGTAACTTTGCTCATCTCTACTAGCCGCTAATAAGTACTGAAAGGATTAAGAATGTTTAATAAGTCATTTACAAATCTGTTTAACTTTCTGGCACCAGTAGATAAAAAAATAAAATAAAAAAAGTTTTCCACCGGAGTACCCCTTTAAAGATTTAAAATGTATGATTGCAGCTGAGCTAGGATGAAACAAATTACCCTGCTGCTCATATATTGCTGGTCAGTTATGTGTCCAAAACAGTGGAGACATTTGGTGGCAGAGATTGTATATAATGTTAGAAAATCAGCCATACTGTTTCTGTACTAATTTTTTTTAGGATTTAGGTTACCGTGGAGGAAGCAGGGACAAGTACCATATTGTGGCAATGGATCAGCAGTATACTTTTGTAACATTCCTAGAGTAAAAAGGAGAGACCTCAGACACCTGAAAAGTGAGCTTTAAAGTACAGTGATCCCTCAACTTACGATGGCCTCAACATACAATAGTTTCAACATACAATGGTCTTTTCTGGACCATCGTAAGTTGAAACCAGACTCAACATACAATGTACAGACAGTCCAGATCTGTGATACCTGTCAATGGCTGGAAGAACCGACCAATCAAAATGGGCATTCACTGGTAAAACCCCTGTATTACTGAAGCGTATGCACTGACTGGTGTCTGGTAGCGCCCCCTACAGTACAGGGAGGTATTACATGTTCTGTACTCTTTACCTGTACCAGGGTTACCTGCTCCTTTGGACACCAGGTGAAGGCGACTCCATTACTTTTTTAGGACATTTTGTGTACTGTACAGGACCCTAAAGAAGCTCCTGTCCTCTAAATAGACCAGTGTTTCCCAAACAGGGTGCCCCCAGCTGTTGCAAAACTACAACTCCCAGCATGCCCCGACAGCCTTTGGCTGTCCGGGCATGCTGGGAGTAGTAGTTTTGCAACAGCTGGAGGCACCCTGCTTGGAAAACACTGACATAGACAGTGATTTACAGCTCCCAGCAGATCTTTCTTACTTTTATATGTAATTTGCTTTATCCATATTAATTATCTACTTATTTTTCTTTAATCCTCACTTTTTTTTATTTTTGGATGACATTTTGGTGCCTTCAGAACCAATTACCTGGTTTCCATAGAGTTCTCGTCTCAACATACAATGGTTTCAACATACAATGGTCGTCCTGGAACCAATTAATATTGTAACTTGAGGGAGCGCTGTACAGTAGTTATGTACTAAGTATAGCAATGCATGCTCATTTACTCCCTATATAGCTATACATCCACCTTTATACTATGTATCCTATTAAGATCCAATTCCTTACTTTAGGTGCAGAGCCAGAGACAGTGATCCAGAAAAGTCCCTTTAATGTAATATTCCTATCTGTGTTTTCCTGGCAGTTTGGTTGCACTGACCTCTATCGCAGCTACTGGGTTAATAAAGAACACTTTGCTGCCTTGTTGTCTGTGTCTCCTTTCCCGGGTTTCTTGTTTAGCGGCTGCGTTTGAATGGCGGCACGCTATTGAAGCCCACATACAATAGGCAATATTGGCGAGGGCCCTCATGTCTGCACTTTAGATCTTTTTTTAAAAAAGCTAAAGTTTAGTGACCTAGAAATTAATCAATAAAAAGCTATTTTCTATGTGACAAATTGAAGAACTGAAGGATTCTTGCAGATGCATTGACTTTAACAATCCAAGATGCATTGTTTTTAAGCTTCCTTCAGACATATAATCCTTAGAGTGGAGGAGAGGATTGTGGGAGGTGTTCAGGTTAGACTTTGACAGTTCGATTGCTTTATATTGCGGTCTTTTATTCCTAGGCTAAAACAAAAACGATCTGCAGCCCCCTGGCGCTTAGAACTTTATGCATATTAATCTGAAGTCATTAATGTGAATGTACATGCTGGGGAAAATCAGGAATAATTAAGTGTATATGTATGTGTGTGTAAATCTATCTATATATATATATATATATATATATATATATATATATATATATATTATATTATACATGAATTTTGGTTTAGTGATCAGCAACTAATCAAATGAATTCGGGCAAAATTGTGAAAAGTGACATTAGCCCCTCCCCTGCAGTACCAGCTTCCTCTAATGGCAAAGCCACTGGAAAGGTTCAGCAAAACGCACAAGGAGACTGTGATTGCCTAGTCAGCGATATCTGAAGGGACAACAGAAAACGGGAAAGACCTTTTCACCTGTTATTCATCTTTAAACTTTGCGGAATTGCAGACAAAATCCCTTAGAATACTGCCGAAATTCAAGCCCCATCAAGTTCAGTGTTTAGAGAACATAGAATTCTGCCACAATTTCAGTGGAATTCTGCAAGCTTTGCCATGTGAACATGGCCTTAGTTAAAAATAAAAACTTCATTCAGCAAGAATTTTGCTATGTGAGCATGGCCTTTGTCAAAAACTTCCCAATGCTTTTCGTTCTTCATAAATAGCACCTTTAGGGTACGTTCACACTACGGAATTCCCACGGAATTCCGCGAGGGGAATTCCGCAATGTGAACTTAACATTAGTGTGAATGGGTCTCCGCGAATGGGTCACTGCGGAATTTTCTTTGTTTCTTTGTTCCGCACAAAGAAAAAACATTCTTTCAGCGGATTCCGTGAGCACTGCATAGCTGTCAATGGTGACGGCTCAGTGCCCCGTGGCCCTAGCGCCGAAGTATTTTTGGCGGCGGCCGTCAGACAGAATCTCTGCTCGTTGAATTCAGCGAGCGGAGATTCCGCAGTGTGAACGCACCCTTCTGCAGGAGCTCTGTTGCTTAACCCGGTTAATGGCAGGAGTTGAATGGAGAAAAAAAATACTGCATATCCTATGTTTTTTTTTTACTCTGCTTAACTTCTGTAAAATACCGGACACGGAACGGACCCCATTCAAGTTAATGTGATCTGGCGGGACTCTGTAGTGTCCGTTGTAAAAAGGATTTGTTTGACTTTTGTTTTTGTTTTTTTAGGTGCCAAACAGACCCTAAACAGGATGGAGCCTAGCAACTGTGTGAACTTACCCTTATACACAAATGATTGTTAAAGTAATAAATAGATTACTGAGAACTTAAAGGACAACTGCAGCGGAAAACACTTATCCCCTATTCACAGGATAGGGGATAAGTGTTTGATCGCGGGGGTCCGACCACTGGTACCCCTGCAATCTCCTAAATAGGGGCACTGCATTAGCGCTCAGTGTGAGCACTAATGCGTGTAGCGTTGACCTGAGAGCTCGACGGTTACGCCCCCTCCCCGCCCCGTCCCCGTACAGTTCTATGGGAGAGGCGGGGAGGCACGCCTGTGGATAGGGGATAAGTGTTTTCCACTGCAAATGTCCTTTAATGGGGTGGGATTGTTTTGGTTTATTTGTTGTTAAAAATGAGTCCTTTCTCTGCCCCAAGATTAGCTCCGGTTTAGTGGCTGACATTCAGTTGGCGTCATCTCGCTGTTTATAAAATGTGGTAATTGGGGTTTAAAAAAAAAAAAAAAAAGATTGGTTTCTCTTGTGAAAAGAAAGCGTTAAGCGCAATCTTTAAACAAGCACTGTTTAATAGGGTGTCATACCTGTTCTCATTCATATATATGTATAGAATTATCACCAGTGTGAAGCTGCAAAGTTAAATTTTTTTTTTTAATGCATGTGATCTCACCCCAGTGCACATAATAATGGGAAGTGCATTCTTACTGTCAAAGCATTTAGTTTGTGTGGCTCTTGCAAACCACAAGGGCGAGTGCAGCGCCATCTGCAGGACCGGGCTGTCCCACTGATTCTATAGGAACTAAAATGATTGTTTCCCGATCGCTGATAATGCCTACAAAATTACACCAGGCCTCCAATGTTTGCCTGTTCTATCTTGGTCCTTTTTTTTTTTTTTTGCATCTTTATTAAAAGAATAATTCCGTTCCTGGAGAGTGGCTGAATCAAAAGTCAGGAGAAAGAGATACAGTGTTTTCCTATTTGAATTTAGTGCTTAAATGATTTTGTACATAATTAGGGAAGTACATGTCCCATAAAACATCTCTTCTTAAAACAGACCCATTTTCAGGCTATAGCCCCCGCAATAATCTAAAAATATGGCCAATTAGAAGGACTTCACGATTTTGGGAAAATATCATATTTTGATAATATTGTGATTTTGATATGCGATTGCAATAAGATATGCAAATGAGGAAGTCCCCCCCCCCCCTCAATTTCAGGTTCAGCCCCCCCCCCCCATTTCCTGACCATTTCCACACCTCTATTTTATGCCCACCCCCTCCCCATTTCATGTCCCATTTTTCCCTTTTATGTGCCATTCCACCCATTTCATGTCCCACCTCCTGCATTTCATATCCCACCCCCATTTCACAACCCCATCTCCCATTTCGTGTACCATCTTTCTTGTCTCTAAACAAGCAGCTGGCTGCGGGACCTTTCCACTCACTGGCTGGGACAGGACACCACTGCTCCCAGTGACTGGCTGAGCGGTAAGGACCCCCAGCCAGCTGCTTGTCTCGGGAGAAGAAAGCACAAAAGTTACCAGGACTGCTGCGGCAGACCTATGGGGGGGACCGGGCTAGTTCTTTTTAATGTTTATTTCATAGAATATTACATACATACACAGGAGTCATGTGGGAGGTAGCGGATGCCAGACACACTTGGGGGTCAGGTGTAAAGTAGCGGACAGCTGGACACACACGGGAGGCAGGTCTGGAGCTGGACCCTTTGCAAAAGTTTACTTAAACGTAGTCTACGTTTAAGCTCGAGAGAGCAAAACGCGTCAGTTTATTCTATCTATCCTGTATATGTGTTTCCTTGCTATGGCATGAATAAACAAGCGATCTTAAACATACCTGGTGCCGGACAACTTTGTACTTCTGCTGTTTTGTTGGAGCTGGGGCAGGACCGGCAGGTCCGTTGAGCACAGGTGTGTGGGCGATCGGCCTTTGGCGGTAAGCGGACACTACAGTTCTTCTTGATCAATAAATCGTGTACCTCTAATTATTAGGTAGATTTTGGTCAGTTTTATGGTATCACCTTATCTGGATTACTGGAATTGTAGGACACTAAGAATGAAATATATTTGTGGATGAAGGGTTGCTGTATTTACTGTATGCATATATAAATAAGTATATTTACTATTATTTATGGGGGACTTTTCAAGTGGAATTGAATGTATGCAAATGTTTGCATCTGTGAAATCTCTGGTTATTTAGAATTCAGTCAGTAACACCTTTTTACTGTTAAATGTATATTGCATTTTACACGTGTAATTGCTTTTGGAGAATTGGGCACCACTTTTTATTGCTGTTGACAGGAGCTTTGCAAACAGATTGTCACTATAATTCAGCTTGCATCATGGAAGGGTAAGGTGGCTTCTCAGCAGGTGACTTGTGCATGCACTGTTGAAGTCGCTGCTCTTCTCCTTACTTATAATGCATTACTCTAATGTGTGATGATGATGGTGGTGTGAAAAATCTGATAAATATAAAACTTTTGGATCCCATCTCTGATTATTAAATTATCTTTTGAGTAGACTACCCTAATTTCATTGAAAAGTGGTTTTGTATATTGTGACCTTCTCAAAGCAAATGGCTACCATGTATAATATATGGTGAGCTGGGGAAAAAAAAGTTGCTTGAAATTTTTATTGTAGTCCTGAGTAGTCTTACAGTAATCTTCTCAGTATGTGCAAATCAGTCTAAAAAGGGTAGTCCAGTGCTGAAAAACTTATCCCCTATCCTAAGGATAGGGGATAAGTTTCAGATCACGGGGGTCTGACCAATGGGCCCCCCCCGCAATCTCCTGTACGGGGCCCCGGCATGCTGGCCAGATAGCGGGTGTTGACCACCGCACGAAGCGGCGGCCAACATGCCCCCTCAATACAAATCTATGGCAGAGCCGGAGATTGCTGAAGGCAGCGCCCCGGCTCTGTCATAGAGTTGTATTGAGGGGGCGTGTCAGCCACGGCTACGTGCGGTGGTCAACACGCCCCTTTCCTGCAGGCTGCTGGGGCCCCGTACAGGAGATCATGGGGGACCCCAGTGGTCGGACCCCCGCTATCAGAATCTTATCTGCTATCCTTAGGATAGGGGATAAGTTTTTCAGCACTGCACTACTCCTTTAAAGAGGACCTGTGGCCAGTTCTGCAAAAATTGAGATTATATTGTAATATAACTAGGCTGCCCTAATCATGCACCTTTTTACAGTTTCTTGATATTCCCTCTTTTTCCTTAGATATGTGGGTTTATATTTTGTCTGACAATTCAGGAACTGAGTCTCATGGGCATTTACTTAGCGTACCTGTCAACAAAAAAACTTTTGATATTTTGTATATTACTGTATTCCAAACAACTTTCTAATTTCATGTATTTAATTCTTTTTTGTGTATTTTAATTTTGAAAAAATGACCACTAGGGGTCTCCCTTCATGTCCCGGCCGCAAGTCTCTTATAGAGTTTGGACTCGTGCTGGCCTGGCATGAGTCTGAACTCTTTGTGCAGCAAGGAAACTGACGAGCACATCGCAGCTCCCTGCCTGACAATCAGACAGGCGGGAGCGAGCGCTGTGCCTGGCTCGCTCCTGTACATAGCCACATCACTAGGCTCCATCCCCTGTGAAGGAGCACCTGCCGGCCGAGGCTCAGTGCAGCGCTGGATGCAGAGTGCAGTGCTGAATACAAATTGAGGCTTGCGAAGAGGGCGGATGTGGTCCCCTAGCAGGCTTCAGTAATGTCGCTCCTGCTGAGGAACGCCCACTTTCTCCAGCCCGGTGCTTGCATTATGTGAGCAAGATAATAGGTAAGAAGCAGAGCTTTTTAAAGCTTGGAAAACATTTTTAAGGGTTATAGGGATGTTAGGAGATGTTAGGGACTATCATCTGAGCTAGTTTAGAAAATATTGTTTTGTGAGAGGTACTCTTTAATTTTAATAATGGGACTGAATATCAGGTAATGGGCGGGATTATACAGTCAGTGTGAAGAATTGTTGTACATTGAGGGGCGTCTATGCCTAGTATACACCCCCTGACTGTATAATCACCTCACCATTACCTGATAGTCACTCCCATTAATTGACATTAAGTTTATGCCCATCTGACTGATTCTCAGAATTGTCAGACAAACTCTAAACCCTGATATCTTGGGAACTGAAGGGCGTATCAAGAAACTGTAAAAAGGTGTGTGATCAGCTATATAATGATAATGCTATTTCATTGCCCACAGGTACTCTTTAATGGGATTTTTTGCACTTTCATGTCCCCCAGAATTGGGGGGGGGGGGGGTAGTCTTTGGTGTCATAACCGTAATAGTGGGATCAGTCAGGGGAGTATGACTTTTTTTAAATCTTTTTTTATTTTTACAATTCTGCGTAATTTCTGAAAAGAAATAGGCTGGGCACCCCTTTTAGTAGTTTAATGTAATTTATGTACAGATTCTATCATTTAAATTTTAAGTAATTCATGTTTTCTATTCACAGAGGAGGATACCTACAGTACCTACTCCAATCTTTTGCTCAGATATTTCCTAGCGGAAGGTGTTATCAGCGGACATGAAGTCTTTATTGCCTCTGCCATTGATATTCCACAGAAAATCTTTAAGGTAATCAGTCATAATCAGTCATAGGCTGGATTCACATATGTCCAGCATCCGGCTCAGTGAACCCAGCATAAACTAGCTGCAACTGGTGACAAAAGTGCATCAGTTGTTTAGAATCAGGCATTTATTGATTGTGCAGCAAGTTGTATTCCCCTGTCTGGCGCCCACGCAGCGTATTCCACTGTCCGGTGTCCAACTTAAGGAGCCAGATGAATGTGAACTGTCCAATTCAAATGAACGGGATCAGTTCTGTTATCAGTTTCCCACTGGTGCCAGAGTGAAACGCCACTGGATGACTGACATATGTAAAGGGGGCCTAAGAGAATGTGTTTCATGCAAAAATAATGCTGTGGTCTCTACTGTTTTTTTTTTTTTTTTTTGCTAGAGTGGTGCTTTCAGAAACCACTTTCTACAGTGATCTGTGGCATAGCTTCATTCATTGAATATTGCCGCACAGGAGTGCAACGGTTAGATGGCCAGGTGCACGGCTGTGACGGGAAAGACCACTCTAAAACAGTGCTGCAGCCTCTTCTCTCTCAGGATCGGTTGGGTTGGACTCTCTGATCATAAAGCAAAGTCACCTTCTAGCGATAGGACCACTTTATAATGGAACAACTCCTTTAATGTCATCCGCATTGTAATTTTCCATTGCACAACAATTTATCTTAAAGGGGTTCTCCGCCCCTAGACATCTTATTCTTTATCCAAAGGATAGGGAATAAGATGTCTGATAGCGGGGTGGTCCCGCCGCTTGGGACCCCCGCGATCTCCCTGTTGCACCCGGCATTTGTTTAGAGCGTCAGGTGCAGCGTCGGAGGCTTGTGACGTCATGGCCACGCCCCACTCAGTGCAAGTCTATAGGAGGGGGCGTGACGGCCGTTCGCCGCCGCCCGACATGTCCCTGCTGCTGCTCTACTCCTAGCGAAATTAGCGCATCGCCGGGACATGTCTATTCTCTGCTGCTCATCTCTATCGGGTACAGAAATGAGCAGCAAAGAATAGACCTGTCGCTGCGCTAGTTGCGCTAGGAGTAGAGCAGCAGCGGGGGCATGTCGGGCGGCAGCAGTGAATGAATGAATGAAGCCTACATGCGGGACATGTCAGCTTCATTCATTCACTGCCGCCGCGGACAACGAATCGGGTGATTATTCGATAACGGGATTCGTCGACAACGAATCCCGTTATCGAATTTTAATCGATTTTATTGATCGTTGCAGCTGTAGTAACATGTGACTGCAGGATCACGTTGCACACAGGAATCCTGTGTTATCAGTAACTATGGTGGCACATTATTCTGCATAGGAGCTGTATACACAAATACTATTTGTTAAGATGAATAACAACAATGTTGTTCTTATGACAAATAGTATACAAACCCTCTAACAGTATTTGTTCAAGGTGACGCTTGTCCTACATAATTACTAGTAACTCTACCAGAAGCTTTGCCGCAGTGACTGGTATTATTATTACAATAGGACAGCCTGCTTTTGCTTCAAGTTATTGATGTTGCTCTGGCTATAGACAGATGTGTTGCATTGGTGACTAGGAGCATTTATACTAGGATGTAATACGTCTGTCCTGTTGATGAATCTGTCACATACTGTTATTGTTATAAATTCTACTCTGCTGTAGAAACAATCTCCACTCTGCTACATCAGAAGTAGCGATCCTGTGACATCTGGGAGTTTCTTCTCAGAATAGTCTATTAAGGATTCTATGGACGTCCAGCTGTATAACATTACATTGTCCCGCACACATCACAGCAGCCCGCTAGCGTACTAAACACTGTAACAAGGCAGTGACCAAAACAATGGTGTCGGTAATGTCTTTAATAACTGGCAACGAAATGCTATAATTGTCCTGCTTTCATTTTATGATATGTAATTGGGAGGATCCTGAACCTATAAGCAAGACAAATATTGCTTATACTTGGAAGAGGAAAAGACATTCTTTCAGGCCGTAATTATAGTAAAAAAAAACACTTGTAACGAAAAGACAAGTAAAAGATAAAAAGCCCCATCAACAGCATAGGGTATATTATATACCACCCAGCAATTTATCCATCATCCTTTGAAAACATATTCATGCCTTTTGTACTCCCAGCTCTCTCAGAAAATCAGCTATGAAGTGCAACAATGAAAGACCTCACAAGAGAGAGAGAAAAAGAATGTCGTGCCTAGTGTTTTTCTAGACGATCAGATTGAAAGTACAGGCAGAATTCTTTACTCTCTTCCTGAGGATCTGTCCTGGCTGTCACTAGGTGCTGGAATGAATCTACTGCTGCACCATAACATCAGCCCCGGATCTGAAGAATGTGAACATACTGTGCATAGCCTGTCATTTTTTTTTTTTTTTTTTTTTTGTAAATTAGGTTTATTCATTTTTATAATAATAATGCTGCTTTAAAGAGAAACAGACATATGAAATCCCTTCACCCACATCAAGGCATCTATATTTACATACATCTATGTGTATATATACGATAATTTCAACATGCGATTTTCTCACAGAGGCCATCGCATGCTGAAGGCAGCATCAACATACGATGCTTTTGTATGTCGGGGCCATCGCATAAACGGCTATCCGGCAGCGCAGGCTGCTTCAGCTGCCGCCGGATAGCCGTTTACGGTGCCCCGTGAGCTCCGGTGATGTCTCTTACCTGTCCTCGGGGCGGGGACACGTGAGTACAACTTCCTCTAACAGTGGTCTACAACCTGCGAACCTCCAGATGTGGCAAAACTACAACTCCCAGCATGCCCGGACAGCCAACGGCTGTCCGGGCATGCTGGGTGTTGTAGTTTTGCAACATCTGGAGGTCCGCAGGTTGTAGACCACTGTCCTATACTTTACATTGCACAGATCCCTCAACACGCGATGGTTTCAACAAACGATGGTCCGTTTGGAACGGATTACCATCGTATGTTGAGGGACCACTGTGTATATATATATATATATATATATATATATATATATATATATATATATATATATATATATATATATATACACTATTCTATATTATTAAAACAGACATTCATCGCATCATAAACGCTAAATGGCCTGCAGCCAGTAGCTTTCAGAACTACATGACCCATGATGTCTCCAGCATCACACAAATAGTCCAGAGGCTATAGTGATGAGAACTGAGGAAGGACACACGAGATGCTGCAGACTCTGCATGTGAAGCAGCATGCATTTTACAGGCGGTGTACAAACTCAAGCCCACTATAGGGTGGGGCAGCGATAATTGATTGGCTGTAACTTTAAAGGGAATGTGGCATCAGAAAATAACCTATTGTTCAAAGTTTTTATGTCTACCATATTTTCTTGGGGATTTTTTTTTATTTTTTAAAATTCACATTTTACTATCTGTATTTATATTAATCCTGAAATATTGCTGTTTCCATTCTGGCCACTCTCTTTTAAACTAAGGTAAGTTACAAATCATTTACCAGTACAGTGGTCCTTCAAGTTATGATATTAATTGGTTCCAGGACGACCATTGTATGTTGAGACCATAACTCTATGAAAACCTGGTAAATGGTTCTCCAGCCACCAAAATGTCATCCAAAAATAGAAAAAAGTGAGGATTAAACAAAAAAGTAGATAACTAAAATAGATAAAGCAATTCAGATAAAGCGTTCAGACTAAATTAATGGTTAGCACAGCTTATATGAATCAGTCTAGTGGGCATTCGATGACGGCAACAGAATACACAGGGCTAAAACGATTTGTAGTGGTCACCTAATGTTTTACGGGATTATGGCTATGAAATGGCCCAGGCAAATACTGATGTATGCATGCAGACTGTATAGCCATACGGTTGCAATCTCCTGGGATATACTGTATGGGGACCCTTTCATTTAGGTGTAGTCGTGTTGAATCTCTAATTGGGCAAGCTGAATTTTCCAATTGCCCACTTTTTGACCAATAATTATCTATTCCTCTTACCCGAAGGCCATCTGGATTGCTATCATGATGTAACTTGAAGTGAAGAGGTATTGTAGTAAGTTTTGTTAGGTCCGATTGGTCTTTAGCTGCAATAATCCCAAGGACATGTTCTCTAACTCTTCGTTTTCGGGATAAATTATACCTATGGAATCGCAAGAAATCGTGTGGCTGATTTTGAATACCCTGGAGCCGTCAGAATTCGGGAATGTGTCATCGTTGCAGATGTTGGGGCAGGCCACACATTTACCGCAGCCCCATCGTTTTTTTGGCATCAAAGGTCATCTGTTTTCGATCGGCCCTATAATGGCTCTGTACTAGTGTGTCTCGTAGATTGGGGGACCTTCTGAACGTGATGGAAGGGGTGTTGGGTAGATATAATTTAAGGACAGGGTCCATTGAGAGAACTTTCCAATATTTAGACAAGATCTCACGGTCAGGACATAAGCTGACTGTGATTTTTATATATATATATATATATATTAGGGATCGACCGATATCGTGTTTTTTTGGGCCGATACCGATAATCTGTGTAGGTTAGGGCCGATAGCCGATAACTTATAACGATATTCCGGTATAACTTATCGGCTATTTATCCCCCCGCAACACCGCTGCAGATCATTGATTTAAAGCGGGCGCTTTAAATCAATGCACTGCAGTGGCTTTTGCGCTGCCATAGACCGCCACCGCCATCCGCTTCTCTCCCCCTGCCTGTCCGGGGGTCCTGAGACCTATCACCGCCACCGCCCCCCGACTCGGCGCACCGCGACCGCGCCGCACCGCGACCGCGCCGCACCGGTGCAATTGTCCGATACAAACCGTGGATCCGTGGGGGGCTGTTTTTAAAAGAAAGTAGCCAGGTATTCTAATCCCCTTAAGTACCTTTCATATTCCGTTTAAATGACCTGTTTGGCCTTTTTTATGTTAGATTAGACTGTAAAAGTAAAAAAAAAAATTCCCTACCTAAAGTGCTCCCACACTGCTGCTTTTTTGACTGTACCTGGTCCTTACTGCTTACCTCTTCCTGGTGACACAAGGGAACACCCGCTCAGCCGATCACTGGCCACACTGGTGACCTACGTCATTGGCTGAGCAGACAATTTTTTGTGTTAACAGAAGACCAGGAAATGGTGAGTATCAGGGACCAAGCACAGACAGAAAGGCAGCAGTGAGAAATGTGGATACTTTTGCCCCCTCCCAGTCTGTCTATTTATTTAAAAAAATAGAATAAAAGTCAATTGCTTGACAATCCCTTTAAACACATATTCTATTGAATGTATCCTTTTTATTAATAGTGACCAACTTTTCTACAAAGGCATATTTTCATTACCAATGTGTATATTTATTTAGGTTAAAAACCTGTGGTAATCCCTCCTGTTAATATTAGCATTTCTGTGAAATATCACTTTAAATATACATTTTTCATCTGTCATCTTTTGCTTCCCGAATGCTAAAAGGGCATGTACTGCTTTAAGCAATTAATGTTTCTTTCTTTTTTAAGAAAGTGACATGAAAGTTTAGAATTTACACTAGGGCAAGACAGTGGTAAACACGTTCCTTGTTTCAGCCTCTGGGTACTGTCATTATTCCAGTACCGTTTAACCCTTTGCCAGTCTGATGTGGCTCCCTAATAATGAGATCTTGCTCTGTTACATTAGCAGGACAAATTCAAGTTGGTTGGAAGTAGATTTTTATATGCATTTAACTTCTATTGTCCTATTATTTTTGTAAACCTCATGGCTAGAGATGAGCGAATTTACAGTAAATTCGATTCATCACGAACTTCTCGGCTCGGCAGTTGATGACTTATCCTGCATAAATGAGTTCAGCTTTCAGGTGCTCCGGTGGGCTGGAAAAGGTGGATACAGTCCTAGGAGACTCTTTCCTAGGACTGTATCCACCTTTTCCAGCCCACCGGAGCACCTGAAAGCTGAACTAATTTATGCAGGATAAGTCATCAACTGCCGAGCCGAGAAGTTCGTGACGAATCAAATTTACTGTAAATTCGCTCATCTCTACTCATGGCATCTCTTTTTTCCTTACATTTAAATATTTTTTTTTGCCAGAATTTTAATAAAGATAACCTATCTTTAGCACAGACGGTTAATATCAGATCAGTGGAGGTCTCAGTCCCGGCAATGGCCACCTAAACCGGTCAGCTGATTGAAGTGTCCTCAGCGCACACTGTAACCGCATCAAATTTCAGCAAGCATAGTGCCATACCTTTTTATTGGTGGTGGTTTCTGGTACTGCAACTCAGTCCTGACGGGGGCTGAGCTGTGATACTAAGCACAGCTACTACAAAATATACAAAGATATTTCTGGTAAACAAGGAAGAGGCTGCTGTGGCCCTTTTAATCAGTGGGGGCTACCAGGTGTCAGACCCCTGCTGATCTAATATTGATGGTGTATCACACGGATAAGCAATAAATGTTAAAGGCCTGAAACAGGAAAAAAAGGGGCTATCTCACTTTGTTGATTAGAAGAGGGCCTGATTTTCAGCTCTGCTTCCAGGCTCTCTAACTTTCCCTGATACGCAAGACCTAAAAGCCATATCTAACGTGTATTTTTACATACTGGCTATTTAAATTAATTGGGCATATGAAAAGAGATTGTTATCATGAGACAACCACCTTATCAGCATATTACTAAGAGGTTACCGTATCTTATGGAGAGATAGTGAGATACACACACACACACACACATATATATACATACATACATATATTTTTTTTTTTCCCGACCAAAGATACAGCTCCAGTTACGAGGTCCGGTATAATGCAGGCTTAAATCTTTATTGTGCTCAGGAACACACATGAAACATTTCGCCTTAGTAGCCTTTTTCAAGCATGACAAATACAATCATGAAACAATCTTTTATATACATAGGATAAACATGATTGGTGCAAATACAGGTGATATACATTACATATTAGTCAGTGGAACAGCCCACAATTCATGATAGACTAAAAACAATGATCATGTGATATGCATATGTCAGACATATTGTAAACACATATCAAAAGTGCTATATACGCTATTATATAAAGTGCATAACATTGGCCAATCTGACTAAGAAAATGGGGAGTCCACATGTGAAAACACAGTTACCGATCTAGGCTGTGTAGCCAATCAGATCACTTCGCAGCATCTCGTGGGTCCGCTGTTTGTAAACAATTCATCTGCGGCTGTGTCAAGGTTAGTATACGTCATCCTAATACATATGCAGATCTCCTACCTCTACAATGGAGTAATGCGCTTGCGCAAACATTCTGCTCACATCTGCAGATCTCTGTAAAAATGAGGAGACACCAGAGCGAGCGAGCGATGCGAACGTGCAGGTAACCCGCATTTGAGCGTACACTCAGTCCGGACACAGTGCCCCCCACCCCAGGAATCTGTAGATTTGTGGAACAAAAAAGGACATAATGCTCATTGTATCAAACTCAGCAGACATTTATAAATAACGGCTAAATTGAACTGTTGATTTATTATTAATAATACAGCTGTGGGAGTCCCCATTGATATTTCTCTTCCGATTGGTCCAATTCCAACAAAGTGATGTTAATGCTTATAAAAAAAAGTAGAAAAAAATCCATAAAAACCTTTTATATTAAAAACAACACCTAATCGGTTACATAACAATATTTAATGTGATATATTCTATTAATTACTGTCTCACAACAAGATGTAACTAAAATAAATGAAAAAAGAGAGAAAAAAGAGAGAAAAAAAGAAAACAAATGAAAAATGATGAAAAGAATAAAGGAGAAAAAATAAACAAGAAAAAAGAGGAGAAAGAAACCCCCAAAAAAAGAGAAAAATTTAAGAGAAAAAAATGCATAAAAAAGAAAGGAGAAAAAGAATTGCAAATTATAGTGAAGAAGGGGGGGGGGGGGGGTGGAAAGGGGAAAGGGAAGGGGGGAGAATTCAGGCATATTCTACATTCATTTGTGGTTTTGCTAACATAGTAAAATCCACATGGACAACAAAGCAAGTATACAACATACGATGATCTACAAGTATATCTATTTTTGATGGTAAATATTTGTCCTGTGTGGGGATGGGCAAATGAATCTCCTTTTATCATTCTGTTGCAGTGGCTGCATCCAAGGCATGAGAAATTACCCTCCTCGGACCCAGCCACTCACATGTACTTCCTGTTGTTTTCTTCATGCTACCCACATCTGATTTCACCAACACATCCTTCAAGTTTTGTCACCTTCTATATGCCATCATTGGGGGACCAATAATTTTAGAAGTTTTTTGCACAATCGCCCAATTTATTTCTCAAGATGTTTGCAATCTGTTTGCTACATGTAGTGTAGGTCAAAACAAAAGGGATTCTATAATTTTCCTCTTTACCGCGTGATACTAGCAAGTCCTCCCTTTGTGTAATGGACAATTTCTCTGTGTTGTTGTAGCAACCTATGGGGGTAATCTCTCTTACTGAATTTAGTACACATTTCATCGAGCCTACCTTCCAAATCCTCTGGGGGTGAAACAATCCATTTCATCCTCAGCATTTGGCTTCATGGGAGGGACTTAATCATTGGTTTAGGATGAAAACTGTCTCCTTGATATAGAAGTCAATTATTAATTTTGTGCCACGCAGATGTACTGTGGTGTCAAGAAATTGTAAGGACTCTGTAGAACTCACCATAGTACATTTCAATTCCAGGTATATGTCATTAAGCTCCCTGAAAAAATCATTTAATTTATCCCTCGTCCCTGTCCACAACACAATGGTATCCTCAATATACCTATACCATGTTCATACATATTGGAACAGAGGAGTGGGATAGATGTAAGAAACCTCCACCTCGGTCATATAAATATTATTAGGTGGGTGCTACGTTTGAGCCCATGGCGGTTCCACTGTCCTGGACATAGAAGTCATCCCCAAACAGAAAATAATTCTGTCTGAGGATGACCCCCAAAAGGTCCAGGACAAGGGAACACGCACCGTATTTCTCAAGAATTTTTCCATACCAAAAATATCCCTATCGTGATCAATGGAGGTGTATAAATTTATAATGTCAAACAACACCAAAATGTAATGATTTTTTTTCAAGGAGCTTAATGACATATACCCACAATTGAAATTTACTATGGTGATTTCTACACAGTCCTTACAATTTCTTGACACCACAGTACATCTGTGTGGCACAAAATTGGTAACTGACCTCTATATCAAGGAGACAGACAGAAATAATCTGCTTTTTTATGACCGTTTTCATCCTAAACCAATGATTAAGTCCCTCCCATGGAGCCAAATGCTGAGGGTAAAACGGATTGTTTCACCCACAGAGGATTTGGAAGGTAAGCTCGATGAAATGTGTATTCAATTCCGTAAGAGAGGGTACCCCCATAGGTTGCTACAACAACATAGAGAGAAATTGGCCATTACACCAAGGGAGGACTTGAATCCCTTTTGTTTCGACATGTAGCAAACAGATTGCAAACATCTTGAGAAAAAAATGGCTGAAAATAAATTCTAATCTTGTCGGTCCCCCAATGATGACGTATAGAAGTGGACGAAACTTGAAGGAAGTGTTGGTGAAATAAGATGTGGGTAGCATGAAGAAAAAAAACAGGAAGTACTGGTGAGTGGCTGGGTTCGAGGAAGGGTAATTTCCCATGCCTTGGATGCAGCCACTGCAACAGTATAATAAAAGGAGATTCATTTGCCCATCCCCACACAGGACAAAAATTTACCATCAAAAATAGATATACTTGTAGATCATCGTATGTTGTATACTTGCTTCATTGTCCATGTGGACTTTACTATGTGGGCGAAACCACAAATGAAGGTAGAATACGCCTGAATGGTCATATATCTTCTATTAGGACAGGGAAAACTGATCTCACCATTACAAAGCATTTTTTGGAAGTGGGACATATCAGTCAACTAAGGTTCCGAATTATTGATCATGTCCCCACTTAGACGAGGAAAAATCTTGAAATAAAAATAATTGAAATGGATCCACACACTAAACACCTTGTCCCCTCATGGGTTGAATGTTGATTTTAATTTAAAACCGTCTGATTTAAAGGGGTACTCCGGTGCTTACACATCTTATCCCCTATCCGCAGCTGGGGACGCCCGCGATCATGCACGCGGCACCCCGTTTGTAATCAGTCCCCGGAGCGTGTTCGCTCCACCCCTCAATGCAAGCCTACGGGAGGGGGCATGATAGCTATCACGCCCCCTCCCGTAGGCTTGCATTGAGGGGCGAAGCATGACGTCACACGGGGGGCGGGGGCGTGACGTCACATGCTGCCGGCCCTGCTTTCGACCTTAATCAGACCCGGAGCGAACACGCTCCGGGGACTGATTATAAACGGGGTGCTGCGTGCATGATCCCGGGCATCCCCAGCTGCGGGACTCCCGCGATCACGCATCTTATCCCCTATCCTTTGGATAGGGGATAAGATGTGTAAGCACCGGAGTACCCCTTTAATTTTTTTTCCTTTTTCTTACCCACTCTTTTTTATTTCTTTTTCTTTTATTTCTCTCCCGTTTTCCTTATTTTTTTTTCGCCTCTCCCTCCCCCTTCCCACTGCACTTCCCTTCCCCTTTCCCCCTTTCTTTTTCACCTCCCCCCCCCCCTTCTCACTGCACTATTTCCCCTCCTTCTTCACTATAATTTTCAATTCTTTTTCTCCTTTTGTTTTATGCATTTTTTTTCTCAGTTTTTTTCTGGTTCTTTTCTTTTTTTTCTTCTACTTTCTTCTTTTTATTCTCTTTTCATTTGTTTTCTTTTTTCTTCCTTTTCTCTTTTTTTTCTCTCTCCATTTTTTCATTTATTTTAGTTACATCTTGTTGCGAGACAGTAATTAATAGAATATATCTCCTGAAATATTATGTAACTGATTAGGTGTTGTTTTTAATATAAAAGGTTTTTATGGATTTTTTCTACTTTTTTATAGGCACTAACATCACTTTGTTGGAATTGGACCAATCGGAAGAGAAATATCAATGGGGACTCCACAGTTGTATTATTAATAATAAATCAATAGATCAATTTAGCCATTATTTATAAATGTCTGTTGCGTTTGATTTCATTTGACAATGAGTATTATGTCCTATTTGTTCCACAAATCTACAGATTCCTGGGGGAGGGCACTGTGTCCGGACTGAGTGTGCTCATCACTCGCTCTGGAGGCGTCTTCTCACCTCTACAGGGATCTGCGGATGTGAGCAGAATGTTTGTGCACGCGCATTACTCCACTGTAGATCGTCTGAAAGACGGCAAAAGGAAGGTGATCTGCGCATGTATTAGGATGACATATACTGACGTTGACACATCTTGCGCAGCCGCAGATGAATTGTTTACAAACAGTGGACACACGAGATGCTGCAACGTGATCTGATCAGCTACACAGCCTAGATCCGTAACTATCTTTTCACATGTGGACTTCCCATTTTCTTAGTCAGATTGGCCAATGTTATGCACTTTATATAATAGCGTATGTAGCACTTTTGATATGAGTTCACAATATGTCTGACATATGCATATCACATGATCATTGTTTTTAGTCTATCATGAATTGTGGGCTGTTCCACTGACTAATATGTAATGTATATCACCTGTATTTGCACCAATCATGTTTATCCTATGTATATAAAAGATTGTTTCATGGATGTATTTGTCATGCTTGAAAAAGGCTACAAAGGCGAAATGTTTCATGTGTGTTCCTGAGCACAATAAAGATTTAAGCCTGCATTATACCGGACCTTGTAATTGGTGCTATATCTTTGGTCGGAAAAAGTTTGGATTATAGCTCTGGCAAGCTATTGGATACTATTGCGCAGTACTAGAGGTGATCCAGTGCTGATTCTCCTTTTGGAATTGTGTGTGTATATACATAATCTCACTCTATGACATATATATGTATGGACAAGGATTGTCGTCATCAGACAAGGTGGGACCTCCAAAGAACGATCTTTTGACGTGTTGTAGAGACATGAAAAAGATGAAATCAGTGCAGTCCTTGAGACACATATTTCCAGAGCCATATACGTAGCTATACCCCCCTTTGAGAGCACTTAAACCCCACTGGCAAAGGGGTTTAAAATCACCCGAAAATTTCATGGGGAAAAAAAAAAGCTTCACAGAATACACCCCTTTTCATCAAATTTATATGGGGTAAGTCCATTAGTATCCATTAAGGATTGCTGACCCTAACAGAGCAAACTTTCTGGCTGTCATGAATACAGTGACCATCACAGCTATTATACTGTATTGTTGAACAGTCATCACGTGGCTTGGATCAATATTCGGGATGAGTTAATATACAGGGCAAGGTCCGTTACTCCGATGGCCCTGGCAGTAAATGGTTGTAAGCAATCAGTGAATGACTTTTAATTGCCGTAGATAATTGACTGACTTGTTTTATTACTTAAGCCCATCTCACTTGGCAGGGTGGGTGATTATATAACACCTGTCTGTTTGGATAAACACACATGTCATAATCCGCCAGGTGTGGCATAATCTGATTTCTACACCACCCCTCTAAGAGTTTAATTGCTGTTTTAGTAGATTCCATTGAACGAAACACCCGAGAGCTGTGTTCTTCAGCCTATGTGATCTTATATCCTAAGCCACTAGCATTTGACATCTGTACCCTCAGAGCACACTCTAAGGCACTGGCCTTTTGATGCTGCATAATCCAGCAAGTCTGCAGGGTGTTTTTTGTACTTCTTTAATTTTGCAATGGCTAAGTATTCAATGCTAGTTAAGGGAAATTGAACTAAAATGCCAATTGATACCTTGCAGGATTTATTTATTTTTAATATGTTTTTCTTTATTAAAGTCATCAACCTGCAAAATGAAATGTGGTTACACATTGTCTTATGTGTATAGGGTTGTGTCAACTGTTTGGGAGAAAGAAGGATTGGAGTGGTTAAATCAATTCCCAATCATTTTGTCCCAATGGAAGATAAGCTACCGCTATATGTCTCTTATTATCATTATTATTTCTCCGTGCATGTGTTTGGTGGGAAGGGGAGGAATAGCTGAACAAGTTTTGACAGCTATTGTAAGTGTCTGGCTTCCTAATCTATTTCTTAGTGTCAAAAAAAACCCATTTCAATAGCGATGAAGTTGTTGAACAAACTACAGGAGCATCACATCTTCATAGACAAAATCAGATGACTGTATCTTGTTACATTAGGGAAACCTTTCCCAAATGCCCATTTCTAGACCTACAAATAAACTAACTGCAGCCCAAAAAATATATAAAAATCAAATCTTAGATTTAAAAAAAAAATATTTTTCTGTTGGTTATTCCAGGTCTATTGCTGCTATAGCAGGCTGTACTTGTCCATCACTTTTTTTTACTGGGGAGTAGATATGGTGGTTGATCCTCCCCACACAACAGTATTGTAGTACATTGTGTTTTGTTGGTTCTATTTCAAATACCCATTTAGTAGAGGCTGGCACTTGTTTTGCCATACTCATCCACTTTCCATGTCTTCTGCCGAATTTCCTTTACCTTGTTGATTAACATTTCAGTGACCGCGTAGAATTGTAAGTTTTACAGGCTCTTATCACCCAGTAGCAAAGTACATGGTACTAACATTGTGTTACAGGAAGCTAACTAGATGCAAAATGATCATAACATGAGATGTATGTTTCTGAGTGGATTGGGCTCCATGTGAGTGTATGGAAATGTAATATGAAAGCTGCATGTAGATGCAAAATTATTAATATGCTTTTTTGAGGCTAAAAGGGGAATTTCTTTTTTATTTTATTCAACTAATACTACAACGTTATACAGATTTGTTATTTATGCCTATTAAAAAACAAAAAAGCCTCAATACTTGGAGGGAGAGATGTATGGAGAGATTTATCAAAACCTGTGTAGAGGAGTGGTGCAGTTGCTCATTGCAACCAATCATAAAGCTTCTTTCATTTTTCACAGGCCTCTTTAAGGGGTACTCTGTTGCTAGACATCTTATCCCATCTTAGGGAATAAAATGTCTGATTGTGGGGGTCCAGCCGCTGGGACCCCCACAATCAGACACCCTGAGTTCTGAACATTGTGTTCAGAGCGCTGGGTTCAGGAGGCTGTGGTCATGACGTCGCGATACACCCCCTCCATTCATGTCTATGGGAGGGGGATTGCATGGGATATTTATATGATTTATATGTATATGAATTATCGCGACTCATTTGTCATATTTTTACCTTTATCCTAGCCTGCATTAGATCAATCTACAGGGTGAACTCCTGTACCAAATGTTCCCCCCTTAGAATGGACAATAAGTTTCCTAGCAGTGTAGAACATTTTTATTACATTAACCCAATACGTTTTGTCTGATGAGGTAATCATCTGGAATCTGACGCTTGCTTATGCTGTACAAATATACTTAGGATTCAGCAATGTGAGACGGGGCTTAAGTCATCAGCCTCCACAGACAAAAGGTTGTAACAACAAATAATATTACTAAATAATTTGTATATACTTTAATTACAGATGGAATGCTATGTGGGTGGTGCAGAAGAAATAACATTTGTTTTTACATTTAGTCAACGCAATTATGTAATTATATTATGCAGCGTCTCCAGATAGTCGGAGGATAGAAATTTATGTAAAGGATTTGTCTGCTTCCACACAAACCACTTTTAGAAATGTTTTTAGTATAGTTTTAGCTTGCAGAGGGATGCCCTTATTATTGGAGTGATCCAACCAGCTGAACCATCAACAGCATCGACTAGACTAGATGTGTATTGCCACCTAAACTGGTTCATTTTTAGTAGATTAAGAAATTGTCTAAGAATCTCTTGGTTGAATTCAAGAAACATTTCTTGTGAACCCTTAA
The DNA here is from genome assembly GCF_029499605.1 of Hyla sarda. NCBI lineage: Eukaryota > Metazoa > Chordata > Amphibia > Anura > Hylidae > Hyla > Hyla sarda. The sequence goes on along the minus strand of NC_079194.1, from coordinate 226,714,251 downwards.
AGGGGTACTTCGGTGCTTAGACATCTTATTCCCTATCCCGCCGCTGGGGACCCCCGTGATTTTGCACGCAGCACCCCAGTTAAAATCAGTCCCCGGAGCATGTTCGCTCCGGGTCTGATTACCGGCGACCACAGGGCAGGCGGCGTGTGACGTCACGCCTCCGCCCCCGTGTGACGTCACGCCTCCGCCCCTCAATGCAAGCCTATGTCACGCCCCCTCTCATAGGCTTGCAGAGGGGCAGAGCGTGACGTCACACGCCGCCTGCCCTGTGGTCGCCGGTAATCAGACCCGGAGTGAACATACTCGGGGGACTGATTTTTAACTGGGGTGCTGCGTGCAAGATCACAGGGGTTCCCAGCGGCGGGACCCCCGCGATCAGGCATCTTATCCCCGGAGATAGGGGAGAAGATGTCTAAGCGCCGAAGTTCCCCTTTAAGACTTATAATGATCTTTTTCTGGGTAAAGGGGCCACATTGTTATGCTGAGGGACCCTTTGTGTTGGAGTGTCCCCTGCGAACATATCGGCTGTGAAAAGATTGCCCTGTTGGTTTCTGTATGTGGGCCAGTCTTTTCAGTATAATTTTAAATGTAAATTCTCTATCTTTGTATAAAATATATTATTATACTCCACCTAAAATCTATCAAAATAGCACTTAAATATTCATTACCACATACAGGTCACTGTGGGGGAGATTTATCAAAACCTGTGCAAAGGAAAAGTTGTCCAGTTGCCCATAGCAACCAATCAGCTCGCTTCTTTCATTTTTAACAAGGCCTCTGCAAAATGAAAGGAGGGATCTGATTGGTTGCTATGGGCAACTGGGCAACTTTTCCTTTGCACAGGTTTTGATAAATCTCCCCCTATGTCCCGCAACAGGATATGTTTAAAACTCCCGGACAATCTCCTGAGACTTGCCCCAAGATGATTTGATCAGGAAATGGATGTACTTCCCCCATTCGTGTCACCTGGTGGTAAGTCTCGGGCTACAATATTGCCTGGGAGTTTTAAAGGGGTTATCCACCATAAGGGGATTTTAGTAGTACGTACCTGTCAGAACTGGGTATTTTCTGTTGAATTTTGTTCTCTAAACTACACATCCCATAGTTCCACAGTTTGTAAGTACGAGGTCACTTTTCTCCCTCCCGCACATCAGCCACCCCACTCATTAAAACACACCTGTGATCCCTTCAATGCAATACACCAGTGTTTCCTAATCAGGGTGCCTATAGCTGTTGCAAAATTAACTCTCTCCCACCCAGCGGTCACTCCATCTATTGAAGCAGTACAGACTCCCTCTGATCACCTGACTAGTGATGTCAGGTCTCAACTCACTGCAACCTGGGAAATCCCAAGATCTGAGTAATTTTGTATGCTGTTAAAAATACAGTGATCCTCAACTTACAATGGCCTCAACATACAATAGTTTCAACATACAATGGTCTTTTCTGGACCATTGCAACTTGAAACCAGACTCAACATACAATGCTATGGAATCTGTGAAACGAGTCAATGGCTGGAAGAACTGGAAGTGTATGCACTGACTGGCAGTCTGGTAGCGCCCCCTACAGTACAGGGAGGTACTACATGTTCTGTACTACTTTGCCAGGGTTAGCTGCTCCTTTGGACACCAAGTAAGGGCGGCTCCATTTTACTTTTTTTGGACACTTTGTGTACTGTACAGGACCCTGAAGAAGCTCCTGTTCTCTACATAGACCAGTGTTTCCCAAAACAAGGGGGCCTCCAGCTGTTGCAAAACTACAACTCCCAGCATGCCCGGACAGCCGAAGGCTGTCCGGGCATGCTGGGAGTTGTAGTTTTGCAACAGCTGGAGGCCCCCTTGTTTTGGGAAACACTGAAACAGACAGTGACTTACAGCTCCCAGCAGCTCTTTCTTACTTTTATATGTAAGGACTTGCTTTATCTATATTAGTTTTATTCTTATTTTTCTGTAATCCTCACTTTTTCCTATTTTAGATGACATTTTGGTGGCTTCAGAACCAATTACCTGGTTTCCATAGAGTTATGGTCTCAACATACAATGGTTTCAACATACAATAGTCGCCCTGGAACCGATTAATATTGTAACTTGAGGGACGACTGTATAAATATTGGGGCGAAAATCACAGAAGAATTGTAAGACCACTGTCACACACAAGTACAGACACTATATAATGAACTACACTAACTTTACAGCCCCTGTAGCATAATAAAACATTTTTAAAAAAATCCTGGAATACCCAATATATCCTGCTGCCGGACATAATGCCAAGTACTGTATATACTCGAGTATAAGCCAAATTTTTCAGCACAATTTTTCGTGCTGAAAACGCCCCACTCTGCTTATACTCGAGTGAACTCTCCGCCTGTCAATCCCTTTCAGTAGTCTTCAACCTGCGGACTTCTAGATGTTGCAAAACTACAACTCCCAGCATGCCCAGACAGCCGATGGCTGTCCGTGCATGCTGGGAGTTGTAGTTTTGAAACATCTGGAGGTCCGCAGGTTGAAGACCACTGCGGCCTTCGTCATCATCCAGACCCCCCCTTTAGTTTTCTACTCACCTCCCCTCAGTGGGAAGGAAGGGTGAGCTAGTCCGGGCCATCTATGCTGCAGGGACCTTGGGGAGGGTTAGTGGTTCCAGGCTATCCATTTTCACCGGGAGGCCCTCTTCTCCGCTCCGGGCCTGGCCCCGGACTAGTGACGTTGCCTTGACGACGATGCACAGGGAAGTCCCTTCGCATGAACGTCCCTGTGCATCGTCGTCAAGGCAACGTCACTAGTCCGGGGCCGGGCCCGGAGCCGATGGCTGTCCGAGCATGCTGGGAGTTGTAGTTTTGCAACACCTGGAGGTCCGCAGGTTGAAGACCACTGAAGGGGGGGGGGTGATAACAGAGTGATGATGACGGGGGTGTTAATGACGGGGGTCTGGATGATGACAGGGCTGGATGATGACATGGGGGGATGATGTATTTCCCACCCTAGGCTTATAGTCGAGTCAATAACTTTTCCTGGGTTTTTGGGGTGAAATTAGGGGCCTCGGCTTATATTCGGGTAGGCTTATACTCGAGTATATACGGTAAGGGTTCTATCTCTGCTCATTTATTTTGGAATACACAATTTAGCATGCTGACGGTCTGACTGACATAGTAGGAACCTGTGAAATGATTGGTCAAAGGACAAGTCTGAAACCTCCACCCCATAAACGTATTTAAAGGCAAGCAACCCCCCTTATTCTCCTTTACATTAACAGAGAAGGTTCAGCAGGAAATGTTTCATGTTCAGCATTATGGTTAATATTTTGGAGGAGCAGCCTGTTTGTCTGGGACATCTCCATCGTTTACTCTTATAAATACTTTTCTTATTTTGGAAATGAACAGCCAGTTTTCTGACCATAGACAAAACACATTATCCATTTCATATCCCTGAATATTGCACTTCGTATGCATGTAACAGTGATGGAAAGGAGACGACTGCAGCAGCATTGGGAATGTCATGTATCCATTCCATTAGTTATTGGATTGTGTATGATGGAATGTCTAGAGCCTATCAGTACCAGTTTCAATGACACTGCTTGCCCAGGGACAAAAAAAAATGAATCGGATGATTTTCATATGTGACTGAAGACGCTCTGAAACAAACAATGTGCTTGCACCTGAATAGTCAGCTCACAATTGAAGTTAAGGACCTGGAATGAACATCTGTTTATTGAAGGAGAATGATCCACTTAGGAATCTGGTACTTGGGGACTGGTGGTGGGTGTGAAAGGGTTAACCCACCCTTGGGAATTGTACAGTGCAGACAACAAGGTTTTAAGCAGTGAGGTCCCAAAGAGAGGTGACATCAACAGGTGTGCTCCTCATTACGGTATACGCACGGCTTCATACAAAAGGCCAGCTGGGGAGTACGGAGTATTAGCTGGGATCTCTTGTAATGATCAGGTCATCACCATTGTGTAAGTGAGATAAACAGATAGCTGCATTCTTGGCGTCATACAGGTGTTATGGGGAGGACAGTGGACGGAATGACACACCTGGGACACTAGTCCAGTTTATCTTTTGAAATGTTTAATTACATTAGAAGGGACTGCACGGTTATACAGTATCATTGTCACAAGTCACCCCCACCATGTAGTCAACAAACCATTGGGTAATTGACTGACTGGACTAGTTGACCCCTGCTGTGTTGGTTTAGTAGGTAAACATAGGGGGAGATTTATTAAAAACCTGTGTAAGGAAATAGTGGGGCAGTTTCCCATAGCAACCAAGATCAATTCTTTCATTTTTTAGGCCATTTTAAAAATGAAAAAAAAAAAACAATCTGACTGGTTGTTATGGGAAAATGCACCATTATTTCCTTAGGCTAGGATTCCACTTGTTTCTCTTTCCTGCATTTTTTTCACAAAAAAATGCCAGAAAAAAAACGCCAGTGCAATTTCCTGCATCTCATTTTCACAATTTTTCAAAATTTGTTGGGTACCAAAAAAAAAAAAAAGGGAAAAAATAGGATGCAGTAGGGATGGGAAAAATGTATTTAAAATAAATTTTTTGTAAAGTGTGTGTGTGTTTCACTTTTTTTTCTCTATTTTTAAAATTTTTTAGGTAGTACTACTACTCACAGCATGGGACAGTACCTGTACTAATATACTCCGGGCCGGCCAGTGATGTGACTAGAACATCACTCATTCATATTTTACCCCCAGAGTGGGGATTGGCTGGATGGTTGCTGCCAATCACAGCTCTCAGAGGGAAATATGATTGAGTGATGTTCTATTCATATCACTGGCCTGCCGGAGTACATAGCAGGAGAAAGCTGCTCTGCATCTCTGCAATAGATAGGACGATCGCATCGGGTGTCAGGAGTGACACCTGCTGTGATCTGTCCTTAACTGTAGGTACTTAAACTGCCAACATGGAGCACACTCTGCTCCATGCTGAGAGCTGTAGTACCTGCATTAATAGATCGCAGCGAATGTAATTTCTGACACCTGTTGCGATCTGTCTATTAATGCAGGTACTACAGCTCCCAGCATTGAGCAGAATGTGCTCCATGTTGGGACCTGTAGTACCTGCAGTTAAGGAAATATCACAGTGGATGTCACTCCTAACACCCACAATGATGCTCCTGTATAATTTATAGATGTGGCCGGCCGCTCTTCTATGGTCCCCTGCACTGACTTATATATACACCTACTCATATTTCCCATAGAGAGTTGTGATTGGCTGGAACCATCTGGCCAATCACAGCTCTCTGTGGGAAATATGAATAGGTGTATATACGTCAGTGCAGGGGACCATAGAAGAGCGGTCGGCCACATTTATACATTATACAGAAGGATCGCAACGGACCCGGGGCGATCTGTCAATTAGTACAGGTACTACGACTCCCATCATGGAACAGTGTGTTCCATGCTGGGAGTAGTAGTACTACCTAAAAAATTTAAAAAATCAACACTAAAAACTGAAAAACACACACACTACATTTTTATTATTGTCAACTACATTTTTAGTGCCCTGCCCGCCCACATAAATTGATCCCTGTTTAAAAATGTATAAAAATTTCGTTATAAAAAGATACATTTCGTTAAATAAAATTTTTTCCATCACTACTGTATCTTTTTTATAATTTTTTTTAATGGTACCCTACGAAATTTTATTTAAAAAAAGGTATCTCATCACTTTTTTGGATCGCTAAAGTCAAAAAAAAAGAAAAACCGCCTGCAAAAATGCAAAAGTTAAAAACCCACATGGCGTTTTTCTTGGCGTTTTTTATACTCCCATTGACTTCTTTGGGAGAAAATCGCCACCATTTCAGAGAAGGAAAAACCCATAGGCTCAACATGCTGCGATTTTGCAAAACCGCAAAGGAGCTGAAAAAGACTGGAAATACGCCAACAGGATTAAAAAAAACGCCAAACCGAAAAACGCAAAGTGGAAGAAGAATTTTGCGTTTTTTTTCAATGATTTACAGCTAACATTTGTCTGCAGCGTTTTTTGGCCGAAAAAAACACCATGTGCCAGAGTTGGCAGTTTTCTCGGCATTTCCCCCCCAAAAAAGTGGAATTTCAGCCTTACATGGGTAAAACTTTTTTTAGGGACCATTTGCTTAACAGGGTCTGTGGTCAGATGGAAGTCTACCGGTAGGTTGAACACCAACAAATGTTGTCGGGGTGATGTTTTGCAACCTTTGTAGAAATATTTACACCAAGATTTATTATTTGTTTGGGAAAAGGCCTACTGGATCTCAAATTTATTGAATTCACTAAAGACTTTGTGGTCTGAGATCAGAGTTAGTTTTAGACCTCAGACCCAACTCTAAAATTAATTCAGATCACAGGCCAGACTGTAAAAGTAGTTAATATCCAATACCAGACTCTAAAATTAATTTAGATCCCCGGACAGATTTATAAATAAATTCAGATATCAGACCAGACTCCAAAGGCCCTTTAAGATAGGTCAGTGGTGGCAGGATAACAAGCGCTGATCGCTGTGATCTGCAGTCATTTACAGAGGCTTCAGGATATGTTCACGTGTTCAGGTTTATAATTGCAATTATTGAATATAAAGTTAGGGATGGATCTAAAAAGTGGAGAAGTCTCAGTCTTTGCTTTAGAAGTATCCTCTATTCGTGATCTGTTCCTGCCTTTAAATTCACTAATTGCAATTAAAAACCTGAATGTGTGAACATAGCCTCACACAGTTTGATTAATTGTGCGGCCCATGATTGCTGGATGGTTTGTAAAGACCTAAAAGTTAATCATAATTCCCACTGATCCCCTGTTTGCACATGGCTATGTGTGGCAAATGATGATATATTTAATGGCTGCACAAACAATTGATCAACCAACAAATGAGCTTATGTTTGTCAGCTGATCACTGGCCCTTTTACACCAATTATCGAGAAGGAGTGTTCCTAGGAATGCCTGTGTAAAAGAGGCCTTAAAGGGGTTCTCCGGTGCTTACACATCTTTTCCCCTATCCAAAGGATAGGGGATAAGATGCCTGATCATGGGAGTCCCGCCACTGGGGACCCCCGGGATCATGCACGCGGCACCCCGTTTGTAATCAGTCCCCGGAGCGTGTTCGCTCCGGGACTGATTACAGGCGACCACCGGGCCGGCGGCGTGTGACGTCATGCTCCGCCCCTCAATGCAAGCCTACGGGAGGGGGTGTGATAGCTGTCATGCCCCCTCCCGTAGGCTTGCATTGAGGGGCGGAGCGTGACGGCACACGGGGGCGTCCCTGTGGACGCCTGTAATCAGTCCCGGGGACTGATTGCAAACTGGGTGCCGCATGCATGATCCCAGGGGTCCCCAGCGGCCGGACTCCCGCGATCTGGCATCTTATCCCCTATCCTTTGGATAGGGGAAAAGATGTGTAAGCACCGGAGAACCCCTTTAAAATAATTTCAGACTACAGGCAAGACTCTAAGGCCCCTTTCACACTACATAATTACTCAGTTTTCGAAGTTCTGTTAGAAAATCGGCAGTAAAATGGCAGTTACAAAATCCTATCTGGCCGTTAGAAAATCCCATTATAGTCTATGGGAATTTTCTAATAGCCATTTTAACCCGTTATAGCCCGTTATTAATATCGGCCGTTATTTTATGACGGAAGATAGTAATCGGAGAAACGGTTCATTAACTATTTCTCACGTTGCTATCTTCCGTCACAAAATAACGGCCGTTATTAATAACAGGTTAAAACGGCTATTACTAAAATCCCATAGACTATAATGGGATTTTCTAACAGCCGTATAGGATTTTGTAACTGCTGTTTTACTGCCGATTTTCTGACGGAACTTAGAAAACGGAGTGATTATGTAGTGTGAAAGGGGCCTAAAATGAATTCTGATCTCAGACTCTGAAAGTAATCAGACTAGAGGCCGGACTCTAAATTTGATCAGACTTTAGACTGGACTCTAAAATTAGTTAATTGGCTTTGCTGCAGGACTTGAAAATGGCAGGAGTAGTGGTAATGCACTAAATGACACTGATTAGAAAACATGACTAAAACACAAATGAAAATACCATAAACAATGCAGGCTTTAAGGGGTAATCCACTGAAAAACACAATTTTGTTTTTAAATAAACTGATGATAGAAAGGTAAACAGATTTGTAAATTACTTCTATTTAAAAATCTTAATCCTTCCAGTACTTATCAGGTGCTGTATGCTCCACAGGAAGTTAGTTTCTTTTTGAATTTCCTTTCTGTTTGACCACAGTGCTCTCTGCTGACACCTCTGTCTATGTCAGGAACTGTCCAGAGCAGAAGAGGTTTGCTATGGGGATTTGCTCCCACTCTGGACAGTTTGTAAAATGGGCAGAGGGGTCAGCAGAGAGCACTGTGGTCAGACAGAAAGGAAATTGAAAAAGAAAAGAACTTCCTGTGGAGCATACAGAAGCTTATAAATATTAGAAGGATTAAGATTTTTTAATAAAAGTAATTTACAAATCTGCAAAAAAGAGAAAGTTGTGTGCAGCTCACAGCAAAATGTCTGAGGTAACTGTGGTTATTTGCCAACACCCAACAGCAAATTAAAAGTGTTAGATACAAAGGAAAAAATTACCAAACCTCAAGGACACCACCATTAAAAATGGTGCATATTGGAACTTACAAAAGACCGAGCTTCAATTTCATAGAGATTTATTAAAACAATTCACATATAAAATGGACAATAAATGTTTAAGATGTAATAAAAAACATATATATAAAAAACATAAATTATGCACTGATATTGTATTTATCGTCCATTGGGCCCTAATGGTAGAATAATGATATGAATTATAGATGAATCACTGCTATTGATTTTTCAAGTGTTGATGTTAGATAAACTTGTAACTCGTAGTTCGGAACTCTGGTAATCCGGCAAGATGATATATAGTGTTACTGTGTAAATGATTAAAACAATCTTGCAAAGTAACTGAAAATAATCGCCTGCATAGTTGTTACATAATATCTCACTAATCCTCCTGCCGCTGGTCTTGTGCAGCGACGGTCCCAGTAAAGCGTCCTGCGACTGTTGTATAATGTGCCCATATGTGAATTGTTTTAATAAATTTCTATGAAATTAAAGCTCGGTCTTTTGTAAATTCCATTATGCACCATTTTTAATGGTGGTGTCCTTGAGGTGTGGTTATTTTTTTCCTTTTTTTCCTTTGTATCTAATTTACAAATCTATTTAACTTTCTGGCACCAGTTGATAAAAAAAAAAAGGTTTCCAGCGGAGTACCCCTTTAGGCTGGGTCTCCACTTGGCAGCTTTTGAGCCAAAGCCAGAAGTTTATTGAAAAGGAAAGGGAAATATGAAGGAAGGACTTTTCCTTCCTCATGGATCCACTTCTGGATTTGGCTCAAAAACTGCAATAGCAGTCTTGAAAAAGAAATCTGCAAAGTGAAAACGCAGCCTAATTACAGGTACAGGGCTAATGTCGGACATGGCCAATTAGGGTAATGTCTAACATTAACTCTTTAGGCATGGCGTCTAAAATGCCAAAAATCTATTGCTATTTGCTTAGGTTTGCTGATCAGAACACCCACAGTAAAATTGTGGGAGCTGAGAGGAAGGACAGAGGGCCCCTACCTCAATCGGCACTAATAACAATATATTTAAAAAGTCATTTTTTCATTAGGTCTAATATATATATATATATATATATATATATATATATATATATATATATATATATATATATATATATATATATAATATATCAGTGCTTTAAGCATGCAAATTTTTGTACAAATAGTTATAAAAATTTTTAAAGTAATAAAACAAAATAAAACCTACATAAATTGGGTATTGTCATTGTCATACAGAATAAAGATAATTATGTAGACAGAGAGAAAGCTCCAGCTCACCCAGCCCGGACACTCGGAGCAGCGAATCCACGACACTGGACCGTGTCGGCCACAAGCAAATACGAAAAAGAAGGAAGGATCCGGCTCTGCAGGTAAAAACTCGAATTTATTGGTACCCACCACAGGAAAACATGGATAAAAGTAACGCGTTTCAAGCGACAGACACTACGCTCTTAGTCATACAACTAGTTGCGAACATTCAGAGGATTTTATAGGTGGGGCAATTCCAGGTTCTCACAATCATGTGGGAGCGTGGGAATTAACCCTTAACATGATAGCAAAATCAAAATTACAAAGATATATAGTTATTTAATAAATAAATAAATAGATAATAAACAGATCCAGAATGAAAAAACACATACATACAGGAATACCATGCAGTAAAGTAGAAACACTTTCATTATATCAAAAAAGGTACAGATAGAAAAATGGCTGAAAGTCATGCAAAAGCGCATGGTGTGAACAAACGCCAAGACACAAGAATGGATAAATGAAAAAGTAAATGAATAAAGAGTACTTAAATAAATCAATAGTGTAAAATAACGTCCTGGCGTCTGTTCATACCATGCGGAACATGGGTAGCCAGTTTCAAAATCCAGAAGACCTCCCGGTTCAAAAGTTTTTGTTTGTGGTTACCACCTCGTTTGGGTATGTGGACACGTTCTTTGGCAGTACATCTCAGGGATGAAAAACTTCCTGAGTGAAAATCTGCACAATGTTTCGATACGGCTGAGACATTCAATGTGGAATGTCTGATAAATGTTTTCGAAGTCTAGTTTTTAACGAATTAGTCGTACATCCAACATATTGCATGTGGCAAGTTATGCAGGACACCAAGTATACCACAAATGTGGTGTTACAATTAATGTATTGTTGAATCTCAAAAGTCTTGTTATTGGTATATGATGTAAAATACTTGGTGACCTGCATAACTGTGCAACATGTACAACGTGTATGTCCACATTTGTAGGAGCCACTGTGTGTAAGCCAGGAAGGCACCCGGGGACGGGTGGATAAAAATAGACTAGGTGAAACAATTTGGCCCACAGTAGGAGCCCTCCTGGCCACACACTTGTAACCCACCTCATCTATACATTTAAAATGAGGATCATTCAAAATCATAGCCATGTGCTTTTGTACAATGTTACAAATGCTCCTGAATTCTGCACTATAGGCGGTAGAAAAAATAACTGCTGAGGGGCCACGTCTGAATTTGGGTTTACGGGAACTGTTCAACAGATCACTGCGGCTCTTGGAGAGGGCAATTTTTGCAGCCCTGTCCAGTGACCACTTGGGGTAACCGCGAGCACTGAGACGAGACTGGATGGTCTCAGCTTCCCGAAGGAAGAAGTGGAAAATTTAGCCCCCATAGAAGCACCAGTGATCTGAAGAAAAAAGGCCCCATCAAACATGAAATAATTGTGATGAAGATAAGTGACAGCAAGTTCCAAGAATTGACAAAGAGGAGAAGGATAAGAAGAATAAACAGAGAGGAACCACCTAAGAGCTACTATAGCAAGATCGTGAGGAATGACTGAATATACCGAGGTGACGTCTGCTGAAACCCAAGAATAGACACCCTCCCAAGTAAGAGAATTCAAATTAAATAATAAATGCTTAGTGTCCTGGATGTAACCAGGTATGGAGGGGACCAAGGGTTGAAGCAGAGTGTCAACCCAGGAACATAAGTTCTCATTTAAGGTTCCTATGCCGGCCTCAATGGGTCGGCAAGGTGGGGGAAACATGAGCTTGTGTACTTTAGGGAGCGAATGAAATATAGGGATAATCGGATATTTTACCAAAATAAAATCCGCTTCCTTGGATGTGAAAAAAACCTGTTCTCTTCCCAAGAGCACAAGCTCAGACAATTGGCATTTGAATTGAGTAGTTGGATTGGACCTTAGCATAATATAGGTATCAATATCAGATAACATATCCAAATAAATTTTTCTATAAAGTCCTTTATCAAAAATGACTACTGCCCCGCCCTTGTCAGCCTGTCTTACCACTATATCGTCAGCAGCGGACAGGCTGTCAAGGGCAAGTTTCTCTGCACGTGTCACATTAGAACATGATTGTGTAAATGACTATGATAATATATCGAGATCATGGGTCCATGGCATCCTGAAAAAGATCAAGGACTGTTGTCCTGACTGTTGTGGGATAAAAGTTAGTATTCCTAGTGGAAAATTTGGGTAAATTGCAGGGAGCCGTGGAGCCATGATCATATAATTGGTTACGTTTATAAGACTTTATAGAAAAATTTATTTGGATATGTTATCTGATATTGATACCTATATTATGCTACGGTCCGATCCAACTACTCAATTCAAATGCCAATTGTCTGAGCTTGTGCACTTGGGAAGAGAGCAGGGTTTTTTCACATCCAAGGAAGCGGATTTTATTTTGGTAGAACATCCGATTATCAGTACACAAGCTCATGTTTCCCCCACCTTGCCGACCCATTGTGGCCGGCATAGGATCCTTAAATGAGAACTTATGTTCCTGGGTTGACACCCTGCTTCAACCCTTGGTCCCCTCCATACCTGGTTACATCCAGGACACTAAGCATTTATTATTTAATTTAAATTCTCTTACTTGGGAGGGGGACTATTCTTGGGTTTCAGCAGACGTCACCTCGCTATATTCAGTCATTCCTCACGATCTTGCTATAGTAGCTCTTAGGTGGTTCCTCTCTGTTTATTCTTCTTATCCTTCTCCTCTTTGTCAATTCTTGGAACTTGCTGTCACTTATCTTCATCACAATTATTTCATGTTTTTTCTTCAGATCACTGGTGCTTCTATGGGGGCTAAATTTTTCCCTTCTTTAGCTAATATTTACATGTCTTGGTGGGAGGCTAATTATTTCTTCACATCTGACAACTCTTTTTCTTCTCAACTTATCTGGTACGATCGCTATATTGAAGATCTCATTTTCATCTGGAGGTCGGGGGTAGCGACCGTACCAGACTTCACATCTTATCTTAACTCTAACGTTTGTAATCTTTGCTTCACTGTTACTGACCATTCTAATTCTGTTTCTTTTCTTGACTTGAATATTCGGGGTGACGTCCTGAACAAAAAGGTCTTTACCAATACATTCCGTAAAAGTACGGCTGTCAACTCTATCCTGCATGCCCGGTCATGCCACCCACCGCACGTTATTAAGAACCTGCCGGTGGGAGAGATGATCCGGGCATGCAGGAATTGCACCACGAGGGAAGACTTCCTTCGGGAAGCTGAGACCATCCAGTCTCGTCTCAGTGCTCGCGGTTACCCCAAGTGGTCATTGGACAGGGCTGCAAAAATTGCCCTCTCCAAGAGCCGCAGTGATCTGTTGAACAGTTCCCGTAAACCCAAATTCAGACGTGGCCCTTCAGCAGTTATTTTTTCTACCGCCTATAGTGCAGAATTCAGGAGCATTTGTAACATTGTACAAAAGCACATGCCTATGATTTTGAATGATCCTCATTTTAAATGTATAGATGAGGTGGGTTACAAGTGTGTGGCCAGGAGGGCTCCTACTGTGGGCCAAATTGTTTCACCTAGTCTATTTTTATCCACCCGTCCCCGGGTGCCTTCCTGGCTTACACACAGTGGCTCCTACAAATGTGGACATATACGTTGTACATGTTGCACAGTTATGCAGGTCACCAAGTATTTTACATCATATACCAATAACAAGACTTTTGAGATTCAACAATACATTAATTGTAACACCACATTTGTGGTATACTTGGTGTCCTGCATAACTTGCCACATGCAATATGCTGGATGTACGACTAATTCGTTAAAAACTAGACTTCGAAAACATTTATCAGACATTCCACACTTCAATTCCCGGAATGTCTCAGCCGTATCGAAACATTGTGCAGATTTTCACTCAGGAAGTTTTTCATCCCTGAGATGTACTGCCAAAGAACGTGTCCACATACCCAAACGAGGTGGTAACCACAAACAAAAACTTTTGAACCGGGAGGTCTTCTGGATTTTGAAACTGGCTACCCGTGTTCCGCATGGTATGAACAGACGCCGGGAAGTTATTTTACACTATTGATTTATTTAAGTACTCTTTATTCATTTACTTTTTCATTTATCCATTCTTGTGTCTTGGCGTTTGTTCACACCATGCGCTTTTGCATGACTTTCAGCCAATTATTTTGGATTTTGCCATCATGTTAAGGGTTAATTCCCACGCTCCCACATGATTGTGAGAACCTGGGATTGCCCCACCTATAAAATCCTGTGAGTTCGCAACTAGTTGTATGACGAAGAGCGCAGTGTCTGGCGCTTGAAACGCGTTACTTTTATCCATGTTTTCCTGTGGTGGGTGCCAATAAATTCGAGTTTTTACCTGCAGAGGCGGATCCTTCCTTCTTTTTCGTAGAATAAAGATAATGTATTATTTGTACTGAAAAGTGCAATGCGTAGAAACTGAAGCTCCCAAAAGTTACAAAATGGTGGTTTGTTTTGTTTTTATTTGTTTTTTTAATTTTGCCCTATAATATAATTTTTTTTTTTCACTGTAAATTTGGTGGTAACATAAGTCAAATAATAATTGTGGTGCAAAAAAATAAGCTCTCATGTGGGTTTTAAAGTCGAAAATAGAAAGCATTTTGGTGAGGGGGAAAGTGATTAAAAAATGTCCTTTAAATTTGTGTCTAATGTGTAATAGATAGATAGAAAAATGATATTGAGGGACATTTATCAATGTTTGCTTATGTATTCTTTTTTTTTTAGTAATTTTTCCCTTACTTTTGTTTTGCTTATGTGCGACGTATTTATCAACTGGTTTCAGCCTGTTGATAATTTTCTTTGACGTAAGCAATTTTTCCTTTTTTACTTTGGTAGTAGCTTTTTCTGCTCCAGGTTTGAGCTGGAGTAAATTTAGTCAATTTTTAACGCTGCTGCGACTTTTTTTTGCGCAGTTGCGACTGTCGCAGTTAATAAATACCTGACTACCCGTAGTCCATTTTAAAATTATTACTACATAGTTAATTTTTGGAAAACTTGCTTTTCTCGCTTTCCAGTCAAAATGTCGCACGAAAAATCGCGTAGTCGCAGTTGCGACAATTTTGCGACAATTATAGTAAAGAAAACCTGACTAAACCCGTTGATAAATGTCCATAATTGTGAGCATGGGGATAGTCTCTGTTGTGCTGTGCTGCAGAAATATTGGTGCTATATAAGCATGGGAAAAACATTTTTTAAAAGGCTGTTGAGCTAAAAATGCAAAAACCAACAACCCAAATCATATCTAATAACGTGTAAACTCTATGAATCAAGTGTGAAGACAAAACTCATATTTCGCTTATATTGCTCTAGACACGGTACATCATTTATAAGCACCAACTGCCTCCATTGTTAAGTTTTAAAAACTAATATTTTCTATATTTGTTTTTTATGAGACAATGTTTTAGGCTAATATCACAGAACTTGCCTGTGGATTATTTGCACAGATAAAATCCACAGGATGTTAAAGTAGCAGTGGGTAAGATTTAGTAGATTTCTTCCATATGCTGTGAATGTGACCATGCTGTTGGTTTTCAGTGTGCAGTACACTCTGTCTGGTGCTGATTTGTTGTGGATTTTCATAGCAGATTTTATCAGCACCAATGAAGCAGGCGTAAAATCCACATGGAACAGGTGCAGAATTTGCAGCAAGATCTGCAGCTGTAAATTTCTGCCTTAGGGTAGGGTCATATGTTCTGTGTTTTGCTGTGTATTTAGATTTTCCAACCCATTAGGGTTTTGCTGTGTATTTGCTGCTGTGTAGAAAAATATGCAAATACACAATAAAATACGGCACATGTGACCCTACCTTTAAAGTCAATGGGTAGCAAAATCATCTGCAGAAAATATGCAGCAAAATATTGCACATGTAACCCTACTCTTAAAGGGGTACTCCGCTGCTCAGCGTTTGGTACAAACTGTTCCGAACGCCGGAGTCGGGAGCTTGTGACGTCATAGCCCCGCCCCTCATGATGTCACGCCCTGCCCCCTCAATACAGTTGTCACGCCCCCTCCCATAGACTTACATTGAGGGGACAGGGCGTGATGTCATAAGGGGGCAGGGCTATGATGTCACAAGCTCCCGGCTTTAGCGTTTGGAACAGTTTGTTCCAAATGCTGAGCAGTGGAGTACCCCTTTTAGGGTAGGGTCACACATACCGTATCTGCAGGGTATTTTATGCTGCCGTGAATATGCTTCAGATCTACTACCGTGAATATGCTTCAGATCTACAGGTTACCTGGCCGCAGCCCTGTGTGTGCAGTAAGGTTTGGAGGCCAGATCACGTCTGCACATGTCTGCAGGGTAAAATACACTACGAGATCCTACCCTTAAAGAGTACACCACTACTTTAAAAATGATCCCAGAGGTCAGAACCCTTGCGTATATGGGATGAGTTTTAAAGTAGTGGAGTATCCTTTTAAAGGAAACCTGTCATCACTTTTTTGTGGCCTGAACCATGAGTCTTACCACCCCACCAGCCTTGATTGATAGATGTCTCTCTGTTCGATATAGAAAGATCTATCAGTCAAGACCAGCGGTGCAGGCAGAAGCCACCAGGGACCTCCCAATGACTTGTGGAGTGTAGCACCACTGAAGACTTAAAAATTCCGGTTTGACAGCAGTTAACCCCCAATAGCCCCTTCCCCGTATCACACAGAGATGTGAAGAATTGTTTGATTGGGTCTACATAAGCTGAGCTTCTTTCTGTCTATGCTCTTGCCCAAGGGAACACTGTGTTTTTAATTTAATATTTTCCTGCTCCCTAGGGATCAAAATATGGATATGTTTAGTTCATTTTTTTTCTCTATTCGACCCTGCAAGGGCAAGCACACTACATGTTGACACTGGAGCACCTAAAAGAGCTCTCTATTGTGAGGACCCCTCATATCTGGGACTGTGGCATGGAGGCTAGTTAGACTTGAAATGTGGCACACAACAGAATGTTGCACTTAGTCTTTCATTACGCCGGCGCCGGGCTGTTTGAATAAAGGTAAGCTGGGGAAAGCGACTATCGCTCATTGTCATTTAGCAAAAGACTAATTGCATTGCTCAAAGCGCTAAAAGGCAAGAACAATAATTATTAGATAAGGTTAGAATTAAAACACATGCATAGAAAGTAGACATGTACTCTTTGTTATTCACGGCTCTAATAAATGAAAAACACTTAATTACATTAATAAGGTGTTTTAATGATTACTTTTAATTTGCTGAACATTACTGTTATCCGTATGAGGTGGCGAGATGGGAACATCCAAAAAATAAAATAGACTGCCAGACTTAAATAGTGCAAACGGAACTATAGAGGCTAAAGTCGATTTAAGTTTTTTTTCTAAGGATATATATAATATATAGCTGTCCTACCATGTGTTTGCCCTGGGCACCGTCTATCTACCTTAACTAAATACCACTGTTTAGATGCCACCTAAGCAGACAGTGAGTACACTAAGTAAGCATAGTAAGTACACCACTGCCTTGCAGTGTTTGTGACCTGGGTTCAATTCCCACCAAGGACAACATCAGCAACAAGTTTGTATGTTCTCCCTGTGTTTGCATGGATTTCCTCTGGGTACTCTGATGTCCTCCCACACTCCAAAAACAATGATACTGATGCTGAATTTCAATTGTGAGCCCCAATGGTATTTCGGTATCTGTCTCTAAACAGGAAAACAAAATCCCCTTTAAAGGAATTTTAAACATTCCCATAAGGAATTTTATTATTATTTTTTTTTTAATCAACTGGTGCCAGAAAGTTGAACAGATTTGTAAATTACTTCTATTAAAAAAAATCTTAATCCTTCCAGTACTTATCAGCTGCTATATGCTCCACAGGAAGTTCTTTTCTTTTTGAATTTCCTTTGTCTGACCACAGTGCTCTCTGCTGACACCTCTGTCTATTTTAGGAACTGTTCAGATCAGGATAAGTTTGCTATGGGGGTTTTCTCCTACTATGGACAGTTCCTAAAATGGACAGAGGTGTCAGCAGAGAGCACTGTAGTCAGACAGAAAGGAAATTCAAGAAGAAAAGAACTTCCTGTGGAGCATACAGCAACTGATAATTACTGGAAGGATTAGGTTTTTAAATAGAAGTAATTTACAAACCTGTTGACCTTTCTGGCACCAGTTGATTTAAAAAAAAAAAATAAAAAAAAAATCTAGGGACACCAGACTTATCCCATTCTGGGACCCATTGGATTCTGTTGTGCAACGTTGTTTAACTCAGTATTTTCTGTATTGAACGGACTCCCGAACAGAGCTCCAATGTGGAGATGAACTTAGCTTCCTCACTACACAGCCGTGTTCCCGGGTTCCCGGGTTGCCAAGAGTGCTTCTGTTTAGGGAATTCTAATATAGCTTGTTGGTGGACCTAGCAGTAAATCCCCACCAATAAGCAAGGTATGGCATATACTATCATTTTTAATTAACTAGTTAATAATTTTTACTTTTATAGGACAAATAATTATTTTTTTGTAACATTTCATTATATACAGTATTCATTTATAAAACATTCATAATCATTACCTTAAAAAAAATCTTGAAAAAAGTCATTGTATCCCTCTGAGATATAATTAAATAAGATGTTTCGCTTTTTAAAATAATAGATTACGTTAACGACCCATTGTTCAGCTGCATTTTTCTAATGCATGGGTAGCATTTTTATGATTGTTACTGCTTGGATAATTTTTGAAAGCTTAAATACCATAAATTTCTAGTCATCGCCTATGAAAATGGTTATATATTAATCAAAATAGGAGCCTGGGTTGTTTTGCATTCAGGGAAGACATTAATAACTGCGTAGCAT
Source organism: Hyla sarda (assembly GCF_029499605.1). Taxonomy (NCBI): domain Eukaryota; kingdom Metazoa; phylum Chordata; class Amphibia; order Anura; family Hylidae; genus Hyla; species Hyla sarda. The sequence goes on along the minus strand of NC_079194.1, from coordinate 226,695,582 downwards.
TGTGCAAGCGTTTAATTATAAAATAAAAATACAGAGGCCTAACCCTGATCATTACCCGTCATCTAACAAATTATCTCTATGACTCAAGAAAGGTTGTTACTTGGGGCTTGCTGTTTGTGAGTAGTAATGACGATTATGCGAAAGCCACAACCATTTTTTTATTTTTTTATTTATTTATTTAAATTTTTTTTTTTTTACTTGTAAAAGCGAACCTGTCAAGTGGTTTTTACTACTTTACCTGAGAGCAGTATATGATAGAAAGAAGCTGAGCTCTGTGAATGTATATTTTTATATAATTTGGAACAGGATTTCTTAGTAAAAAGCAGAGTAAATTCTGACAGGACTCTTAAGAGATACAGGAAGAGTCCTGCTTACTCCGCTCACACAAGCTGATTGACCATGTTTTCTGTACATGCACTAATACAGGGGAAGCTGTCAATCAGCCTGTGTAGGCTGGGCAATCGGGACCTGGAGGTGAATTTGAGGCTGAAGGGCTGTGGAAAACTTTTTTTTTTTTTTTTTTTTTAAGAATGGTGCCAGAAAGTTAAACAGTTTTGTAAATTATGTTGAAAGAAAATGGGGGTCAAAGATATTTGGTTTAAAATAATGATTAATATTTATTAATATAGAATAATAGTAGATTAAATAGGGAATGTACAGGGCCCTTGTACTCCCCTAAATAATTTTAATTAATACAAAATATAAGATATAATAAAAAACAATAAATATATCAAAAACAATAAAAAATTATATCTTATATTTTGTATTAATTAAAATTATTTAGGGGAGTACAAGGGCCCTGTACATTCCCTATTTAATCTACTATTATTCTATATTAATAAATATTAATTATTATTTTAAACCAAATATCTTTGACCTTTGAGCCCCATTTTCTTTCAGCATATTTTCCCTATTTTTTACACCTTAGGTATAGGTGTTTGTTGGGTTGCTCGGGTCTTCAGTGATGGTCAGACAGACAGGCGCCTCTCCATTGTATCTATATTAGATTTGTAAATTACTTCTATTAAAAAATCTTAATTCTTTCAGTATTTACGAGCTTCTGAAGTTAAGGTTGTTCTTTTCTGTCTAAATCCTCTCTGATGACACTTGTCTCGGGAAACGCCCAGTTCAGTGTAGAAGAGGGTTGCTATGGGGATTTGCTTCTAAACTGGGCGTTTCCCGATACAGGTGTCATCAGAGAGGATTTAGACAGAAAAGGACAACCTTAACTTCAGAAACTCATAAGTACTGAAAGGATTAAGATTTTTAATAGAAGTAATTTACAAATCTGTTTAACTTTCTGGAGCCAGTTAATATATAAAAAAAAAAGTTTTTCCCTGGAATACCCCTTTAATCCACATGGCACCCATCATCTAACCTGGGTGTGCAGACCATTATCTCTCTTTACCATTGTCAGAGGGAAGGTGTGGCCAGATAGGCATTTCTGTTGCAGCGGCAATCATAGGGACATGCAGCATTACATAGAAGACATTCTGATTAACGGTCATCTTTAAATCTGTATGGTAGCTGCTTACAAAGGAGTGTCTCTCCATTTTGGCTCATTGAATGATGTTTAAGGGTGGGCATTTGTTAAGCAGAGAAGCATTTAGATACTAACTTGCTAAGAGTTCCAAACTTCATACAACTACCCTGCAGATTTTCACATACCTGAAAAATAACCGGATGAGGTTACGTCTAGTGTGTAGATTCTCAGTTGCCATTTGTCAGGTGACCTATAATTTTATACTGGTCTTGGATAATTTACTTATCCGGTTATTGTTGTCTCCTGTTGTGTTGCGGTATCATTACTGCATGTTTTGTGTTTCCATTTTTGTGACACACTTCCTTATTCTTCTAGGACCTACCTGCACCTCTTCCGGATGAAATACAGGCACAAGACAGTAAAACGAATGTTACTGAAAGCCTTAGATCAGCAGAAGACACAATGAAGATAGCATGGCGCTACCAGAACTTACCGAAAGTGGAGGTACTGTCTTCTCTAGGGGTTGTCTGGTTTAAAAAAACAAAACAATACATATTTAAATAGTTTAGAGATCCTTAAGTGTTAACAAAGGTGGAGCAAAAACTCCAAAAATCCCCCTAAGGAGGTCCAGTAATTCACTGTACCCAACTATGCCATATTTTTCGCCATATAAGACGCACCCAATTTTAAAGGAGGAAAATCTAGAAAAAAAAGATTCTGAACCAAATACAATGTAACATACTGTATAGGACAGTGATCTTCAACCTGCGGACCTCCAGATGTTGCAAAACTACAACTCCCAGCATGCCCGTACAGCCGTTTGCAACATCTGGAGGTCCGCAGGTTGAAGACCACTGGTATAGGAGGCAATACTCGCGTGTCCCCGCCGCTCCGGACCCGTGACCGCTGCCCTGGATGTCGCCCTCCATCGCTGTCGCCGTGTCCCCGTCGCTCCGGAACGTCTCTGCTGCCCGGTATCCTTGCTCTCCGTCGCCGCCATCACGTCGCTACGCACGCCACTCCTATTGGATGATGGGACGGCGTGCGCGACGACGTGATGGCGACGAAGGAGAGCGCCGGCCATGCAGGGTATCCCGGCATGGAGCAGACACCAAGGAGGCAGGTAAGGTCCCTCCCGGTGTCCTGTAACCTGTTTGGGACACCGCGATTTCACCGCGGCGGTTCCGAAAAGCCTGACTGAGCTGGGTTAGTGTCACATTCGCTTCAGGCGCGGCGGTCAGCTTTGATCGCCGTGTCTGAAGGGTTAATACAGGGCATCACCGCGATCGGTAATGTCCTGTATTAGCCGCGGGTCCCGGACGTTGATGGCCGCAGGGACCTCCACGATAGCTGTGTATTCGCCGTATAAGACACACCAACTTCCCCCCAGTTTTGGGGAAGAAAAAGTGCGTCTTATACGGCAAAAAATACGGTAAATAGAAAAACAAAATTAAGGCACAACAGAAGTTGTATATAACAAATATTAACGTAAACTTTATTGAATAATAAGCTTCATATATCCAAGTATGGCACATAAAAAAAAATCAAATACACAGGTGATTATCGTACCCAATGGAAGTAAATAGGCAAACGTGAAGATGCCACAGTAGTAGACTATAATAAAACCACAAAGTGGAGTATAATCTGATATCTTCATGCAAGCAGAGTTTTTTTTCTTCCTGTAAAATTACTGGTTCACTGATGGACTCCATGCAAGTGAATGGGGTCTGTCGGGACACGGCAGTAGCCTATAAAGACCTATGAGGCAGTCATTATTAAATAGGCAGTCTCAGACAGGGATCTGAAATTACAAAGGGGATGTGTCACATCACTTGCGGTATTTGCGCATGTGCCGTCACCAGGGCGATGCAGGAGGCTAAGGGGGAGATTTATCTATGTGTCTGTGCGCAGCCACTTCACAGCCTTTTTTTTGCTATTTTTTTGGCTTATGTGCACCAAACAGCGCACAGACTTTCATACATTTTGCACAAATGAAAAATCACCTCCGAACTTGCTGTAAAATGTCATTTTTCTATGGCAAGGTAGAGGTGGTATGAATTGGCGTGTTTTTATTTTTTATTTTTTATTTTTTTTACATTGCACGTTATTTTTATGTCTTTTTAAGACACAGTTAATAAATCTCATCCACTGCATAGTCAAGAATGAAGCACTTCATTCCACAGTCACTTTTGCCACAGTTGTCTATTTTGAAATTGTGCAAAATTTTTGCACAAAAGCTAACTGCCCAAATATCAGCCAATAAAAGGTCAGGAATGCAATGATAAATCGCTTCCTAAGTGTTGACGCAGGCATACGCTATTATATAGATGGCGCCTGTCACATCCTCTTGTACAACAGGGAACATGAATGAGCTCAGTAGTAAAAGATTCATTGCACAAGTGCCACGTAAGAAGGCAGCACATCATGCGGGTAAATGTAAAAGGGGAAAATGGGTAAATATGTGAACAGGGACTAATCCTTTGTGTGTACTGCACAGGATCCAAACCACAGTCATAAATAAATATGTAATGAAGATATAGTGCATGTTGGTTAAAAGTACAGAACTGAGGAAAGTGCATGAAAAAAGGAGACATTTTATATAATATATATATATATATATATATATATATATATATATATCTATCATACATTTTCACAACGCACTGGAAGAGAGGTGAAGTGACAACTGGCTGAAAGTGCATACAACTGAACACATAAATAAATCAGACCTAAACAAAAATACAAGTATATGAAATCTCCTTTATAAATGTATAATGCATTAGCATAGTGCTAATCCTATTTATCATCTATTATAATATATAAAAAAAATATAATAAAATCTCAGTGGTAACAACATTCTTTACGTAATATAATTCTCAACATAGTACTTTATAAAAATAAACAATTATAGTTATTCATTATAGTCTAGTTCACATTAATATCAGTCCCCGTTCATTCAGGCCTGTTCTCAAATACGTTCAAGCCTTATGCAAACAGCTGTAAATAGATCCAAGTGATGTTATTTTTTTATTTTTTTTTTTATTATATACAGTCCTTTGTCACCCATTTGCACTAATTTGGTTCCTATTTTGTTATTTTTAGCGGATAAAAGACATTTCATTCTGAATTTTTTTCTCTGTCAAGGATAATGGATTAGAAAGGGATATATAAAATTTAACATTGAAGTCTATTGCAAATGGATGAGCTTGTAATGTCATCCGTTTGCATCTGTTTTTTCCAATCTGTTTTTGATCCGTTATTACTTCTGTGCATGCTCAGAAGAGGTGTGAGCAACCAATAAAGGATACAAACAGATTAAAAACTGATGCAACAGGATGCCACTTAATGGCACCCCTTTGCATCAGGTTGCATCCATTTGTTAGGCTGGGTTCACACCACATTTTTGCAATACAGTTCCCGTATCAGGTTTTTGATAAAAAACTGATTCTTTAAAACCTGACTAATGCTGCATTCACACCTCGTTTTCAGCCTAGGGGTTGCAGGATCCGGCAGGGGAAGGGGAAAACCGGGCGCTTACTTACCTCAGCCGGACTGGCGCTGAAATCGATTTACTTTAATGAGCCGGTTTTGTGACTGGACCTAAAACCATAGTATACTACGGTTTTAGGCCCGGTCAGAAAACCGCATACAGGTCAAAAATGAGCCGACCGGAGTCACCGTTTGACCGCCGCCAGTCATCCAGAACTCCGTGCACCAGATGTCTAGGGTGCCACAGCTGAGATCCCAGCAGCGGGACCTCCGCGATAAGATGTCTAGGGGTGGAGTACCCCTTTAACCAGAGTGGAAAGTATTTATGAAAAGTGACTTCCAGGTGAAACCTATAGGCAAATGCTGCATATTCCCAGCTACTTTCAATGCGGAATGTAAATAATCTGGTTGTTTTGGAAAGTGTATACATCCAAGTGAATGAGAGCTGAGCTGCAGTAACCCAGCACAGCCGCTAGACAGAGAGCGGCATCTGCTTCAGGCTCTGTTTTCCGGTTGTGTGGGCACTGCGGCTCTAGCAATCAATGATTGATTATCAGGATGCCAGGTGTTGGCACAACCATCAATCTGATATTGATGACCTGTACTGAGGACAGGGCGCATGCTCGATCACCACTTCATTCAAATGAGGGTGGAAGGACCTCTTTTTTTTGGCTCTCATGGGTTCCCAATTATCACAGTTGGTGGATAGTTGATAACGTATTAACAGCTTTCCCATTTTTTTTTTTTATTATTTTGAATTTTATTATTTTCCTACAAACCTAAAATAATAAGGTGGCCTTAGGGGTTGTTGGTGTCTCACATGATGCACACGTATATAGAAAACATACTCAATTGGTAAACTAAGCCCGGTTTGTCATAGCTAATCTATATTTGATATCAAAACCTAGTGTGTGAGAAATATGGCCCTCTAAGGAACCAACACTATTAAAACTTCTTGTCCTAGTTACATCATAGCAAATTAAGGGTCGCTGAACTAAGAATACTACATGGATGTAGACATCAACTCTCATCTGTCCACAGTTTTGATGTAATGATGCATAATGCACGAATAGTTACTCTTTTGTGCAGGTTTACCATGTATATAAAGGAAGACTCCTCACGGATTATCTGTGATCCTTCACGTCCGGTCTTGACCAGAAACTGAAATAACTTTTTAAGAAGGTAATGGTGTCATTTATAGGATTGACACCTATGGGGGCAAGGTGAGCCCCAAGCGCCGAGGTTGGTATCAGGGCAATGGAATGGTTAAGTGATGTACTTCAGGTGAGGTGATACAAAGTTCATTTTCTAAATCTGTCAGGCGTCAGGTAACTTTTAGATTTTCAGGAGGAGACATAAGGGAGGCTGCTGGTAACCCGAGAATATTCGGTGTAGGAAAGGTCAAGCTGCTTAGCATAGAGATTAGAGTTTGTATGAGTTTCTTGAAGAAGAGCTGAATAATTAAACAAGGGACCATATCGGTGATACAGAGGTCTTGCTCGGACACTTAAGACTTCTTTAATGAGACTGCTGAGTCACAAAGACCTTAAGGCTTACTAATGTGTAATGCAGGTCCTGGGGTCATTCTAATCTGCACATACTTTGGGATTGAAGAGTTAGTGTTAATTTTGTAACATTTCATTTTGGGGAGAGAATTTTGTTTCCTCTTCTGAATGGTGTGAGATCCATTTGTTCCTATCTCATAAAGTGATCGGGTAGCACTAGGATATGCTCTCATTTAAAGGAAATTTGTCAGCTGATAGGAGCTACAGACACCATCTAGCGTTGTACTCGTGTATCTTTGGGTCTTCCATACAAATGCATGGAGGGTGTCTGCTGACCCCTGCTCAGTGCATGAGGAGAGCTGGGGCGCCTTAAGAAGATTGTGGGGCCCACCATTTACCCTTCAGATGCCATCAGCAATATTATGAGATCTAAAGCATTAGGGGGCTTTATCAGACTCATTGGACCACCCACAGCATGATTGTGATAGGGTCAAGATGGCGGCCAGAGGTCTCCTTACCTTCTCCATGCTGCTCTTTCAGGATCCATTTGCATAGCCTGCTTTCTAGCAGTGGGTCACTGATATTACTGATCAGTGCTATGCCAATGCATAGCACTGAACATTAAATAGCAATAAAGTGATTCCCTATTTCGGCTAAACAAAAAGTGACAAAAAATAGGGAGAAAAAAGGTCTTTATAAATACACAAGTCCCTCTCCAATAAAAATTTTAAATCACCATCTTTTCCAATTTTACAAAACAATAAAAAAAAAAAAAATTAAATAAATGAACAAACATACATATTTGGTATCACCACGTGTGAAAATGCCAAATAATACCAAAAATATAAAAGTCCAAAGTAATGAAAAAGTCACATTTGCACAAAAGTAATACTGATGTAAACTACATATTACAGTGCAAGAGTCCTCATACAGCCCTGTATACTGATTTCTTTTTAAAGTAATACAGTAATAAAAAAGCATGTAACCATGGGTATCATAATTTAACTGACCCACAGAATAAAGATTATATGTCAGGGCACTGGTAAAGGGCACTGCGTAAAAATGAAGACACACACACTAAAAAACAAAAACACTTTTTAATTCCCCCCCTCAAACAATAATTTTTTTGTATTACTGTACAATTTATGACAAAGTGACAGGACATTGTGCTTGAACAAAAACTACCCCTCATATGGGGCTGCGGATAAATAATGTTATAGCTCTTAAAAGGCGAGGAGGAAAAATGGAATTGCAAAAATAAAATGAGATGTGTCCTAAAGACCAAAATTGGCTGTGTCCTTTACGGGAGTACTCCAGTTGAATTTTTTATCTTTCCTCTGTGTCTGGGCTGCAAAAAGTAAAGTGACAAACTTTAACTCACCTTCTGCGTCTTCCCCAGTGCGCCAGTACCACTTTTCTGTCTTCTGGGCCCAGTCTTCTTCCGCATCCTGGAGCCCAAGGTGTCACACTGTGCTCAGCTTATCGCTGGCCGCAGCAATGTCCCACTTCGGTGGAAGGTGAGTTAAATGGACACTGTCAGATTCAAAAACTTTTTATATGTTGTACATCTTGGCAAAACATTAACCTTTCTAATATACTTCATAAGAAAACTTTATTTCCTTTTTATAGAATTCATGGCTTATTAAACAGAGGAGTCCTATAAAACAGAAGAGAGCACAAAGGAGTCCTCCTATCAGACAGGAGAGTACACAGAGGAGTGCTATCAGACAGGAGAAATCACAGAGGAGTCCTCTCAGACAGGAGAGAGCACAGAGGAGTCCTATCAGACATGAGAGAGCACAGAGGAGTCCTCTCAGACAGGAGAGAGCACAGAGGAGTATTATCAGACAGGATAGAGCACAGAGGAGTTCTATCAGACAGGAGAGAGCACAGAGGAGTTCTATCAGACAGGAGAGAGCACAGAGGAGTCATATCAGACAGGAGAGAGCACAGAGGAATATTATCAGACAGGAGAGAGCACAGAGGAGTGCTAGCCCACCCTCACTTACTGGACTTTGTCCATGCCTGTGCTTCAGCTTGGACAAAGCCATGATTTTATAAGCCATGATTTTTATAAAAGGGAAATACAATTTTCTTATGAAGTATATTAGAAAGGTTAATGTTTTGCCAAGATGTACAACATATAAAAAGTTTTTGTATCTTACAGTGCCCATTTAAAGTTTATTTAACTTTTTGCAGCCTGGGCGCAATGGAATGATAAAAATGTAATATAGGAAACAACCAGTGTTTGGTGCCAATGGCATACAGGCTACATCCAGTATCTCCCATAAGTGTGTACACTCCTCACATTTTTGTGTAAATATTGCATTATATCTTTTCATGTGACAACACTGAAGAAATGGCACTCTGCTACAATGTAATGTAGTGAGTGCACAGCCTGTATAACAGTGTTGTGTTCCCCTCAAAATAATTCAAGACAAAGCCATTAATGTCTAAACCTTATCTGAGATACTGTACTTCTCTTTTGTTCTACAATGGCAATGGGGATCAAAAATGCCCTGTTGGCAATTTATGCATACATTTCCAGGAATAATAAGAGCAATGTCAGTGCACAAAGTTATAAGAAAATACACAACAGAAATGTTCATTTTTGACACATGTGAGTGTTCAGACTTGTTGGGAGACAGTCATAAATGACTTTGTGACTTTAACCAACTTCTACCTTTTTTGCTAGTCTGTCTACAGAGAAAAAAAGAGGCACATGTTGTAGTAATAACCACAAATTCAATATGTGCAGTTCTGTTTCTGATGTGGGATTGGGTTTATGGCTTTGAGAATTAAAATTTGTTCTCCTTTATATGACAAAGATCAGATACACATTTTTTTTTAATACACATTGAAAAAATAATCTCTCACTACACACACACACAGATTTACAAACTTGGCTGCAGTCGATTCACTATTGTCATCATCGGATCCGAGACAGTGAAATCTTCTTATTTCCTCCTTTCAGTTCTAAAAAAGTGTCTGTGGCACACGGCAGCCCCTGTCAGGATGGCGAGGGGAAGGCACAGTCACCCAACATGAGTGTTTACGTTAGGCGTATCTGAAACGTAGCTCTCCATTGAGAGCCTGAAAGGTTGACTGAGCAGTACTTATTAAATCCCTCTAGTGAAAGTATTGAAGCACACTGTTGACTTGCTTAACCAAGTGCGTAATAAGTAAAGTAAGCACTTGAGATTGTATCAGCTTCACTGTCACTAGAAGCTAATCGCTGGGAAGTCAGCCTGCAAGAAGCAGGCACAGTGGTCACTTCTTCTCCAACAGTTAGTCAGTTCTCTATATCCTTGGGCTACTTAGTCTGCTATTTATCTAGCCGTACAGAGACATGGATGCCGCAGACAGAAGGCGAGAGCTGGTGGGCTAGTCTTCTTCGATACCTTCCTACCTGTCCTGATCTTCACATCATACTGCATCGTTGGACAATTGCTAACAATGTGTTTAAGCTTTACTTCAGGATACCTGGCGATCCACCAGAGCCCCCACTGCCGTCTTTTTCTACTCTGATTTTCTTGTGTTTGATTTGAAGCTTCGTACCGCAAACGGAGATGAGTGCCCAGAAGTGGGGTGGATCAGGACAGGGTTTGGCATGTTTGGTTATCTGTGGATTTGTGCAGACATGGAAAGAGTTTGTATTACCAAATGCTTACACACGGTGACATGCCAACTCAAACAGCCTTCAGGCACCTCACATAATCTCGTTTTATTAAGGTGAAACCCAGCGCGCCACTGTCTGCTGTCGTCACATGGTGGCAAGGGAAAAAACATTACATAAAACCCTCCCTTTTTGGTTATCGGGCGATTTTCTCATGTTGAGACACCTACTAAGCATCTTGTTATGCACATGCAAAAGTGAAAGTCGTCTTATCTTCTGATAAGAATGACTTAATCTGACATAGCATTTGCACCCACAGGGCCCAGAACATTTTTTACCTTAGAGATTTTGAGCAGCCATCTTGGGAATACCGTACTTATTAATTCAGCCATGTTACAGTGTGCAGTCAGTCGTAGTAACATCTTTATTAGTGAGTTTCTTGTTTTAACCAATTAATAGAAATATTACATATAGTAAATTAGATTTGTAATAGTGTTCAGTATTATTATTTTTTTATAATTGTTTTTCTTTAAATCATTGAATTTGCTTTAAAGCCAGTTTTGTTCAATTTCTCTTTTTTGCAATTTGAGAATCATATATTTTTTCTGTGTTTCATCATCATAGCCAAATTAGGGTTTTGTTATTAATTACCGTAATAGCTTTTAATTGTAGGGGTAAAATATATTTTTAAAATAATCCCTCAATTAACATTAAATCAATAGACATTGTTTGTGTGTAAGAAAAAAATCACAGATACAGATATTCAAATATTTAACCAGTTTGCCCTTTCAAGTCCAAGCCAAATCCCTGCTTAGAAAGTAATATATATATGAAGTATTTCTCACAGAAAAGGATTGCAGTAACACATGCTATACACGCCAAAAAAAAAAAAAGGGGGGGGGGGGGGAAGCAAATTGGACATAATGTGACACCAAACTCCAAAAATGGTCTGGACAAAATTATTGGCACCCTTTCAAAATTGTGGAAAAGTAAGATTGTTTCGAGCATGTGATGCTCCTTTAAACTCACCTGGGGCAAGTAACAGGTGTGGGCAATATAAAAATCACACCTGAAAGCAGATAAAATGGAGAGAAGTTCACTTAGTCTTTGCATGGTGTGTCTGTGTGTGCCAAACTAAGCATGGACAACAGAAAGAGAACTGGACTTGAGAACCAAAATTGTGGAAAAATATCAACAATTTCAAGGTTACGAGTCCATCTCCAGAGATCTAGATTTGCCTTTGTCCACAGTGCGCATCATTATCAAGAAGTTTGCAACCCATGGCACTGTAGCTAATCTCCATGGACGTGGTCGAAAGAGAAAAATTTATGAAAGGTGTCAATGCAGGATAGTCCGGATAGTGGATAAGCAGCCCCAAACAAGTTCCAAAGATATTCAAGCTGTCCTGCAGGCTCAGGGAGCATCAGTGTCAGCGCGAACTATCTGTCGACATTTAAATGAAATGACTCGCTATGGCAGGAGACCCAGGAGGACCCCACTGCTGACACAGACATAAAACAGCAAGGCTACATTTTGCCAAAATCCTTCTGGGAGAACATCTTGTGGACAGATGAGACCAACATAGAGCTTTTTGGTAAAGGACATCATTCTACTGTTTGCCGAAAATGGAATGAGGCCTACAAAGAAAAGAACACCGTACCTACAGTGAAATATGGTGGAGGTTCAATGATGTTTTGGGGTTGATATGCCGCCTCTGGCACAGGGTGCTTTGAATGTGTGCAAGGAATCATGAAATCTGAGGATTACCATTAGATTTTGGGTCGCACTGTACAACCCAGTTTCAGAAAGCTGGGTTTGCGCCCAAGATCTTGGGTCTTCCAGCAGGACAATGACCCCAAACATACATCAAAAAGCACCCAGAAATGGATGGCAACAAAGCGCTGGAAAGTTCTGAAGTAGCCAGCAATGAGTAAAGATTTAAATCCCATTGAACACCTGTGGAGAGATCTTAAAATTGCTGTTGGGAAAAGGCGCCTTCCAATAAGAGAGACCTGGAGCAGTTTGCAAAGGAGGAGAGGTTTCATATTCCGGCTGAGAGGTGTAAGAAGCTTATTGATGTTTATAGGAAGCAGCTGATTTCAGTTATTTTTTCCAAAGGGTGTGCAATCAAATATTAAGCTAAGGGTGCAAATAATTTTGTCAAGCCCATTTTTGGAGTTTGGTGTGACATTATGTCCAATTTGCTTTTTTTCCTCCTTTTTGGTTTAGTTCCAATACAAACAAAGGGAATAAACGTAATTTTCTTAGTGATCCATTTTAATATTGCTGCCAACTAATGTCGTCGTTTTTTAAGCCCCTCCTCCTAGATGTCATTTAGCTGTGATTGGCTGTGGACAGAGCCACCCCTTCTACCTGTGGATCGATTGAGCGGATTAAGTTTACCTAGTCATAATGACTAGGCACGGGGCGGGGACTGATTCTCAGCTTAAAGGGGTACTCCGCCAACAGACATCTTATCCCTTATCCAAAGGATAGGGGATAAGATCTCTGATTGTGGGGGTACCATGTCACACCCGGCATTCTCAACAGTGTATTTAGAACACTGGGTTTCCGTGGCCAGAGACATGTCCAATTTGCTTTTTTTCCTCCTTTTTGGTTTAGTTCCAATACAAACAAAGGGAATAAACGTAATTTTCTTAGTGATCCATTTTAATATTGCTGCCAACTAATGTCGTCGTTTTTTAAGCCCCTCCTCCTAGATGTCATTTAGCTGTGATTGGCTGTGGACAGAGCCACCCCTTCTACCTGTGGATCGATTGAGCGGATTAAGTTTACCTAGTCATAATGACTAGGCACGGGGCGGGGACTGATTCTCAGCTTAAAGGGGTACTCCGCCAACAGACATCTTATCCCTTATCCAAAGGATAGGGGATAAGATCTCTGATTGTGGGGGTACCATGTCACACCCGGCATTCTCAACAGTGTATTTAGAACACTGGGTTTCCGTGGCCAGAGACATGACGCCATGCCACGCTCCCTCCATTCATGTCTATGGGAGGGGGTGTGACAGATGACCCGTGATAAGACATCTTATTCCCTATCCTTTGAATATCGCTCTCACACTTTCTAATAATGGTCACTGGAAGTTCAACATGGTATTTCATTGCTCTACATAAAGATGGCCTAGGCTATAAGAAGATTGCCAAGACCCAAAAAATGAGCTGCAGCACAGTAGGCAAAACCATGCAGCAGTTTCACAGGACAGGTTCTATTCAGAATATGCTTTGCCCTGGTCAAACAAAGAGATTGAGTGCACATGCTCAGTATCCAATAAGACTAAGATAAACTTTTTTGTTTCAGATGTTGTCAAATGTGTGTGGCGGCAACCAGGTGATGAGTACAAAGACGAATGTCTTGCCTACAGCCAAGCATGGTTGTGGGAGTTTAAATGTCTGAGGGCTGCTTGCGCTGGGGAGCTCCATTTCATTAAGGGAACAAAGAATGCAGAGGGTAAAGGTGATGGACCGGTTAAGCATGTGTCCAGACCTAACCCTATTGTGCATCTAGGGGATATTGTCAAACAGAAGATGGGGCTCTAACATCCACTAGCTCCATGAAGTTACCATTGAGTGGAAGAGGACTCCAGTGGCAACTTGTAAAGCTCTGGTGAACTTCATGCTTGTAAACTCTGGTGAACTCCATGCTCAAGAGCCTTAAAGGAGATGTCTGGTACGGACTATTCTTATTCCATCCTGCCCGGGCTGCAAAAAAAAAAAAAGAAAACAAACTTTCACTTACCTTCCTACGTTCCCCCAAATTTTCGCAACAGCTGATCGGTCGGCCGGGATGTTTGCTTCCTATTTCCTTTAGCCCGGGACGTCACACTGCGCTTCAGGGTATTACCGGCCGAGGCGGGATATTGCTGCGGACAGTTATAGGCTGTAGTGCCGTGTGATGTCCCGGCTAAAGGAAGTAGGAAGCAAACATCCCGGCCGATCGATCAGCTGTTGCGGAGCTCCGCAGGGGAACGTAGGAAGGTAAGTGAAAGTTTGTTAACTTTTTTTGTAGCCCGGGCATGATGGAATAAGAATAGTCTGTACCGTACATCTCCTTTAAATAAGTGCTGGAAAATAATAGTGGCCACACAAAATATTGACATATTAATGGACCAAATTTGAACATTTCCACTTAGGGGTGTTCTCAATTTTGTTGGCAAGGTTTAGACATTAAAGGGGTATTCCAGGAAAAAACTTTATTTTTTATTTTTTATATCAACTTGATCCAAAAAGTTAAACAGATTTGTAAATTACTTCTATTAAAACATCTTAATCCTTTCAATAATTATCAGCTGCTGAAGTTGAGTTGTTTTCTGTCTGGCAACAGTGCTCTCTGCTGACATCTCTGCTTGTCTCGGCAACTGCACAGAGTAGAAGAGGTTTGCTATGGGGGGTTTGCTTCTAAACTGGGTGGTTCCCGAGACACGTGTCATCAGAGAGCACTTGGACAGAAAATAACAACTCAACTTCAGCAGCTCATAAGTACTGAAATGATTAGGATTTTTTAATAGAAGTAATTTACAAATCTGTTTAACTTTCTAGAGACAGTTGAGATATATATATATATATATATATATATATATATATATATATATAAAAAGAGTTTTTTCCTGGATAACCCCTTTAATTTCTGTGTGTTGAGTTTTTATGAGGGGACACAACATTAAACACTGTTACCCAAGCTGTGCGCTCACTACTTCAAATTGTAGCAGAGGGTTATTTCTTCAGTGTTGTCACATGAAAAGATAGAATAAAACATTTACAAAAATGTGTCTGGGTGTACTCACTTATGAGATACTATGTAGAAATATGAAGAAAGGTTCCTCAGAATGAGGGCGCTTGTCCCAGTGGATATTTAATGATAGTATGCAATAAATACTATGATTAAATATCCATTGGGACAAGCGCCCTCATTCAGAGGAACCTTTCTTCATATTTCTACATTTTGCCCGTACCGGACCGACTGACGTCATTCCGGGAAGTTCCTTGTGGCAGCGGTCCTGTTACTTTCTCTCCTGACGCCCCTGTAGGTGTTGTGCACTGAGCGCAACACCTGAGGGTAAGGACCCTATAGTTTTCTCATTTTATCTGTACCCCCAAACGGTCCTCACTAGGGGCGCACCCGTGTTACTTTTTTTTCATTCATTTATTATTTATATGAGATACTGTATATGATTATGTGGGGATTTGGACATGACGTGAAAATACAAACTGGTTGAACATTGATTATCTGTATCTGTGTTTGTTTTACACAAAAGCAGTGTCTTGATTATATGTTTGTTGGGGTCTTTTGCTGTATTTTACTTTTACAATAAAAATTGAAGTTTTACTATTTACATCTATACCCCAGTTACTTTGGATTTTTTCTGCATTTAGTGTTGGGGATACTGTTGTCAAAAACTGACATTTTGTTTTCAACATTGTTTGATCTTTTTGTTTTTATTGAAGTTATATTTTAATTTCATATTTCAGTCAGTAAGATTACATTACTACTAGGTTTTTATACATTTTTTTACTGCTCTTGCACAATAGAAACAGAAGAAATTGTTTTTTTGGTCTCCATATCTAAAGTTATAATTTTTGATAATGTTTTCATTGCTGCCATTTTAGAGTTTCAAATCACTTAGATGTTCAAATTTTTTTTAGACTTTTTAATCACTTTTTCTTCCTTTTTCTTCTTGGGGAGAGGTGGTGGAATGCAGTATTGATATTATTTTACACTGCAATAGTTCTGTATTGCGGTGCATTTTGCCTGAAAGCATAACCCTGAGAGGCATTCTGAGGCACTGCCTCTGGAAGGGGCTAAGAGTGTTACAAGGATGACAGACTTTGGAGCCTTCGCTACGCCCAGGGCTGATATGACCACCTATCATCCAGCCATGATCATGTCATGATTAGGCAGCAGGGTGACAGATGAAGTGGGATGCCTTATTATAAATGAAGAGCCAGGCAAAGCCGTGGTCAGCCAGGCATGTAGTGTTACATAGCAGCCTTTTAGATTCATAGCCATCCTTGTAGCAAGTGGACAGCACAAGTACATTAGAGAAAGTTAGCTTATTAGCTGCTTTCCACACTGGCTTTTAGGAGGGGTCCCCAGTAGGAGACCTCCACAAAGGTTTCCGTGTGCCCCATTACACCATATGAACAAGTGTTTTTCCTGATGGAGAAAAGCGTACAGGGATTCTCAGCTTTGTATAGTTTCTACATTTTAGATGGGACCCTTGACCTGATCACAAAGTGGCCTCTGCTGGGTCCCCCAGTGATCAACTGTTATCTGTGGGGAACCTTGACAGTAATGTTCAA
The DNA here is from genome assembly GCF_029499605.1 of Hyla sarda. Taxonomy (NCBI): domain Eukaryota; kingdom Metazoa; phylum Chordata; class Amphibia; order Anura; family Hylidae; genus Hyla; species Hyla sarda. The sequence goes on along the minus strand of NC_079194.1, from coordinate 226,679,169 downwards.
TTTTTAGGGACCAGCCATCACAGGTGAAAATGAAACCTTGCATAATGACCATTACAATCAATGGGCTGTAAGAAAAAAATATGTCCAGATCTTGGAGGTTCCAGTTAAACCCTTGATCCTTTAGTCACATAAAGGGCATAAATCCAATCAGGACACAAATGCACGTTTCGGGCTTGAGGTCCTTAAAGGGGTACTCCAGTGAAATGTTTTATTTTTTATTTTTATTTTTTCAAATGGTGCCAGAAAGTTAAACAGATTTGTAAATTACCTCTGTTAATAAATCTTAATCCTTCCAGTACTTATTAGCTGCTGAATACTACAGAGGAAATTATTTTCTTTTTTGGAACACAGAGCTCTCTGCTGAATCACGAGCACAGTGCTCTCTGCTGACATCTCTGTCCATTTTAAGAACTGCCCAGAGTAGGAGAAAATCCCCATAGCAAACATAGGCAGCTCTGGACAGTTCCTAAAGTGGACAGAGATGTCAGCAGAGAGCACTGTGCTCGTGATGTCAGCAGAGAGCTCTGTGTTCAAAAAAGAAAATTATTTCCCCTGTAGTATTCAGCAGCTAATAAGTACTGGAAGGATTAAGATTTTTTAATATAAGTAATTTACAAATCTGTTTAACTTTCTGGCACCAGTTGATATAAAAAAAAAATTAAGTTTTCCACCGGAGTACCCATTTAACATGCTCATAGGTGGATTTATGCTCTTCTAAGTGGAACCTTAGAGTGCCTTTTTTTATGGCTTGTGGACTGAGGCCCTTGCTCCTGGTGGATTCTTGTGCGGTAGTGCTACAGCAGGTATGTATTAACATCAATACTAGGGGATACCCTGACAATAACAGTCACATTTTTGGTGCTCTTCTGCACCCGTAATCATGGCTGTGCAGGATGAGGAAGGTCCTCTAGAGCAAGAGGCACTCTTTGTAACTGCGGTTCACTCTGCTGCTCTGCCACAAACAGGGGGATCCCCGATGAAGCACTAGAATGTGCAAAACAGTGCTGTAGCTTCTTGCTGTACACTCCACTTTGTGCGTTTGTCTGTCCCCCCAAGTACACCGCTCGAAAAAATAAAGGTAACACTTAAACAACAAAAAGTAACTCCAAGTCGATCACACTAATGTGAAATCACACTGTCCACTCATGAAGCAACCCTGATTGACAATCAATTTCACATGCTGTTGTGCAAATGGAACAGGCAACAGGTTGAAATTATAGGCAATTAGAAAGACACCCCCAATAAAGGAGTGATTATGCAGGTGGCAACCACAGACCACTTGTCATTTCCTATGCTTCCTGGCTGATGATTTGGTCACTTTTGAATGCTGGAAGTGCTGTCATTCTAGTGGTAGCATGAGACTGAGTCTACAACCCACACCCATTTGCTCAGGTAGTGCAGCTCATCCAGGATGGCACATGAATTCGAGCTGTGGCAAGAAGGTTTGCTGTGTCTGTCAGTGTAGTGTCAAGAGCATGGAGGTGCTACCAGCAGACAGGTCAGTACATCAGGAGACATGTAGAAGGCCGTAGGATGGCAACAACCCAGAAGCGGGACTGCTACCTCCGCCTTTGTGCAAGGAGGAGTAGGACGAGCACTGCCCTGCAAAATGACCTTCAGCAGGGCACAAATGTGCATGGGTCCACTCAAACAGTCAGAAACAGACTCCATGAGGGTGGTATGAGGACCCGACGTCCACAGGTGGGGGTTGTGCTTACAGCCCAACAACATGCAGGATGTTTGGCATTTGCCAGAGAACACCAAGATTGACAAATTCACCACTAGTGCCCTGTGCTCTTCACAGATGAAAGCAGGTTCACACTGAGCACATGTGACAGAGTCTGGAGATGCTGTGGAGAACGTTCTGCTGCCTGCAACATCCTCCAGCATGACCGGTTTGGCGGTGGGTCAGTAATGGTGTGGGGTGACATTTCTTTGGGGGGCCGCACAGCCCTCCATGTGCTTGCCAGAGGTAGCCTGACTGTCATTAGGTACCGATATGAGATCCTCAGACCCCTTGTGAGACCATATGCTGGTGGGGATGGCCCTGAGATAATCCTAATGCAAGGAAATGCTAGACCTCATGTGGCTGGAGTGTGTCAGCAGTTCATGCAAGAGGAAGGCATTGGTGCTATGGACTGACTTGCCCGTTCCCCACACCTGAATCCGATTGAGCACATCTCGGACATCATGTCTCGCTCCATCCACCATGGCCACATTGCACCACAGACTGTCCAGCAGATGCTTTAGTCCAGGTCTGAGAGGACATCCCTCAGGAGACCTTCCACCACCTCATCAGGAGCATGCCCAGGCATTGTAGGGAGGTCATACAGACCATACACACTACTGAACCTCATTTTGACTTGTTTTAACGACATTACATCAAAGTTGGATCAGCCTGTAGTGTGGTTTTCCACTTTGATTTTGAGTGTGACTCCAGACCTCCATGGGTTGATAAATTTGATTTCCATTGATCATTTTTGTGTGATTTTGTTGTCAGTACATTCAACTATGTAAAGACGAAAGTATTTCATACGATTAGTTCATTCATTCAGATCTTGGATGTGTTATCTTAGTTTTCCCTTGATTTTTTTGAGCAGTGTATATGTGAGTATGTATACTCTGCAACAAAGAAGCTTTCGTTAAATGCTGAGTGCTGCCAATCATTTCATACTGGGATTTTAATATGAAATGTGGTTTATTAACTGGATAACCACTTTAGAATCAGTTCTACATTTTAATACACAAAGATCAAATATCTGAAATTCCTTATATCGTCCCAGATTAAAAAAAAATTAAAAAAATTCCAAACTTTTAATCTTTATGCCTCTAATCACCATATAGTAGAGAATAATATATAGTTAATTTTAGGCTAATTTGTGTAGCTTTTTATTCTAGCAAAAGGTATTGAAGCCCCTTAAATCATGTGTTTGAGGGGGGGGGGGGGGGCTACAAAATTACTACTGTATTAATAAATGTATTAAAGCCCCTTAAATCCAGGATCTTTATATTATACAAAGTTATTAGTCTTAATGACTTACCAATACATCATTGGTCTCTAGATTCTGTCCAAGACTTTTAATCATTCTTCAGTATGGCCGCCTCTGTTGCCTATACTTGAATGGTAATTGTTAAATTCTCATAGCGACGGGAACATGGTTAAGCCATTTCCAAATATGTTTCCAGACAGACTATCAGCATGGGGTTTAACTCACTCTTAACTTCTTTTCTGCCAAACTTTTACGACGTATGGCTTTGAATACCGCTCGGATATGATAAATCTTATCTGATGGCAAAAAAGAGCTTTAAGCAGTAAAAGATAACCCCTGAGTAAATCTGCATTGAAACCCAGCAGCTGTATTTTGAAAGGTATTTTGTGCCGCTGCCAATTTGATGCCTTTCTGCAGATTGGCTCGCAGGAATGTAGAGAGGGACAGAGCTGACCCGGGTAAGTCGCACAGACTCCGTGTCTTTCTCTTTTTCACTATGATTCTGCTAAGACAGATTATTCATGCTTATTTGAGTCAGGTAGGTCTTTGCAAGCTTCCCTGCTAGGCCTGGGAATTGAGTATATTGAAGAGCTATTCAGAGGCTTCTGACATAGACCAGTCTTTTATTGCATGGTGTTACATTCTGGCTAATTCCATCTCCACCCAGTTTGTAAGCACTATGGTTTTTCTCTTCAATCAAAAGAGGTTATCACCTACCTTAATCCACAGAGCAGCATGGATTAAACCCAGCTATGTGCCCCAGGATTCCCAAAGAGGATCCACAAGTAGGGGAAAAAAATACTTGTTTCGACTTTTTTTTTTCAGTGTCTTCACTAACTTCTCTTGAGCTTTGCTGGGGGATTAGCATCTAAAATAAGCAACCCCGGAGTTCTTGTCAATGAAGACATCAGATGAAAGTTCACTTAGTCAGGGCCTATGTTTCTTCTACATAAAGAGGTGCCAGAGCTCGACAATAAAAAGATGAGCTCTTCCAGACTATATAGTGAAAACATTCTGATCGCTAATCCGGATAAGAGATAGATTATAGACCAGAAACAGACCCTTTTTAATTGGTTTTAGATTTGTTAAGTAGAGTTATAGCCACATTTTGAGACTCGAACTGTTAATTCAAAATGTAAGAGATTTTTTTTTCATCTTACAAAAATGTTTATTAACATTTTTTTTGCTATTTTTGTTTGCATTGCTTTTTACATCTCCATGCTCCTATAGTATGTTGGAAATTAACAAATATTCAATGTCAGGGTGTGTTCATATCACATTAGTGATCTGTAGTTACCGTTTACAGTGGAATACATCACTAAAAGGTTCCCATTGTGAAAACAGAGTATAATTAGGTATGTATTTCACTGTATACTTTTCTGTTGAATAATATAGTCTACCATGCCATTTATTTATTTTTATTTTGGTGGTATGGTATCCCAGCCCCCCAAAAAATACACACTCTTTTAGCTTCGATCGAACGAATAGAAATATATGGAAATGTGTGTGCCAGCAACTCACTAACTTGATCTGAACAACCCCCTACAGTTAGAAGAAAGGAAAATTGTGGGCTTGGTTTACCTATTTCAGTCAAGGCACAATAAAATGCTTTAAGGTGAGTTTTCAAAAATGTCCTATTTTGACCTTACAGACCACAAACAAGAAAAGTTCTCTTAACATTAACAAATATGTGGACTTCACCGGAACAAATGCAGAGCAAAAGGACGAACGTCCAGCCTCGCAGCTCGTAGGTGTGATGCTTATCTTTATTCAAAAAACTGCTACATGAAACACAGCGACATAGAAGTGACGCGTTTCGGCCCGTGTCCTAGGCACTCATACTACTAAAAACTTTTACAAATGACACCGATATGTATCCGACTTAATACCCACTATCCGGGAGGTTTTAATAAAAGATAGGACATCATGTTACATTACTGATTTTTGCTGTTCCCCTTTTTTTGGGATTTTTGTACATATATATATATTTCCGTCTATACACATATATAAATTTTCTTCTTTTTATTTAGCTTTTTCCGTTTTTTAGTCCTGGGGCAATATGGATGTCTTAGTACATGTTCACACCAGATCTGGTAGTAGGAACTCTTTTGCTCAGTACTAGTCTTCTATATCTTGTAACAGTAGTTTCTAGTAGGAGGTTAATGTTCCTGATCATATTTAATATGGGGTATCCTGTCAGAGGCAGGTATTAAGAGATTTATACTGATATTTATATTTATTTACTAATCATTTGTACAAATATTGTATATTTATGCCTGCAGAAATAACTGAGATATGATTCCCATATTTGAACATATGACGTCTATCTTTTCAACAGTGTCATGAAACTACACACATTTTTTATGTCTAGTTATTCTTTACTATTTATATTTATGCTCATTTAGCTGAGTATGTGTTGAATCATGCCACTATTGATGGATATAGGAAGCCTATCCAGAATATACATATGTTTTATATACTTTTAGATTATGTAGCTCTTTATAGACTTATTGTAGATGTTACACTCACACACACACACACACACACATATATATATATATATATATATATATATATATATATATATTTATATACAAAAATGTAGCGGAGCAGCACTCCCAAAATGGTGGAAAAGGTGGGTGCAATTGGACAAAGGCCCGGTCCCAGGCACTGTAAACAATGTAGGAAATTATGCTGCAGCACTCCAAAGCATGCGGTGTAAAAAAGTGTGGTTTATTCCATCAAACAAGTGCAACGTTTCGGTCCCCAGTTGCGGCCTTTTTCACATACAGTTTTTGTTAGATTTTTCTGACAATGTCTATATGAATGTATACCACTGTTTAGAGTTTAGTGTGTATTACTTTCTTGTGAATGTTGGGACAGGGTGGATCCCTGAGAGTCTGATTGGGAGTCCACCCCTTTTCCCTACATATCGGAGTCATTTGTAAAAGTTTTTTGTAGTATGAGTAAGGCGTGGAACATGGGATGAAACGCCTCACTTCTATGTCCCTATCTGTGTTTCATGTAGCAGTTTTTTTTTAAATAATGATAAGATTCGCACCTATGAGCTGCCAGGCTGGACGTTCGTTCTTTTGTACTACATATATAGTATAGGCTCTTCACATGTATCGTATATTAATTTATAAAAAAAAATAAGACAGAGTTCACATGTGCATCATCAATTCAATTTTGTGGTTCCGTCATAGAAGAAGAAAAACAAAATGATGGAGTGGTAGATACATACACAAACTCGATCCATTATAGCAATCCAAACATAAAACAGTGAAACTCCAATGAATAGACTGATGAAGAGCAAATGGTGTGTCAGAAATGTTTGTAACTCATTGCATATGCACAGGATGCCTTGCTTGTATTTGATTATGATTCCACAATGAATGGAAGTTGGATTTTAGGGAATCTGCCCTGGAAAAAAATGTTTTTGTTCCTTGAACCCATAAGTCAGCATGGTCCTTTGGGTTTTCTCTTGTCGTCCCTCCTTTTGTTTTGGAGGAATAGCACTACAGCAGATGTAAACACTGCTTGTTATAATGCTACTACGTGCCTTTCCTGCTCACATCTCCATTGTAGAAAGTAATGTATCCTGTAGGATATAGCTGTTGGGATGCTAAGAAACTAGAGCAATAGTCTTGTAACAGGTTTGATATACAGACAGAAAACCAAAACCTGTTGGCTAGGACTGCACATTGACAGTCACCTTTACGTCATGGTAAATTTTCATTGTTTCCACTATGCATTCTTTCTTTATGAGAAACAGGTAACCATCTGCCCATCACAAAATCTGGGATGATTTTACAACAATGTCACCACATAGTCCTCACAATCTATGAGGGAAATAAAGCATATTAATGCTTTTAACCTAACTGATCTTAGTATCCTCCAATGGAAGATGTTGGGGGCAATTGGGATTAAAGCTACTATAATCTATGCTTGTCACTGACATACAGCTAGAGATGGCTATACTGTCCATATACCAATCAGAATTAGATTGATGATGGATCCTGTTAACTACTGTGTATGATCAGCTGTAGGCTTTAAAGTGTACCTGTCGTCAACAAAAACTTTTATATAATGTAGATACTACTATTCTATGAATATTTATAATATACATTGGTTAAAAATGGTGGATATTTTTGGGTGAAAAAATGCTGTCCCTGCAGCTATTGCCTGTGTGTCTCTGTGTGGAGACAAAATACAGGAAGTGAGGGCAGGAGAAGCAGGACTCTGTGCAGGCTCCTGGCTTGTCAATCACCCTGATGTGTGAGCTGGGAGCATGTCATAGAGCCTCAGTGCACACTGTCCTGCTTTTCCTCAGTGTACAGAGCCCTGCTTGTCCTCAGTGTACAGAGCCCTGCTTGTCCTCAGTGTGCAGAGCCCTGCTTGTCCTCAGTGTGCAGAGCCCTGCTTGTCCTCAGTGTGCAGAGCCCTGCTTGTCCTCAGTGTGCAGAGCCCTGCTTGTCCTCAGTGTACAGAGCCCTGCTTGTCCTCAGTGTACAGAGCCCTGCTTGTCCTCAGTGTACAGAGCCCTGCTTGTCCTCAGTGTACAGAGCCCTGCTTGTCCCCAGTGTACAGAGCCCTGCTTGTCCCCAGTGTACAGAGCCCTGCTTGTCCCCAGTGTACAGAGCCCTGCTTGTCCCCAGTGTACAGAGCCCTGCTTGTCCCCAGTGTACAGAGCCCTGCTTGTCCCCAGTGTACAGAGCCCTGCTTGTCCCCAGTGTACAGAGCCCTGCTTGTCCCCAGTGTACAGAGCCCTGCTTGCCCCCAGTGTACAGAGCCCTGCTTGCCCCCAGTGTACAGAGCCCTGCTTGCCCCCAGTGTACAGAGCCCTGCTTGCCCCCAGTGTACAGAGCCCTGCTTGCCCCCAGTGTACAGAGCCCTGCTTGCCCCCAGTGTACAGAGCCCTGCTTGCCCCCAGTGTACAGAGCCCTGCTTGCCCCCAGTGTACAGAGCCCTGCTTGCCCCCAGTGTACAGAGCCCTGCTTGCCCCCAGTGTACAGAGCCCTGCTTGCCCTCAGTGTACAGAGCCCTGCTTGCCCTCAGTGTACAGAGCCCTGCTTGCCCTCAGTGTACAGAGCCCTGCTTGCCCTCAGTGTACAGAGCCCTGCTTGCCCTCAGTGTACAGAGCCCTGCTTGCCCTCAGTGTACAGAGCCCTGCTTGCCCTCAGTGTACAGAGCCCTGCTTGTCCCCAGTGTACAGAGCCCTGCTTGTCCCCAGTGTACAGAGCCCTGCTTGTCCCCAGTGTACAGAGCCCTGCTTGTCCCCAGTGTACAGAGCCCTGCTTGTCCCCAGTGTACAGAGCCCTGCTTGTCCCCAGTGTACAGAGCCCTGCTTGTCCCCAGTGTACAGAGCCCTGCTTGTCCCCAGTGTACAGAGCCCTGCTTGTCCCCAGTGTACAGAGCCCTGCTTGTCCCCAGTGTACAGAGCCCTGCTTGTCCCCAGTGTACAGAGCCCTGCTTGTCCCCAGTGTACAGAGCCCTGCTTGTCCCCCAGTGTACAGAGCCCTGCTTGTCCCCCAGTGTACAGAGCCCTGCTTGTCCCCCAGTGTACAGAGCCCTGCTTGTCCCCCAGTGTACAGAGCCCTGCTTGTCCCCCAGTGTACAGAGCCCTGCTTGTCCCCCAGTGTACAGAGCCCTGCTTGTCCCCCAGTGTACAGAGCCCTGCTTGTCCCCCAGTGTACAGAGCCCTGCTTGTCCCCCAGTGTACAGAGCCCTGCTTGTCCCCCAGTGTACAGAGCCCTGCTTGTCCCCCAGTGTACAGAGCCCTGCTTGTCCCCCAGTGTACAGAGCCCTGCTTGTCCCCCAGTGTACAGAGCCCTGCTTGTCCCCCAGTGTACAGAGCCCTGCTTGTCCCCCAGTGTACAGAGCCCTGCTTGTCCCCCAGTGTACAGAGCCCTGCTTGTCCCCCAGTGTACAGAGCCCTGCTTGTCCCCCAGTGTACAGAGCCCGGCTTGTCCCCCAGTGTACAGAGCCCGGCTTGTCCCCCAGTGTACAGAGCCCGGCTTGTCCCCCAGTGTACAGAGCCCGGCTTGTCCCCCAGTGTACAGAGCCCGGCTTGTCCCCCAGTGTACAGAGCCCGGCTTGTCCCCCAGTGTACAGAGCCCGGCTTGTCCCCCAGTGTACAGAGCCCGGCTTGTCCCCCAGTGTACAGAGCCCGGCTTGTCCCCCAGTGTACAGAGCCCGGCTTGTCCCCCAGTGTACAGAGCCCGGCTTGTCCCCCAGTGTACAGAGCCCGGCTTGTCCCCCAGTGTACAGAGCCCGGCTTGTCCCCCAGTGTACAGAGCCCGGCTTGTCCCCCAGTGTACAGAGCCCGGCTTGTCCCCCAGTGTACAGAGCCCGGCTTGTCCCCCAGTGTACAGAGCCCGGCTTGTCCCCCAGTGTACAGAGCCCGGCTTGTCCCCCAGTGTACAGAGCCCGGCTTGTCCCCCAGTGTACAGAGCCCGGCTTGTCCCCCAGTGTACAGAGCCCGGCTTGTCCCCCAGTGTACAGAGCCCGGCTTGTCCCCCAGTGTACAGAGCCCGGCTTGTCCCCCAGTGTACAGAGCCCTGCTTGTCCCCCAGTGTACAGAGCCCTGCTTGTCCCCCAGTGTACAGAGCCCTGCTTGTCCCCCAGTGTACAGAGCCCTGCTTGTCCCCCAGTGTACAGAGCCCTGCTTGTCCCCCAGTGTACAGAGCCCTGCTTGTCCCCCAGTGTACAGAGCCCTGCTTGTCCCCCAGTGTACAGAGCCCTGCTTGTCCCCCAGTGTACAGAGCCCTGCTTGTCCCCCAGTGTACAGAGCCCTGCTTGTCCCCCAGTGTACAGAGCCCTGCTTGTCCCCCAGTGTACAGAGCCCTGCTTGTCCCCCAGTGTACAGAGCCCTGCTTGTCCCCCAGTGTACAGAGCCCTGCTTGTCCCCCAGTGTACAGAGCCCTGCTTGTCCCCCAGTGTACAGAGCCCTGCTTGTCCCCCAGTGTACAGAGCCCTGCTTGTCCCCCAGTGTACAGAGCCCTGCTTGTCCCCCAGTGTACAGAGCCCTGCTTGTCCCCCAGTGTACAGAGCCCTGCTTGTCCCCCAGTGTACAGAGCCCTGCTTGTCCCCCAGTGTACAGAGCCCTGCTTGTCCCCCAGTGTACAGAGCCCTGCTTGTCCCCCAGTGTACAGAGCCCTGCTTGTCCCCCAGTGTACAGAGCCCTGCTTGTCCCCCAGTGTACAGAGCCCTGCTTGTCCCCCAGTGTACAGAGCCCTGCTTGTCCCCCAGTGTACAGAGCCCTGCTTGTCCCCCAGTGTACAGAGCCCTGCTTGTCCCCCAGTGTACAGTGTACCCCAGAGTCCTGCTTCTCCACCCTCACTTCCTGTATTTGGACTCCTCATAAAGACACACATGCAATAGCTGTAGGGACAAAAATATACCAATTTTTTAATCAATGTAGATTGCATAAAAAGTTTTTGTTGATGACAGGTACACTTTGACCAATGCAGACAAAAACTGGAATAGCTGCTTCCAGCGACTAGTGGTATCTGTTTCTAATACATCAGGACTTTTTCTTAGTGAATGTCATGTTTTGTGGATATCATAGCCGTAATTTCTTTTCATTAGTCCAATCCTTTTAAATGAATAATAACTTTTTTCTTTTTCTTATTTATTTATTTTTTTTTTACTTTCCCAACAGTCTGTTTCTTTGTCCTTTTCAAGATTTGGCCATTATTATGATATATCAAAAACGATGTCTCCAGATATGCTGCTATCTGCCAAGACACACAGCTTCTATCTTCCTGATTTTATATCATCGGATGGAACACATGAGTAAGTTTTTCATAACTTTTGTGAATAGTATGATGAGATCTGTGGAAGACATCTTTTTGGTAGATTGCCTAATGCTTTACCAACGTACTTTAAAGGGGTACTCCAGTGGAAAAATTTTTTTGAAAAAACTGGTGTCAGAAAGTTACTTCAATTTAAAAATCCTAACCCTTCCAGTACTAATCAGCTGTTGTATACTACAGAGGAAGTTCTTTTCTTTTTTATTTTCCTTTCTGTCTGACCACAGTGCTCTCTTCTGACACCTCTGTACATTTTAGGAACTGTCTGGGGCAAGATTGGTTTGCTATGGGGATTTTCTCCTACTCTGAAAAGTTCCTGACATTGACAGAGGTGTCAGCAGAGAGCACTGTGGTCAGGCAGAAAAGAGCATACAGCAGCTGATAAGTACTGAAAGGGTTAAGACTTTTAAATAGAAGTAATTTACAAATCTATCAAAAAGAAAAAGTAACTAATACACAGGTGCACGCTGCTGTGGCACATACAGAGTATACAAAAAAAGAAGGTTACAGCTGGTCAAAAAATGGAGGCTCTTAGCGCATTTTTTGATCAAAACGTTTTCCCCCATCCACCACGCGGAGGTGGCTTCATTTTGGATGGGACCCTAACACACATTCTGAGCCTAACACTCACCTCTGCTGGGCATATAGCCTCTGACTGGGTGACATGCTGGATCCACTTTCAAGTTGCACAAAAAAAATAAAAATAAAAAATAGCCAGCACAACTACCTAATACACGGGTGCAGAAAGTTAAACAGATTTGTAAATTATACAAAAAAAGAAGGTTGCAGCAGCACTCTTGGTCAAAAAAGCTGTGCACCCCTCCCCTTTTTCACAGGAGGTATTTTAAATTGAGAATAGATTCAGCATGTCACCCAGTCAGAGGCTATATGCACAGCAGAGGTGAGTGTTTGGCTCAGAATGTCTGTTAGGGTCCCATCCAAAATGAGGCCACCTCCACTTGGTGGATGGGGGGGACATGTTTTGATCATAAAGTGCGCTAAGAGCCTCCATTTTTTGACCCAGAGTGCTGCTGCAACCTTCTTTTTTTGTATAATTTACAAATCTGTTTAACTTTCTGCCACCAGTTGATTTAAAACATTTTTTTTCCCACCAGAGTACCCCTTTAAGCTGATTTCTGGGTTTCACAGCCACCTGTTTTTTGGAAAAGTCCTTAGACTATACACTAATCACAGGTTGCCCTGCTGCTGAAAGCCCCTACAAACAGCTGTAATCTGGGGAAAAAACAAACATCCAGTGTTCATTTCACCTTCAGCCTCACCACAGGGGGAATGGTACACATTTTCTATGCAACTTGATGGACTGTCTGTGTAATGTAAGGATGTTCTAGGTATAGGAATCATTAGTACATGGACCCCATGGGGGTACTTGTACCTTTTGCTCTGTTTTTAAAGGGAATCTGCCCAAATCACAGGCAGCATCAAACAGGACATGTCCCAGTATTACAGCTGCAGAAATATATGGAATTGGGTTATTCCAAAGTCAGGGGGAAAAAAATGGAGCAAGAGCATATAGTACTGCTTATCTGTCTGTCCCAGTTCTGAATCCACTGACAATCAATTTGTTTGGGGGGTGGGGGTGTCCTTACTCCTTTACTTCCTGATTGAGCAGTTGTTGGGCAGCACTGAAATTTCCACAAAGCATTTCTTTCCCTCTTCTCTTCCTCCGAGTTATCACGTTACCTACACCTTTAGCAACCCTGCCTGATCCCTGCCAGAGCTGCTCAGTACAGCAGAGTATCTCACAATTAGTGAGGTTGCAGCACCTGCTATTCATTTCCTTTCTGCTCCCCTGCCTGTGGCAATGTTCAGCACAAGACCGCATGCTGAAAATACACTTCATGTTTCTCTTGATGTCTCAATAATGATATATATATATATATATATATGTGTGTATGTATTGACAGGGAGATTGTGATGTAAGCTGTAAGGGCTGGTGAAAGATGGCAAAATCACTCAGAGTGCAGGGTTACAGCTTAGAATAAAAATATGAAATAAAAGAACTACACAACTTCCTGTCGGGTGAATCTCACGAAAGCATGCTGAAAGCAGTACAATTTGTGATAATACTATATTAGTAAGTTATATAACTTATATAACAATTTTTTTAATTACCCAACATAAATAAATAACTGTCGGGATTCAAATTTTTTTTTTTTAAAGTAGATTATCATAAGCAGTATGGCACTTAGTACTTTTCAAAAGTAGTAAGACCTTAATTGATGAAAAGCAAGAGTGGAGCTGACATGCGTACGCACAGCCATTTATGTATATATGTGTTTTCGTGGTGCGGGGGCAATTTTATAAGCTTTCCTGGCAGCGAAAGCAAACAAGGTTAGTGCTAAGTATTTACCTTTTCTCCTTAATGCAAACAGCGTGGAAAGAGCTGTTTGGCAACACTACAGGCTGCGGAGGACATGGACAAAGGTCGCAGCGATTCTGATCATCCATTCTGTTAGACCTTCTCTGGTCAGCAAATAAAGCAATCTGTACACCTTAGGGAGATGGAGAAGGATTTTAAGGGTTTTATTTTTACAGTAAATAACATTAAGCCTGTTAACTGCACTTACAGATAAACCTTCTGAACAGAAACCTCCTTATCATCTCTACCTTTACAAAAAAAAAATTGTCATTTGTGGCTGGAAAAATAATCCTATTTTTTTAAGTAGCATAGTAAAAAAAAAAGGTAGTTTTAGGTCCTATAGCAGTGCAGTTGCACAGCCCTGTGCAAAGTATTTTTCCCTTCCAATCCAGCTGGTATGTTATTATAGATTGGTCACTTTGGGTAAATTTTGTATTAGATAAGGGCAGTGCATCCCAACCAGTTTGCCTTCAGCTGTTGCAAACCTACTAGTAAATGTTTTGCCCATTCACAAGAAAGGTAGTAGAGTTGAATCAGGCATCTATAGACCAGTAAGCCTGACATCCATAGTCAGGAAATTAATGGATACATACTGAAGCATAGAATGGTGGAACATCTAAAATCACATGGTTTGCAAGATGAAAAACAACATTGGTTTACTCCAGGGGAATCATGTCAAACTAATCTTATTTTTTTTATTTTTTTCTCTCGATTGGGTGACTAAAATAAGAGATGGCGGAGGTGCAGTAGACATCGCTTATCTAGATTTTAGTAAGGCTTTTGCCATTGTGCCACTTAGAAGTCTTATCAATAAACTGCAGTCTTTGAACTTGGATTCTTATATTATTGAATTAATTCGGCAATGGCTGAGGGACTGACAACAGAGGGTTGTAGTGAATGGAGTATTTTAAGACCAAAGTCATGTTACCGGTGGGGTAACTCTGGGATCTGTACTGGGAACCATTTTGTTTAATATCTTTATCAGTGATATTGCAGGAGGTCTTGATGCTAAGCTCTTGGTCTTTTTGCTCATGACACAATGATTTCTAACAGGGTTAAAGGGGGTACTCTGGTGGGAAACACACATTTTTAAATCAAATGGTGCCAAAACGTTAAATAGCTTTGTAAATTTCTTCTATTTAAAAATATTAATCCTTCCAGTACTTATCAGCTGCTGTATGCTGCAGAGAAAGTTGTATAGTTCTTTTCTGTCTAGCTACAGTGCTCTCTGCTGACACCCCTGTCCATGTCATGAACTGTCCAAGCAGGAGAATACCTCTCCTGCTTTGGACCGTTCCTGACATGGACAGAGGTGTCAGCAGAGAGCACTGTGGCCAGATTGAAAAGAAACTGGTCAGACTCCAGAAAGAAATAAAACTTCCTCTGGATCACTCCTCATATAGTTCAATTGTTGCCACAATCATTATATCATACATCATACAGACAGTATTCTAAAATGCACACTAAGAAGCTATTAATAACATATAATATGTATAAGTTGCTGTGGCCCTTTAACAAGGTGTATTGAGAATTACTTGGCCGTTCCACCCTTTGCCTTCCATTGTCTTCAAGTGACACTTCAACTGGTTTCTCCCTGTTTAGAAAACAGACCTGGCATGTAACAAAAGGATACGCAAGAAAATTAACCTGAATGAACTGACGTTTGTAGAATGACAATAAGGAGATTCATTAGCAATCACAACAGATAGGGGGAGCAAATAACCCTACAGAGAGTAAGCCTGAGGTGGAACTAATTCCAGGCTGCACACCAAACATCTTTTTACTTGTGCATATCAAAGTGCACTACAGTATCTGGTAATACCAACTGTAAGGACGACGACTTGATCTGTAGTCATTGTGGTTGCTCCATAGTGCCACAAATGAGATTTGGGTCTCATGTTTGTTGCTACATCAATAGACAAATTAGCAAAACATAAGTGGCTCATTATGATAGAAGGTTAGATTTTCCCTTAAAATTTAGCTGATTCCTAAATTGAAGGGGCGACCATATCCACTTAGGGGAGATTTCATTGTCTGCAATACTCAGGTACAGTAGCAATGCAGTGGTACCAGGGCATCAGACTCTTCAGTGCACCATGCCCCAAATTCATCAACATGGACCTTGTCTTGTTCATGGATCTGTTATAGGGAGTAAACACGCAACACCTGGTATTTTCAGATAATATATAGTTACTCTGAAACCCTGCTAACCCAAAGCCAGGGGCTTGGTCGGGCAGCAGTCGGGCTGCCTGGCCACTAGGTCGTTCCCCCTGTGGGCATGGTGTCTCTGAGGCAGTGAACGCCACCTGGCGCTACGCATGTTAGGTTAGGGACCCACTCTGACTAGGTAGCCTTGACATGGTAAGTGGGCTTGTACTTTTTGATCAAAATGTATACTAACAACCTGTTAGTTTTTTAAATTATGCTGAGAAGCAAGTAGATCAAAATACAAATGGATGTGTGGCTGTGTTTCTCTATTTGTGTTGTACAATAATGAGAATATTGTTACAACAAAATAGACTAAAGGGGTCTTCCAATGGTAAGTAAAACAAAAGCAACCCCCAAAAATCTAATTGTTTTTTGCATCTATAGTCCTCTCCCCACCACATCAAAGACACTACTTCCTGGTTGAGCAGTTGCTCAATACTACAAGGACCAAAATGCATTGCTTTCCCTCAGTTCTACCAAATAGCCCCCCCCCCATGCTGCCGACTCCCCTCCTATAGAATTCCGCCTATGCCAAGAACTGCTCCAGAACATTGCTTTATAGAGCAGAACAGTCAGCAGAACCTGTTGTAGGGGGAACCATAGAGCAGTTGAAACAACACTACATTGAAAATGAAAGGACCTCCCAACTTTCTGTCAGGGGTAATTAAAGTATAAGTACACGGAAGCCAATACAATTTGTGAAAACACTATAGTAGTAAGTTATATATTTTGGGGTGATGTCAAAAGATTTGTAAAAAAAAAATCAGTGACCCTTTTAAGGCTTGAAATTTGTGTAATGCAGGATATTTTTTTCAGAATTTTCTTTTAGAATGGTGGGAAGAGCTTTCTGTTGGCTTATTCGGAGTCCTCATATATAGTGGCACTTACTTATCTATCCTTTTGGCTTAAAGCATACTAAGATGAGCGGTGTGAGATGACCAGCTATGAAAAGCAAAAACATTTCATGATACTCTGTCAGGGACTGTTGATGCCAGGCGTATCTCTGTGCGGCCAACCAGTGTTTTTAATGTAGAGTTTAGCCTGTTGAGGTTTTTTTCTAACATGTTTGAGGGTTTAGTTAACATGCATTAGTATATTACATTTTTATAGTAATAACTTATAGTCCTTAAAGGGGTTTTCCTTTAATTATATATTGTTGCTTATCTGTAGGAGAGATAAGTGTTTGATCAGTTTGATCAGAAATTTTATAAGAATGGTGAAGATGGTACTGGAGTACTGTACTTAGCTGTCATTAATAGACACATAGACTAAGAATTGAATGACAGGATGCATACTCGGGTGCCTCTTCTTTTTAACACGGGCACATTAGACTCCCTTTATCATTTTCAGTGGTCAGTTCCCCATTTAAAAGACACTTATTATCCATCCTGTGGATAGATAAGAGATCTTTATGGGAAAGACCGTTTAACAAAATTTGTAGAAACGTATGGTTGGACACATCTGTATATGCAGTGAGCCAAGCAAGATGGTGACCTCACTATTCAAAGCATCCCACCTCCAAACATGGGAGCTCATGCCATCTAGTCACAGATACACAACCATGTTATGTAACAGTAACCAGTGGTCATGTATGTTGTTCACGGTCACACCTAAGATCCAGGTACATGGACTGCCTTGGAATAAAGATATCAAGCACCTGGTATGACCTACCATGGAACTAATTGCTGGCTAAAGGATGCACAATAGCTGCATATTGGTTCAGGTAAAGCCTGAAAGGGCTCTGTATTCAAGACACTTTCAGATAACGTAAGAGCAGAAATAGAACACAATGAGGGCCCATAATAAGTTGCTGATAAGAGTCAACAATCTACCAATCTGCATCTGTTTTTCTGTGTAATTAATCAGCGTTGTACATCCCTCTCTGCAATCTGCAAATACTCTTACCTCCCCATGGGAGAAGCTCATAAACACAGTAGTATGTACTTATATTTTCCCTACTTCTCCAGTTTCCAGATACATTTGGTGGAAGCAGCTTAGGCAACAGTTCCTAATGGAGTCCACCTCCTGATAATAACCCTATTTGTCATATCTTTGATAAACTAACCTTTCATAAATGCTTAGAAACTGTATCAATAAGGAAGTTGAAGTCTCGCATGTCTCCTGGATACTCTCTTGCCAACTTGTGCTTTATCAGTTACTAGAATGCTCGGCTAAAGGATAAAAGTTAATTAGCTTAAAACCCATTGTTAAAATAGGAGACATTTGGGTGCAAAGTGGCCCTGGTAAATGTGACAAAACACATTGGAGCTGCTATGTATTTCCTCTTGTTTCCAGAGCATCTGCAAATTTTGTAAGTGTCTTAGCATTTATTAGTCTTGCAGTGTGAATTTGTTCAATTGGGATCTTTGTTGGAGGAAGAAAACTGTTATTATATTTCTTCCTTTTTTTGTAAATATATTTTTTTTCCTTATTTATTTACTGTTTTTAATATAGTTATTTTATATAAGTTAATAGGATCTGATGCACTAAATGCACATTACAGTCCTTTAAAGATTAGGATATTTTTGTATGTGTTCTACATGGAGAGAAAGGAGAAAACTGCTTCCATGCTCCTTTGGCGGCACCTCATTTTAGCAGTTGAAAACCAACATGTCTTTTTCTTTACTCATTCAGCGTCTGCCTGTTGTGGCGAAAATCGCTAGGCCCCAAAACACATTGGAGAGTCTTCTGGTCCCACTGAAATAGGGTACGGCTAACACATACTATCTCTATTGGAGCTTGTAAAATACATAATAGTAATACAGAGCTGTATGGAGGCACCATGTGGCAGCCCACTGAATGCCTATGAATCCATATTACGTAGAAGTCCTGAACATGGTTAGTTTAATAAAATTTAAAGGAGACCCAGTCTCCTATTAGAATGGAGCAAGGCTTTCATTTTTACAAGTGGTCATCCCACAATGTCTGATCACTGGCGGTTCAGAAAAAAAGAACTTGCAGGTGCGGTCAGTAATGGGGTTGTTGTGGGAAGTCATGCCTTCGGGTCCCAAAAATCCTACGCATTGCTGAACAGTCTGTGTCTCTATTAGTTATATGTCCCACCCTCCTCGACTCCTAAGCTCACCTGGCTTCATTCTGTGTGTGTGTGCACGTGAAGCCTTTTGTCTTGTGCTGCTGTCTCTTCCCTTCCACTGTAAGTCATTTGGTGAAGCACTGAAGTGGTACACTACATACTTAGTATGTCATGTAAGCATTGCATACAATGGCCAGAAGCGTAGACTTACCTCAGTAGTAGAAGCCTGCCCTGGAGGACCTCACCAGCCACAACAAACCTAGCAATACAAGTACACTACAAATACTTATAGTTTTACACATTCGCCTTAGTGCCCACCAGACCACACCATATACTGACTGTAGTGACCATACTTGACATAGCCCTAACGCTTGCGTAAATGTTAGCGGGAGTGGGCAGGATTGAACACGCATGTTACAGGAGCAGGTGGGATTGGACACACGTTGTGGGAGCTGGCAGGAGTGGAACACTCACTTTGCAGGAGTGGACGGTAGAAATTCATCAGTAGTGGGTGGGCGCTGGATTACGAACAGTCCTACGCAGGACTCTACCTGGCACCTCCACCAATCATGCCTTAATAGAATGTTGGTCTAGCAAGTAGATTGCTGCTTCATGCATCTTTATGGAACTGACTGATATTAGCTGAGCATTGTGCATTGCATCTCATGGTTGGGACCCCCAGCAATCAAACACTAATTACCTATCCTGTGTGTAGGTGACAAGTGTTGGCTGTGGGGCCACTACTTTAATGTGATATCTTTTACAAGTATATGTGCTATTTCAGCTATATTCTGTAGTTCTAGCATGCCAGATAGTGTGTAGCTATAAGGGGTACAGAGCTAGTATTAGTCGTGCCCGGGCTCTAGTGTCTAAAGATGCCCATATAAAGACACCAGTATTATAAATGGGACATGGTAGGTGGAGGCTCTAACAGGTTTTATGTTGAGGTCCTGAATTCTACTGTCCTTTGCATGGAAGTTTTTGATTTCATTTTGTTAGGTATTTGTTGTGGCTTTAGCTGGATATTATGTAGCTCAGTAGGAATCAGTTATTTGTTTATAGACTTTGCAGCGACTTCATTTATCCTTGGCGTCTCCTCTCGGCAGTGGCACATGTGGACTCGGAGGTATAATGATCAGGTGTACTTGGGGTAGCAGCTCATTAACTATGTGTTAATTATCTGTGATTACTAAATGCTAAGGCGCTTTCATTACTTCCTCCATTGTCAGACGAGCTTGATATAATTAAGTCATCCTGGTTTCCAACGCCTTCACCTATAACCCTTTCTTTTCTGCTGCACCCAAAGCACAAGTCTGCGCTCCCTCCGCAGGGAGATCTCTTTAGAATTGATAAACAAGGCAGCATCTCATTTGCAAACATTCCAGTATTGGCTATTGATGACTTTAACCTTCACAACCAAAAGTTATACCTTATTAATGGCAACAGAGAAACAAAACTAAATCAATTAATATAAAAAAAAAATTCCCCTAGAATCTCATTATCTTTGTCTGTTTTCTTTTTCTGAAGAAATTTCTTAAAGGAGAAGGAATATAAGGATACAGTTTGTGTGTCTTATACAGTACGATATTATTAGCATTCTCGGGTAGAGCAACCACAGGGAATTTGTTTTCACTATGACTGCTCTGCCTTATTTCCTTTGTCCTAGTAGGGAAGTTATTTCTATTTTACATGAGTTTTTCAGTATATAATAATAATAAATAGCCTATCCAAAGTTTTATCAGTGGTGCTACACCCCTGAAAAAAATGGAGGCCCCTCCTTTCTGTTGACAAATAGAGAGCCTGCATTTGTCGATCATGTGCAGATGGTCTATCTTAGAAGTTTTTTTTTTTCTAGAAAACACATTTTAACCAATGCAACTGCTGTGCAAGGGAAAGAAACGGGAGACGGCAGTACACCAGAACTGTTAACTTTTATTCTTACAGATGATGGCGTATCCTGGAGTGCAGTGAAACCCCTATAGAATGGTTACTTAATTTTTTACCAATTATTTTAAACCCAATATGCCCACATGCTAACACACAATCATCAAATGCCCGAACTTTTGGAAAATGTGGGAGACCTAAGGGAGACCCAAAAATTTATTTTACACCGAAAAGTTCCATATTAAAACAAATATCAATTTTTTTATGTTGATATCATTTTATAGACATGGGATAAAAGAGTTTAAGCATATCCAAGGCCAAGAGAGCAAGCTATAATGGGGTAGTAAAAATATACATACCACCTTAACCTTATAATAAAATATGGACTAGTGCCTACACAAACCAGCCAAGGGTAGCCCTAAATGTTTACATCACAGTAAGTAAGGTTAATAAAAAAATAAAAAAATGTAAGGAGAATACCTTAGCTGTAATATCTCACCTATGTCTTGCAACGAGTAGTAAAGTAGTCAAGTAAACTACAAAGCCAAAGATAACCAGCAATGCTTACCCATGTACCGGAGGACCACACGCCACAACCCCCTAGCACCCCAATGTGCATTTTGCGATTATTTGCTTCCTCAGGGGATGTACTCAAAACTTAATATTCTATAGCAATAATTTTTATATTAGATATCTGCCACAGATTAAAAGTAGTGGTCTTTTAGAAAGTTTATATTGTGTATTCTGAAAGTGATATATATGCTCTTACCTTACAAGTAAAAGTTTACCAACGATAAAGGGGCAGATTTAATAAAGACTGGCATTTTACACTCTGATCCATAGCTAATCTGCAGTGAAGTACTTTGACGCAATTTGATTTGATGCTTAATAAATTAGTCCCATCTTGTGATTGTCCGTGCACCTTTTTTTTTTTTTTTTTTTACTGAACATTAGCAAGATTGCATAGGTTTTCGCTTTAATTTACACCTGTTTAACCTCTTAAGGACCCAGGGCGTACCTGTACGTCTTGAGTCCGCTCCCGTTCTATAACGCGGGGCCACGGGTCGGGCCCGGCCTCTAACAACGTCCGGGACCTGTGACTAATAGCGCACGGCACTGATCGGCACCATTCAAAGTTGATCGCTTCGTCTAAAGTGAAAGTAAACTACCCCCGGCTAGCTCAGCGGGCTGTTCGGGATCGCCGCAGGGAAATTGCGTACGACATAAGTAGGGTATCATTTTAATCGTAAGGACCTACAGAATAAAGAGTGTGTCATTTGTACCGAAAAATTTACTGTGTAGAAACGGAAGCCCCCAAAATTTACAAAATTGCTTTTTTTTTTTCAATTTTGTCTCACAATGATTTTTTTTTTCCCGTTTCTCCGTAGATTTTTGGGGAAAATGACTGACATTACAAAGTAGAATTGGTGCAAAAAAATAAGCCGTCATATGAATTTTTAGGTGCAAAATTGAAAGAGTTATGATTTTTTAAAGGTAAGGAGGAAAAAACTAAAATGCAAAATGGGAAAAACCCAGGGTCCTTAAAGGACAACTGCTGTGGTAAACCTTTATATATGCCCGGGCCTAAAAAACAAACAAAATAAACTCATACATACCTTCCTACGAGCCCCCGTTGGTCCGGCATAGGCCTCACGGTCCGGCAGTGCTGGCGTCATTTCACCTCCTGGGGACGGGGATGCCACAGAGCCGTCGGCGTATCACCTGCCGTAGCGATGTCCCGCCCCGGTCGGTGATAGGCTGAGCCCACTGTCATGTAAGAAGCCGGCCAGAGCTCCTTACATGACAGTGGGCTCAGCCTATCACAGGCCGGGCGGGACATCGCTACGGCCGGTGATACGCCGACGGCTCTGCGGCATCCCCGTCCCCAGGAAGTGGAATGACGCCAGCACTGCCGGATCGTGAGGCCTGTGCCGGACCAATGGGGGCTCGTAGGAAGGTATGTATGAGTTTATTTTGTTTATTTTTGAGGCACGGGCATATATAAATGTTTACCACTGCAGTTGTCCTTTAAGGGGTTAAAGACACAAGTTATAGTGAATCAGGAGGCTACACTATTTTCATGTACTTTGTTAGGAAATGGTTTAAAAAAAGACACTGACTCTCCTGTCCTTCATTACACAGACAACCCAACAATGTGAATGCAATGCCTCATTTAACCTGTGGTGGTGCTCTAGGGAAATGAAGCAGGTTTTTCCTACAGATTACAGCTGACCACTGCCGGTCCTAGCAGAACAATTTATAAACCGGTTATTGTCAAGGTATCATTCCATTAATTACGAATTGTCCACAGCGGAGAACCTCTTTAAGGGTACCTTTACATGGGCTTCCCACTGTGAGTCTAAGGTGAAATGTCTGCAGCAGAAAATCTGCAGTGGAAAACCTGCTGTGGATGAACCTCGCAGCGTGGAAATAATCCCAACCTTTCTTATAGACTTTCTGACCAATAGAATAATATTTTCACTAACAGGATATAGACTTTATGCTACAGTTATGACCAATATATAACACCAAAAACCTAAAAGAGCTCCACACAGTGGCCTTTGCTGGTTGCCATATGTGCATACAGTGGCCTCACCTTACCCTGAAAGCTGTATATGAAATAACATGAAACAATGGTTGGCTGTTTGATAGCTACACCACTGGTTTGTCTGTGGGTCACATGGTTATTAAAATCTTTTTCGTTCTGATACGTTATTTTTAATGTTGCATAAAAATGGTAATTTCTAGTCCACATTGTAAATGTCCTTTCCTCTACAGCTCTTCAGGTGAGATGTCCTGTGACTACCTACAGCTTCTCCAGTCTATCCAGAGTGTAGTCCACCAGGGAGGCTTTGACGGATCCAACCCCCAGGTATCCATCACCTTTAGTATCTGCCGTAATCATGTAACTAATTGTATTGTGGAAAATCTCAGGGGTGAGCCTGGAGGATCTTGGAAAAGGAACAGTGAACAAGCTGTTACTAAGCACTGCTAATGTAAACAGGGAGATGACGGCCGGGTGGTTGATATGTTAATGTGTAACTTGTTCTCAATGGACATGACAAGACAGTGTGAACACACTCCACCATACTTCTCAAATACATTTATCCTTAGTCCTCTTATTAGCTGTACAAACTGGCCCTGGAGTGTATTTATTTATTTATTTTTTTCCCAACAGATATTTTTCCACGGTATTTACTAATGTTTTCCTACATTTTGCATTTTTCCCTACATTTTGCTTTTTTTTTTTTTTACACATGCTCTGATCTGTCGGGTTTTCTTCAGCTCAAATCCACCACAATTTCTGTGTAAAAGTCTGAATGTCTGGGACACGCCCCTTTTGGCTGACACGCCCTCTTCCCCCCACGGACACGCCCCTTTAAGATTTTCTCAGTAAAATGGAGATTTGGTCAGGGGTTTTATTTTTTTCAGAATATGGCGCACAACATAACTTGTCGGGTTGTCATGGCCAGTGTCTGGAGAGAGTGTGTAACCTGCATTTGGAGCACCATGGAGCAGCTAGGACAATTTGAGGTCTATAAATGCACATGTACATTTTTACTTCTCTCTGTAAAGATGACTATACCAGCAGATCAGGGAATCTAAAAACAGAATAGGATTGCACAAAGTGGCAAATGGTCGTCTATATTCAGCCATTCATCCCATATACATGTAGTTGTAGCCCACCAGCCATTATATAATGACACAATTGTTGCATTGTGACATCTTTTCTAATGATTATCAATGTGATCGTCTTGCGGCATGCCTCATAACACGACCCCAACATGAGTTCTGCTAGAAACCCAAATCCCTTGCATTTTTTTGCTCAAACGTTGCACAATTGACATCCTAGACCTCAATGTAAGACGTATGCACCTGCAAATTGTTTGTCGCCTGTCTGCAAGCTTAGAGCTGGGCGGTATGACCAAAAATGTGTTTCACGGTATTTTTGTAACTTATGGCGGTTCCACGGTATAGAACGGTATTTCTTTCACCCCCCCCCAAATCATGTGACCCGCGAGCGCTGTTCTGCTCCCCCCCAAATCATGTTACCCGCCAGCGCTGTTCTGCTCCCCCCAATAAATTATCAGCCCAGCGGGGTACTACTCACATATGTCACCTGCAAGCACTGTCCTCCTCCTCTTTGTTGCGGGTCACCGGCACTAGAAATCTATACTGTACGCCAGTGGTCTCCAACCTGTGGACCTCTAGCTGTTGCAAAACTAAAACTCCCAGCATGCCCGGACAGCCAACGGCTGTCCGGGCATGCTGGGAGTTGTAGTTTGGCAACAGCTGGAGGTCCGCAGGTTTGAGACCACTGCTGTACGCTGTGTCCCTATGCCCGAGCTTCAAAAGATAAATAAAATGAACTTAAACTCACCTACGTTGGCCGTCAGCCGTCAGCCTATCACTGGCCGCAGCGATGTCCCGCCCCGGCCAGTGATAGGCTGAGCCCACTGTCATGTAAGAAGCTGGCTTCTTACATGACAGTGGGCTCAGCCTATTACCTGCCGGAGCAGGACATCGCTGCGGCCGGTGATAGGGTGACTGCTGTCCGACGTTCCAGTCCCCAGCGTAAGGCCGACGTAGGTAATTCTGTCCGGGCATGCTGGGAGTTGTAGTTTTGCAACACCTGGAGGTCCGCAAGTTGGAGACCACTGGCGTACAGTATAGAGTTCCAGTGCCAGCGGCCCCCGACAAAGAGGAGGAGGGCAGTGCTTGCGGTTGACATGTGAGTAGTACCCTGCTGGGCTGATAATTAATTGGGGGGGGAGCAGAATAGCGCTGGCGGGTCACATATGATTAGTTCCCCGATGTGGGGACAGCGCAACGCTGGGCTGATAATTCATTCATTCCCGAGGGGGAGGGGCCAAACCAGTATTGCGGTATGGGGAAAAATTAATATCGTGCAGCACAAAAATTTCTGTATTCGGTATGAACTGATATACCGCCCAGCCCTATGCAAGCTCTCTGTTTATTTATTTATTTATTTTTTATCTTAAAGGGGTATTCCGGCTTTATGCATCTTATCCCCTATCCAAGGGATAGGGATAAGATGTATGATCGAAGGGCTCCCGCTGCTGGGGACCTCCGCGATCTCAGTGCAGCCACGTTCCCTTCTCGGAGGCAGCGCCGGGGGCTGCACCAAGATCGCAGGGGTCCCAGCGGCAGGACCCCTGCAATTATACATCTTATCCCCTATCCATTGGTGTGTAACAGCAAGTCACAGACCAATTTCACTAATTTTTTAGTTGTCACATGACCAAAGTTGCAGTTAAGCCCTAAACTAATTATTTGTCAACTTTGTGCATTCACAAGGTCCTTGGAATTCCAATAGTAAAAATCAGTGTGTGAATGGACTTTTAGCCTTTTAGTGTGTAAAAGTGGGAGTGTAATCTTGAATGTATTTTTGGCCTTCTTTAGCTATGAATATTGGTGTACTGCAGTCAAAAATGTTTCTTTAAAGCCTAGAAATTTTTCTTAAAGGGGTTTTCTAGCTGAAACTATTGATGGCCTATCCACAGAATAGTTGATTGCTGGGGTGCCAACACCCGACTTCTCTACTGATCAGTTGTTCGACACCCACACTACACAGAGAATGGGGCCAGAAGCATTTGGCCCTGTACTCAGGGAAATAGCACCACTGTGTTACAATAGATTCAACTTTTATTCACTTTTATAGGAGCGGAGGCTGCAGTAACACCCCCCTGGCCCCCCCACTCCCGATCAACTATTGACGGACTATCCTGTCGGTAGGCCATCAGCAGTATTTATCTGAAAAGCCCATTCCAAATAAAAATCTACATGTAATAGGATGATTTATTCCAGTGACTGATGTACTGCCAACTTGGGCCTCGTGAACTCAGTGCATGAAGACGCAATGACTTCTGTTTGGGTCTAAAGAATAAACCTGTGGGTAAAGTCCACATCTTTATACTGCATGTAGTGCCATATGAAAATCAAATTAAATTATTATTTTTGAGTGCAATCAATTCCAGACATATGAAAAAGTTAATTAGGACAAAATATATTGCAAAAACAAGTACAATACTGGTAAATTAAACAAGTGACAGACTGGGGAAAGAGGACCTTGTCTAAGTACTCCACTATCTACAAGGAAAGAAGAAAGGAGACCATAGGTAAGGGTAGAAACAGATCAAATAGCATTGTAGTGTTGGCAGGGCGTTTCCCGGTTGCTTTTGAAGGTTTCATACATAGATGAGAATCTGACATTGGGGTAGTAAGTCGAGTATAGGGGAACCATATGAGAAATCATGAGATGGCTGTATTAGGAGCAGACAGTAGACAAACAAGAAATTATGTTTTGTTGGGATTGGAGATTACATGGGGAGGTATCAGGAGATCAGGGAGTTTAGAGGGGACAGGTTGTGGAGGGCCTTGTATGTCAGTGTTAATAATTTTCACTGAATTCTCTGAGTAATGGTCAGCTAGTGAAGGGATTATAGTAAAAAGTACAGAAAAGAAAGACTTTTTGGGAGCGATCCAGGTAATCTTCACCAATCCAGCACTTTTAGCTCAGACAATGAGAAAGAACACTTACGCTTGGTGAGTTTTTTTTATTTTTATTTTTTTACACTCACATGCTTAAAATGCCTATATTGCAGTATCCCAATATCTCGTGTCGATCCTTATCTGCTGAAATCCATTTCGGTCAGTTATGAACCACTCCGAATGCGGAAATAAAAACGAAAAAATAAAGAAATTGGAGAGCGAACAGGATCGATATTAAAGTGCATACAGTGACATTTCTTCACACTTCACCGTGAGGGGTTTTCCATCCTAAACCCCCCTCAATCCTGCGAACCTTCAATCAAACACCCTGGACACGGTACAACGGATAACATTCCGCCCTCTATTCCAGTTATGAATTACTAGTAATACTAGTGAAGGGATTGGCAGAGGTAAGAGACACAGGAGAAGCAAGGGGGAGATGCATTAACAGGCAGCTGAGTTAAAGGGATACTCCACTGCCCCAGCATTTTCTTCCCGGTGCGGGGGTCGTGACGTCAAGCCACCTCAATGCAAGTCTATGGGAGGGGGAGTGGCGGCCATACACTTGCATTGAGGGGGTGTGGTCATCACGACCCCCGCCACCCGCACCCAGCATTCTAAACAAATGCCGGATGCTGCACAGAGATCGTGAGGGTCCCAGCTGCGGGACCCCTACAATTAGACATCTTATCCCCTATCCTTTGGATATGGGATAAGATGTCTAGGGGCGGAGTGCCCCTTTAAGGGTGAATTGGAGGTGCAATAGTTTTATCAGGTCCTACTGACTACCACTTTTTTTGAGTCCAGCAGAGAAACAAAATACCTTAGAATATAGACTACTTTTGGGTGATTAAAATCAATGGGCCTGCTGGGATCACATAGTGCTGTACATCAAGATCCCATGCGACAGGAGGCTGAAAATGTGATGTGAATGGTGCCTTATATGGGTGGCCGCAGAGAAAGATGTTGTGAAAGTCTATGCAAAAGATGATTAGAGCTGATAGAACACTCATTTCTTTAGGATCCATACTACACATTGTTCTGTACCGTGCAGTGTCACTCAGAAAGCTCCATAAATATTGAGGCTGTTTTAATTTTTCCTTTTAAAAGTTTTATCTCACAATCAAAATGTGTCCCCTTTTATAGGAAAGCAGTCAGACCCCTACTAATCATGGGAATTAAGGGGAAAAGTCCCCTGAAACTAATGAACTGCACTGCATTCCTGTGACTGGTGGGGGGTCCCCTAGTTATCCCCTATTAATTGTAAATAACCCCCTCTAAATATAATCATATAAATATATATACATACGCACGCACGCACACACACACACACATGGCCGTAAATGTTGGCACCCCTGAAATTTTTCTAGAAAATGAAGTATTTCTCACAGAAAAGGATTGCAGTAACACATGTTTTGCTATACACATGTTTATTCCCTTTGTGTGTATTGGAATTAAACCAAAAAAGGGAAGTAAAAAGCAAATTGGACATAATGTCACACCAAACTCCAAAAATGGGCTGTCCTGCAGGCTCAGGGGGCATCAGTGTCATCACGAACTATCCGACGACATTTAAATGAAATGAAACGCTATGGCAGGAGACCCAGGAGGACCCCACTGCTGACACAGAGACATAAAAAAGGAAGACTACATTTTGCCAAAATGAATTTGAGTAATCCAAAATCCTGCTGGGAAAATGTCTTGTGCACAGATGAGACCAAGATAGAGCTTTTTGGTAAAGCACATCATTCTACTGTTTACCGAAAACAGAATGAGGCCTACAAAGAAAAGAACACAGTACCTACAGTGAAATATGGTGGAGGTTCAATGATGATTTGGGGTTGTTTTGCTGCCTCTGGCACTGGGTGTCTTGAATGTGTGCAAGGAATCATGAAATCTGAGGATTACCAACGGATTTTGGGTCGCACTGTACAGCCCAGTTTCAGAAAGCTGGATTTGTGTCCGAGATCTTGGGTCTTCCAGCAGGACAATGACCCCAAACATACATCTAAAAGTACCCGGAAATGGATGGCAACAAAGCACTGGAGAGTTCTGAAGTGGCCAACAATGAGTCCAGATCTAAATCTCATTGAACACATGTGGAGAGATCTTAAAATTGTTGTTGGGAAAAGGCGCCTTCCAATAAGAGACCTGGAGCAGTTTACAAAGGAAGAGTGGTCCAACATTCCAGCTGAGAATTCCAATACACACAAAGGGAATAAACACGTTTATAGCAAAACATGTGTTACTGCAATCCTTTTCTGTGAGAAATACTTCATTTTCTAGAAAAATTTCAGGGGTGCCAACATTTACGGCCATGACTGTATATGTGTGTGTGTGTGTGTGTGTGTATATATATATATATATATATATATATATATATATATATAATGTCTTTTATTTTTCTATTTTTATGCATGTTTCCCCAGAAATCATTATAGTTATACCTTTTGTATTATGTAGCTATCTATGTTAGTTGTATTCTGCTTCAAGCTTTTACATGTCTTTATAGCTCTACATCTTGTAGTTCCCCAACAGTTTTAGTTGCCTGCGGGATGATGATCGTAGGGTAATGACTGGAGTGAGTTGTATTGAGCCTCAGTAATTTACCTAGCCGTGCATTTTGTCTCTTTCTTGGGCGGTTTTACAGTTTTCCTCCTTGTCCTTATTTAGCTTTTCCTTTTTTGTTTTCCTCTTGTGGTTGTTTTTTTTCTCTTCCGTTCCTTTTTCTCGAGCAGTGTGGAATATCTGTGCTCATTTAGCTTGCTGCTCAGATTTCAGTCTGCAGAGACTCGTGGGCAATGCATGCTTTGCCTTTGGTGGCAGTGCCCCTCCGGAGAAGTAAATTGGTCCCTGACAGGAACCTCTCCCCACTTACTGCGGTAACTATGGTAACAGGCATGTCATAACACTTCCCACGATATATTGTGCAGAATTTTGCTTTTCTGTAGAATGACGGGTCATCTTAAAACCAGGACCTGTTACTGGATGTTTAGTGTAAGGACAAAAACATGACGAGAGCTGCACCTATCATTAAATGAAATGCTTCACCTCTTTGCTGCTTGTTCTCATCTGTCACTCTTGTATGTGATTTATATATTGTATTTATTCTTGTGTCTGTGGAGTTACCATTCACAGTCATTGAATGTGCAGAACAGAGCTACTTGTTCAGAAGTTTACATGATGAGTAGTGCAAATAGTCAGCATCGACTGGTATTTATGTTCCATAATTGATGCAGTTCTTTATTGTCTCGAAATTTGGAACCAAAATGCCTTGCAACAGTGCATAACATTTAAAGGGGTATTCCAGGAAATAAAAATGTTTTATATATATCAACGGCTCCAGAAAAATAAACAGATTTGTACATTACTTCTATTAAAAAATCTTAATCCTTCCAATAATTATCAGCTGCTGAAATTGTGTTGTTCTTTTCTGTCTGGCAAAAGTGCTCTCTGCTGGCATCTCTGCTTGTCTCGAGAACTAAGTAAACAGAGTCTCTGTGTGGACTATGTCAACTAGAGATGAGCGAACTTACAGTAAATTCGATTTGTTACAAACTTCTCGGCTCGGCAGTTGATAACTTATCCTGCGTAAATTAGTTCAGCCTTCAGGTGCTCCGGTGGGCTGGAAAAGGTGGATACATTCCTAGGAAAGAGTCTCCTGGGACTGTATCCACCTTTTCCAGCCCACTGGAGCACCTGAAAGCTGAACTAATTTATGCAGGAAAAGTAATCAACTGCCGAGCCAAGAAGTTCATGACGAATCGAATTTACTGTAAGTTCGCTCATCTCTAATGTCAACGCCCAAGTGTGGATATTCACCACGTCCTCAGTGCAATCATATATAGACAATCATGGGCTGTATATCTTTTCAAACAAATTCCATCACTCACATTTAGATGGTTCGCATTTTTTCTTGTTTATTCAAATCTTTCAGCAGTTATAGCGGCTTCATTCGATAGGATGTCGGCACACATCCAGTCTAGCAGAGGTCTTGCAAACACTAGCTGGGAGCCATCAGGGTCATGACGCGATGTTTCGGGGGACCATGATGCATGAGTAAGGGGGAGGTCCCCTGAAACGTCGCGTCATGACCCTGATGGCTCCCAGCTAGTGTTTGCAAGACCTCTGCTAGACTGGATGTGTGCCGACATCCTATCGAATGAAGCCGCTATAACTGCTGAAAGATTTGAATAAACAAGAAAAAATGCGAACCATCTAAATGTGAGTGATGGAATTTGTTTGAAAAGATATACAGCCCATGATTGTCTATATATGTCTCGGGAACTGCACAGAGTAGAAGAGGTTTGCTATGGGGATTTGCTTCTACTCTGGACAGTTCCCGAGACAGGTGTCATCAGAGAGCACTTAGACGGAAAAGAACAACTCAACTTCAGCAGCTCATAAGTACTGAAAGGATTAAGCTTTTTTTTTTTTTTTTTTTCTAATAGAAGTAATTTACATATCTAAGTAGGAAAATATTCAGCTCACTCGGCCACCGCACGGCAATATAATCCTCCAAGGATATGAAGAAAGCAAGTAGATGCCAGCGATTAAGAAACTTCACCTTTATTAGAACCACGTAAAATCATCGACATGGAGAGACTTCAATAAGACAAACTTTTAAAATTCCAGGAATCAGCGCCAAGCATGACGTGTTTCAGGTCATGTGACCTTTCATCAGATGCACGGTGCTTCCCACCATGCATCTGATGAAAGGTCACATGACCTGAAACGCGTCATGCTTGGCGCTAATTTCTGGAATTTTAAATGTTTGTCTTATTGAAGTCTCTCCATGTCGATGATTTTACGTGGTTCTAATAAAGGTGAAGTTTCTTAATCGCTGGCATCTACCTGCTTTCTTCATAATTTACATATCTGTTTAAATTTCTGGAGCCAGTTGAGATATAGATACCGGACTCAGGTAATTATGCCACCGGGGATGGGGGAAGGCAACGGGGCAGCGGCGCCGGCAATGGGTGCCGCTGCCCCTTCTCTCCCCCTGGCTGTCGGCGCCGCTTCTCTCCCCCTGGCTATCGGCGCCGACACCGATAGTCAGGGGGACAGAACGGGCAGCGGCGCCGATAACCAGGGGGTGAAAAGGACCTACAGCAGCGCTCTAGACCCCAGGAAAGGCAGGGGGAGAGAAGCGGGCAGTGACGGCCTCTCTCCCCCTGCCTTTCCTGGGGGTATATCGGGGTATACACGCGCACACATGCACCCTCATTTTTTCATGGATATTTGGGTAAAAAACTTTTTTTACCCAAATATCCTTGGTAAAATGAGGGTGCGTGTTATAGGCCGGTGCGTGGTATACCCCGATAAATACGGTATATATATATATATATATATATATATATATATATATATATATATATAAATTCCTGGATAGGCCCTTTAACTGCAAGTTGACACATCAGAACCCCCCCCTGCCCCAAAAGAACCAAGCATTGTTGACATATTAAAAATGTTCTCAAGTCAGTGGAAATGACAAGACAATGTAAATGCTCTCTAGAGCAGTGTTTGCCAACCAGGTTGCCTCCAGCTGTTGCAAAACTACAACTCCCAGCATGCCCGGACAGCCTTTGGCTGTCCGGGCATGCTGGGAGTTGTAGTTTTGCAACAGCTGGAGGCACCCTGGTTGGGAAACACTGCTCTAGACTATAGGTAGAGTTGTCCTCCAGCAGGTAGAACTGCCTCACCAGGTATAATTGTCTCATAATAAATAGAGTCCTCCCCCAGTAGATATAAAGTTGCTCTCAGTAGGTAAAAATAAATACTCACCGCCTTATATCAGACTAACATTCTGACCATAGGACAGTGGTAGCAGTGCAGCACTGACTGATTTACGCTCATAGCCAAGAGGCACAGCGGGGATAAGAGGTGCGATGGAAGCACCGTACGTCCCCTGCAATCTGTCACCTGAGGCAGGATGTGGTCTTCAGGGCTCCCCAGTATCCCACACACGTGTCCTGACGCTCCATTAATTCTGTATAGAGGCTGTGGAAACACCCTTTTTTTTTTACTATAAAATGGCCTATCACCCATGATGCCACATGCCAGGTCTTCATGTTTCACCATAGGTCAGTTGACCTGCATCAAGTTTACGCCAGATAATTTTGAGAATACATAGAGCAGCAGCATGCATGCACAACCCGCTACCCCATTGTTATGGAAGCCTGGAGTCCTCGTTCTCAAGATCAGCTAGTTATCCCCTATTTATGGGAAAAGGGGTAAACTTTTTAATTGGAAAAATGCCTTTAAAGGGGTACTCCCGTGGAAAACCTTTTTTTTTTTTTTTTTATAAACTGGTGCCAGAAAGTTAAACAGATTTATAAATCACTTCTATTAAAAAATCTTAATCCTTCCAGTACTTTTTAGGGGCTGTATACTAAAGAGAAATCCAAAAAAGAAATGCATTTCCTCTGATGTCATGACCGCAGTGCTCTCTGCTGACCTCTGCTGTCCATTTTAGGAACCGTCCAGAGCAGCATAGGTTTGCTCTGGGGATTTTTTCCTGCTTTGGACAGTTCCTTAAATGGACAGCAGAGGTCAGCAGAGAGCACTGTGGTCATGACATCAGAGGAAATGCATTTCTTTTTTAGATTTCTCTTTAGTATACAGCCCCTAAAATGTACTGGAAGGATTAAGATTTTTTAATAGAAGTGATTTACAAATCTGTTTAACTTTCTGGCACCAGTTAATTAAAAAAAAAAAGTTTCACATGGGAGTACCCCTTTAATATTCTTTATATGCACATGGTGTCTGTAGCTAGCGTATATCCTGCATTTAGAGCACTGGGAAGCAATGATCTTGGCTTGGAGGCCTAAACTCTACAACTAAATTTATCTTCCTGAACACTGGAACATTAGACTTTCCTAATATTAGAGGACTGATCTTACGATAATAGTGTTCTCTACAACAAAAGCTGATGTCAATGGACTGCAACAGTTTGTTTTACCCAATGGAGCTACATGGGCTAAAAGGTCTAAAATAATTCCTAAGGGTACATTCACACCTACAGGATCTGCTGCATATTTTTGCAGCTGATTTTGCTACCTATTGAAGTTAATGGGTCGCAAAATCAGCAGCACAAAATATGCAGCAGATCCTGTACATGTCAGCGTACTCTAAAGGGGTTTTCACACAAAAAAAATTTAAACAGGTTTTGCTCCTACTCTGGATAGTTCCTGACACAGACAGAGGTGTCAGCAGAGAGCATTGTGGTCAGACAGAAAATAACAACTCCACTTCCTCTGTAGTATACAGCAGCTGATGAGTACTGGAAGTATCAAGATTTTTTAATAGAAGTAATTTAAAAATCTGTATAACTTTCTTGCACCAGTTGATTTGAAAAAAATAAATAAAAAAACTACATATTTTCTACCAGAGTACTCCTGTGGAAAACTTTTTTTTTTTCTTTTTTTAATGAACTGTCCAGAGCAGGAGAAAATGCCCATAGCAAACATAAGCTGCTCTGGACAGTTCCTAAAAATAGACAGCAGAGGTCAGCAGAGAGCAGTGTGGTCATGACATCAGAGGAAATGCATTTCTTTTTTTTTTTTTATTTCTCTTTATTATACAGCCCCTAAAAAGTACTGGAAGGATTAAGATTTTTCAATAGAAGTGATTTTTCTGGCACCAGTTGATTTAAAAAACAAAAAAAAGTTTTCCACAGGAGTACCCCTCTAAGAGTACGTTCACACGTACAGGATCTGCTGCATGTTTTGTGCAGCTGATTTTGTTACCCATTAACTACAACGGCAAAATAAGCTGCAGAAAATATGTAGGAGATTCTGTTTGTGTGAACGTACTCTAAGGGTCTATTCACTGCGCAGGATTTGAAGCTGTGTTCTGTCATTTAGTTTACAATGAAATCTGCAACATAAAATCCTGCAAAACCCATATGTGTAGGACACTGTACGTGTGAATAGATGAAAGGTCATTTACACACAGAGGTGGATATGTAGCAGTAGAGGGTAATAGGGTAGAGGGCAATAGCAGCAGAGGGTATCAAGCCACTGATTATAAGTAGGGGTGTCTTGTGTCTTCTTCTGACTGGAGTGACGGTTGGACACAGGAACCCTTGTTTTGTGATTGGTGATGGTCCAAGTGGTTGTACCTCTACTGATCAGACGCTCCTTTGGATGGGTAATGAATGTACTTTGTTGGGGAATGACCCATGTAACTGGGGCGGGATGTGTGACCCACATTGGATTAGAGATTTGTTACTGTGGAGGTTACACATATGACTAAATGTTCTTCACAACAGCTAGAAGAATCCTTGGTGTCACCTCCTTATTGTAATACCACTTGTAAGACTATGAGCTGAGCTGGTATCCACTGAGGTTGGAGCAGCAATACAAAACACAGCCCATGGACAGACATGCATTGTGTCTAGAAGAAAGCAGCCATGTTTTTGTAAGACAATATACCGTATTTTTCGCCATATGAGACGCTCCAGCATATAAGACACACCCAATTTTAAAGGGTGAAAATTTAGAAAAAAAAAGATTCTGAACCTTCAACCTGCGGACCTCCAGATGTTGTAAAACTACAACTCCCAGCAAGCTCGGACAGCCGTTGGCTAGGAGTTGTAGTTTTGCAACATCTGGAGGTCCGCAGGTTGAAGGCCACTGGTATAGGAGGTAATACTTACGTGTCCCCGCCGCTCCGGACCCCTCACCGCTGCCCTGGATGTCGCCCTCCATCGCCGTCGCCGCGTCCCCGGGGTGTCCCCGTCGCTCCGGAACGTCTCTGCTGCCGGGTATCCTCACTCTCCGTTGCCGACATCACGCCGCTCCTATTGGATGACGGGGCGGCGTGCGCAACGACGTGATGACGACGAAGGAGAGCGCCGGCCATGCAGGGGATCCCGGCACGGAGCAGACACTGAGGAGGCATGTAAGTTCCCTCCCGGTGTCCTGTAAGCTGTTCGGGTCCCAAACATCCCGACTGAGCATCCGGGTTAGTGTCACTTTCGCTTCAGACGCGGCGGTCAGCTTTGATCGCCGCGTCTGAAGGGTTAATACAGGGCATCACCGCGATCGGTGATGCCCTGTATTAGCCCTGGGTCCCGGCCGTTGATGGCCGCAGGGACCGCCACGATAGGATAGGGTTTTAATGTGTATTTGCCGTATAAGCCGCACCAACTCCCCCCTCCCCCCAGTTTTGGGGAAGAAAAAGTGCGTCTTATACGGCGAAAAATATGGTATCTCCTTCTTTTAGATTACCTTAAAAATCATCCTGACTGTGCAACTAGCTTGTGACACAGCTTTCTATTCAGAATGTTGCAGGGATTTCTAGCTTTATTTCTAAATATGCAGAAAAACGGATATCCACAGCACACGTTTTCTCAAAAACAATCCAAGGTTTTCATCCATAAATGAATAAGTGTCAGTAGCAACGTTTCAGCTAGCTCGCTTGAGAATGGCTAGGAGAGCTAGCTGAAACGTTGCTACTGACACTTATTAATTTATCGAATAAAACCTTGGATTGTTTTTGAGAAAACATGCGCTGTGGATATACAGTGGTCCCTCAAGTTACAATGTTAATTGGTTCCAGGACGACCATTGTATGTTGAAACTATTGTATGTTGAGACCAGAACTCTATGGAAACCTGGTAATTGGTTCTGAAGCCACCAAAATGTCATCCAAAAATAGGAAAAAGTGAGGATTAAAGAAAAATAAGTAGATAACTAATACAGATAAAGCAAATCCTTATATATAAAAGTAAGAAAGATCTGCTAGGAGCTGTAATCACTGTCTATGTCATTGTGGCCCAACAAGGGTGCCTCCAGCTCTTGCAAAACTACAACTCCCAGCATGCCCGGACAGCCGAAGGCTGTCCGGGCATGCTGGGAGTTGTAGTTTTGCAACAGCTGGGGGCACCCTGCTTGGGAAACACTGGTCTATGTAGAGGTCAGGAGCTTCTTCAGGGTCCTGTACAGTACACACAGTGTCCTAAAAAAAAGTAACATGGAGTCTCCCTCACCTGGTGTCCAAAGGAGCAGGTAACCCTGGTACAGGTAAAGTGTACAGAACATGTAATACCTCCCTGTACTGTAGGGGGCGCTACCAGACATCAGTCAGTGCATACGCTTCAGTAATACAGGGGTTTTACCAGTAAATTCTGATTGGTTAGATCTTCCAATTGACATGTTTCACAGATCTGGACTGTCGTACTTTGTATGTTGAGTCTGGTTTCAACTTACAATGGTCCAGAAAAGACCATTGTATGTTGAAACTATTGTATGTTGAGGCCATTGTAAGTTGAGGGATCACTGTACGTTTTTCTGCATTTTATATGGACCCCTGACCCAGGCCTGGACTCTGCGTGCACCGCTAACTACTTCATGTTGACGTGCCGCTTCCCTCGTTTTTGATATTTATTTCTAAATATGATAGATTGTTAGTTTATCGGTATGCATTTAATTTTATCTTTTTTATTCTGCTTTTTTATGGCTTTGTGTTTCCTATTGGACTTTTATTTAATATATTATGAGTCCTTGATTCATATTTTGGGGCAGTTACAATAGAATTATGTGAGGACTCTCATCGTATCTAGTACTTTCTAGGAAAACATGGGAATAGCTTCTATTAGTGCAGGGCTTGTGTCACATGATCAACTCTTCTTTTTATAAATACAAGATGATAATATAGGATTATTTATTCCTCTTGGCTGCAGCAGCAGATATACGCACTCATCCTGTGCCCAGTGTGGTCTCTGTTTCTTGACTGCCTGCTCTCAAAATAGTGCCAGACTCACACAGAGCACTCTCCTGGCACCTCGGCTTGTCTGCTCTTCTCTGGCTTCTCCTTCTCTCCCAGGGCATGGTTTTCCATCTGCAGCTTTTTTTTTTTTTTTTTTTGTTAATTTATTTATTTCATTTTTTTTAAACCACAGCAGGGACATGTGAGTCCTTACTTCATGTACAGCTCCACATCTCTGCCTCTTCTCTAAAAGGTCCTTTAATGAGCCTCAGGTGCATGCTGCGACTCCAGAGAGTCCCTCGCTCTGCCATTTCCCTCTCGTGGACTTGAGTTTTGCTTTCTGCTGTTTGCCTTTTTAGATGTATTTCCTTCTTTATCCAGTTTGAAGCTCTTGTACAAAAAGCATCAAGACTTTTACTTTATCAGTCAAATAATTTTTTGTCATCGGTACAACAGATTATTTTGTGTAAAGCCATCAGAAAGAAAAATTCCACAACTTCATGGTCTCAAAAATCTTTGGTGCGGCGGCGCCCATGCTTGATCAATAGTCCATTCAAAAGTGGTGGTGGTGTTGGGGATCCTAGCATTCACTTCTCACCTACCAACAGTGTTAATTCTGGGAAAACCCTTATATACACTGCTCAAAAAAATAAAGGGAACAGTAAGATAACACATCCTAGATCTGAATGAATGAACTAATCATATGAAATACTTTCGTCTTTACATAGTTGAATGTGTGGACAACAAAATCACACAAAAATTATCAACTCCTGGACAGTCTGTAGTGCAACGTGGTGGATGGAGCAAGACATGATGTTCCAGATGTGCTCAATCGGATTCAGGTCTGGGGAACGGGCGGGCCAGTCCATAGCATTAATGCCTTCCTCTTGCAGGAACTGCTGACACACTCCAGCCACATGAGGTCTAGCATGGTCTTGCATTAGGAGGAACCCAGGGCCAACCGCACCACCATATGGTCTCACAAGGGGTCTGAGGATCTCATCTTGCTACCTAATGGCAATCAGGCTACCTCTGGCAAGCACATGGAGGGCTGTGCAACCCCCCCAAAGAAATGCCACCCCACACCATTACTGACCCACCGCCAAACCTATCATGCTGGAGGATGCTGCAGGCAGCAGAACGTTCTCCATGGCGTCTCCAGACTCTGTCATGTCTGTCACATGTGATCAGTGTGAACCTGCTTTCATCTGTGAAGCACAGGGCACCAGTGGATAATTTCCCAATCTTGGTGTTCTCTGGCAAATGCCAAACGTCCTGCATGGTGTTGAGCTGTAAGCACAACTCACACCTGTAGACGTGTGGCCCTCATTGAGTCTGTTTCTGACAGTTTGAGTGGACACATGCACATTTGTGGCCTGCTGGAGGTCATTTTGCAGGGCTCTGGCAGTGCTTCTCCTGCTCCTCCTTGCACAAAGGCAGAGGTAGCGGTCCTGCTGCTGGGTTGTTGCCCTCCTACGGCCTCCTCCACGTCTCCTGGTGTACTGGCCTGTCTCCTGGTAGCACCTCCATGCTCTGGACACTACACTGACAGACAACGCAAACCTTCTTGCCACAGCTTGCATTGATGTACCATCCTGGATGAGCTGCCCTACCAGAGCCACTTGTGTGGGTTGTAGACTCCGTCTCATGCTACCAGTAGAGTGAAAGCATCGCCACCATTCAAAAGTGACGAAAACATCAGCCAGGAAGCATAGGAACTGAGAAGTGGTCTGTGGTCACCACCTACAGAACCACTACTTTATTGGAGGTGTCTTGCTAATTGCCTATAATTTCCACCTGTTGTCTGTTCCATTTGCACAACAGCATGTGAAATTGATTGTCAATCAGTGTTGCTTCCCGAGTGGACAGTGTGATTTCACAGAAGTGTCATTGACTTGGAGTTACATTGTGTTGTTTAAGTGTTCCCTTTATTTTTTTGAGCAGTGTATTTCCGTTTGGCCTTATTAGAATTTGTCACATCATCTTCTTCCTCACCCAGTCAGTTTATCGTTCAAGGTTCTTTTTTCCATATTAATAGTATTCAAAAAGAATACCCAATATTTACTTTATATCTTTATCTTTTCCCACACCATATGGAAATGACCTGCTAGGAGTCCGTTGGATGTTCCCGGGCCCACGCCATGTTCGGTCACCCAACCCATGATGTGCTTGTATGTCATGGATTGGGGAGGAGTTAAAGGAATAAAAAGATGATGACCAATGCTAAACATAAAAACAGACACAAGAGAAGAAGCATATCTTAAAAAAACAAACAAGACAATATACTGTGTAGGAACACTTATGCTCCTAAAACAGCTCGGACCCTTCAAGGCTTTGACTCCACAAGACCTCTGAAGGTGTCCTGTGGTATTTGGCACCAAGACATTAGCCACAGATCCTTAAAATCCTGTAAGTTGCAAGGTTCAGCCTCCATGGACTGGACTTAAGTATCTTGGCCTCCTATCCCGATCTCCTATCATGTCATCATATCTTGACCTTATATCCTGATCTCATATCAAGTTCTTATATCCTGATCTCATATCGCGACCTTATATTCCAACCTCAGATCTCATCCTCATATGGGGCTGAGTTGTGATGAAAAGATTGTAGGGCGAAAATAGAAGGGGCTTGGCTTAGTGAGAATGCGAATGACTTACAAGCTAGACCGACGCATAGGGGGTAGGTTAGGGTTTATTTAACTATCCTATATTTTTATTTGACATGTAACGTGTGTACCAAGTATTATCGAAATCTCTCCAACCATTTGGAAGTTATGCTACAAGATATAATTCCCATAGACTTACATTGATTTTTGAACAAAAACCCCGACACTGGCAAATGCGGATTGGCTAGGGTTAATTTACCTATCCTATATTTTTAGTTGACATATAAGTAACACGTGTGCCAAGTTTCATTGAATTATCTTCAGCCATTTGGAAGTGATGCTTGAACATACATACTTTTATACATACACAAACACATATTGAGTTAGATATATATATATATATATATATATATATATTTATATATATATGTGTGTGTATAAAGGAGAATTTTCCAATACGATATTTGCTGTCGCTTTAGGCCACATATTTAGTGTTACAAGCAGACTGTATAGAACAATATATTAAGTGTATGCTCTGTATATAGGTTAAAATCTCATGTATCCATAGGTCATAGTACCCGTAAGCAAAATAGTGAATTAAAAATGATCTCATGATATATCATTCTACCTACGAATATGGCCCTTTAACCCCTCGCCCCCGGAAATATTTCTCACGCTTAATTAGAAGGGAAGTTGGAGAACGCACTTGTGACTTAGCATTTTGACTTGTTGCTTGTTCATCTCCAAAAACCTTTTAACCCAGAAAAGTATGCAGCGCTCTTCTAGTCTGAATACAACTTGTACACAAGACCTTAATATATTCTTGCTTGGGGCAATGGATTAGCTGAAATTGTCACCGCTGGGTGATTGGGAGGCAGCATCCTCACCCCTGTTACTGCAGGGCCTCTAACACATTTCTTGGCTATGTGATACCAGCAGCCAAAGTTAAATGTGCGATACTGATCAGCTTCTGTCCTTCATATTACATAGCAGACAGGGGTAGTCACATACCTGTCAGCTAAAACTTGTGTTTTTTTAATAAGCGCAAACTTTTCACCTTTTTTTGTCTAATCAGGTCATCTTCAGGCAGCACTCAGCATGCACATTCCTTTCCCTAGTATAGACTCAGAAATGAAGTGAAATTGAGCATGGGGATCATGTACCACTAATGTCCATGTGACAGGTTTTGACGCTCAATTAAACTTTTGTTGATTTGGACTATTCTGGGTATTTAACATACTGTAGCGTCTTAAAGGGGTACTCCACCCTTAGACATCTTATCCCCTATCCAAAGTATAGGGGATAAGATATCAGATCGCAGGGGTTCTGCCGCTGGGACCCCCTCGATTTCTTTGCAGCACCCAGTGTTCATTTGGAACGCTGGGTGCAGGCGGCGGGGATCATGACGTCAAGGCCACGCCCCTTGTGATGTCACGCCCCCTCAATGCAAGTCCATGGGAGGGGGCGTGGATGATATTTTAAAGGGACATCCGTCACGCCCCCCTTCCATGGACTTGCATTGAGAGGGGGCGTGGCTTTGACGTCACGACCTTGCAACCTTCTCCAAGCGTTCGGAACAAAATGTTCTCTAACGCTGGGGCAGCGGAGTGCCCCTTTAAAATATCAGTTGTTATACCTACCTATTAAATTACTAAAATCTACCTACCCACGTACCTACAATTTAAATGACCAAAATCTCACAGTAGAAATGTCCCCTAAAGGACCACTTTTTGGTCCAGTTTGCAAGAACCACATTTAGGTTCTCAAGTTTCTCCACTTAAAATCTAGACTGTTGGCATACTCCATAATTACTCCATAATTTATAGAATAACTGATATGAAATATCTGTTTTCAGACAGGTCCCAATTACTTTTGTTGAAACCCGTTGACCTTTTAAAGGATACCTATCATTTTTACAAACTTATGACATGTCACAGGGACAGGCTAGATGTTATGATCCGTGGAGGGGTCCAAATGCTGAGATTAGAACCTATTGCTGAAATGAAATAGCAGAAGTGTTCAGCTGCCCCCTTTTTTTGTTTTTGCCCTGCTCTTCATGGAAAGCCAATCATGCGGTATAAGGGATTTTGTAGACTGTCTCATAGAAGTCTGTATAAGGGTTTGTTCACGTGGTGGAATTTGTGTGGAATGTCTGCACGGAATATTCCGCACGGACATTCCACTGCAACAGAGTCCCATTGATTTCAATGGGATTCTGCTGCACTGTTTACATTGAAGAATTTCTGTGCCAGATGTTTCTGCCGGAGAAATTCAGATTCCGGCATCCGCGCAGAGTACAGATATGTCTATTCTTTCTGTGGATACCGAAAGAAAATTCACAAGCAAATGGGGGGAATGTCTGAACGTGTTGTCCTTGTGGACATTCCGCACAAATTCTGCCATGTGAACCTGCCTAACACTCGCTTCACTTTCTAACGAAAGGCAAGCAGAACCGATCAGAGATGAAGGACCTCCGTTCTCTGCCTTCATCCCTTCTATTTATCAAGCTGGAGGGGTCTTAGCCCCAAAACTTCTGACATGTCACTGTGACACATCACAAGTTTGTAAAAATGATAGATATCTGTTGAGTT
Organism: Hyla sarda; assembly: GCF_029499605.1. Taxonomy (NCBI): domain Eukaryota; kingdom Metazoa; phylum Chordata; class Amphibia; order Anura; family Hylidae; genus Hyla; species Hyla sarda. The sequence continues at coordinate 226,636,437 of NC_079194.1, read as the reverse complement.
TTTATGACAAAAATAAGAAGTTCATATTTTTTGGACCTTTTAACTTGTTTTCTACTTGACAATGTTCTCATCCATAAATGTGTTTTTGTATATAACAAGAGCTCAGGTGGCACTGCTATATGCCCTAACGGCTAATACACATCAATATAGTTCATATACTCAGGCTGTAGGGCAGATGTACCTGAGGTCGTGGTCCGGAGGTGCTGGGGAATAACCTGAGTAATAATAAGTATTAGTAGAACCCCGCACTCACCGCTTCACTGACTGCTTCGCATTCCAACGCTGGATGGACTTGATGAGGCTGCAGGAACGACTTGGGGTGCGCAGTTGTGTAAAACCGCTGGCAGTCGCCTCTGAGCGCCCCATGTCGTTTCAGCAGCCCCGTCCGGTCCGTCCAGCGTTGGAATGCGAAGCTGTCGTTGAAGCAGTGAGTGCGGGGTTCATTGTGGGGAATTTGCACTCACCTCTACTAATACATAAATGTGTTTTTGTTTGTAAAATCTGATTGGTACTGCAGTTAAAGATGTAGGGTGGCATTCACATTGTTTCCGAAACATGATTCTTATACCACTTGTAATGTCCCTAAAGAAGTTCTGTGTGGAATTGATCACTTACCTCATGTTAAAGGAGTACTCCTGAACTTGTTACTGATAATCTATGCTTGTAAAAAGCTAGCTGGTGGGACCCTGGAGGACACTCACTGATCAAACAATGACGGCCTCTCCTAAGGATGGCTCAATCCCAAAACGTATCCCTCAGTTTAAGGAAAAACTAAAATGAATGAGGGCTCTTGCATACCTCTTAATGTAGTATCTGAAGAAACACCAATACAAATTTATAATGGAAAACTGTGGATTCCACCAGAGGTCCACTTTATGAGCTATTTATCTACATCCTGATCTGTTACATCTACTTGTGCTAGCATAATCTTGTATGTGAATGCATTTTCTTTCTTCACCAGCTGAAAGGACAGAAGAACATTCTGCGACTTGGAGTCCAGTCTCTGGGGTCGGTGCTGTGGGGTGACGACATCTGTACTCATGAGCGACCTCGCAACCTCCACAGCTTTACCCGTTTTTTGTATGCCCTCAGAGGTCTCTTACGGTCCTCACTGTCAGTATGTGTCATCACAATGCCCGCACATCTCATTCAGGTAAGACCATAAGTAATACTATTTCAGAACAAGCCACATAAAATACAGCCATGTGGTGCGCTAAAACGTCTAGTACTGCGCTCTGTAATACAAAGTAGGGCTCCGATCAGAGCAAACTAAAACCTGCATGTATAACATAGACAAATTCTTGTGCCATGTTTGTTTGAAGTTGCAGCAAAAGCAATATATGCCATTTTGATCAATTTATTGCAGTTTATGTCAAATTAAAAATACTGCTTTTTTTAAATTCTTGTGATATCAATGTGCCCACTATCCCTTCATGACAATGCTGGCCATCACAGCATTTTACAACATGGCAGTTCTTGTGGAGTGTTCCCTGTATGTTGTTGTTAGAACCTTCCAAATGTTGCCCATGGAAGAACAACCAGTAAAACCGGCGACACAGTCATGTCACATTGATGCATGTGGGCAGTGAAGACTAGCCTCCCTGGTCCGATACTGTCTGTATCACAATATCAGAGCACAAAGGACATCACAGCATGCTATGTAGTCGTAGAACATTCATCGTGCCTATTTAGATCCCTGCCTATTGCTGAAAGTTGTTACAATAGGTAGGGCATCAGAACTGAAGCATGGCACAATTTCGTATCATGAGGATGGCCGTGTGTGTGTATCACCTGGTGAAGAGATGGCACCAGCAGGGCCGGTTTTAGGGGTAACCTGGGCAATTGCCCATGGCCCCCATGTCCAAAAAGGCCCCCTGAACTCTAGAGGAACATTACTACATTTTGCCACGATTTGCACAATATCGCAGTAAAATTGTGGCAAAAATGCAGCGATTTTATGCAAATTGTGGGAGACTACAGTAATGTGAGAGTGCCCCTGTGGGAGCCCAGGCTTCAAAGAGCCCACAGAGCAGAATAGACACTCACACTGTATGATAAAGGACCTTCCTGATGACGTCATCGCAGGTCCTTTACCATACAATGTACAAAGAGGAGGAGAAGATAATAGGGAAAAGTATAGGGGGAGGGGGCTTTGAGGAAGGTGGGGAGACCAGTACATGTGATGAGGGGCATATAAACTGTATATAGGGGGTAAAGTTAGCAATATATGGGGGTATATGTAGCAATATATGGGGAGCATAGGAAGCAGTGTATAATGGGAGAAGGGGGCCATAGGGAGCAGTATTTGTGATAGGGGGTCATAGAGAACAGTATATATGTGGTAGGAGGTCATAGGGAGCAGTATATATGTGATAGGAGGTCATATAGATCAGTATATATGTGATAGGGGGGCCATAGGGAGCAGTATATGTGATAGGAGGTCATAGAGAGCAGTATATATGTGAAAGGGTCATATAGATCAGTATATATGTGATAGGGGGTCATAGGGAGCAGTATATGGGATAGGAGGTCATAGAGAGCAGTATATATGTGAAAGGGTCATATAGATCAGTATATATGTGATAGGAGGTCATAGAGAGCAGTAAATGTGATAGGAGGTCATAGAGAGCAGTATATATATGATAGGAGGTCATAGGGAGCAGTATATATGTGATAGGGGTTCATAGGGAGCAGTATATATGTACTAGGAGGTCATAGGGAGCAGTATATATGTACTAGGTCGTCATAGGGAGCAGTATATATGTGATAGGGGGTCATAGGGAGCAGTATATATGTGAGATAGGGGACTTGCGGAGCAGTATATATGATATGAGGTCATAGAGAGCAGTATATATTTGATAGGTCGTCATAGGGAGCAGTATATATATGTGATAGGAGGTCATAGGGAGCAGTATATATGTGATAGGGGATCATAGGGAGCAGTATATATGTGATAGGGGTCATAGGGAGCAGTATATATGTGATAGGGAGTCATAGGGAGCAGTATATATGTGATAGGGAGTCATAGGGAGCAGTATATATGTGATAGGGAGTCATAGGGAGCAGTATATATGTGATAGGAGGTCATAGGGAGCAGTATATATATTTGATAGGTCATAGGGAGCAGTATATATATATATATATATATGTGATAGGAGGTCATAGGGAGCAGTATATATGTGATAGGAGGTCATAGGGAGCAGTATATATATATGTGATAGGAGGTCATAGGGAGCAGTATATATGTGATAGGGGATCATAAGGAGCAGTATATATGTGATAGGGGGTCATAGGGAGCAGTATATATGTGATAGGGAGTCATAGGGAGCAGTATATATGTGATAGGGAGTCATAGGGAGCAGTATATATGTGATAGGGAGTCATAGGGAGCAGTATATATGTGATAGGAGGTCATAGGGAGCAGTATATATATTTGATAGGAGGTCATAGGGAGCAGTATATATATATATATATATGATAGGAGGTCATAGGGAGCAGTATATATATATGTGATAGGAGGTCATAGGGAGCAGTATATATATATATGTGATAGGAGGTCATAGGGAGCAGTATATATGTGATAGGGGGTCATAGGGAGCAATATATATGTGATAGGGGGTCATAGGGAGCAGTATATATGTGATAGGGGGTCATAGGGAGGAGTATATATGTGATAGGAGGTCATAGAGAGCAGTTTATATTTGATAGGTCGTCATAGGGAGCAGTATATATATGTGATAGGTCATAGGGAGCAGTATATATGTGATAGGGGGTCATAGGGAGCAGTATATATGTGATAGGTCGTCATAGGGAGCAGTATCTATATATATATATATATATATATATGTGTGTGTGTGATAGGAGGTCATAGGGAGCATTATATATGTGATAGGAGGTCATAGGAAGCAGTATATATGTGATAGGAGGTCATAGAGAGCAGTATATATTTGATAGGTCATCATAGGGAGCAGTATATATTTGATAGGGGGTCATACTGCAGCCTACGAGCTGATCACTGGCAGTATATGTGAAATGTGGGGTCTTACAGTAAAGTATATATTAGAGAGGGCCATAGGGAGCAATGTGTGGAGGGGGAGGGTCTTTTGGTCCAGTCTGGGGACTGCACACCAAAGGTCATCCCCAATACACAGAATATCTGATCGGTGAGACCTGACTCCTGGGACCACCACCGATCATGAGAAGAGAGGTCCCTTGTACCCCAAACGAATGGAGCAGCAGCACATGATCACCTTCAGCTCCATTTGTTCTCTATGGGACTTATAAACATTGCTGATCGCTGCACTCACATGTATGGAGACCCCATATAGAATGAATGGAGTGACGTGGGATCATGTGCTGTTGCTCCAATCACCCAGGGGTTCCAGTGGTCGGATCCTACCGATTAGATTTTTACTCTGTCCCCTAGGTATGCTGTAGACATGGTAATGGGGCAGCAGCAAGCACAGCATTAGCAAAGCAGGATGGCAGTGTAAAGGATGGGGGTTGTGTTACTATTGAGTTTTGGGTAGACTGCAGAAGGGGCCACAGATGTCTTGGCATAGTCTTCAGTCATCAGGAGACATCATCATATTTGCCTGGGCTGGATGGAGAAGAGAACATTTACAATCAAAGAAGACTCCCCCTGTGGTCACTGGATTTAATAGTCCTGTATGCTGTGACTGCTTATGATCAGGTGAGAGCTGCTCTAACATGGCCACAATACAGGAGTGTTTTAGGGTCTGATTTATTTTAATGGTTAAAGCGCAACTGTCGCATAAAAATAAGTCAATAACAATCAGCACAGCCTACGAGCTGATCACTGGTATACTGCAGCCTACAAGCTGATCACTGGTATACTGCGGCCTACGAGCTGATCACTGGTATACTGCAGCCTATGAGCTGATCACTGGTATACTGCAGCCTACGAGCTGATCACTGGTATACTGCGGCCTATGAGCTGATTACTGGTATACTGCGGCCTATGAGCTGATTACTGGTATACTGCAGCCTATGAGCTGATCACTGGTATACTGCAGCCTACGAGCTGATCACTGGTATACTGAAGCCTAAGAGCTGATCACTTGTATACTGCGGCCTAGGAGCTGATCACTGGTATACTGCAGCCTATGAGCTGATCACTGGTATAATGCAGCCTACGAGCTGATCACTGGTATACTGCGGCCTATGAGCTGATCACTGGTATACTGCGGCCTACGAGCTGATCACTGGTATACTGCGGCCTACGAGCTGATCACTGGTATACTGCAGCCTACGAGCTGATCACTGGTATACTGCGGCCTATGAGCTGATTACTGGTATACTGCGGCCTATGAGCTGATTACTGGTATACTGCAGCCTATGAGCTGATCACTGGTATACTGCAGCCTACGAGCTGATCACTGGTATACTGCAGCCTACAAGCTGATCAGTGGTATACTGCAGCCTATGAGCTGATCACTGGTATACTGCAGCCTACGAGCTGATCACTGGTATACTGCGGCCTATGAGCTGATCACTGGTATACTGCGGCCTATGAGCTGATCACTGGTATACTGCGGCCTATGAGCTGATCACTGGTATACTGCAGCCTACGAGCTGATCACTGGTATACTGCAGCCTACGAGCTAATCACTGGTATACTGCGGCCTATGAGCTGATTACTGGTATACTGCGGCCTATGAGCTGATTACTGGTATACTGCAGCCTATGAGCTGATCACTGGTATACTGCAGCCTACGAGCTGATCACTGGTATACTGCAGCCTATGAGCTGATCACTGGTATACTGCAGCCTATGAGCTGATCACTGGTATACTGCAGCCTACGAGCTGATCACTGGTATACTGCAGCCTACGAGCTGATCACTGGTATACTGCGGCCTATGAGCTGATCACTGGTATACTGCGGCCTATGAGCTGATCACTGGTATACTGCAGCCTACGAGCTGATCACTGGTATACTGCAGCCTATGAGCTGATCACTGATATACTGCAGCCTATGAGCTGATCACTGGTATACTGCGGCCTATGAACTGATCACTGGTATACTGCAGCCTATGAGCTGATCACTGGTATACTGCGGCCTATGAGCTGATCACTGGTATACTGCGGCCTATGAGCTGATCACTGGTATACTGCGGCCTATGAGCTGATCACTGGTATACTGCGGCCTATGAGCTGATCACTGGTATACTGCGGCCTATGAGCTGATCACTGGTATACTGCAGCCTATGAGCTGATCACTGGTATACTGCAGCCTATGAGCTGATCACTGGTATACTGCAGCCTACGAGCTGATCACTGATATACTGCAGCCTATGAGCTGATCACTGGTATACTGCAGCCTATGAGCTGATCACTGGTATACTGCAGCCTACAAGCTGATGACTGGTATACTGCAGCCTACGAGCTGATCACTGGTATACTGCAGCCTACAAGCTGATGACTGGTATACTGCAGCCTACGAGCTGATCACTGGTATACTGCAGCCTACGAGCTGATCACTGGTATACTACGGCCTATGAGCTGATCACTGGTATACTGCGGCCTACGAGCTGATCACTGGTATACTGCAGCCTACGAGCTGATCACTGGTATACTACGGCCTATGAGCTGATCACTGGTATACTGCGGCCTACGAGCTGATCACTGGTATACTGCGGCCTACGAGCTGATCACTGATATACTGCAGCCTATGAGCTGATCACTGGTATACTGCGGCCTATGAACTGATCACTGGTATACTGCAGCCTATGAGCTAATCACTTGTATACTGCAGCCATCTCTGCAGCCATATGCTCTAAACATTACTTTTACCCACAGTTGCCAAAAGTCAGAGAGGAGTGGCCAGGGATCTACAATGTCCCGGGGCTGCCAAGCCTCTCTTCAGTCTGACTGTCATGCAGCTCTGTTTCTTTCTCAGTCAGTGAGCGGTGTCGGGGCGGTGCTGTGATGTCGAAAAAGAGATTGCAGATCCCTGACTACGCCTCTCTGACTTTTGGCAGCTGTAGATAAGTCATTTTTACAGAAAAAGTATTCACTATGGGGGAGATTTATGAAAGCCTATGTAGAGGATGCTACTCTCATTTTTAAAAAAGGCCTCTGATCGGTTGCTATGGGCAACTCCACCACTGATCCTCTGCACAGGTTTTCATAAATCTTCCCCTATATAGCTTAGATTTGGACCCTATAATGCATTTGTGTTATGGCCTTCAGCTGAGATGCAGCACAATTCAACATGGTGATCTTTAATCATGTTGACCCATGGACCCCATTTTTGGGCACCAGGATGTACTATGAGAGAAGGCATGCAGTGGAGACAGTGAGGTGATCTGGACAATGTTCTGCTGGAAAACCTTGAGTTCCAAAAACGTAACTAATTGCCCATCAGTGGGCTGGGAAGTCTGTGGTCCAGGGTCTGTTTACTTTAGGCCATATATAGTGCCCAGACACGGCTTATCTGCAAGACTTTACTTTGAGGAAGCTGGTGTCCTTTATGTTTCTGCAATGGGTAAATGACAGTATTTTCTTTTATAAGGTTTTATCATGTAAATACCGCTGTTTATATCGGATCTCTTCCTGTAAGCCATTGTCTATGCATACTCTCCCACTTGATCTGATATTGGGCCTGAGGAGACACGCTGTGTGATAGTCCTATTCTGATTAATGGGATCCATACACTATACTCCTTGGGGGTTGGACTACTGCAATTCCGATGTAACTATCCCATCCTACATGCAGTGCGTCTTCAAACACCTTACATTAGATTGGGCGGAATAAGTGACACAACAATTTGTTTCTTGCTTGAGGAGCTTAAATTTGAGTATTTAATATTCACATTTATGTTTTGTGTTGTTTGATTACTGTCTTTTTTTTATTTTTATAGATTTTTAACTAAACCAGTGTCTATGTACATGTCTGCCTGAAACGTTTGCACGCACCATCATGTGTTTGACATACTAAGATGTTGTATTGTGTTTGAAGAAATGAAACGCTGGTTTATTTGTCTCGGATTCGAGATATGTATTATTGTGAAAGAGGCTGAAAGTGCTTTTCTTTACATCCTATCCTGTACAACGAGAGCGTTTTAGCCCTGACCTAAATAACCCTTCTGTCTGAGAGTGCTTTTCCTAGCTAAGGCTGTCAATTACGCCAAAATGTGTGCTAACATTTAGATCTGTTTCCACACTGCAATATACCAATCACTGTTTCCTCCCGGTTACATTTACTCTCTGCAATACGTGAATGTATGTAATGCAAACATGAATCACTATTATTATTGCTAGTACTACATTAATCCTAATATTATTTACATTTTGTTAAGATTACCATATTAGAAAGGACCTGTTAACATGTCTGTTTTAATAAGTAGTTTTATTCTCTATAAAATCATTCTGGAACACCTTTTCTTAGAACTTTTGGGACATTACCTTATAAACGAAAATGTATAAATAAAGGGATTTTACCACTTCCCTTGTGAATAGGGTGTCAGCCAGTTGTCATTTTACTTATAAGGTGACCATGAAAGACGTAACCCAGGGTTGATGGGGAGAGGGCTGTCAGTAACAAGTTCTCCTACAATCAGAATTACAGAGTCATCAGTTAGATGCCCCAATAGTGGTATTCTAATGTGTGCCGGAACCTGATTGAAATTCTGCAGGCATCATGTTATGAGCAGAAGGAGCCAAGCAGATTTATATATAGTTTTGCAGGAAAAGTTCCAGGATAACTAATTCTTTCTGGGCTAAGTAGTCAAGTAGGCTGTCCTATTCAGTTATTTACAGCTCTCTCTCTATATGCACACTTACCCACAGATACCTGTCAATCTGAGTAGGACTCCCCACACGACTACTTAGCCCAGAATTAGCAGATATTATCCTGGAACTTTTCCAGCAAAACTATATCTCAGTTTCCTCAGCTACTACTGCTTTGTAACATGAGGCCTTCAGATTGGACTGTATTTTAGGCTATGTTCACACGAGTGGATTTTCAGCAGGGGAAAATTGGCAGCGGATTATATTGATTTCAGTGGAGTATGATGGGGTGTTCCCACTGCAGAAAAATCTGTCATAGTTTAAACCTACATTGGGTAATCTTCCTATGTGAACATAGTCTTAAAGGAAAACTGTCACCCTAATCACCCACACTTAACCCAATACACATGGTTATAGTGTGGGAGACCAGGAGTGCAAAGAGGGTCACTTATCAAATTCCATCCAGTGGCTCACGTTCATGAATCGGTTACCTGCGCGCAGGAGGCGGGGCCCCAATGGCTGTCCGCCCCCCCCCCCCGCTTCTATCTGCCTCCTGAAACAATCTGTCTCTATTAGTATATTCAAATTCTGCGCTGCGCTCTGAGGCAGGAGCACAAGCGCAGTTAGTTTACAAACAGCTCTTATGTCCTAGTGATGTGAGAGATCTTCTTGCCAGAGCGCTCTGCTACTGTGCGCAGAATTTAAATATACTAATAGAGGCAGATTTCAGGAGGTAGAGAGAAGCATGGGGCGGACAGCCTCCTGCAAGCAGGTAACCGAATTGAGAACAGGATTTTCGTTAGGCAATATCACAGGAGCCACTGGGTGGAATTTGGTAAATTACCCCTCTTTGCACTCCTTGTCACCCACACTATAACCCTGTGTATTGGGTTTAGTGTGGGTGATCAGGGTGACTGTTTTCCTTTTAAAGGAGATATCTGTTAAAAGTTACTTATCCCCTATGCACAAGATAGGGAATAAGCAGCTGACTGCGGGGACCCCTAGCGATCTCCTAAATGGGCCCCAGTGCTCAGTCAGGAGCGCGTGCTGCAGGCGGCACATGCTCCATTAATTTATATGGGAGCGCCAAAAAAGACCGGAGTACAGCACTAGGGCATTATCGGTGCTCCCATAGAAATGAATGGAGGGCATGCTGTCTGCCAGTAGACGACACACGCTCCTCAGTGGGAGAGCCGGGTTCTGATCACTGGGACCCCCAACATCAGCTACTGCTCCCCTAGGGGGATAAGTTACTATTCACTGGAGTTCTCCTTTATTTGCCAATAGATTGGGGGGGGGGGGGGGGGGGGGGAGTCTGCAGGAATCTGTCAAGACAGAGGTGGGGGAAAATGAGGTAAATCTCTCCTGGTGATGTAAATAAAAGGAGCACTCCAGACTAAACTGTCCTGGGTCCATGCTCTGCCATACAGCATCCACTTAGGCTTTGCACCAGTCATAACACTGGCCCACATTTATCTGCCTGAAACCCAAACTATCTGGTTTTGCCAATAGCAACCAATCACAGCTCAGCTTTCACTTTACCAGAGCTTGTTAGGATATGAAAGCTGATCTGTGATGGGCAGAACCAGACAGTTTGGGTTTCAGGCAGATTGATGAATTTGGGAAACTATAATTTTTTTTCCCAGGCATATTCCTTCAAGATGCCTCTGCATCATGATTGCAGACAAGAACCTTTGTACCACCTCAGCCCTTGCCTAGCACCTGCTACCTTTGGGCATTTATAAATGCTTTAGTTTAAAGGGGTTCTCCATAATAATTATAGCCTAATAATTATACAGGATTTACTAAGAAGAGCAGCCAACTCATCATGCAAGAAAGCAGTGACTGCATGGAGCTATCTTTTGGGGATCCAGACCTGTTACAAACTTGTAGCACCATAACTACTAAAATCTGTCTGCTTGGTCTTCTTGTTGAGGAGCTGCAAACCCATCATTGTTGTATTTTCCTAGAGAAATCTATTTCTGGCTTTGCAATGCACTGGATGGACCCACATTCTCCCACTTTTAGTAAATGGAAGCGCCTAGATAGTGATACTATACCGTATTCCTTTCCAGTATACAAACAGAAAAATTGTGACAGGGTTTGGGGGGGGGCTATAGTGTAGGTCTCCTTCTACCAATTAGACCCCAATTAGATTTGTATGCCTTCAACGTAATGAATGGGTTGTTTATATAGCACTCACTGAGTGGTACTACACTAGAAGCCACCGCTGCAATAAGTCTATTTCTGAATTGTCCTTCTTCTACCATCGCATGTGAGTGGTAAACATTTAGGAACCACAGCAACTCACCCACAAAGTGGAGACCACGTAAACTTAGAGCGGGGTTGCCAAGTGCCGAGGTGCATAAACATAAGTTACCAATTCCCTGCTTGCTCAATAACCAGACAGATCCAAACCTCATATTTCGTTAAAATAACATACAAAGACTGTGCACTCATATAGTGCTGAAAGCTTGGAAGAAAATAAAATAGAAAGGCACTGCACATGGACATTATCAGTGTATTGACTGTAAAGAAAGATGTAATACTTCATTTCTTCTGTGGTGGCACTGCAGGAAAATAGAACACTTGTTGTCAAGATCCTCCACAGATCACAACTGATCTTTAAAATGTTAACAGTGGGACTTCAAGTAATTTGCTTGCCATCTGGGTATGGGTCTTACAAAAAGGGATTGTATGAAGTAGTTGGTTTTTAGCGCCATAGAAGTTTTCCCTTGTCCTCCATTATACTATACTTACTTTCAATTATACTTAAGAATTGAGATTAACAGTAGGATTTTACAGTCAGTTTTCTAGTCACTATCGAAGTGTAATATAATTTATATATTAAGGTATAATTTATATTGCATTTTATTTACGGTTTTTGCTGTTCTTTTTAGCAAAGCCAGGAAGAAAAAAAATTCAGCGGACAGTATATACTTTTGTAAACAATCAATCATTCTTTTCCTTTGTCTTTTGGCGAAAAGTGTTTTGGAATGACTCATGATAGCTAAGGTGTCACTCCCCATCAATTCTCTAATGGAGAGTGGATTCTTACATTGTACATGGAGAAAAAGCTAGTGGTTAAATTTTTAACAACCTCCGCAAGCGCAGTGCTAGTGAGTAAAATGCCATTAGTAAGCCAGAGAAGCAATGGGCTCTGTATACCCTGCATTACCGTGTTCCCAGAGCCCTGCTGTGTGCTTGTTCTGCTTTCCTAGAAGCCTGTTAAAGAACCTCTGAGAGCATGTGTAGAGCCCTGGATGTTAATAGATAATTGGGGAAGATGGCAGGATGGGGAGGACAGGCGAACATGTGGTCGCAGGCTCCAGCACTCCACTCCACAGACCTTTATATTGGAATAACAGCAGATGCTCATTTTGTTTAACCCTTTGGTGCCTGGAGGGGCCAACATCACGTTGCTTTGCACATATTGCTTGTCTCTCGCTTTGCCTAGGGGCTTAGACAACCTACTTTCTAGATTGGACTGCTAAATATATAGTACACACGTACACAGCTGCTGTCGCTAGCAACATACACACATGTATATACAGGAGCATGTTGTTATAGGTGTATGGTATTTGGGCAAGTGCATTATAGAGAAATATATATATATGTAGTGCATAAAACTATGCAGTATTTATGTGTGCGCAATAAAGAGCAAAACAATGGAATACTGGAGAGATATCCACAAATAAAGCAATTCTGCAGAAGTTCAAATGATTCATGAATATATATATATATATATATATATATATATATATATATATGTTTATAGTGTCCTAAAATAAAAATTTTACCGATATGAGAAATTGGGCAGTGTTTCTTCTAAGCGTGTAGTTAATGAGCTAGTATTCAGACCTGGGCTCTGTTCCTTCTAAGCCAGGCTATAAAGCAGCCAGATATACAGGGCCTTATGGTATAGTGGGGCAAAAAAATATTTAGTCAGCCACCAATTGTGTAAGTTCTCCCACTTAGAAAGATGAGAGAGGCCTGTAATTTTCATCATAGGTATACCTCAACTATGAGAGACAGAATGAGAAAAAATCCATAAAATCACATTGTCTGATTTTTAAAGAATTTATTTGCAAATTATGGTGGAAAATAAGTATTTGGTCAATTACAAAAGTCCATCTCAATACTTTGTTATATACCCTTTGTTGGCAATGTAAGTCTTCACAAGGTTTTCACACACTGTTGCTGGTATTTTGGCCCATTCCTCCATGCAGATCTCCTCTAGATCAGTGATGTCTTGGGGCTGTTGCTGGGCAACAAGGAATTTCAACTCCTTCCAAAGATTTTCTATGGGGTTTAAATCTGGAGACTTGCTAGGCCACTCCAGGACCTTGAAAGGCTTCTTACGAAGCCACTCTTTCCTTGCCCGGGTGGTGTGTTTGGGATCATTATCATGCTGAAATACTCAGAAGTTTCATCTTCAATTCCCTTGCTGTTGGAAAGAGGTTTTCACTCAAAATCTCACGACACATGGCCCCATTCATTCTTTTCGTTACACGGATCAGTCGTCCTGGCCCCTTAGCAGAAAAACAGCCCCAAAGAAGCATGAGGTTGAGGTTTCCACCCCCCATGCTTCACAGTAGCTATGGTGTTCTTTGGATGCAAGTCAGCATTCTTTCTCCTCCAAACACGACGAGTTGAGTTTTTACCAAAAAGTTCTACTTTGGTTTTATTTGACCATGTGACATTCTCCCAATCCTCTTCTGAATCATCCAAATGCTCTCTAGCAAACTTCCGACGGGCCCGGACATGTACTGGCTTAAGCAGGGGGACACGTCTGGCACTGCATAATTTGAGTCCATGGCAGCGCAGTGTGTTACTGAAGGTAGCCTTTGTTACTTTGGTCCCAGCTCTCTGCAGGTCATTCACTAGGCCCCCACCCCCCCGTGTGGTTCTGGGTTTTTGCTTGCCGTTCTTGTGATCATTTTGACACCACGTGGTGAGATCTTGCATGGAACCCCAGATCGAGTGAGGTTATCAGTGGTTTTGTATGTCTTCCATTTTCTAATAATTGCTCCAACAGTTGATTTCTTCTCACCAAGCTGCTTGCCTATTGCAGATTCAGTCTTCCCAGCCTGGTGCAGGTCTACAATTTTGTTTCTGGTGTCCTTCGACAGCTTTTTGGTCTTGGCCATAGTGGAGTTTGGGGTGTGACTGTTTGAGGTTGTGGACAGGTGTCTTTTATACTGATAACAAGTTCAAACAGGTGCCATTAATACAGGTAACAAGTGGAGGACAGAGGAGACTCTTAAAGAAGAAGTTACAGGTCTGTGAGAGCCAGAAATCTTGCTTGTTTGTAGGTGACCAAATACTTATTTTCCACCATAATTTGTAATTAAATTCTTTAAAAATCACAGTTTGATTTTATGGATTTTTTTTTCTAATTATGTCTCTCATAGTTGAGGTATACCTATGATGAAAATGAAAGGCCTCTCATCTTTTTAAGTGGAAGAACTTGCACAATTGGTGGCTGACGAAAATACTTTCCCCCCCAATGTATCTCTGCATATAGTTCTATACAGCATTCATAGCTTATTGAAGGTTATTATGTACCTTCCTGGTTGTCTAGGGCAATAAAGGGGGTAATGGTTATAGTCCTGGATGTATGGTGCTGCAAATAGGTTAATGTCAGGATCCCTGGTGGCTTGTGGTAAAATGATTAATTTCAGCACCTCCATTGGTCTAAGTTAATGAGGAGATATAGTGTAGTTATTACTGGGGATGCAAGCTGTAAAAAGGGTAAGTATCACTGGTGGTCAAGGGCAGTTAAATGGTTAATTTTAAGATCCCTGGTGGACTGCAGTGGTCCTGTGATTACTCACCCCTAGGCTCCAGAACTTAGTTAAGCTTCTCTCTTTCTTGCACTGGTCTTAGAGCCGAGTACAGAGCGGTGATAGAGAGGAATGTGGCGATGTCACCGTACGGCTGCATAGTTCTCTCTGTGATCGGGCACAGAGATTCAGATGCCCTCTGCCCAATCAATTAAACAAGAGCTCAGGTGGTGTGAATGGAAACAAACTTTCTCTGAGAAGATGTAGCTTCTGAGTTACACAGTCATATTACCGCACTGTTTAATGAAAACCATATTACCCAGGTCCTTGCTGCTCTGTTTGCGTCCCCTTTGCTGGGGATCCGGGGACAAGAACACCATCCCAGCAAATGTAGTGAGTGTCTGATGCATACAGTACTGTCTGCATAGCCGCTCACCTCTTGCACCCAGCCTGGTTGAATTTGTCAGGTTGGGTGGAAGGGTCAAAGCATGTGCACTGCAGTAACAAAGTGTAGCCCGCCACACTCAATATGGCGGGCACAACATCTGTATACAAGTCAATTGGCGCCTGTTGTAAGGGCCATTTTGACAGCTCAAATTGTGGAGAGTGAACTGCCAGACAACCAGTTACTCTATGATGTGCTGCTGATGATTTTGGGGCTGCATAGACAATGCGATTAGGCGACCAATGAGCTTGTTCGCTGGTTGATCACAATGCACTTTACACAGACAATAATTAGGAATTAAATGGGTATTCCAGGCCAAAACTTTTATATATATATATATATCAACTGGCTCCGGAAAGTTAAACAGATTTGTAAATTACTTGTATTAAAAAAAATCTTAATCCTTCCCATAGTTATTAGCTTCTGAAGTTGAGTTGTTTTCTGTCTAACTGCTCTCTGATGACTCACGTCCCGGGAGCTGTGTAGTTCCTATGGGGATATTCTCCCATCATGCACAGCTCCCGGGACGTGGCATCATGATTGAGCAGTTAGACAGAAAACTTCAGAAGCTAATAACTATTGGAAGGATTAAGATTTTTTAATAGAAGTAATTTACAAATCTGTTTAACTTTCCGGAGCCAGTTGATATAAAAAAAAGGTTTTGCCTGGAATACCCCTTTAACTTACCTACAAACACTTGTTTAAGGATAATCTTGCATGTAAAAGGAGGACTATAAATAATTAAGTCAATAATGATGTATGGTTGACCTTGATAAACGTCATACATAACTATGCAACTATAACTCCCCAGATTTACCCTTAGTCTTGGACATCTGGAGGTCTACTGTAGTAAAGATCTACTGTCCTTTTATCTTCTTTTTTATTTATTTCTCTTACTTTATGAAGGAAAAAAACAAGAGGAACCTAAAGAAAAACCAGCCTCAGCAACCTGTCACATCTGAGTGGCAGCAGCCAACTGATAAGTCACAGAAGAGGCTTTAAACTTATATTAACCTATAGCCTTTACTGACGCTGATATGTTGTAAATCCAACTGGAATGAGTGTTTAGGAATAGTGTGAAATACACTTTTGAAGGTGTTGTAACATAGAGGTCATGCTTCTTCTCTTGGTCGTATTTTTCATGATAGCCATGTTACATTTTGAGATTTTGATGGCTAGCCATTACCTTCATAGTGTTAAGCATTTACCTAGACCATTTTGAATTTGCAGTTTCCAGAAAGTTGGTTGTCCTCGACACACGTGGCTTTCAGGACCTTCTAAAGCTTGTGGCTCTCAAAATATAATCATAAATAGGCCTTTGAGATTTCTTCATCCAACTTTGTTAGAATACCATATTTTTCGTCCTATAGGACGCACCGGCATAAAAGACGCGCCCAATTTTAAAGGTGCAAAATCTAGAAAAAAAAGATTCTGAACCCACCAGTGGTCTTCAACCTGCAGACCTCCAGATGTTGCAAAACTACAACTCCCAGCTTGCCCGGACAGCCATTGGCTGTCCGGGCATGCTGGGAGTTGTAGTTTTGCAACATCTGGAGGTCCGCAGGTTGAAGACCACTGGTAGGAGGTAATACTCACGTGTCCCCACCGCGCCGGATCCGTCACCGCTGCCCTGGATGT
The DNA here is from genome assembly GCF_029499605.1 of Hyla sarda. NCBI lineage: Eukaryota > Metazoa > Chordata > Amphibia > Anura > Hylidae > Hyla > Hyla sarda. The sequence goes on along the minus strand of NC_079194.1, from coordinate 226,619,817 downwards.
CGCTCCATCGCTGTCGCCGCGTCCCCGTGGTGTCCCCGATGCTCCGGACGTCTTCTTCCCCGGGATCCACGCTCTCAGTCGCCGTCATCACGTCGCTACGCACGCCACTCCTATTGGATGACGGGACGGCGTGCACGACGACGTCGAAGGAGAGCGCCGGCCATGCAGGGGATCCCGGCCCGGAGCAGACACCGAGGAGGAAGGTAAGGTTCCTCCCGGTGTCCTGTAAGCTGTTCAGGATGCCGTGATTTCACCGCGGTGGTCCCGAACAGCCCGACTGAGCAGCCGGGTTAGTGTCACTTTCGCTTTAACACACGGCGGTCGGCTTTGATCGCCACATCTGAAGGGTTAATACAGGGCATCACCGCGATCGGTGATGTCCTGTATTAGCCGCGGGTCCCGGCTGTTGATGGCCGCAGGGACAGACCCAATAGGTGTGTGTATTCGCCGTATAAGACGCAACAACTTTTCCCCCCCAGTTTTGGGGAAGAAAAAGTGCGTCTTATACGGTGAAAAATACTGTACTTTCATTACCATTTTTGCATACTTTGTAAAGAAAAACTTACAGATCTATCTATCGATCTTATATCTATCTACTTATCTATCTTATATCTATTTATCTATCTCAGCATTGAAGCAGTGTGTATTCTAATACAAAAGCTTTGTAGTAAGACACAATAAGGCTGCTACCTCTTTGTACTATTAAAGAGTGGCCGAGACTTATAAGTAACCATTGGACATCAGAGTTTTAGTTTTAGAAATAACGCACATACCAATGTCATAGTGGGGGGAGATTGAATACAGTGACATCCCAATACAGGAGAATGTACCACATTATGTTTGAGTGGAATATTGCACACAGTGATGTCATAGTACGGGAATAATGTGCTCCATGACCTCACAGCATAGGAAAAATATATTGATGTTACAGGTATAACTAAAGAGGTAATGTTTCTCCTTAAAAGGGTACTCCAGTGCTCCATCGTTCTGAACATTTTGTTCAGAATGCTCGGAGTCGGAAGCCGTGATCGTGACTCCCCTCTCGACGTCACATCATGCCCCCTCCATTCATGTCTATGGGAGGGGGCGTGAGGCAACACGAACCCTCACATAGACATGAATGGAGGGGGCGTGGCCTTGACATCACGAGGGGTGTGGTCGTGACGTCCCGCATCACTGCCACAGGAACCCGGCGTTTGTTTAGAATGCCAGGTGCTTGGGAGATCGCGGGGGGAGGGGAGTATACAGCAGTCGGACCCCCATGATCAGATATCTTATCCCCTATCCTTTGGATAGGAGTTAAGATGTCTATTAATGGAGTATCCCTTTAAGGAAAGTGTCATGCAGACATGTGAAGACATATAGGCCATTGATGCTCTGCCAGGAATTCTGGAAAGAAACTATATGCTAAGTAGACTTTCCCCTCAAGGAGAAATCCTTCTAAAAAAGTGGGGTGAGAGCTGCTTTACATTTCCTTCCTTTGCAGGTGTAATGCACACATGATGTAAGGGGTAAAATGGTCCCCATAGCCTCTGCTATGCCTTCTACCCCATGGCCCCTTTCATGTTTATAGAATTTTCCTCTTTTCCAGGTCTACATGAATGTCTATGGTCTCCTCTCATGTAGATTTCTAACCAGCATTAATACGGAGGCTTTATTGGTATGGTCCAACTCCTTACACTAAACCACTGCTTCATTTGTTCTGACTGACATTGAGGTGATCCCCTGTGATAACTTTGAGCTAACCTATTAAATATTTACACGGCAAAACATTTTTTTTAGTTAAAGAAGGTTATTGGTGACCACGTTGTCCCCTCTTCAAACAAGAGAAGTGGGTGTCCAATACCTCTTTTAATAAGACCTGGGAGGATGTGGATGTAATGGATGGCTGCTGGCTGTGATTGTTTTGTTAGGCTTTTAGATGCTTAGTAATACGTGGTTAGATGTTAACAGCTTAGAGTAGGTTGATAAGCTGTGTTTCATACAAAATTAAGTCTAATGGATATCATAAAAAGTAATAAAGATAAAATTAAGTGCTTGCTGTCATTTAGAGGCTACAGTATTATGAAATACAGCCCATCATGCTGATAACATATAACTGTGTGCAAATGCTATAGATCAGACTCACCAGTTACTACAGCAGGGCAAAGGGCTTGGCAGAAAAAAAAGAACAATACTAATGAGGTACCGTATATTGTCAGGAAATGTCCAGTTGGGTAACTACTTTAAGGGACCAGGGTTTAGTACAACAGTAAAACTAAAGGGGTATTCCAGCCTAAAGGTATTTTTATCACTTGATTGCTGGATAGGCTGAGGTCTGTTTACTGGGTTTCCCATTCTTACTGGCTCTAGGACCATGGTTAGGAGGTGCGTAAAAGGAAGCTGTCAGATCCCCCAGGTCCTCAACCTAGACTCAGCAGGTGAGGAGAGGAGAACAGCATTCTGTTGTGGTCTCTGCCATACCCTCCTACTGCCATACTGCCTTAAAGGGGTACTCCGCTTGAAAACATTTTGGCATCAACTGGTGCCAAAAAGATTTGTAAATTACAGATTTGTAAATTAATTTAATTAAAAAATATTTATCCTTCCAGTACTGCTATATGCTCCACAGAAAGTTCTTTTCTTTTTGAATTTCCTTTCTGTCTGGCCGCAGTGCTCTCTGCTGACACCTCTGTCCATTTTAGGAACTGTCCAGAGCAGAATAGGTTTCCTTATGGGGATCTGCTTCTACTCTACTATAGCCTATGCTGCACTTTATAAGCAAAACAACAACATTTCACAGAATGCTTCTTTAAAGGGGTACTCCGGCCCTAAGACATCTTATCCTGTGGGTCCCGCCGCTGAGGACCCCCCAATCCTTCATGCAGACACCCACCTGTGGCAGCTGCACAAAGCGATGTTCACTCCATGTCTGAAGGGTCATGACAACGGGGCCGGAGTATGTTGATGTCACGACTCCGCCCCTGTGTTATGTCACGCCCCACCCCCTCAATGCAAGTCTATGGGAGGGGGCGTGGTGGCTGTCACGCCCCCTCCCATAGACTTGCATTGAGGGGGTAGGGCGTGACGTCACACTGGGACGGAGTCGGGACGTCCCGATACTCCGGCCCTGTAGTCGTGAGGCTGCAGACTCGGAGCCTCCAGCGCTGGCGTGCAGCTCACACAGGTTAGTGCTGCATGAGAGATTGCGGGACCCCCGCAATCAGACATCTTATCCCCTATTTTTTGGATAGGGGATAAGATGTCTTGGGGCCGGAGAACCCCTTTAAGCGCAACCAGCGTGACTGCATGCATGCCATCATGTCGCCTTCCTTGTGAGTGGTTAACAGTTACTGCACGCAGCATTTAAACTTCTTTCTTAGCTCTTTGCTTTATCACAGGGAGCCAAGGAGAGTTGACCTGTCAGGTCCTGCAGCCATTGTGTGAGGCCCCAGGGACTGACAGGTTCCCTTTAAATAAAGCCATAGTTTAGCATGCCAGAATATTTGACCAAAATACTTTAACTCACTACTTTAAAAAAAATTGATTTAATGGGTAGCATACGTACAATGTTTTGCTCCAGCAGATGCACCTGCAATATAGAAGACTAGAAGCAAGTCTTGCCTCCTCTCCTTAAAGTCAGATATTATAAACACAGAAAAGTTTTTACAAAATCATATGTTAAGCTTGAAAAATAATATTCTTATCTGTGCTGATTCTTTTTGCAAACCAAGACCTAATTTAGATAGTTGGTCTTTCCAAAATGCTGCATCACTGTTAAAGGGAGTATCTCCCAGGACAACTACTTTCCGTAAGCTGTGTTGGGACATAAAGATATTGTAAATGGGTTATCCCATCTATTAGAGAGAGACCCTGCACAGAGCAGCTCCTGACAACTAAGGCGCTGTTAAAATCAACATTAAAGGAAAACTGTCACTTGTTTTCTCCCACACTATCCACAGGTACTGGTGGATAGCGCGGGAGACGCTGATTAAAATGAGCCCTACCTTGTCCGGATCTGTGCCGCCGTTCTCCCGCAATTGTAGTTTTATTATGTGGAAATCTTCCTGTAACTGGCACGGGCGGGGCTTCGGCGCTTAACTGGCACTGACATCAGCACCGCTTATGAATATTCATCCCACCTCCCCCCCCCCCCCCCCCAGTTAGGAGCTGCAAAGAGAGGGAGAGCTGGAAGGAGGGGGGATGAATATTGATAAGCGGCGCTGACGTCAGTGCCAGTTGTGTGCCGAAGCTCCGCCCGTGCCAGTTACAGGAAGATTTCAACAGATAATAAAACTAAAATTGCGGGAGAACGGCGGCGCAGATCCGGACAAGGTAGGGCTCAAGTGAAAGTTTTCCTTTAAAGGCTCAGTTTAGAGCCTCAGTTGTAGCCTCAGAATAGGACAGCATACTGGGCTGTTTTTCCTGTTAGAGGGGTTATCCAGGAATAAAAAAACACAGGTAATTTCTTTCCAAAACCGCTCCCTGTCTGTCTCCAGGTTGGGTGTGGTTCTGTAGCTTATTGAAGTGAATGGAGCAAAGTTGAAATACCACACCCAATCTGGAGACAGACAGGGAGCGGTTTTGGAAAGAAATTACCTGTGTGTTTCTATTCCTGGATAACCCTTTTAAATCAACAGACACTACAACATAACCCAACAAATTACGTTTGTGCCCAACATGGTAGAAATTCAGCACTCCATCATTTTTCGTTTTTCAGCTCCTATGATGGAAATAAAAAAATGGAAATGTCGACAAAAATGTGAACTGAGCATTAGGTGTTTTTTCAAATGTGAGTTTTAAGTATTTGGAATGTCTCTTGTTTGTGTTAAAGGGGTTATTCAGGAAAAAAAACTTTATATATATATATATATATATAATCAACTGGCTCCAGAAAGATTTGTAAATTACTTCTATTAAAAAATCTTAATCATTTCAATACTTATGATCTGCTGAAGTTGAGTTATTCTTTTCTGTCTAAGTGCTCTCTCAGAAAACGCCCAGTTTAGAAACAAATCCCCATAGCAAACCTCTTCTACTCTGTGCAGTTCCCGAGACAAGCAGAGATGTCAGCAGACAGCACTGTTGCCAGATAGAAAACAACAACTCAAATTCAGCAGCTGATAATTATTGAAAGGATTAAGATTTTTTAATAGAAGTAATTTACTAAAAACTTTCTGGAGCCAGATGATATATAAAAAAAAAAAGTTTTTTTCCTGGAATACCCCTTTAACTATCAAATGTGTAAATACTTGTAAACACCTTAGTGTGTTAATTTAAAGGGGTATTCCAGGATTTTTTTTTATTTGACAATGCTACAGGGACTGTAAAGTTAGTGTAGTTCATAATAAAGTGTCTGTACCTGTGTGTGATGGTTTTCTCACAATTCTTCTGTGAATTTCACCCCAATATTTATTTTTAACAGCATACAGAATGACTGTTGTCTCAGATTTTTCCCAGGTTGTAATGCGGCTGAGACTTGACCTCACTAGTCAGCTGATGACAGGAAGCCTGTCTGCTTCAATGGGTGGAGCGATCACTTGGTGGGAGAGGGATTAATCTACAACTAATGCAACAGCTGTAGGCACCCTGATTGAAAACCACAGGTCTTTCGTATGGATGCAGCTCATTTATGTTTCAATGGGTGGGTATATGAAATTAAAAACGGAATAGATTGTGCACTCTGTAGCGAGATACCTCACCTCCAGCCTCGAACGTACATTTTCGCCCTTCGCTTCTCCAAGGGGTGTGTGACACGTTAACTTGTGGTCTTGTTTTTTTGGTGACAATACCTGTTACTGAAACGGTGCAAAACTACATACCTCACAGTCTCAGTCGGAGACAGCACGTGGTGCCAAGATGGCAGCCACGCTTGAGCTGAGGGAAGTGGAGTCATCAGCACTCAGCCAGACATTCAGCAGGTAGATGTGGGCTTTCTCCCAGTCCATCCATGCAACAACTGATATCTGAGGTAAATTCCCATATCACACAGATAACCCCTTAACGACGAGTGCCGTAAATGTACGTCCTGGTGAGGTGGTACTTAACGCACCAGGACGTACATTTACGTCCTAAGCATAACCACGGGCATCGGAGCGATGCCCGGATCATGCGCGGCAGGTCCCAGCTGCTGATCACAGCCAGGGACTCGCCGGTAATGGCGGACACCCGCGATCCCGCGGATGTCCGCCATTAACCCCTCAGATGCCGTGATCAATACAGATCACTGCATCTGCAGCATTGCAGACACTAAAATGGATGATCGATCATCCAGCACGACAGACGGAGGTCCCCCCACCTGCCTCCGCTGTCTTCCGGGAGTCTTCTGCTCTGATCTGCCTTCCCGCAGACCAGAGCAGAAGATGACCGATAACCCTGATCAGTGCTGTGTCCTATACATAGCACTGTACAGGATTAGCAATCGAATGATTGCTATAAATAGTCCCCTATGGGGACTATCAGTGTAAAAATAAAAGTAAAAAAATAAAGTAAAAAAAATGTGAAAACCCCCCTCCCCCAATAAAAATGTAAATTGTCCCATTTTCCCTATTTCACCCCCAAAAAGTGTTAAAAAAATATTTGATATACATATTTGGTATCGCCGCGTGCGTAAATATCTGAACTATTAAAGTAAAATGTTAATGATACCGTACGGGGAACGGCATGAACGTAAAAAAAAAAAGTCCAAAATAGCTGCTTTTTTATAACATTTTCTGCCCAAAAAAATTAATAAAAAATGTATTAAAAGTTTTATATAAGCAAATATGGTATCAATAAAAAGTACAGATCATGGCGCAAAAAATGAGCCCTCATACCACCGCTTATACGGAAAAATGAAAAAGTTATAGGTCTTCAAAATAGGGGGATTTTAAACGCACTAATTTGGTTAAAAAGTTTGTGATTTTTTTTAAGCGCAACAGTAATAGAAAAGTATGTTATCATGGGTATCATTTTAATCGTATTGACATATAATTTTTACCGTAAATTGTACGGCGTGAAAACGAAACCTTCCAAAATTAGCAAAATTGCGGTTCTTTTTAATTTCCCCACACAAATAGTATTTTTTTGGTTGCGCCATACATTTTATGGTAAAGTGAGTGATGGCATTACAACGGACAACTGGTCGCGCAAAAAACAAGCCCTCATACTAGTCTGTGGATGAAAATATAAAAGATTTATGATTTTGAAGTCGAGGAGGAAAAATCGAAAACGTGAAAATAAAATTGTCTGCTTCCTTAAGGCCCAAATGGGCTGCGTCCTTAAGGGAATAAAGAAGCTGGAGCAGCAAGTTGCTATGTTGAAGGACAAGACAACAGGTGCTCAGGCAAACATCTGGACTCTCTAGAGATGGAACAAATTACTTCTAGCCAGGGCTGATGTGCATGTGTGACTGCCAGAGCCCCAGCACCTACAAGGCCCTATGTAAAACAGAGTTCCCTGAAGCACTTCAGCAGCAGCCCAGGAGAGTTAAATGAGCACACAGATTGGACCCACCATTCCAAGCTGAGTCACAAGATTCTGCCACTTTCCTACCTAAATTATGCTAAGCAATTGTGTCTCTTGGACTTGAAAGTGGTACTCCGCCCCTAGACATCTTATCCTTTTGATAGGGGATAAGATGTCTGATTGTGGTGGTCCCTGAGCTATGTTCGCTCCGTGGCTTACGATGGACGATACAGGGGATGGGGTATCATGACATCACGGCCCCTCACCCTTGTGATGTCACTCCCCGCCACTTGAATTGAGGGGGCAGGGCCGTGATGTCTCGATACCCCGTCCCCTGTATTGTCCGTCATCAAGCATTCAGTGATCTGTCTTTGGTCCTGTATCAATGTTGTGTGAAGTTCCAGCTACTCTTTCCAGTTGGCCTACAGACTACAGATTCAAGAGGAGAAGTTCATACTTTTTGCATGTCCACTGAGGCAAAGGCATATTTGCACCAGGGAGGAGTTCTCCACTTGGATGGGGACATGATCCCAGATGATAGACCCCACACAGATTGACTGCTGATACAGCTTTAGATGAAATTAGTTCCTCGTGTAGATTGTCCACAGGATCACCATCTTCCAATGCTGACTGTTCATCACCAGTGCAACCTTGTCATGCGAGTCCCCTATGATCTGCTAAGCACTATCAACACTTTTACCTGTCTATAGAACAGAGAAACCTCGATTCCCACTATGATGTCTCCTGGTATTGCTTGAAATACTTGCCCTTGTGGCATAACCTGAACTTTGCTGTTGGAGAGACCAGTAGTGTATTCCTTCCGTGGAAAGAAAAAAAAAGTGCAGGTTGTGGGAGATCGATGGAATTATTCGAAGAGGAAGAGTCTGTCTTTTGTCCGAGAGGTTCCCAGACATTCCAATACTTGAAGGTTAAAATGTCTGTACTAGCAAGTTGTTACATGTGTCCTGGGGAGTCCCCCTTTATAAATATGATTACTCAGTGTCTGGTACTTCTAAGTAGATCTCTGTTCAAAGATTACGTCCAAGTTAGTATCTGTCTCCCCACTCTCCATTTTTAAAAAGTGGTCTACACTACTAGCAAGGCCCGATATCTCCAAACTGGCATTGGCAGGGTCGCAAGACCTTTGTGAGGCTATTGTGAACGAGACATGGAAGGAAACTCACATTAAACTATTACATTATGCTACCTATGGTTAACACTTGATAATTCTGGCACTAAAGAACTTGGAGCATGTCCTTGATGTGGGGCCATGGACACTCATCCTTACCATGGGATTTGGTTGTGTCCTAGTATTAATTGATTCTCAAAAAAGGTAGCACAATTGATTTGCAAGGTGGGCAAGCTGCAAAAGGATAGTCTGTTGCCCACGGCAAGCCTTTGTTATATAGGGGAACCAGAGGGAGAGGAGTTGGAAACCTTATCATACTTACTTCCATTAGCATATCATAATTATGGGTGCCAAACCTTGCCTTCACAAACACTGGTGGTCAGATAACATCACCACAATGTCGGAATTGCTTAACCTGTTTAAACATGCATTTTATTTAAATAGAGGTGTAATAAGTTTATTTGGCAGTGGAAACAATTCCTGTCTACATATTGAACGTCACAAAAATGACAATATATCCTGCTTCTGTTTTCCAATACTAGCTGGTATCTTATGAGGGAAGCAATAGAAACAATGGAGACTTGAAGGTCAATTGACTTTGTATTTGGTTATATTCTCTTTTTATCTTCTATTTCTTGGTGTTAAAGGGGTACTCCAGCCCTAAGACATTTTATCCCCTTTCCAAATGGGACCCCTGCAATCTCTTATGAAGCACCCACCTGTGTGAGCTGCACGCCAGCGCTGGAGGCTCAGTCTGAAGCGTCACGCCCCCTCCCATAGACTTGCATTGAGGGGGCGGGGTGTGACGTCACACGGGGCAGAGTCGTGACGTCACGATACTCCGGCCCCGTAGTCATGAGACTTTTAGACTCGGAGCCTCCAGTGCTGGCGTGCAACTTACACAGGTGGATTCTGCATGGGGGATTGTGGGGGTTCCCAGCGGCGAAACCCCTGTGATCAGACATCTTATCCCCTATCCTTTGGATAGGAGATAAGATGTATTTGGGCCAGAGTACCCCTTTAAGTGGGAGCCGTGGGAAAAACATCTGTCCATGTTCACCTTGATTTAGCACTAGATACATGCACTCATATTTTTTTTATTCTTTTATGTTGTATTGTTAGTTTTATTCTGCTGTGATTTCATTTTTCTGTTTAAAAAAAAATGGAAAGGCCTTGTATTTCAACAAGCTTAACAAAGGTTATATTACTTCACCTGTAAGTATTAAATGCTATCTTACTGTATATGCGACTATTTAGTGAACACTTCCGAAAACATTATTAAAAAATTGTATAGTTTTCTTGTGGCCAAGTGGTTCAGTTCAGTTCCGTTCCTTCACCAAGCACAGGGCGAAGTGTCAAATTGAGTGGTGTAAAGCCCACCACTACTTAACTCTGAAGCAATAGAAACATGTTCTGTGGAATGATAATGCTTCTCTATATGGCAGCCTAATGAATAAGTTTTGGTTTGGAAATACTAGAAAACATTTTCAGCCTGACTTCACTGTGCCAACTGTTAAGTTTTGGTGTGAAAAGGATAATGCTATGGGGTTGTTTTTCAGGTGGTGGCGTAGGCACACCCCATAATGTTGTAGAAAGTCTTAACACTTTTGACTTTATAGTCTATAGTGTCCCAGTGCATAGTCCCCCCCCCCCCCAATATAAAAATTATCCCCTGTCCTTTCTATAGGGGATATGTTTTACTGCACTGGAGTACTCCTTTCATATTTTACCTAGACAAGGATTTCCATGATGTTTTTGTGCCTCTGGAGTGAGCTTGCCAATTACTAAAGCCCTGTAATTACAGCAGCCTCTGCACTAATATGAACAAGCAGAATCTTGTGTGTGACCATGACATGACCACAGGAGTGTACTCAAAAATGTGTAAGTATATTTACTAGGCTGCAACTTCGCTATATCTGTAGCATGGGAGACAACAATAATAACAACGTGCTTGTATTTAGTGTGTCCTAGTTAAGTCATGCATTACTTTATGTGGAAATTGACCATTTTATTTTGATATGACAGTGTTTCCTCATTTACAGTTGTACATTTATTTGTTGATTGGGTTCTTCCTGTGAAGTACACAGCCTGTTGTATACACAAACACACCATGCACATCAGGCTTAATACCAAGGGTATTAGTCAGCAGCACATACCCAAGGAAATGAATACAGTAATGAAAACTCCAGATGAATCAGCCTTGCCACAATGTTCCCCTTGGGAGACTAATGAGGTTCAGTTTAATGTGTTATTTTCATTATTCCATTTGAAATGTTTAAATATTCATTTCTTGAAATATTAATGGCTGGGTGCCTCAGAAATCACTAAAGTGAATACACGTTCAAGTAGGATTTAGTGTAAGGAAACTTTCCCTAACCATGTTTGGTGTTTTTTATTGACTGGATGTCATACTCAGTGCGGAGGCTGTTGTAGTAAATGTTCCTTGCGTATTTTATAACCCCTATCTATCTTTCTATATATTTGTGTGTATGTATATATATATTTGTTACTTTTCTATTCAATCATCTATCTTGTTTATTTATTTCTATCCACCTAACCTCTATCTAGTTATCTCTATTCATCTTTGTATCCATTAAATATATATATATATATATATATATATATACATAGGGGTGCACGATATATCGTAAAAGCAATCGAATCACGATTTTTGCTTTTTGCGATATAGCGACACGGCCTCCTGGGAAAACTTGCGATTATCTGCTTGGGCCGGCTCCCGTGTGCTGCTGCGGGCAGGGGCCGGCCAGAGCAGTAAAAACAAATCTAAATACTGTACTAAAAGTCTGTGTTTCCCACCCAGGGTGCCTCCAGTTGTTGCAAAACTACAACTCCCAGCATGCCCGGACCGGCAAAGGCTGTCTGGGCATGTTGGTAGTTGTAGTTTCACAACAGCTGGAGGCACCCTGATAGAAAAACACTGAGCTAAGTAAAAGGGAGCAGGGAGAAAAATAAAAAAATAAACTTCTGCTCACCTACTCCCGGTCCCTGCAGATGCCGTTTCTCTCCGTGTGGTCCAGTGTCTCCTCTCTTCACCATTCAACTAGTAGGACTTTTCCTTTTTCAGCCAATCACTGGCTGCAGCAGTGTCACGTGTCTAGCCAGTGATTGGCTGATGGGGAAAGGTCTGTGATATGGGGTGGGGGGGAGAGAATGTGGCAGGGGGAGGGGGAAATGTGACAAAGGGGAAGATGTGATGGGAGAAGATGTGACCATGGGGGGGGGAGGGAGACAGGGGGAGATAGAAATTAACTCCTTCAGGACGAAGGGCGTACCTATACGCCCCTCGCCTGGTTCCGGTGTTTAAAACTTGGTCACACCTCGTTGTGCCGCGCGCTATTAACCCTTAAGACGCGAAGATCAAAGTTGATCGCCGCGTCTAAAAATGAAAGTAAACGCTTCCCGGCAGCTCAGTCAGGCTGATCGGGACTATGGCGATAAAATGGCGATGTCCCGATCAGCTAGGACGCGAGCGGAGACCCCCTTACCTTGCTCCGTCGCATTCAGATCGGCGTTTGATTGCTCCAAGCCTGAGCTACAGGCTTGAGCAATCGAGCCCCTATCTCGCTGATCCATGCAAAGCTATTGCTTTGCAGGGATCAGGGTAAGAGATCAGTGTGTGCAGTGTTATAGCCCCCTATGGGAGCTATAACACTGCAAAAAAAAAGTGAAAAACAAAAATTAACAAAGGTCATTTAACCCCTTCCCTAATAAAAGTTTGAATCACCCCCCTTTTCCCATAATAAAAAAAAACTGTGTAAATAAATATAAACATGTGATATTGCCGCGTGTGGAAATGTCCCAACTATAAAAATATATTGTTAATTAAACCGAACGGTCAATGGCGTACGTGCAAAAAAATTCCAAAGTCCAAAATAGCGTATTTTTGGTCACTTTTAATATCATGAAAAAATGAATGAAAAGCGATCAAAAAGTACAATCAATACAAAAATGGTACCGATAACAACTTCAGAACACGGCGCAGAAAATGAGTCCTCATATAAATAAAAAAGTTATAGGGGTTAGAAGATGAGACTTTTTAACATATAAATTTCCCTGCATGTAGTTATGATTTTTTTCCGAAGTACCACAATATCCAACCTATAAAAGTAGGGTATCATTTTAACCGTATGGACCTACAGAATAATAAGGTGTCATTTTTATAGAAAAATGCGCTGCGTAGAAACGGAAGCCCCCAAAGCTTACAAAATGAAATTTTTTCTTTTTTTTGTCGCACAATGAATTTTTTTTCCATTTCGCCGTGGATTCTATGGTAAAATGACTGATGTCACTGCAAAGTAGAATTGGTGGCGCAAAAAATAAGCCATCATATGGAATTTTATGTGCAAAATTGAAAGCATTATGATTTTTAGAAGGTGCTGAGGAAAAAATGAAAATGCAAAAACGGAAAAACCCTGCGTCCTTAAGGGGTTAAATGGAGGAGATATGAAATGGGCAGTGGGCATAAAATCTGTGGATAGTTGTAAAATGGAGGAGATTGGACATGAAATGGCGGGATTTGACCATTTATTTATTATATCGCATCACATATCGAAATAGAAATATTTAGGCTCATAATCGCAATCGCACATTTTCCCCATATCGTGCAGCCCTAACATATATATATATATATATCTGTCTATCTACTTTGGATAAATGCAGCACACCAAAGGAAGTCCAATTAAAGTGTGGTTTATTCCATAGTGTAAAAGAGGACAATGTTTAGGTAGCCTCACTCTACCTTTTTCAAGTATCTATCTCATATCTATCTATCTCATATCTATCTATCTCATATCTATCATCTATCTAGCTCATATCTATCTATCCATCTCATATCTATCTATCTCATATCTATCTATCTCATATCTATCTATCTATCTATCTCATATCTATCTATCTATCTATCTAACATCTATCTATCTCATATCTATCTATCTCATATCTATCTATCTATCTATCTATCTAACATCTATCTATCTCATATCTATCTATCTATCTAACATCTATCTATCTCATATCTATCTATCTATCTCATATCTATCATCTATCTATCTCATATCTATCTATCTCATATCTATCTATCTCATATCTATCATCTATCTAGCTCATATCTATCTATCCATCTCATATCTATCTATCTCATATCTATCTATCTCATATCTATCTATCTATCTATCTATCTATCTCATATCTATCTATCTCATATCTATCATCTATCTATCTCATATCTATCTCATATCTATCTATCTCATATCTATCTATCTCATATCTATCTATCTATCTATCTATCTCATATCTATCTATCTATCTCATATCTATCATCTATCTATCTCATATCTATCATCTATCTCATATCTATCTAGCTCATATCTATCTAGCTATCTATCTCATATCTATCTATCTCATATCTATCTATCTATCTCATATCTATCATCTATCTATATATCTCTCTCATATCTATCTATCTCATATCTATCTATCTATCTCATCTATCTATCTCATATTTATCCATCTATCTCATATCTATCTATCCATCTATCTCATATCTATCTATCTATCTATCTATCTCATATCTATCCATCTATCTCATATCTATCTATCTATCAATCTCATATCTATCTATCTATCTATCTATCTATCTCATATCTATCTATCTATCAATCTCATATCTATCTATCTATCTATCTCATATCTATCTATCTATCTATCTCATATCTATCCATCTATCTCATATCTATCTATCTATCTCATATCTATCCATCTATCTCATATCTATCTATCTATCTAATATCTATCTATCTATCTATCTATCTCATATCTATCCATCTATCTCATATCTATCTATCTATCAATCTCATATCTATCTATCTATCTATCTCATATCTATCTATCTATCAATCTCATATCTATCTATCTATCTATCTCATATCTATCTATCTATCTATCTCATATCTATCCATCTATCTCATATCTATCTATCTATCTCATATCTATCTATCTATCTAATATCTATCTATCTATCTACCTATCGATCTATCTACCTATCTATCTTTTCATACCTATCTCTCTCTCTCATATCTATCTATTTATCCCTCTTATGTGTCTAGTTATCTCTCTCATTATTTATCATTTATGTCTATCAATATCTAATATCGAGGCATACTTTAATATCTTTTTGATCTTTTTGTGAGTGTGTTATGTACAGTGTTAGCATTATATGTACATATGACTAATTATTACTTTTGCATAAGTTTTATCATCTTGGTTTATATGAATATGTCATTTATAACAGCTTTTCCATAAAACCCTTATGCTAGCGGCATTTTCCTGTGGAAATATGAACACCTTGCTTCTCCTAATATTATTTCTTTTGGGATGGGGATGTGTTCTTACCTCACTGGTGAGACCTTAACCTTGTAGTAAACAAATGCAAATTAGTTAGACATTTCTACATTGTACAGCCACATATACTGCATATGTCCGCATGCAAATGTTTTTTTTTCTTTCTTTTTTGTAATTTAAAATATTATTTTTTATTATTTTCTTTAACTTTTTATTTTTTATTTTGTCTTTTTTATTTGTATGGAATTAAATTTTCTAAGCATACACATGTGGTTCCTTTAAATAAAACACATATTATACACTAAACAGAGTGGGATAAATTAGATTCTTTTTTTTTTTTTTTATTCGGGGGAAGAATGAAATGTGGTTCCGTGTCCCAACACAGTGTGTAGACAGAGTCATCTGTTCAGACATATGGATTGTTTGGCTACTGGACTGTATTCACTGCATTAATACCCAATGTCCAGGAGTGGACACAACTGTTCAGTAAACTGATGAGTAGAGACCATGTTTGGATGCTGGCTAATGAAGATGGCATCTTGGGGTGGGGGAGATTGTGTTTTTTATTTATTTAATTTTTTTGCGAATGCAGAAAGAAACTTATAAAATTTTTAAATAACATTTAAAAAATGTATTCTAATAAAATAGTACATATATAGGACATTAGAAAATGTAACATAAAAAAAAAAATAATATATATATGTGTATATATATATATATATATATATATATATATATATATATATTTAAACATTTAAGAATATATACCGTAGTTTTCTTTTTTCACCCGCATAGATGTATGGTGTTGATTTTTAAAGCTTTTAAGATGTCATTTAGAAGTTTTCTTGAAGTGGTGTCTAGAACAGCAAGAGTCCCAGTTACATCCGGAGCATTGCAGTACAGGTACTGTATTTACCGAGTTATTGCATTAAATAAAAATAGATTAGTCCAGTAACTTCTGGCGTCCGTAGACCAGTGAGGGGAAAATGAAGCTCTTAGCCACGAGAAATAACACTTAGAATTAATATTTCATTTCACTGACAAATCGTACGCTACAGCTGAAAGCTTCCTAAGAGTTGTTAGCGCCGCAATTGACCTACAAGTTTAATAGCTCACTTGGAGAAGCAAGTGCAAGTTCAGCATAGAACAGTCGCTGCTAGGAAGTCTAGAGAGATTAAGATCAGCAAGGCAAATGGTATAGGCAGGGTTCCTGGGATGGGGCCTTCTGGAAGGTTGGGAGCTGGTGTGGGTCTTCAGCCAGAATTCAGATGAAAACAGTGGGGAAAGAGCGGCGGCCCTCGTGGTCTGACTGATTCTGGTCACCTGCCAATATTACACAACAGTTCTTCTCAATCGCACGCTCAAAGGAGAACAATAGTCTTCATCTCCGTATGATACTATACAGAAACCTTTTCAGCGTTGCTTTTCAGTAGCTCAGTTTTCTCAGATATCTTTTATTTTCCATAATTATTTAATGACATGTTGACACTACGTTAACTGTGACCATTTTTATAGTTCTATACCCCCCCCCCCCCAAAAAAAAGGGGTCTGAGATGTGTATGTATTATTTATATATTGTTTTTAATGTACCATATTATTTATTTGAATTCATTTATATAGTTATTTATTTATATTTTTATTACAGTGATCCCTCAACTTACAAAGGCCTCAACATACAATGTTTTTTTTCTGGACCATCGTAACTTGAAACCAGACTCAACAGACAATGTACAGACAGTCCAGATCTGGGAAATCTGGAGGAACTGACCAATCCGAATGGGCATTTTACTGGTAGATCACCTGTATTACTGAAGTGCATGCACTGACTGGTGTCTGGTAGCGCCCCCTACAGTACAGGGAGGAACTACAAGTTCTGTACTCCTCTTTACCTGTGCCAGGGTTAGCTGCTCTTTTGGACACCAAGTAAGGGCGGCTCCATTTGGGACACTGTGTACTGTATAGGACCCTGAAGAAGCTCCTGTCCTCTACATAAACCATTGTTTCCCAACCAGAGTGCCTCCAGTTGTTGCAAAACTACAACTACCAGCATGCCCGGACAGCCAACGGCTGTCCGGGCATGCTGGAAGTTGTAGTTTTGCAACAGCTGGAGGCACCCTGGTTGGGAAACACTGACATAGACAGTGATTTACAGCTCCCAGCAGATCTTTATTACTTTTATATGTAAGGATTTGCTTTATCTGTATTAGTCATCTACTTTTTTGTTTAATCCTCACCTTTTCCTATTTTTTAGATGACATTTTGGTGGTTTCAGAACCGATTACCAGGTTTCCATAGAGTTATGGTCTCAACATTCAATGGTCATCCTGGAACCAATTTGTAACTTGAGGGACCACTGTATTTATTTCTTCATTTGAAAGTTAACTAGTGATTTTGCGCCTTTATTTTATGCTTAGGAAATGTTCACATGACAAAAGCTGTTGCAGGTTTCTGCTGTAGACTGAGGCTAGGTTCTGAATCCTATTGCTGTTATTGGGATTCCACTGCACAGTGCACACATTATGGAAATTCTGTCTATACATGCAGTCTTAGCTGAATTTTTCCATCTTGAGTTTCCTCAGTTTAAACCCTACCTTACAGTTTGTCATGTGGATTGGGCCCATTAGATGTGGCTCATCTACGTCTCTACCCTCTTCAGCCTCTGTTGTAAGAACTAACACGGCAGACATCAGTGTAGAACCAGTGTCAGAATCTGCAGGAAAAGTGCTCCTTACAAATCTGCAGTGATTGTACAGCAAACTTTAGCTTAGCTGTGTGCATATTTTGCAATAGATTGTCCTGTGGTTTTACTATTTTAGCACTATACATTAAAGTGGTGAAAACTGCTGTGAAAAATCTGCAGAATATCTGCAGCAGTACTCTGTGAGTTTGAAAATCCACAGCATACTTGTTTTTCCACAGAGAAAGGTGTTTCACATTTGGCGTTTTCGAAACCCCAACTTAATTTAATTAGCTGCGGTTTTGCAGTGGATAATCCACACCATAAATATGCAGGATATCTACCATGTCTGAACACCCCCTTACTTTTACCAACATTCCAAAATGTTCCTCTCCTTTTGCCATCAATATACATAAACATATTTAGGCGGATTTACTGATTGATGTGAAGTAAGCCAGCCAAGAGGGTAGCTTTCAGTTACACAACAGAGTCTAAAGATGCAGCAAATTTAAAATGTGGATTGAGCCACTGTGAAAAATTTGGCACATCAAGTCTAAATTCTAGACTGTATTATTAAAGAAGATGTCTCATACTTAAAATTACAGAAAAATGTATCCCATATCTGCAGGAACGCTGCAGCTCCCCCGATCTCCTATACAGAGCCCCTGTTCTTCCTGGAAGTGGTGTGTCATGACCCCCCGCCCGAAGCGGGGGCAGCCACACCCCAGCATATACCTCTATGGGAGAGCCGAAGATTGGGGGGGGCAGTGGTCAGACCCCCTGCAATCTATAAAACTTATCCCCTATCCCGCAGTGCTCCCACTGTGCTTCCGATGTCCGGCTTTGTTCTCGGGATGCGATCCTCCTCCTGTCAGAAATCAGAATGCTTGTGCCCGGAGACCTTGGTGTCAACTGCTCCTCTGCTCACTCGCCTTAGCTGAGCAACAGTGTTACACTATGGGCCCCGACGTCACTCCATCACTACTGCTAAGTGGGAATTCTTCTAAAAAATAAAAACTCCCGCTTAAAAACCCCATTAAGTCTGCCCGATTGTATTTCAGAGCAGATGTACCGTATTTTTTGCTGTATAGAACGCACTTTTTGTTCCCCAAAATGGGGGGAGTTGGTGCGTCTTATAAGCCGAATACACACCTATCGCGGCGGTCCCTGCTGCCATCAACGGCCGGGATCCGCGGCTAATACAGGACATCACCGATCGCGGTGATGCCCTGTATTAACCCTTCAGACCACGGAAGCCTGTATTAACCCTTCAGAACACGGAGTAATGAACTTCCGGACGCTGCGAGTGGAGCTCCGAAAGGCAGGGCAGCGCACAACCCCTTTTAAGGTGCTTTTTTTCAAAACCGTTTTCCCAGACAGTTTTCATGTGTATTTTACTGAAAAGAGGATTCTTTATGGCCAGTCTGCTATAAAGCCCAGTTTGATGGAGTTATGCAGTAAAAGTTGACCTTTTGAGCTCAGCCAAAAGGGGTTGTTGATCACTTCTCTTACTAAGGCCATTCCTCCCGTATTACTTAGTTTGGTGGGGTGGCCAGCTGTAGAAGATGAGTCTTCTACGATGTTCCACACTCATTCATTTTAAGAATTGAGAGACCACTGTGCTTTTGGAAACTTTAAGTGCAGCAGAAATGTTTTTGTACCCTTCGCCTGATCTGTTCCTCCACTCAGTCTTGTTAAGCTTTACAGGCAGTTCTTTCCACCTTGTGGCCTGGTTTTTGCTCTGATATGCATCAGCTGTGAGACCTTATATAGACAGGGCTGTGTCTTTCCAAATCCTATCCAATCACCTGAATTTACTACAGGTGACTCCAATCTTGTTGTAGAAACATCTCAGAGATGATCAAGAGAAATTAGAGAAGCCAGAGATAAATTTTTAGTGTGATAGCAAAGGGTCTAAATACTTAGTCATGGCCGTAAATGTTAGCACCCCTGAAATTTTTCTAGAAAATGAAGTATTTCTCACAGAAAAGGATTGCAGTAACACATGTTTTGCTATATACATGTTTATTCCCTTTGTGTGTATTGGAACTAAACAAAAAAATGGAGGGGGGAAAAAGCAAATTGGACATAATGTCACACCAAACTCCAAAAATGGGCTGGACAAAATGAAAACTCCAAAAATGGGATGGACAAAATGATTGGCACCCTTTCAAAATTGTGGATAAATAAGATTGTTTCAAGCATGTGATGCTCCTTTAAACTCACCTGGAGCAAGTAACAGGTGTGGGCAATATAAAAAAATCACACCTGAAAGCAGATAAAAAGGAGAGAAGTTCACTTAGTCTTTGTGTGTCTGTGTGTGCCACACTAAGCATGACAGAGGAGAAGAGAACTGTCGGAGGACTTGAGAACCAAAATTGTGGGAAAATATCAACAATCTCAAGGTTACAAGTCCATCTCCAGAGATCTAGATTTGCCGTTGTCCACAGTGTGCAACATTATCAATGAGTTTGCAACCCATGGCACTGTAGCTAATCTCACTGGAAGTGGATGGAAGAGAAAAATTGATGAAAGGTGTCAATGCAGGATAGTGCAGATGATGGATAAGCAGCTCCAAACAAGTTCCAGGGATGCTCAGGGAGTATCAGTGTCAGCGCGGACTATCCGTTGACCTTTAAATGAAATGAAACGCTATGTCAGGAGACCCAGGAGGACCCCACTGCTGACACAGAGACATAAAAATGCAAGACTACATTTTGCCAAAATGAACTTGAGTAAGACCAATTCCTTCTGGGAAAACGTCTTGTGGACAGATGAGACCAAGATAGAGCTTTTTGGTAAAGCACATCATTCTACTGTTTACTGAAAACGGAATGAGGCCTACAAAGAAAAGAACACAGTACCTACAGTGAAATATGGTGGAGGTTCAATGATGATTTGGGGTTGTTTTGCTGCCTCTGGCACTGGGTGCCTTGAATGTGTACAAGGCATCATAAAATCTGAGGATTACCAACAGATTTTGGGTCGCAGTGTACAGCCCAGTGTCAGAAAGCTGGGTTTGCATCCAAGATCTTGGGTCTTCCAGCAGGACAATGACCCAAAACATACATCAAAAAGCACCTAGAAATGGATGGCAACAAAGCGCTGGAGAGTTCTGAAGTGGCAGCAATGAGTCCAGATCTAAATCCCATTGAACACCTGTGGAGAGATCTTAAAATTGCTGTTGGGAAAAGGCGCCCTTCCAATCAGAGAGACCTGGAGCAGTTTACAAAGGAAGAGTGGTCCAACATTCCAGCTGAGAGGTGTAAGAAGCTTATTGATGGTTATAGGAAGCCACTGATTTCAGTTATTATTTCCAAAAGGTGTGTAGCCAAATATTAAGTTAAGGGTGCCAATAATTTTGTCCAGCCCATTTTTGGAGTTTGGTGCAACATTATGGCCAATTAGCATTTTTTGAATAAACATGTATATAGCAAAGCATATTTTTTCTAGAAAAATTGCAGGGGTGCCAAGATTTACGGCCATGACTGCATGTCCATGCGAAAATAAATTTTATTTAATAAATGTACAAAAAATTCGAAAATTCTGTCTTGACATTTTAATTATGGGCTATTGAGTACAGAATGATGGGGTAAAACTGGAATTATAATAATAATTTTTTTTTTTATTCAACACAAGGCTGCGACATAACAAACCATAAAAAAAAATGAAAACTTATCAAATGCATTGCATGTTGTTCCACTTGCGTTATACTTGAGCTTATTAGTACATCCTTATAGATGTCAGAGCTCTGTATTTCTGATACAGAGCTCCAAAGGATAGGGGATAAGATGTTATGTCGCAGGGGTCCCACAGCTGGGGACCCCCGCGATCTCTGTAGCGGTAGCGTCAGGAGTACGGCGGAGAACCCCTTTAAGTCTGTACATATAAAATTTGAAGCTCTAACTGCTGTAAGGCATTATAAAATTAATCAGTATAGAATATTAAAGCTGTTCACATACAAAAAAAAGTTTTCAGGAGCTATTATTTTCTAAGGTAACACGTGTATTTCAACTAATGTAACATTTCCACTAATAAAGCATAATACCGTGCACCTCCATTTAATCACTGACCTGCTATAATGTGTGAGCATCAGCGCAAAAATGTGTGAGGTTCCATATGTAATTAGAAATGGCTGATGTAGTAAAATGCCTTTGAGTCCTATTATGTAGCAGGTGAAAGGCATTGTCTCATGAGGGCAATACTTTTTTTGATTAAAGTCAGGCTGGCAAAGATGCCCAGCTTTAGCGACCCCTGGCCATCGGCTGTTGATGGAAGAAGATCCAGTAGGCCATACATTTACACTGTATTGTCATCTACAGGGGTGTAGCATACATGTCAGTCAGGTCCTCCAGGGCGAGATTGGCTTTTTCATTGGCCCTACAACCTTGCTAATAGGTAGTTATCCCATGTGTACACCCCTCCCCCACCCATGACTTCTATATGTCTTTCTTGGACTGTGTGACTTATCAGCCGTTGCATAAGACACTTTCTTTATTGGAGAGTGTTGTAAATCCATTTTGGCGATATCCAACATACATGTTTTCTCTTAGACTAGCTTCCATCAAAGGTGAATTCTATGCAGGCCTCTAATTTTTAAATATTATTTCTAAGCTTCAGTATTTTGATAAACATAAACTGGATATTTACACACCACCATAATGCCCACTTCTAGGCAGGGTTTACATAAGCCCACCTTCTTGGCAGCCTGGTTGGCGAGATCCCTTTGAACTCAGTACTGTTGTGCTCCAGTCACACAAGTTAGAAAGAAAAATGAGATGGGGGTAACTCTGTAAGAATGGTTGGGGGAAAGCCTAAGGAGTATCTTATTGTCACTGAATTGGATGCCATTAGGGGTTTCTTATCATGGAAGTTTAACATAAAAAAAAATATCTGGGTCATAAAAATTTTTCATTCTTTTGCAGACCCTAAATGTGTAAGAATCCATTACATGGTAGGTTCTAGCATTTTTAAAGGGGTACTCCGCCCCTAGACATCTTATCCCCTATCCAAACGATAGAGGATAAGATGTCTGATTGCGGGGGGCGTCACCGCTGGGGACCCACACGATCTCCCTGCTGCACGCTGCGTTCATTAAGAGCGTCAGGTGCTGCATTGGAGGCTCATGACTTAACGGTCATGCCCCCTCAATGCAAGTCTCTGGGGGGCATAACGGCTGTCACGCCCCTCCCATAAACTAGCATTGAGGAGGCGTGGCCGTGACGTCACGAGCGGGCGTGTCCGTGATGTCATAAGCCTCCGCATCGCCAGTCATCCAGCACGGATATAAAGTTCACTGCCTGCACTGGATGTCTGGTGTGCCTCAGCCAAGATAGCGGGGGTCCCCAGCGGCGGGGCCCCCTGCGATCAGACATCCTATCCCCTATCCTTTGGATAGGGCATAAGATGTTTCAGGGCGGAGTACCCCTTGGCTGTGGTGGTCACATTCTAGATCTTAATGCTTCTAGGTTAAAGGGGTATTCCAGGAATTTTTTTATTTGACTATTCTACAGGAGCTGTAAAATTAGTGTAGTTCATAATATACTGTCTGTACCTATGTATATCTCTTCTGTGATTTTCACTCCAATAATTATTTTTAAAAGCATACAAAATGAGTGTTGTCTCAGATTTTTCGTAGGTTGCAATGCGGCCAAGACCTGACTCACTAGTCAGCTGATGACAGGGAGCCTGTCTGCTTCAATGGGTAGAGGGATCAATCTGCAACTAATGCAACAGCTGTAGGCACCCTGATTGAAAACCACAGGTCTTTGAATGGATGCAGCTCATTTATGTTTCAATGGGTGGGGTGGCTGATGTGTAGGAGGGAGGGAAATGGAATTGTGGGATTTGTAGTTAAAAAAAAGAATATTCAAACAGGAAATACCAGTTCACAAAAAGCTAGCCACAGTGTTATGGTAATCTCATGACATAGCCATTTATCCCCAAGACAAGCGCAGATTATTCCTAAGCATGTCCATTACTGTCTGCCAGGTATGTACTAAAATCACCTATGGTGGATAACCCCTTTAAGATGCAGTGTGACATCTACAAAATAAACCTAATATAATTTTTGGTTTTAACTAACTACATTGTTACTTTAGTTTTTGGAAAGAGAAACCAGATTACAAGGGTAGTGGGGCTTCAGATTTCCAACACATAGATACCTGCAGGCTGAAATGGTTTGGTGGGGGTATTCTTAGTGATTTACCATATACTTTTTATGTCATTAACTCCACACAACTTGATAAAAGTAAAGAAGATGATGTCCTCACCAGCAGAGGGAGCAGGGATCTCTTCTGTTGAGACCCCGTCACATTCCCACCTGCATGAACTCTTTTTCCCATCCAGTCTCCCATCTGGCCCCCGGATTGCCAGCTTGCATTTGATGACAAGCTATAATTTTGCACTCAATATGGGATTAGTCTAAGCTGATTTTAAACTTTAGTATCTTTTAACCTGCCACTTTATTGTAGACATCAGCTGGGTGCTCAGTTTGATATTTGGGTACTAGCAATTATTTGTGCTGGAGACAAACTTGCTTCCAAAATCATTAAACTGAAACAACTAATTTGGGGAACTTTAGCTTACGTAATGTTATTTGAGGTTTTTTTTCCAGCCGATTTAAACATATTTTCATTGTGTAGTATCATAAATTATACTCTTGTGCTTAATAAATCAGCCTCACTATTGTTTGCACCATATAATATTATTGTACAAGATCAGCATAGCTCATAGGTGTGCACAATTGAGGCTACCTCTTGTGTAGGACAGTCACTATTGTGGTGTGTAAATCATGATCTCAGAGAAGACTCTAAGACAAGATTAACTAAAATTTTTATAGTTAAGATAGGAGTAATTTTCCATGGGAATTCTGTACATGTATAAATTGGCAGTTCATACACGGTCATCCTGATATTGGCATTTTTAAAATATAATGTAAGAACTATATAGGAGGTCTGCCTGGGAAAGTATTTAGCTTTTGTTAATATAACAATAACAGTTTATGCAATATCAGGGTAATCTGGCAGCCAAGGAGAGTAGACTGGAATGCACGTGCATCAACAATGACGACTTCACTGTACTAGTCACTGGGTACCATGTTGCCGTCTCATTCAAAATGACTGACCTCAAGAATGTCATAACTGGAAATGAATCATGCGTCTATGGCTGTGATTCAGAAACAATGGCCCAGTTGTACCAATAAAAGTCGACCGATTCTCTACGCCTGAAGAAGAAGCTGCAAAGTTGCAGCAAGATCAGTACCATGTTTACTGTTATTTCATTGGGAAGTTGTCCATCATGAGTATGCTCCTCCAGGCCAAACAATTAATAAGGAGTAATGTCTTTTTGTTGAGAGATAGAACACATACAAAGAAAACGGCAACAGCTATGGGCAACTGGCGATTGGCAGCTTTATCGGTGAAAAAGGCAGTTTGTGTGAGGCCCCAAGGTGCTTACTTTGAAGGAGACTTAGATGTAATTGTGCTATATGCAATGTTTCTTGTATCTTCTCAATAGATCGCAGGAGATATTTTGATGAAATTTTGTACATATGTTACTTATATGTCAACTAAAAAATATAGAAGCATTAAATTAACCCTAACCCACCACCATATGGGAGGGTGTTTTTTTTGTCTGAAGTATCATGCAAGTCGGGACTTCTGGTTTTGCTTCTGATTGCGTTACTCCGAGAATAGTTAGCGCAGAATCCGGATATGAGACGAGAGCTCTGGATATGAGGACAAGTTGCTTTTCCTCTTCCACAAGATTTAGGTAACTTGAAGCACAAAGAGAAGGAAAACAGGAGTTCCACCACGCTGCCATCGAATGATAGGACTTCACAGGATTTCTCCTTTAGGACAAGCTTTATTTAATGAACCACATGCAACGCATTTCAAAGCCATTCTGGGTTTTTCATCAGGCATGCCTAATAAATAAATAAATGCATAAAGTGTGTTTGTGTGTATGTACATGGACAGACATAATATCACACTAAACTCCAAAAATGGACTGGACAAAATTGTTGGCACCCTTTCAAAATTGTGGAAAATTAAGATTGTTTCAAGCATGTGATGCTCCTTTAAACTCACCTGGGGCAAGTAACAGGTGTCGACAATATAAAAATCACACCTGAAAGCAGATAAAAAGGAGAGTTACTTTGCATTGTGTGTCTGTGTGTGCCACACTAAGCATGGACAACAGAAAGAGAAGAAAAGAGCTGGCTGAGAACTTGAGAACAAAAATTGTGAAAAAATATCAACAATCTCAAGGTTACAAGTCAATCTCCAGAGATCTAGATTTGCCTTTGTCCACAGTGTGCAACATTATCAAGAAGTTTGCAACCCATGGCACTGTAGCTAATCTCCCTGGGCGTAGATGGAAGAGAAAAATTGATGAAAGGTGTCAACGCAGGATAATGCGGATGGTGGATAAGCCGTCCCAAACAAGTTCCAAAGATATTCAAGCTGACACATCAGTGTTAGCACAAAATATACGTCAACATTTAAATGAAATTAAACGCTATGGCAGGAGACCCATGAGGACCCCACGGTTGACACAGAGACATAAAAAAGCAAGACTACATTTTGCCAAAATTAACTTGAGTAAGCCAAAATCCTTCTGGGAAAATGTCTTGTGGACAGATGAGACCAAGATAGAGCTTTTTGGTAAAGCACATCATTCTACTGTTTACTGATAACAGAATGAGGCCTACAAAGAAAAGAACACAGTACCTACAGTGAAATATGGTGGAGGTTCAATGATGTTTTGGGGTTGTTTTGCTGCCTCTGGCACTGGGTGCCTTGAATGTGTGCAAAGCATCATGAAATCTGAGAATTGCAAACGGATTTTGGATCGCACTGTACAGTCCAGTGTCAGAAAGCTGGGTTTGTGTCCGAGATCTTGGGTCAACAAACCACTGGAGAGTTCTGAAGTGGCAAGCAATGAGTCCAGATCTAAATTCCATTGAACATGTGGAGAGATCTTAAAATTGCTGTTGGGAAAAGGCGCCCTTCCAATAAGAGAGACCTGGAGCAGTTTGCAAAGGAAGAGTGGTCCAACATGCTGGCTGAGAGGTGTAAGAAGCTTATTGATGGTTATAGGAAGTGACTGATTTCAGTTATTTTTTCCAAAGGGTATGCAATAGGTGCAAAGGGTGCCAATCATTTTGTCGAGACCATTTTTGGAGTTTGGTGTGACATTATGTCCAATTTGACCAAAGAAAGGTAATGATGGCACTCACCACGTACAAGGTGACAGCTGTATTTATTTGATGACCGGCAGGTTACAGCATGGGGAGGAGGGACACCAGGAGCGTGTAAAAGCTTTTCGTGCACCAAGTGCACTTCTTCAGACCACTCCCCCACTGTCGCCAGTGCCGGTGTAAAATACCTGACGTCAGTGGGCGTATGTCTTAAAACACACCACAAGTGAAAAAAGTATACAAAATACAACATTTAAAAACATATGTTTAGACCAACAAAATGCAACTAAGGAGGGAACAAGATTTACAGAAATACACTTAAATCTACCTTATCATTGAGACCAGACGGACCCTGCACGTGCATGCGCAGGATCCATCTGGCCTCCTTCTGCAGCAACAGCTTTCTTCTGTCGCAACCGGCAGAACTCTTTCCAATCCAAAGAACTTCAGAACTGAGGTATCTCCTTTATGCTCAATGTTAACATGCTCGATGATTCTGGGACAGCCCTTTAATGTTTTTGTGGACCGCACGTGTTCACAGAACCGAGTGTGCATGGGGCGTATAGTGCTGCCTATGTAGAAGCGGCCACATGCACACTCGATCCCGTAAACCACATGGTCTGTCCGACAAGTAATAAGACTCTTAATTTGTATTTCAACACCCCCCAAATGAAAGTTTTCTCCTTTTTTAAGACTGGGACACCATTTACAGCTGCCACAGGGATGATTCCCCGTGGGAGCTGCACTGCTGAGGCAGTCCAGATCACTCTTCTCAGAAACATAACGACTATTTGTAAGGAGACTACCGACATTTCTAACTTTACGAAAAGCTATCACTGGTCTATTTTTAGTTACCTCACTTAAAAGAGGATCTTTTTCAAGGGGGGACCAATTATTATTTATGGCTTTTTTGATGGTATAAGAAAGGGGGCTAAAATCGAACACAAACGAAAATCTGTCACTTCTTTTCTGGTAGACTCCGATTCTGAAAAATTACTGTATTTCCTATGTTGTTTCCTCTTTTTTCTTAATAGGGCATTTCGATCTTGTAAGGCTGCTTTTTCAAAAGCTGCATTTATAATTTCCTGAGGGTAACCCCTCTGGGTAAGCCTATAAGCAAGATCTTTGGCCTGCACTTGAAAGCTATCATCCGAGCCATTGATACGTCGCAGGCTCAACAATTGGCCATAAGGTAGAGCGGTTTTTACATGGCTCGGATGATAGCTCTCAAAGTGCAAGAGGGCATTTCCAGTGGTGGGTTTCCTATAGCCCCTTGTGTGGAGTGTGCCATTAACTGGCTCCACCACCACGTCAAGGAATTCCAGGCTCACCGAACTGGTCTTATGGGTGAAGGTAAGATTCATATTGTTATTAATGTGTTGAACAAAATCTGTGAAGCTCTCGTCCCCTGCCAGACGATAAAAATGTGGTCCACAAAACGGTGGTAACTTTCAGTCGACTTACGGTGAGGGTTTGTTGCGGAAAAAAACATATTTTTTCTCAAAAAACGCAACAAACAGATTAGCCAGGATACAGGCCACGGGGGTACCCATGGCCACCCCGCTAATCTGTTTGTACCAGACCTGGTCGAATTGAAATGCATTACTGGTGAGGATGAGAGCGAGAGCGTCACAGATTAAGTCAACACATGTCAGAGTTTTATTGGATTGGGCCAATATCTCACGGATACATTCAATACTCAGGGAATGAGGAATATTAGTATAAAGGCTTTCAATATTTTTTGTTGCCATTAGATACCATTCTTGCCACTTGCAATCTTGAATTTTCAATAGAAAACCATTGGTGTCTTTCACCAGAGCGTAAATGTCACCCAGCAGTGGATAGAGCAACCAATCCACATACCTGGATAGCGGTTCAAGAATTGACCCCCATCCCGGAGACGATCTGGCATCCGGGAGGGGAGTCCAAGGTCTTATGAACCTTGGGTACGTGGGGAGTGCCATCCTTACCTTTCTTTGGTCGTATTTTCCTGCACTTCGGATTGAGCAACCCGCTATAGGTGCACTGACTGTGGGTCCGTGAATGTCATTATTTGGGCACATGACAGCTGTGCCGAGCCCTCTTTCTTTGCAAGATTTGATATTTATTTCATAGTGACAAACCAGAGGTTTTAATCAGTGATGGTTTGGTTGGTTAGGCTGCACTGATTGCTAAAATGAAAGAGCAGAAACACTTGGCCGAGCATGTTGTTGCTTTCTTTATGATTGCCTCTCCTTGAAAACATGACAGTGTGGTTTACATACAATGACTTATAGGGGGAGATTCATCAAAACCTGGAGCAGAGGAAAAATTGACCAGTTGTCCGTAGCAACCAGATCAGATCAGTTATTTCATTTATTTTTATTTTTTTAAACTGCCCTTTTAAAAATGAAAGACACAATCTGATTACTATGGGCAACTGGTCAACTTTTCCTCTGCACAGGATTTTGATAAATCTCCCCCATAGACTTTCTGTACATTGCTTTCTCTGTTCTCCAAAGAATGCCAAGCTGTGCCAATCAAAAACGAAAGGGCACAGCACATAGCTGAGCGGATCTTATTCTTTATTCTAGCAGTCAAAGGAACCTCAGCAATCTGACCCCCACCAATTAAAATTTATGACATGTCAGAAGGTTGTACAAATGACAGGTGTGAGATTATACAGACTGGGGTCTAATACACACCCCCTGATTGTGTAATCCCACCCATCACCCACCTTATATCCGTCCATCTTATCTTAAACCAACTTATCTGAGGAATGGAAAGCCATCAAAAAACTGTAAAAAGGTGTGTGATCAGAGTAATCTAAGCTATAATTTGAAAATGCAATTTGGAATTGGCCACAGTCCCACACCAACCTGCTGGTACATGGTAATAGTGCGAGTGATGCTTATTCCAGTGCTTTATACTTTTTTTTTTTCTCCTATGTGGCCCTGTCTGGGGTGTTCTCAGATCCTTGGTGCATTCTTCTGCCGCCCCTCTCCTATGACATAATCTCCGGTCCTACACCTCCAGAATGTAGCATGTGACTGTCCAACCAGGGCTTGCTCTGTATCAAGCCCTGGTTGGACAGTCACTGCTGTTGTGTTGTGTCAAGTGATGTTTGCTTCTCATTGACTGCCCAACAGGGACCTACTCTATGGGGGAGATTTATCAAAACCTGTGCAGAGGAAAAGTTGCCCAGTTGCCCATAGCAACCAATCAGCTCGCTTCTTTCATTTTTAACAAGGCCTCTGCAAAATGAAAGAAGCGATCTGATTGGTTGCTATGGGCAACTTTTCCTTTGCACAGGTTTTGATAAATCTCCCCCTATATCTGCTAAATGCAGTAC
Organism: Hyla sarda; assembly: GCF_029499605.1. Lineage (NCBI taxonomy): Eukaryota > Metazoa > Chordata > Amphibia > Anura > Hylidae > Hyla > Hyla sarda. The sequence continues at coordinate 226,589,693 of NC_079194.1, read as the reverse complement.
ATGTGGAGGAAGATATCAGCAGTGCAGGATAGAAAATAATGTGGATGAAGGACCTGTTTAGAGTTAGAGGCGGCAGATATTCTGGATTGTTGTCAATTAGAGAGAAAACACATTACCGGAGGTGATGTGCCAACCCCTGTGATGCCTCCCGGACATTCCAGGGGTGTTCAAATCGGCCGCATGTGCCATTCAAAGTGCAGGGGGTATAAAAGAAAGTTAATGTGCCCCTACTGGACAATCATGTCTTCTACAGGTAATTATTTTGTTACATACAGCAAATCTCTTGCTTATAACAAAATCGAACATTAAATCATTCCTCATTTCAACTGGATTGTTGTAAAGTTTCTGCCGAATCTTATTGTCATAAAAGAGAAAGATGCACGTGCATTGAAAGCCTCACAGTTACAAGCTGTGAGATCCCCAACACATGGATGATGTGACAGGATTGCTGTAGCGTTGTCATCCTCTCTTCAGCCACTGTTCATTTGTAATCTTTCTGCTGTTTGTTGCACATTGCCATGTACCAATTGCAGACCTTTTGTCTACATCTATGCCAGATCTTACTTTGAAGTAGCACTCAGGTCACTGCCATTCATCTCAGAGTGCCGATCACATGGAATGAAGGTGCCTGTACTATTATTTTACATCAAATAACAGCAAACAAATACTGTCTTGGAACACTGTAGCAACTTTCTTTAGTCAGGTTTATACTCATTAGCTAATGTATGCACGCCCACTCAACATTTGATGGGATTTGCCAGCCAGATGGCACTAAAAACATCTGGGTGGCAAATCCCATCAAAAGAAAGGAGGTGTATATAAGTGAAACCATGGAAATAGGTTATCTTTGGCATATCTTCAGAATAATTCAAAGAAGTCGTTTTTTATTTTTTGTAGATGCAATAATAAAATCGTGATATGGTATAAATAGTTGTCTCTTCCAAAGCTGGCTGTAAACCTGATATGAAGTAGGCCATAGATGTATGAAGAAACTGGTCATGAACATAATATAAAGCTGACCATCGATTATGTTCATTAAAACTATAAAATATTAAAACTAAAGTTTTTTAACAGTTTTTTAAAGTTTTTTTTGGGTCAAACTGTTTGAGGCTTTCCACAAGCTCCTTACAATACAGTTCCCTCTTGACAGAACTGGGGTAACTGAGTCAGGTTTGTAGGCCTCCTTACTAACAAACAAAATGTTGTTTTTCTCATATATTTCTTAAGCTATTGAGGTCAGAGCTTTGTGATGGCCACTACATTACCTTGTATAAAAGTAGAAAAAGGAAGACCGGAGGGGAGCTCCTCGTGCATTACTTTTAAAAGGCTTGGATCCTATAGGTGGGATCCCTTATTTCTAGAGTAGGTGTAGGTGCAAGGTCACAATGGCCAAGATGGCCTCTCACCTTGTTCTAGAGATTAAAGCACATATGACCCCTAATAATGGGGTCTCCAGATGTCGTGGATGAAGCTGCAGCCTGAAGGTCATAGGGAGGAAAGTACTCAACCTGTCATAATGCAGTAGAAGTATCGGAAAAAAGACCTTATAATGGAAACCAGGCCCTGCTTTATCCATGGTATATCCAAGAAAAATTTTCCGAATGCCAAAGTATTTTTGAATCACAAAAGTGTTTATTGAACAAACACAGCATATATACAGGCGACTACATTACTTTCACTTTGTTGTCCTTAAAGGGGTACTCCGGTGGTCAACATGTTTTTCCAGTTTTGTTTCATTTCTATTCTTGTTGTTTAGCCTACTCTATTTCCGTTCTTTGTTGTCTTTTTATCCACCACTTTGTTTTCCTATCTTTGCTTCTATTTCCTGTTTCTTGCTGTGCTGAAAACTACAAATCCCAGCATGCCACATGCCTTGCTGGTTTGCGGCAGCTCCTTTTTTTTTTTTGTTTGTTTGTTCCCCCCCCCCCCCCCCCTTACCCATCCTACTATTTTCCCGGGTCAGCCCCCTTATACACAGCACATTACAGCAGCGGCGATACCACATATGTTTATTTATTTTTTTTTTTACACTGTTTTATTTTTTTCATGGGAAAAGGGGAGTGATTCAAACTTTTATTAGGGAAGGGGTTAAATGACCTTTATTAACTTTTTTTTTACATTTTTTTTGCAGTGTTATAGGTCCCATAGGGACCTATAACACTGCAGACACTGATCTTTTACACAGATCACAGGCGTGTATTAACACGCCTGTGATCAGTGTTATCGGCGCTTGACTTCTCCTGCCTGGATCTCAGGCACGGAGCAGTCATTCGCCGATCGGACACCGAGGAGGCAGGTAAGGGCCCTCCTGGTGTCCGGTCAGCTGTTCGGGACGCCGCGATTTCACCGCGGTGGTCCTGAACAGCCCGACTGAGCAGCCGGGTCACTTTCGCTTTAGAAGCGGCGGTCAGCTTTGACCGCCGCTTCTAAAGGGTTAATACCGCACATCGCCACGATCGGCGATGTGTGGTATTAGCCGCGGGTCCCGGTCGTTGATGAGCGCCGGGACCGACGCGATATGATGCGGGATCGCGGCGCGATCCCGCTTCATATCGCGGAAGCCGGCGCAGGACGTAAATATACGTCCTGCGTCGTTAAGGGGTTAAGCCATTTTGGCACAACTTTGGAATCATTCTTGGAGTCATTTTTCATTTTGGAGACCCATTTGAGTCAAATATTTCTTGGCTGATATCTTGCTAACTATTTTGTGAAGGGCTTGAGTTCTTTCTGCAGCAATGTTCTTGCTGCCACCCCCGTTCATTTTTTCAGCCATATAATTGAATTGGATCGGATCCGGACCCGGTATCATATGAGTATCTGCCCCTTTCCTAATTAGGTATCAGGATCAGCATATTCAAGAGAGAAGAAAATCATTCTAACACAAATTTCAGTAAATTATACTACTGATATTTACATAAGTAAAATCATTTTGCACTCAATATCCCACAATGAAAATGTAAAAAAATAGAATTGTTGAAATTTTTGCAAATTTAACAAAATTTTTTTAAAAACTAGAATTTTTCATAGATCTATGTATTCAGACCCTTTGCTTTGACACTTAAAATTTTGCTCTGGGGCCAAGATGATCTCTTGATCATCTTCAAGATGTTTCTACAGCATGACATGACATCACAGCTGACAATGTATTTGAGAGCAAAAACCAAGCCATGAGGGAGAAAGATGCAGTTCTAGAGTAGAGCTCAGAGACGTGATTCCATGGAGCCATAAATCTGGAGAAGGATAGAAAATAATTACTGCTGCACTGAAAGTTCCCAAGAGCACAGCGGCCTCCATATTTCCTAAAGGGAAGAAGCTTGGAACAACCAGAATTCTTCCCTGAGCTGGCTGCCACACCAAACTTAGTAATTGCAAAAGAGGTATATCCAGCTCACCCTTGGGATTGCGCTTGGACTGGACCAGGACTAGTCCACTTAGCACATAGAAAGAAGAGAATGTCCAGAGCCAGACTCGTGCAAGGAACTTCATTATATGGTTGCCATGGGAAACGACAGTAACTCAAGTAACGTGACGCGTTTTGTCCCACAGGGCCTTAGTCATACCAAACTTAGTAATTTGATGACAATTTGGTAAAAGAGATGACAAAGAACCCAATAGTTACTCTGGCTAAGCTCCAAAGGTCCAGTAAAGTAGATGAGTGAAACTTCCAGAAGCTCAACTTTCACTGCAGCACTCCACAATCTGGGCTGTGACCATAAAGAAGCCTTTCCTTAGTGAAAACAATAAATGTCATGTCTGTAGGAAACCAGGCACTACTCATTATCTGCCCAATACCTGGGACAGAAAAAAAACTGAACAGAGTTGAGGGAAAGCTGAATAGAACACATTACATAGATATTTAAAATGAAAACCTGATCCAGAGTGCTTTGGGCTGAAGGCTGAAGACAACAACACAGATGTAGCCCAGTCAGAGCCCTGACTAGAACCCAATCTAACATCTTTGGAGATACCTGGAAATGGCTGTCCACCAGTGATCCTCATCCAACCTGACAGAGCTTGAGGATATCTGCATAGAATGTCCGATAATCCCCAAATCCACGTGTGTAAACCTTACGGAATCATACCCAAGAAGGCTGGAGGCTGTAATCACTGCCAAATGGGCTTTTACTATGTACCGTATTTTTCGCCATATAAGACGCACTTTTTCTTCCCCAAAACTGGGGAGAAAAAGTCGGTGCGTCTTATACGGCGAATACACCCCTATCGCGGCGGTCCCTGCAGCCATCAACGGCCGGGACCCGCGGCTAATACAGGACATCACCGATCGTGGTGATGCCCTGTATTAACCCTTCAGACGCTGCGATCAAAGCTGACCGCCGCGTCTGAAGGGAAAGTGACACTAACCCGGCTGTTCAGTCGGGCTGTTCGGGACCGCCGCGATTTCACCGAACAGCTTACAGGACCTTACCTGCCTCCTCGGTGTCTTCTCCTTTCAGGGATCCCCTGTATGGCCGGCGCGCTCCTTCCTCGTCATCACATCGTCGCGTACGTGCGTCGGCGTGCGCAACGATGTGATGGCGGCGACTGAGAGCGAGGATACCCGGCCGGCAGCAGAGACGTTCCGGAGCGACGGGGACACGGCGACAGCGATGGAGCGACATCCAGGGCAGCGGTGACGGGTCCGGAGCGGCGGGGACACGTGAGTATTACCTCCTATGCAGTGGTCTTCAATCTCCGGACCTCCAGATGTTGCAAAACTACAACTCCCAGCATGCCCAGACAGCCGTTGGGCATGCTGGGAGTTGTAGTTTTGCCACATCTAGAGGTCCGCATGTTGAAGACCACTATTGGGTTCAAAATCTTTATTTTTTTACATTTTGCACCTATAAATTGGGTGCGTCTTATACGCCGGTGCGTCCTATAGGGCGAAAAATACAGTAGTAAGCAAAGGGTCTGAATAGTTATGATGATGCAATATTTTAGAATTTCCTTTTAAATAAAGTAGCAAAGATAACTTATATATTTTTACTTTCGGGTATCAATATATTAAGTACTTTGAGTACAGAGCGATTGGTGGGGGTTTAGTTTTATTTTATTTTTTTACACAATCCTACAACATTAACAGAATGTAAAAATAGCGAGAGAGTCTGAAAACTTTCCACATGCATTGTATGTCTCATTGACATCAACATTTGGCCAGACATCTTCTGACCCCCTGTGCTGCTGGAATCACAAGATGGAATTATTCCCTGCTGTAGAGAAATAAGAAGGACTGCTCAGCAGTAGAGATGTTCTCTAAAATTCTGGCAAATTTTATTGTTCTATGTGTTACTGTGCTTCAAATCTGACTGATATTGTTTTCTTTTTCCAAAAGTTATGACCATTTTTCATTCAAATATGTAATCACAATAACAAATATTTAGAGATATCCTATCACCAACAGTTGTAGGTGGTATTGTGGTATGTTTCTTGTTTTGTTATTATTTATAATACATATTTACCAGATTAATGGAATTTTTTTCCCCCTGTAACATAAATAAGAGGAGAGTGATTAGGAAATGTGAAAAGGTAAAAGGAGATAGCGCTGATTATTGGGATGGCATTCTGTGGGCCTTTATGTTATTTTTTCTTATATTCTTTTATATTAACCTGACAGGGTCAGTGAAGGTCTGAAAGGCAGTCTTTTTTTGTGTATGTGTTCGTGGGGAGGGGGTTCCTATATAGTCAGTACTCTTAGCTCTGGGGTCTCTGTTGCACTCAGAACTGATAGCAACAGAAAAACATATTATGCTTCCCAATAGGTGGGTGTGTTTTGCAAGCCCTCTTCAACTTTACCCGTAAAACTTGATCATGACAGCAGTGCAGATAAAATGTTATTGCCAAAGCGTTTCGGACAGTAGATTGGCCTTAAGAACTCAGAACTGATAGGATGCCCTGTCCATGTGTTGCAGATGTGACAAAGTTGCAATTTTAAATGCTGATAGGACTATATATAACCCCTTAATGACGCAGGACGTAAATGTACGTCCTGGTGAGGTGGGACTTAACGCACCAGGACGTACATTTACGTCCTAAGCATAACCGTGAGCATTGGAGCGATGCCCGGATCATGCGCGGCAGGTCCCGGCTGCTGATCGCAGCCAGGGAGACGCCCATAATGGCGGACATCCGCGATCCCGCGGAGGTCCGCCATTAACCCCTCAGATGCCTTGATCAATACAGATCACGGCATCTGCAGCATCGCGGTCACTAAAATGGTTGATCGGATCGCCCGCAGCGCTGCCGCGGTGATCCGATCATCCAGCATGGCAGATGGAGGTCTCCTCACCTTGCTCCGCTGCCTTCCCGGCGTCTTCTGCTCTGATCTGCCTTCCCGCAGGCAGAGCAGAAGATGACCGATAACCCTGATCAGTGCTATGTCCTATACATAGCACTGAACAGGATTAGCAATCGAATGATTGCTATAAATAGTCCCCTATGGGGACAAGTAAAAAAAAATAAAAGTAAAAAAAATTGAAAAACCCCCTCCATCAATAAAAACGTAAATTGTCCCATTTTCCCTATTTCACCCCCAAAAAGTGTTAAAAAAATGTTTTATATACATATTTGGTATCGCCGCATGCGTAAATATCTGAACTATTAAAATAAAATGTTAATGATACCGTATGGTGAACGTAAAAAAAAAAAAAAAAAAAGTCCAAAATAGCTGCTTTTTTATAACATTTTATTCCAAATTTTTTTTATAAAAAATGGATTAAAAGTTATATATAAGCAAATAGGGTATCAATAAAAAGTACAGATCACTGCGCAAAAAATGAGCCCTCATACCGCCGCTTATATGGAAAAATGAAAAAGTTATAGGTCTTCAAAATAGGGGGATTTTAAACGTACTAATTTGGTTAAAAAGTTTGCCATTTTTTTTAAGCACAACAGTAATAGAAAAGTATCTAGCCATGGGTATCATTTTAATCGTATTGACCCAAAGAATAAAGAACGCTTATCATTTTTACCGTAAATTTTATGGCGTGAAAACAAAACCTTCCAAAATTTGCAAAATTGCGGTTTTCTTTTTAATTTCACCACACAAATAGTATTTTTTTGGTTGCGCCATACATTTTATGGTAAAGTGAGTGATGGCATTATAACGGACAACTGGTCGCGCAAAAAACAAGCCCTCATACTAGTCTGTGGATGAAAATATAAAAGAGGTCCTCATACTAGTCTGTGGATGAAAATATAAAAGAGCTATGATTTTTTGAAGGCGAGGAGGAAAAAATGAAGACGTAAAAATAAAATTGTCTGCGTCCTTAAGGCCCAAATGAGCTGAGTCCTTAAGGGGATAAAGGAAATTAAATTTTTTAAATATATGCTATCTACATTTAAAAGTATTCCTGAAATGTTGCTATTTTCACTCTGGCCAGTAAAAGGTCTGTCACTTCTATTCTGTTATAATCAGGGTTACAGTGACAACTGGAGGCAGATAATGCAGGATCCACCAGTTACAATAGGTCATTTTCACAGCTGCCTTCCACAGTGAACTACTCATAGGTCACAGAACATGCCCATTGCACTCTCCCATTGAAGTCCATAAACGTCTATAAACATCTGGTTGTACATAATTTCTCTGCATGCTGTCAACAGCAGCTCAGGCATGATGGCTGCCCTCTTCTTCAGGCACAGAAGATATAAATAGAAAAAATCTACAAACGGAAAATAAAAACATTATACAAAATGTATTAGTATCTGGTTTTATTTAGTTAAAAATAAGTATTGGTGATACTGGATGACGAAAATAGACAAAGAGAGAAAGGTAGAGAAAGAGAAGAGTAAATCCAGGTATAGGTTAGTATGCGGTTAGATTACAGGATAAATACTATGGATATATGAGTCCTGTAGTGAAATATAAATTATCCCCTATCCAAAGGGACCCCCACGATCTCCTCATCGGGGCCCCGGCAGTCTGCTGGAAGGGGGGTATGCCGACCCGCATGGAGCAGTGGCTGACACGCCCCCTCCATAAATCCCATAGACCTACATTAAGAGGGCATGTTGGCTGCGGCTTCCTGTGGGGGTCGGAACGGCCGCCTCCAGCAGACTGCCGGGGCCCCGTTCAGGAGATCGTGGGGGTCCCAATGGTCAGACCCCCGCAATCTATATCTTAACCTCTATCCTTTGGATAGGCAGGACCCAGCAGCAGGACCGCTACCTCTGCCTTTGTGCAAGGACGAGCACTGCCAGAGCCCTGCAAAGTGACCTCCAGCAGGCCAAAAATGTGCATATGTCCACTCAAACGGTCAGAAACAGACTCCGTGAGGGTGGTATGAGGGTCTGACGTCCACAGGTGGGGGTTGTGCTTACAGCCCAACACCATGCAGGACATTTGGAATTTGCCAGAGAACACCAAGATTGACAAATTTGCCACTGGCGCCCTGTGCTCTTCACAGATGAAAGCTGGTTCACACTGAGCACATGTGACAGAGTCCGGAGACGCCAGAAGAATATTCTGCTGCCTGCAGCATCCTCCAGCATGACCGGTTTGGCGGTGGGTCAGTAATGGTGTGGGGTGGCATTTCTTTGGGGGAGCCGCACAGCCCTCCATGTGCTTGCCAGAGGTAGCCTGACTGTCATTAGGTACCGAGATGAGATCCTCAGACCCCTTGTGAGACCATATTCTGGTGCGGTTGGCTCTGAGTTCCTCCTAATGCAAGACAATGCTGGACCTCATGTGGCTGGAGTGTGTCAGGAGTTCCTGCAAGAGGAAGGCATTGATGCTATGGACTGGCCCGCCCATTCCCCAGACCTGAATCTGATTGAGCACATCTGGGACATCATGTCTCGCTCCATCCACTAACGCCACGTTGCACCACAGACTGTCCAAAGCCTGGGCCACCTCATCAGGAGCATGCCCAGGCTTTGCAGGGAGGTCATACGGGCACATGGAGGCCACACACACTACTGAGCCTCATTGGATCCGCCTGTAGTGTGGTTTTCCACTTTGATTTTGAGTGTGACTCCATATCCAGACCTCCATGGGTTGATAAATTTGATTTTCATTGATGATTTTTGTGTGATTTTGTTGTCAGCACATTCAATTATGTAAAGACGAATGTATTTCATATGATTAGTTCATTCATTCATTCAGATCTAGGATGTGTTATCTTAGTGTTTCCTTTATTTTTTTGAGCACTGTATTTCACTGCACTACTCCATTAATCAATTTCATAGTAAAATGCCAGCAGAATGTGGATAGCTGGTGGAGCTTGCAGAATTATGTTTGCTCTCTTGTCAGTCTGCAGAGGCAAACTTAACTGCCCCAAAGTGACCACAAATAAGGTCATAAGCTGCATAAATGCCACTGCTTGTCTGTGTTATTGACCATGCTTTTCAAAGCCACTGCTATCTAATATTATATATGAGTCCCACATATCAAAATAGGGCAGGAAACCCTTAAAGGAGATATCCAGTGCTGAAAAACTTATCCCCTATCCTAAGGATAGGGGATGAGTTTCAGATAGAGGGGGCAAGCTCCTGTATGGGGCCCCGGCTGACACGCCTCCTCAATACAACTCTATGGCGGAGCCGGAGCGCTGCCTTCGGCAATCTCCGGCTCTGCCGTAGCGATGTATTGAGGGGGTGTGTCAGCCGCCGCTTCGTGCGGCGGTCGACACCCGCTATCTGGCCAGTGAGCCGGGGCCCCGTACAGGAGATCGCGGTGGGCCCCAGCGGTCTGACCCCCCGTGATCTGTACTTAGGATAGGGGATAAGTTTTTCAGCACTGGACTACCCCTTTAAAAAATACAGGAGCAGCAGATAGCTAGTGCTTCCAAAGCTGTGTTGACTGACTGCTGTAAATAACAATCCCTCAAATGATGTGAAATGTTAAGTCCCTGTAACGTTCCCGCTGCTTTTACCTAATGATAGCAAAGACAAGTGTTTTCGTATTCTAGAATTAAACCGATGGTCTTAAAAGCAATTTTTCTGTGCAATTAATAAAAATCTATAAATTATTAATCCAGAAGAAACACATCAATAATGGATTGCGAGCTGTAAGCACACATCAGGGACTGGGAAGTAATTTTAACAGTAAGTGCCTGTCTGCCTTGTTTGCGCAAGCACACTGGCCGATCAGCATGTTCCTACTCCTTTTATCTGCAGAGTGCCCGGTCATTTTCCCACACTGGGCAATGCTTTATTACTTGTTTAATTACCAGGAACATTGCAATGGTTTCTGAGTAATGGATGATGTTTTCCAAGAATTTGATACTTAGCTAATGTATCCGATTTTAAGAACATTTCCCCTAAAATCAAAATGATTACCTAAGCTTTTAAGAAAACTATTCTAGTTTATTGCATTGCAGATGTGCCATGCCGTGCTGACTCATTCACAGCGGTGTTTGGCATTCTGCATCCAGCTGTTCTAGTTGCCAGTTTGCCATTTGTTCACAAGTTCCTGGCCTCTTAGAGGGACCGTTTGTGCGAGCCATTCTACCCCAGCCTTTTTGAAGACTGTTAGATCAATTAAATTATGCTGTCTTCTTCTTTTTAACCATTCTAGCTTGTATATTTAACCATATCTACACATTTGTTGCCCTTTCTGACTAATCCCTGACTACCATTTATGATCAAACTCGACCTCCCTGAACCATTGCCTTATCCCTTAGTGTCACAAGTCAGGTGTCTGCTTACAGTCTATTTGTCAGCCATTGCTAACTGGACATACTCTAGGGGTAGCAACTTTCGGATTGCCTGTGGGAAAGGCCGCACCACATACAGTGGGGAGAACTC